>NC_089501.1:46420387-47044637 GCF_036850765.1 Saccopteryx bilineata | reverse complement strand
GCATTGAGAGCACATGGCAAAGGAGTGCCTATGTGGGGATCTCTTTCACAGGAACCTAGTAGCCATGACAGTGAGCTGAACAAAGACCAGGCATGGAGTGCGACAGCTGGAGCAGAGGCTGAGCTCTGAAACACAGGAACGTGAATCCATCTCGTTTTTCATATGTAGCCAAGGGAAGATCTCTTAGGGCACTGCAACCAGTTCTTGGCCTCCTGATCAATCGCACTTGTTAAAAATAAAATCGAGATACCACCAAGTGGAAATAAGGAAGTTTTTTAAACAGCGTAACTTCTGACCAGAAGCTCAGCAAAGAGAAAATGAAGAACCCTCCGTGTGAGTATTTTTTAGGTTCTGAAAGGTGAGCCTGAAATAATGGCAGTGTCACACGGTCATTTAGGTGGTCAATCCCTCCACCCTTCACATCTCCGGAAATAGCATTAGCTCCATGATTTTTCATTCAGTCAATAGATATTTTGGGGCTATTTTGTATGTGCCAGACACTGTGCTTGGTAGATACTGGAGGCATAAGAAGGCAGAAGTATAGGGTTCACGCCCGCAAGAAGCTATGGCTTGCCTCTCCCATTCAGCATGGGCTTCCCGTCAGCAAAAGTGGCCGCAGTTCCTTCCCTCCCTATGTCCATGCCCCTTTGCAATGTGGCAGCAGCTCCTACCATCAGTAGGCAGAGTCTGTTTCCACCTGTTGAATCTTCCACTGTCACCCCATGCGAAGAAGCCTGAGCTTCCATGCAGGAAGATGAGAGTCCATGTGGGACTAGCTGTTCTTGCTGTGGTCATTCGGGATCAGCTCATTGACAGTGGGTCTGGAAGCTGCCGCTGATCACAGAATGAGTCCAGCTAAGCCCGGGAGAACCGTCCAGCCTACTTCAGTCCAAACTACTGATCTATAGAATCTCAAACTAAAAAGTGGTTCTTTTAAGTCACTACATTTTGGAATGACTTGTTATGCAGCAAAAGCTGACTATCTCTTCACTACGGAAATAGGCTTCAAAGTTTATATTCAGCCCAGAATTTTCCCATACGGTTTATCAAATTACCTTAATAACTGCCAACTCTCCACTTCACTTTGCGCTGTATGGACATGGTCTCAGTGCGCGGTTGTCAGAATACCGACACCCTGGGAAGCTTTGGTATTGGCTCTCTGATCTGCAGAATACGAAGTCGACTAATGTGCTTGAGATGGGACATAGATAGTATAATATAGTTCTTGGAGAAGATACAAATACACAGGCAGACATAAACATCGACAACAATACAAACTTCAAACAAGCATTTAAAAACTAAATGCAAATCCAATTGGCTTCATTTCCTAGCATGATGGCTCATGACGTTAAAAAACAAAACAAAACAAAACAAAACAACAAAAACAACCCGTGTGCCAGATTCTCAATTTGTGCAATGGAGCAACTATGGCCTACGGACACAGACATAACGTCTCTGATTTTTCCTTCAAATAATTTTATTATTTTGATGTATTATTGAAGCTATCACCAAAGGCTGATGATGTATTGTTCCAGATGTCTGTGTAACTGGCTTGATTTTAATGATCACATTAGTGGAGATTAGCGAAAGGATCTTTGATTTATCTTAATTTTCGAATATGTCAGAGTGCCTCTTCCTCTTCAGCTGGCAGCCGCTCCTCTCTGTCCGGCTCTCCCAGCTGGGCGCTTGGGAAAGCGGCCAATTGCAGGGCTAATGCGTTTCTGCTGGGATCTGACACTGATGCTGCCGCGTGGAGGCAGCGAGGAAGATAAGCGCTAATTGGGTGTATTTTTGAAGCAGACCTTTTAGTTCCTTAGAACAGAGCTTCCCCAATTAGCTTCCTTTCTCCTCTCTCTGGCTATGCAAGGCCCACACTCATGTGAAATGCTGGGTTTGGAAGGGAGTCAAGGGCCCTGCTGGGGGCAACCGAAGGACAGTCGTGCTGAAGTCAGATAAACGTGCCTGCAGATGGGCTGGGGGCTGGACCGCCAGATCAGCAGGGCGAGGCAAGGATGCTGGGAGAATCTGATGTGATGGGAGGCCCCTCCCCCCGCCGCGATCCAGGGTACACACTCGACAGCCACACCCTGAGCTGCCAGACAGAGAGAGGGAAGGTGTGCGTGGGCACTGAAGGAGAAGGAACCAGCATTTCATAACGGCCACCATGTGCTCCAATGGAAATATTTTGCTGCAACGCAACATATTTTAACTTTAGTTTAGAACGGAGACTTTTAAACTGGATTCTTTAATATTCTACCCTCAGGTTGAAGAAAATCGATTGAAATCCCTGCCCTCTTTAAGTTACTCAGAAGCTTTTGATTAGCTGCCCAGAGGAAGAGCGGCTTAGTCAAGGGAGAGGGTAAAGGGCTTGATCTGGAATGAAATAGAAGAAGCAGGGGAGAAAACATTTCTTCCTGGCTTTTATTTCTGAGATGGATTTAGACGTGAGACATGATAAGTTAATTTCCCCTTAGTTGGAAGTGGGTCTGCCATCATGATCTCATACTCTCTAAAGGATGCCAGTTCCTGTGTTCCTTTTAGAATTATTGAATATCGGGGGATGAGGATTAATATCCCCCATGGGCCACATTGCATTAGTCCTGTGGTCAATTAGAAAGGGTGAGTCTGGGCTGTGCTGGTCGGCGGTAGTGAGCTAACAGGGGACAGCGAGGAGAGGCAGCAGAGGAAACAGCTAACACCCCTTCCTCTCTTGGACTTCTCTTTCTAGTTATTTCTATAGAACTATCCCCACAGGGCTACCCCGACCCTAGAAACTTTATCTAAGCTTCTGACTCAAGAATTTACAGGGAGTTTGAACTTGAGTCCTGGGTTATAAAATTACACGAGCTCTGATTTTTGGATGCTGGTACCATTATTTGAAAATGTATTTACTAAATGAATATCAATAATTAAGTGATTGGTTTGATTTTCCTTAAAGGACAGACTCCAAGTTTTGCAAACCAGTGGCTTAATAAGCTAATATTAATGTACAGCCAGATTTTTCTTTCCTCCTTTTTTATTTCTCATTTAATTATAATATTGTGTCTAAATCCTAAATCTTCCATGCAGACCACCATCTAGATGCTTCTGCACATAAGAATACACCTTCCAACAAATCATTATTCCTCCTTTTTTTTCTCTCTCTTTTTCTCTTTTGCTGTGACACCGATGTGCTGGGAACATCTTGTACCTGTCACCACAGTTAGCAAAGTGCTAACTCTTTCTCTTTAACCACAGAACCAGAACAGGACTGGATTTGAGAAGTGACAGGGAGATCAAAGAGATATGACTAAAATACATAGCATTCCTGGGGCTAAGGAGAAGAACTCAAGATCAGAATCACTTCCAAAATAAGTTAAAAGTTATTAAGTTTGCAAAGAAAAAAAGGCTATGAAGATAATGATTTATAGAGGCTTTACACACTCCTAGTTAGCATCTCTCAACACCTAAATGAATACATACACCTATATAGAGCTTAGTTTATAAAGGAGGTGCCTCTCCAACACAACAATCACAATTTTCTCCCCTCCTCCCTCTAGCATCATTCTGAGCCTCAATCCTCTGGAAAAGGTAACTGGTTTCTTTCCAATGGATTAAGGCCTTGGCTTGGTACAAACTCTATAATTTCATGTCATCCCCAGTCGATACACCCAATTCTAGAAACAGCATACCTGATGGTTAGTCCTGTCCACTGTGTTGGCCGTGGAGGGGTGGTCTCTAGTGTTCTGACGAATTCGAGTGGAGTTTTGCTGCTCAATGGTGGAGGAAGTTGGGATGCAGAACTCTCTGAAGCATCGTTTGAAGTTTTCATCCAGAAATGCATAAAGGACTGGATTCAGACAGCTGTTTGTGTAACCTAGAGCAATGCAGAAGTGCCAGGAAACGGTCTGAAAAGTCGTTTCTGGGATTGTTATCAAGGCTTTAATGATGACATAAATGTGAATGGGAGTCCAGCAGACGATGAACACAGCTACAACCACCAGCACCATCCTGGTGATTCTTCGAAGATTCCTGTCCTTTTCTTTGGAGCCGGAGAGCATACGGACACTCTTGAGGCGTAGGATCATCAGTCCATAGCACACTGTAATGATGAGGACAGGCATGACGAAGGCAAAGATGAAAACACAGATTTTCAGCAGGTTTTCCCAGTACCAGGCTGGGTGAGAGAATGTTAGTGTGCAATCTATGGAACCTGGATGAAAAGAATTACAAGGAAGAATGAGCAGCAACATTTGATTATGTCAATAGGTATTAACACTGCCATTTTGCTTAGTAATATATAGCTTTGACGTGCACAAGTCAATAAGGAAATATTTAAAGAAACTGTGGGAAAAACTCAGCTCTCTGTTGATTTTTCAGGAAGAGTTATTTTTGTTTTGTTCTTTCCTAAATGTCTCATGTTGCTGTCTACTTTGATCACATTAAGCTTTTATTCATTCAACAATTATAGATCTCCCATGATGAGCTATAGCCTCTAATGGGGTTTATGTTGATATAAAAAATATAGTCGCTGTCCAAAGTGTATAGGATTTCCCAGAAAATGGATGTTTTTACTCCATTTTTTGATGGTTGGTTTATCATTCTGAGCTGAGGTCTAGAAAGATAATTTTTTTTTATGTAGGTAGACACTTGAAATTATAAAACCAACCCTTACTTAATGATTTTGGATTTAAGCTCCAATTACATTTGGAAGAGCTATATTTTTGTTTTCTCATCATTTTGCTGAAGTGCATAAAAATCAGGAACCAATAGAATATATTCTCTTTAAAATGTCTAGTGGGCTCAAAATTACAGAGAAAAATTTCTATTTCAAAATATTCAAAGGCATTTTGCTAGAAAAAAGTTGTTACCATTGCAGTTTGCTAAGATATTGGACCACTCCATAAATTCTACTTGATTTAGGACTTCACCAATACAGCAATCTATAAACTAGCCATCTGTTGGGACTGAAAAATTACTCACCGTGCCTGTATTTTGTCGTTGCCATGAACATTACAGGCAGGCCGATGGCTGACGAGAGGATCCAGTTGCAGACATTGATGATTTTGGCATTGCGGGGAGTGCGAAAGTCCAGGGCCTTGACGGGGTGGCAGACTGCAATGTAGCGATCGACACTCATGGTGCAGAGGGTGAATATGCTGGTGAACATGTTGTAGTAATCGATGGAGATCACTATCTTGCAGAGGATGGTTCCAAATGGCCATGTTCCCATGAGGTAATTGACACTCTGGAATGGCAGGGTACTGGTCGCTAAGGCATCTGCCAGGGCCAGGTTAAAGATGTAGATGTTGGTGGCAGTCTTCATTTTGGTGTACCTAGGAAAGAAAAGAAGAGCAGGGGCCAAGTCAGGAAAGGATAGCAATGTGCAATACGGAGATGCTGCCAATAATTAAAAACAAAACAAAGCAAGGATTAATGGGAAGCTTTTGAGATTTCTCATGGGAGAACTTTTTCTCCTACTAGATTGGCTATTTATAGCCTTGTCCTTCTAGGCTAAATACATAATTTCTCTACTCTTTACCTTACCAGTTTTCTTATCTGTAAAATGGTTATAATAATAGGTGCCATACTGATTTATTTGTAATGTATCAGGCACAGAAAGCTCTCAGTCAGGTAACCAGACACTGAATAATCCAGACACTGAATTTGGAGTTCATTTTAAATCCAAATACATAAAAATTCAGATACACACACACTCACATATATATTTAAAATGGTCTGACAATGTAACTGAAAGAGTGTACACATATGTATTTATATACATATATACATATAACAGGGGCACAGTGAGGAGTTAAAAGGACCAGAAGGGTTAAGGTTTAAAAAAGAGGAACACATCCTGGAAGTGTAAATGCACAAGCCTACTCTTACAGTCAGTAGGAGGAGGTCATTCCAGGCAGAGAGGGAATCCAGACAGTCACAGAGTTGAAACGGCATGATGTGTGTTTGGCATGGCTAAATTGTGCAACCCCACAAGGAGTGACAGTGAATCTAATGGAGGAGGATTATAGAAGCCAGTTCGTGGATAGGCTTGTATGCCGTGGTAAAAATGTTAGACTTTCTCCGATCTGTGATTGGGAAGCCAAGGTGGTTTCATTTTTATTATTTAATAGCTTTAAGTATTGTATGATTAAAGTTATAATTTGATGTTTTGACATATGTACACATTTGTGAAACCATCACCATAATGAAGATCATGGATTGGCAAACTATGATCTACAGGCTCAGCAACTGGGTTGCTGCCTGTTCTTGCAAATAGTTTCACCTGAACACACACCATTTGATTACTTCCTATCTATAGCTATTTCAATGATGCAATGACTGAGTCGAATAGTTGTAACCTAGACCATATGTCCTGCAATGCCTACAGTATGTACTGTCTTGCTCTTTACAGCAAAAATGCCAACTCTTGATCAAGATAGTGAACATATCAATTATCTCGAAAAGTTTCTTCGTGCAGCCCTTACTCTTTCCATCCTACCCTCCCGGCCCCACCCCCACCCCACGTTTCCCAGGCAATCGCTCATCTTGATTTATTTTCTGTCATTATAGAGTAGTTTGCATTTTTGAAATTTTATGTAAATAGAATTATTGAGTATGTCCATTTTTTTTTGTCTAGCCTCTTTCACTCAGTGTAATAATTTTGAGATTCATCCACATAGTTGCATGTATTAATAATTCATTTTTTATTGCAGTGTGGTATTTCACTGAGTAAATATGCCATAATTTGTGTATCCATTCATTTATTAATGGGAATTGAGTCAGATCCAGTTTTGAGATATTATAAACTAGCTGTTATGGACATTCATGTACAAGTCTTTGCATGGACACATGTTCTTCTTTCTCCAGGGTAATTATCTATAGATGTTATATGTCTTTACAGCTACACACATTAGAACTTTTCTGGAGAAGAGATAAGCAGTTATACTGACAACATTAATATAATTTATCTGATGGTAGAAGAGTATCTTGCAAATGTATTGTCAAATGTATTTGACATTAGTACCTCGGAATCACTCTGCAGAACCACTCATTTCCCACTCTCACTCAATATGCATTGCAATGGGCTCTATGACTAGTTCGGGCATAAAGATGTAAAGTGATTTGGACCATGGGGAATGTTTAACGATGCTTCAATGTCTTGTGTTTCAACAAGAGTCAATGAGATTACATAGGGACTTCGGGGAAAGACTATACTGCTTTTCCCACACAGGACCCAAACCTGAGAGGATGAAAAATAGGTAGATTCTGGAAGAGTCTGTCTGAAAAGGGATCCAACCCAGAGAATTCAGAATTGATGGAGAGAGGAACCCATACCTGATGCCAAGTCTTTCTTGGCTTTTTTTATTTCATGGTGCAATAAATGCTTGATAATCTCCAGTGTGTGTTTATTGTTTTTCAGTCATACAAAATTAAGAGTCCAACATGGCTGTTGGTTGGAGGAGATAGTATTACAGACTCATTTGTTTATGGCCTTAATTCAGTGTTCCAGGAGAGTTTGTTTGGTTTCAATAAACCAAGTAGCTGAAGTTATTAAGAGGAATTTCATAAATCTCCTCAGGACCAATAAGCTCAAATTATTTCTTGAGCTCTAAAATTCTGATCCCCAATCTAGTCTAATTGCAAAAGTGGCATTTCTGCCAGTAAACCTCCCTCTTTAAAAACTGGATCCTTTTAGCTTGTTTTAGAAGTTGCATTTCATTAAAGGATTTTAAAGGAAAAGATAGAGAAAGCTGTTTAATTTAAGGAGATAAACCAATTTGGTTTTCGTGAGGACTCTAAGTACGGCAAAGATAAAAAGGTAATGTAGACCAGATCCTCCAAAGTCAAAAACAATAAAATTTTTTTAAAAATGTGATTTTAAAGATTTTAGAAAACTAACCTTCAGGGTCAAGAAATTTTTTAAAATTCTGAGGTTGTACATAGCGCAAATTGCTACCCAAAGCAGAAACAAAAGACTCTGTCTAGCTACAGATTGTATGACGGAGAGGCGTGGTCAACAGCCTTAGTCACTTTCCGCCCCACAGAACTTACATTTCACATCTTAGAGTTGTTTTATGTTGAGTAATCAGAATCTTGACTGTCAGTTTGAAGACTTTTTATATCTCTAACCTTTTCTTTAGGCTCTTCACACTAGGGATTTATTGATGTTATGTCTATTTCAGTTGAAAAAAAATCATTTTTTTCTCTAGAATGAGATGTCAGTGGAAGAAAATTAGGTTAGGATTTTACATCACAAAAGGAAAAGTGATCATTTATCTGAAGAAGCTGTTTCAATTGACATTTTACAGAGATGATACTATTTAATTTCCCCAATTTACCCAAAGATTCTTCTTTCAAAGATAGCCAGTATTATTATTCCGATTACTCACACCTTGAATCACAGTGGCACAGCAATTTCTTAGATATGTGAAAGAGATTATACAAGACTAAGGGTTTGGGAATTTCATTTGCTTCTAGCATATCTCTACAGGCTTTCATTTAAAGGGATGCTCTGATCAAAAGAGGGGTCGTCTACTCCAGCAAACATGAACTTTTCATTCTGTTCTGTTTTTTTTTTCTGATGTGGTAGTATGAATGTTGCTTCAGAAAAGTTACATAAATAGGCAGAGTCACAGTACAAACTACAGTTACATAAAAACCAGAGTTTGCAAACATGCCAAAGAAGTGAACCGAGAATTATTTTCGTGTTCATTTTACCAGCGTGGGTCTGAGGGTAGAACACCTGAGTATGAACGCGGAATCCTTCTTCCATCCTTTGCACCTTCACTTTTTACTGTGCTATTAGAGAGTTTACTAGCAAAGTGGGCAAAGTGGAAGGGGAGAGATATAGAGCATGGCCTTAGGATATTTCACCTAGACTCACAGGGCCTTCCTGACGTCGACTGGCCCTGTTGTGCCCCCTGAATTGGGCCTTTGCCTCTAATAAGTGACCTAAGCTATTATTTTCTTTCTAATTGAACCACTGAAATTTCCTACTATGTATTTCTTTAAATATGTATTAGGTAATTGAATAGCTTATTTGCTATCTAAAACCAAATGAGTCACCATGCAATCATTATTACTTTAAAACTTATTCTTAGGACCTTCAATTGCTTGACCCATTAACGCTCCCAGATGCTGTGTTGGGCAAGAGGTATTAGGAAGCTAATTCCATTGGCAGCTCATCTATTCTTCTCTGTCACATGTGTAACTTTTGTTTGTAAATATTCTTCCATTTTTGAGAGTATAATATAATTCTTATTTATCTTCAGACCCATTCTTCACATATTTTCTCCAGTAATCACTGCTTACTGAAATATCACTGATTTTGATGAACTTGCGCTAAATGAAGCCACACTGAATAAATTACTCGTGTGTGCTGATGGCCTTTGCCAAGTTTTTGAGTTAATTTCTGGATTGCAAGGACCCTATCTCTGTCCAGAAATAAAACTGACTAAGGGAGCTTGAAATTAGGAAGAATAAATTCTAGACTCTGGCTTGTTAGTTTTGTACCAAGTCAAGCCCTTTACTTACTTGGCTTTCTAACGACCTTTTCCTAGGAGTCCACAATAGAGCCAATTGAAATCTACAGAAGACTTTCTTGTTGGGCTTATTTTGTGCTCTTGAATGTTTTTACCAAATGTGTAAGATCGTAATATCCCTTTTGCTAATAGCAGTGAATAAGAAAGCTATGTCATTAAGTAAGGATTCAATCAGCGCCGTGCTTGGAAAGATGCCTTTCTTGCATCTGCCATGACTTCCACGTCCATCTGCAGTCATGTGAAGAAATCTATATTTTTTTAATGGAGAGAAACATTCCCTAAACCATCATCTCTTAATACCCACGATCAATTGGATGAATCCAATGAAATAAAGGCATTTGTCCTACATTTCAGGTTTTATCTAGGTTACAAGAGTGAACATAGGTACTCACCTGAATTTCTCTTTTATTATTTATTCTATTTTTAATATCTCAGGCCATCGTGTTTGTGTGTGTATGTGTATGTGTATGTGTGAGGGCTGAGGAGGGGAAGGTAAAAACCAACAGAAACAAAATCAAAACCAGTACTATACTCTCATTAGGCATTAACACAGAAAAGAGCCCATATATTAGCTCATTTTCTGGTATGTTCTTCACTAGCTTAGTGAAGGAGGAAACAAGGGATTTTTCACTCTGCTATAAAATGTTTAAAACATTTTATTTGTATGTATTACTAAGTGTTTATATGTAGTCAATGATCCAATTTCTAATGAGCTTAAGTGTAGTAACCTTAGACCTCTGAGCCCTGCAGACAGGCAAGTAATTACTGCTTACCAGTTTTCCTCAAAAGAAAAGACAGAAGCTTATAGTAAATTAAACAAAGAGTCACCTCCTTCCAGAGATCAATTGGTTCTTTCCATCTCTGGCACCAGAGTGTAATGACCACCAGAGACTTTTGGATTGAGTGTTGCTCTCTCTTTATCCACACCCACTTCATTTTTTGTCTTCTCTTTATTTTTCTACATGCTCCCTCCTTCTTGTTCTGTTAATAACAATTCATGAGAAAGCCTCTTTCTCATAGAGCAAGGGCAAAATCTACTTTCCTGAAGCAACAAATGAACTTTAAAAATAGAAGATGTGAAATGAATAACTGATCATATTTTAAGTTTCGCATTTGGTGCTAGGAAAACTCAGAGTAAAATTCGTGTCTCTTAATAATTGTATAGAATTCTAATGACATTAGAATCTAATACATTTCTATAGTACTGACTTCCCTGCTAATCTTATTATTTTTCTGTTGGTTTCCTATTTTCTTCCTTATTTCTTATATTTTATTTTGTGCACTTTTGTAAGGCTCTTCACTCTTGGGCGGGAAATTAGGACCTGGGGTAGAGAGGAGAACACGTCCTGATGGCCATCCATGTGCCCCTCCCCTGGAAATGAAGCGAGACGCTTCCATTATGGCCAAGAGGACTTGCTTAACCATTTTTTAAATTATGCTTTTTTGGAAGTGCTTATATCCTGCTTGATTTGATTTTTAATCATCTTATATTAAAAATCATGCTTTGCTTCCTTGATTCCTGTATTCTGTGATAACTAATAGTTATGTCATATAGAAATATATTACTATGCTAACTCCTCTGATTTATATAAACCATTATGGTAGGGTGGAAATATTCTTACAGGGAACTTAAAATTTTTATTTGCCTGTATATAGATTATTCATCTTTTTAGACCAAAATGTCTTCAAAAACAGCAATCACAACATCTATTTCAGAAGCTAGCAGGCATTTTGGTTCATACGTAACAATGTTTTGCTTTTCTTATAAAGACTTGGTTTTTAGAACTTAGAAATTACTTGCCTTAAAGTGTGGGAGTTCTAAAAGAAAATGCAATTTCTTTTATTATAAAATCTGGTCATTTTGTAAATAAAATATAATCAAGTGTGCATTACTACTAGCTTCAGATAATGGTGTACCCCTAAGTATTTCTTAAATAGTTAAAGAACAAAAATATACTTTAAAATATGATAAAATAATTGAACCAATATTAATATTAGAAAATTACTTTTTGGAGAAGCTCAAGTATATGTTGTTGATTAGAAAGTTTTAAGAGAGCATAGTCAGTAAAATTATTATCTATTGTACTTAGTGTAACAAAAATAAACCTTTATTTTGGCTTGCATTGTGCATACAATCAATTTAAGTAAAACATGAAAGGTTGTATGAACATAAAAGTCAAAAGAAATAAAAATAGAATGAAATTGTCCACTCAGCACAGAACCCAGCACAAGATGAACACTGGTCAATACTTGTTGAATTGAACTCACTCTAAAAAGAAGGGTTTGAGTGATTTTTTTTGTGTGGTGAGATGAAACCAACTTTTAAAAGAAAATCTTAAGCTTTTGAAGTAAAAGTGAACAGGGAATATTTTCTTTTTTGCCTTGTCAGTTTGTTGTTAACTTAAAAAACCTTTGGTTATAGAAGGTCATAAAATGATGAGAAGATAGATCTGAAAGGAGCTTTCAGGACCACAGTTGTTTGATCACCTTGCTTTGTGCTGCAGGAACCTGAGGAACAGAGAGATGTATACACATTTGAGATTGCCCCCCACCCTCACCCCCACCCCCACCCCCAACCGTGTCGCTAGGCTTCATCTAAAACTGAGACGCACCTTCTCTGCTGGGTGCTGGGTCCTGTGTATTTATGGGAGTGCACTTCTAATAATATAGTAGTTTTTCCCAGAAATGCTTGGCCCACTATGAGCTAAAACAAGGTAATCAGACAGCCTTTTCATCTCTCTCTCTTTGAAATATGGCTATGCTAGGAAATCCTGAGACTTTTTAAAAATACTGAATGTTGTAACAGAATCATATGTTTTAAAGGAAGTGGAACACCACTTCCTTTACTGTCTAACAATCCATGATTTAAACCTACCAAATTCTAGGTAGTTGACTCAGTCTGTCTCTTAAAAGTTCTTTGACTACCTTTCCAGGTTTCTTTTGGACATCTGTGCCTGCTATTAGCTTCTCAAAATCAATGCCACCCTAAGAGTGTTTTTTTTCTTTCTCATCTACCACTGCCACCATCATCACCACAATCAGTAACAGTAAGATAATCAGTAACAATTGTTGGAGCCAGGATTTCAGCCCAGGTTATTTAGGTCCTTAGCTGCAGGGCTTTGCTAGCTAATAAACCATCTCTTATTATTTCCTTATTGCTTCTTGTTTCATGGAATACTCTCTTTCATCCTTCTGAAGATATTAAATTTAGGTTATTTAAAAGTCCTCATGTGATTGCTATTTAATTCTGTCTTCAAGTGTAAATGATTTTGTTTGCTGTGTCCTCCCCCATGTCTTTCATAGGATAGTTACCCCTTAGTAATATGATTATATTGATTTTCAGTTGACCTTTGAAGTCAATATTCCCTGGTAGCTTACTCACTGTCTGCTGTGTAGCCTGACAGGCGACAGGAGCTGGAATTAGCTCCAGGACCTTGTACACCACTCAGTTTTCAGTAAGAATGGAGGATGGAACGGGATTGAGGGAGACAAAGCACACTGGTGGCTACCTTCCAACTCTCCAGTGTGTTGCTGGTCTCCCAGTTACATCCGCTATCTCTGTCCCAAGCAGTGCGCCAGTTTTTAAATGGACATTGTTGCTTCTGTCAAGCCTTTAGACTGGAAAAGAGAACAGAGTCAACCAACATGGCTTCCAGTACTGTGGAAGTGCACCCCATTTTGAAAACCCCTTTTTATGAATTCATATTTCATGAGTAAAGTCATCAGTGCCTCTAATACTTTTGATTTCTCTGTGTTGCAAGAAAAGGAGTGACTTATTTATGTTTTGGGTGAAGAAGTAGATATATTTAATTCTGCCCCTTCCCCTGTCTCTTTCCAGGACTCAGCTGCTCAAAGGAAACACATATATGAAACTATTCCAGGTTCTAAATTTTAAAGGAGACAGTCCCTATATAGAGCTCACCAGTGGTCTAGGTGTGTAACTAGGAGAGTTTGTATATTTCATACTGGGGTTAAAATTAAGAAGCTATTATTACTGCGCAGTTAAGTCACAATGACCAGCAAATTATTTACCACTAACAAAGATGATATATTTTTTTTCTCTATCTGCTGATTCATTTTTTTTCTTCTCTCTCATTTGGTCCAAACATCATCAGGGAAAGAATAAGTTACATTCCATAGGGCCTTTTAAACATCCACCATTGACTATCAAGAACTTCTCTGTCATTTTCATAAATTTGTGTATGACTTTTCATTGATTTATTGCTTTAATTTATGTTCTTTAAAGAATAATTTCTCAAAGCTGTTCTGGAGTTTGGGGCTGAGAATGTTTTTTCTCAGTCAGCCACACTGAAAATGACATATTGCCTAGTAATTACTTTAAATAAGTTTTTAATTTCAGTGTTACGTAAAAGTAAAGCTTGCACTATTAATGAAATTGAGAATAACTTTCAACCTTTGGTGTGCTTGCACATAGAATCTTAGTCTTGTGTAATAAATGCGAAGATTATGTTGAAATCATGGTTTTGTCTTTTAGTCTGTAAGCTTCTGGGGTATAAAGACCATATCCGTCTGTATCCCCCTGCCTGCTTGGCTGAGTGACATGATGAATTCTCCTGACTCTAAGCCTGCATCTATATGTCTCTTTAAATAAGATATTCCTCTTCATTTTATTTTCTTAAGGGATTCCTCTTTCTCTGCTGCTGTGGGAATAAATTCTCCTTTCCCATCTCATGTCATCCGACTATTCCCCACACTGATCCTCATTTTTCTCTCTCCCTATTGCTAGAGGAGAAGGGTGGAAGGCATGTAACAGGGGTGAGGCTGAGTAATGCTGAGAAAGGAAAGAGCACCTGGCAGCTTTCAGGAAGCAAGTTTAGCTAGCATGGCTGAGGTAGCCATTTATAGAATCGAATTCTTTAGAGTGTCAACCTCAGAAGGACTTTCCAGGACTGGGATGCAACAAGAAAAAAACAAGACACATCTATTACCAGGCCTGAACAGAGACAAAACCAAATCACCTGAACCATAGAGCTGCCAAACATCTCCCTCTCTGGTTAACATTAAGTGACCACTGCTTCTTATTCAATAATAACTCTAGCCTTACTTTGATCATTCTGCCTCCTAAATAAGAAATATTTGATGTCCATGTTTCTAATAAATTTTTTTTAATTTTTTTATTTTTCTGAAGTGAGAAACAGGGAGGCAGAGAAACAGACTCCCACACGCCCCCAACCAGGATCCACCCAACATGCCCACTGGGGGTGATGATCTGTCCATCTGGGGCGTTGCTCCGTTGCAACCCAAGAGCTATTCTAGTGCCTGAGGTGGAGGCTGTGGAGCCATCCTCAGCACCTGGGGCCAACTTTGCTCCAATGGAGCCTTGGCTGTGGGAGGGGAAGAGAGAGACAGAGAGGAAGGACAGGGTGAAGGGTAGAAAAGCAGATGGGTGCTTCTCCTGTGTGTCCTGGCCGGGAATCAAACCAGGGCATCCATATGCTGGGCCGATGTTCTACCACTGAGCCAGCCGGCCAGGACCTCTAATTACTTTTGCTTTGAGACAGTCCCCTCTCCAGATGAACCTCTTTGTCCTTGAATCTTCTCCTTAATCAACAAACATATTGATAAATGAAAATCCCTGTAGAATCCTCTCTTCTCTTCTGCAGAAGCTTCATAAGCCTGATATTTTTGGGCTCCAAGTTTATTCCTGGTGGCTTTGGGTTGGTGAGCATTGATAGCAAAGTGTATGGGATCAGGAGGCTGTCCCAGCAACAGCAGGCCAACAGCAATCAGCAGTTGGAATGAAATATTAGGCATTTTCCAGTGATGTCCACACACTGGCCAGCCCACTCGGAGGGCATGGTAGCTACAACAGCTGCCCACTCCACTGGGGTCTTGGCAAACAGATTCACCCAATGTCTATCTGTAGCAGACAGAACCCATTCCAGATGGAGCTGGGGACTATGAAAGCTTGTACTAGATACCATCTGACCTTTTAAGGGAGGTGGCTTCCCTCTTGAAAGCCCATGACCATGCGCTGCAGCTGAAGTTGGAGCCATACCATGCCCTAGGTTAACTGTCTGTCTGTTTTGCATTCCATTCCCTTACTTAGTTGTCCAATGTGATCGTTAGATCTAAAAGTCATTAAAGCAGAGACTTGCTATTGTAATCAAGTGGTTTCTATATATTTACAATGCTTATTTTCTATATCTTCTAGAAATATTTTGCATTTTAACAGTCAAGTGTTAGGAGATTAAGGAACAAAAATATCACCTTTTAAGGTAGGAACATTCCTGGTGAATCTTGAGTCATACCAACTGTTTACTTGATCTTTTCTTTTCTTTTTTTTAGAGAGAGGAGAGAGAGACAGGCATAGGGGAGGAGCAGGAAGCATCAACTCATAGCCAATTCTTATATGTGCCTTGACCTGGCAAGCCCAGGGTTTTGAACTGGCGATCTCAGCATTCACTGCACAACCACAAGTTGGACTTTTTCTTTTTTCTTTCTTTTTTAAAATATTTATTTACTTGATCTTAAGAGCAAGGTTAGGTGCATTAAAGCGTATGGATCTCATAGCAGTGAGTAACTAAAACTACCATGATTTTGTTAATTTTCCCCTAATTTGGCTTCTTAATCAATTCAGGCGTAAAATACTCTTGCATAGTCCAGAAGGAAAAATACTGAGTTTGGAATTAAAACATAGATCTGAGCAAGGTTTGGTGACCATGACCAAGTGACTAAACTTTAATTTCCACAGTTGTAAAGAGGTGATTATTTTACCCTAAAAATTACCATTAGAGCAGATTAAATGATGGTGGTGATAGATGACTTTTTTTTTTTTTTTTTTACAGGGACAGAGAGAGAGCCAGAGAGAGGGATAGATAGGAACAGACAGACAGGAACAGAAAGAGATGAGAAGTATCAATCATCAGTTTTTCGTTGTGACACCTTAGTTGTTCATTGATTGCTTTCTCATATGTGCCTTGACCGCGGGCCTTCAGCACACCAAGTAACCCCTTGCTTGAGCCAGAGACCTTGGGTTCAAGCTGGTAAGCTTTTTTGCTCATGCCAGATGAGCCCGCGCTCAAACTGGCGACCTTGGAGTCTCGAACCTGGGTCCTCCACATCCCAATCCGACACTCTATCCACTGCGCCACCGCCTGGTCAGGCGATAGATGACTTTTTTAATAGGGTTATGACCCTAGTCAACATTTACTGAATGTTTACTTTCTGCCAAGCATTGCTGTAAGCAGTTTACTTGGGTTTTCTGGTTAATCTTCATTACAGACTTATGAGTTGCATATTACCACTTCTTTTGGAGATGAATAAGTTGGGGCTCATGGAGGTTAAAAAACTTGCTAAAAAATAACAGTGGCAGATGCAGAATTTAAATCCATATCTGTTTGTTACAGTTGATGTTCTTCACTATTACACTGCACTGTGATAATATGCATATCATATGGTGATATTATCATATAAAGTGATAAATTATAACTTTGTAGAGTGCAGTCAACACTTCTACATTTGTGTAAACTGATGTTCACAAAATCCTATTACTGACTACAACTGTGGCTGTGCCCCTATTTTAAAGGAACTGAAGGTTAAGACAATTGTCACAAACAGAAATGTTTAACATTATAAACTTAAATATCTGAGTATTTGTTACTATGTAAGCAAAATACCCAAATGATTTAATTTGGGATTGTTTTTTCTGTGTGTGTCCTACAGATATAACCGTTAGCAATGTTTAATAGTAGCACAGAATGTTGAAGAGAATTATATATCAAGATACTATATAAGAAGTTGAAATAAAAATATTCTTATTGCTTTAGAGTTTTGCAATGGAGATTTTTAATTAATATCCATGAAGACTTAATTTCAAATTTCACTTGTCAAAACTGTGGGTGAGCATATCCTGTTTATCCTTTTTAATGTGTCATAACACCTTCTGCTATCTAAATATTTTGGTAGTCAGTTTAATAAGTATCCTTTGATACTTATATTTTAAATTCCAAAAAAAGAAAGGTAGTTTAAAGAACAGAAGTTTCAGGCCTCACACCCAGCTGAGCCATCTGCTGCCTGTGGTCATGTGACACAATATTTAGAAGTAAGCTGGCTATTGTTACAGTACAGGGATGCACAAATAAATGTCTTAGAGCAACGATTCTGGAGACTTTTTTCCCTCTGAACCCCATTTATTCAGTAATCTACCATGTCACTGCATTATACTTACAGTTTGTAAAATGTTTACAATATCTGCTTTGAGAAATACTTGTAAAGTATGGTTGATAGAATTCTCTTTCATTGTTTTACAAAAGCCCCCCCCCACAAAACAACAAACCAAGGTCCTCTCCCTTCACGTTTTCTCTGTCTTGTCTTCTGAGACATAAATAACACCGTTAGCAAAGTGTGGAAAACTGTATGGAGACAAACCAAAAATCATCCCATTTGCTGGGTTTGGTGACGGAAGAAGATGACTTACAGTGATTGTAATAAAGCTGGGGACGGGGTTTGTCAATAGTGAGGTTAAAGAACACTGCATTAGTATTATAGTTCCATCCTTGGCATATATCAATGGACAAAGTTGTTCAATTTCCTTCTCCACTAGACTGTCCTTTTGGGGAGAGATGGGACTGTATCTGTTTTGCTTATTAGTATATCTGGAGCTTCTAGGAAAGTGCTTTGTATATAGTTAGTGTTCAGCAAACACAGAAACTAAAAAATGAGCCTCAGGTACATATACAATAATATTATTTTGATCAACATTTTTCCCTGTCTACACTCAAAAACATTTTATGAAAATTAAATTACTCAATGTAATGAAAAATTAAAGTCGTATAAAACTTCAAGGCATTATCTTTATTCTTCAGATACGTGTTTTTATTTATTTTATGAATAAATAAGATAAACGCCCTTTTGTCATCAGAAGGAAGGATTATTTGAAAGATCTCAATTAACGCTGCCTGCTTGTACTAGGACCTCTTATTTTAGGGACCTTGATCACCAGCATCACCAAAAGCTCAAATTTAATTTAACCCATGTGGTTTCTTTTTCAGAAACAATGGGGGCTGAATAAGTATGAAATGATAATGCGGATGATCATTTCCCTTGTTCTCTTGGCAGGCACAGTCAGGTTCCGATGTTGAGGTTAGACTGCCAGCAGTATTTTTCAATTAACATTTAATATTCCCCCACAAAATACTTAACATTTTATTGGCAACGAACCCAGTGTTCAGTGAAAGAATGCTCAGAAACAAACAAGGCTTTTTTATTGATCTCCTTGTTCTGAATAGTTTCTATACTTGGGGTACTCTTAGTTCTCAGGAACACAGCAAGCCTCAAGGATGTTACTTTTTTTTTTTTATCATGGACTTGCTTTATTTATAGACTTACTACTCTGATGTAGGAAGTTGACCAGCACTGCTTCGCAAGTCCTGAAAAAAGACCACAATGAAGGTGTTAGGAATAGCCAGACACACACAGACTCCTTGTATCATCATTCATTCATCCTCCATCTTCTTAACTAAAAGTTTTTACTGTGACTGGTATTACTGTGATGATAGAACCCAGGGCTAGTCACAGGGATGGTACTTTAAATGCCTCAATTTCCAAAGTTAGTGTTCAGAGACAGCCATTATTATAAGTTATTTCTTCTAATTCAAATAAACTACTCTGCTGGGTACAAAGGCATTTCATCATATGCAGTCATAATTTAGACTTTGATTCTGTTTTAGATGCTTTGTCTACATCACAAATTTAAATGTGAAACATTTAAGTAACAAAAATAGCCATCTCCCCCAAATAATTGGTTTGTCTTTTTTCTTTATATATATATAAAGAATGTATCAATAGGTAGCCAAATAAGTTGCAGTTATCTGTCCCTAGAATTCTTTTCACATCATCATGGTGGCCACCAAGAGGATTGTGACACGATCCATTCAGTGGGAAGGAGTTGACTGGAAGAGAACATGACAGCAGTGACACCCATGTGAAGCCTTCTTTGCTTCTGCAAACTTGTGATTTCTGAAAGGATAAACTGTATTTCAGAATATTAGAACAGGTATTATATTTGAGCTGTGGGAAGGCCACAGCACTGAGTGAATGATGAGATCCAGCTTGCTGGCAATGTGAGCCCAGTGAGAAGGAAAACAAATTCTTGGTGGGAGAGAAGCTTTGATATGGCACTTTTCAGAGTTGACTACACACTTCCATGTATCTTATCTAATTGGGACCTAAAATTCATGTGAGATTAAATATGATGAGTATTCCTTCAGTGCAAGTGAACTAATAACAGTTAGGAAGCTTATGTGCTAGTGATAACCACCAGTAAGGGGCAGCAATTCAAACATCAGCTTCTTGTCCAGGTTTTGCACTCTGTTCACTCCCTATGCTTACTATGCAGAGAGCCAACTGGCCAATTTTCAAGAAAATTTCAAAACATCTTGAGCTTTAGCTTTCTCGAGAGATCATTTAATTTACTGCACATTCTATAAATAGCTTCTTAAAGTTCAGAGAAGTAAAATATATGGACAGACATCTTAAATCTCTTGGCCAATCAGGACTCAGTTTTCTTATCCTCAAAATGGATGGGTTTGTCCAGGTCAGCGCTTCTCCTTCTTGGCTTCACATTAAAACACCCTGGGGAGGGTTTAGTCCGGAAGCTGCCTCCAGAGATTCTGATTTGGTTAACCTGGGGCAGAGGTGGGTTTCCAGTGAGTTCTAAAAAGGCTTCCCAGGTGATTCTAAGGTGCAGCCAAGAATGCAAAGCCCTGCAATGGGAGGTCTGGGGGGTCTTCTTCTACGTGTCCGCGTGTTGCAAGGGTTTCTGCCAGAGTTCTGATGTTCCGTGAGGTCTCTGGATGGTATCTCACATTTTATTACTCCTTTCATCCTCTATTGGCTCCTGGCTAGAATTTAGATTCAGTTCTCACTGAAGAGATTCTGGATACTAGAGCCTTCTTCAGATGGACTATAGATCATCTACCTAGAACCTTCTTCAATTTGGCTCTCCTTGCTAACTTATACCTGATGGTGGTCTGGCTACTCTGAAGAATTCTTGGGCATGCCAGAACGTTTTCTCTGAGTAGCACTGATCAAAGAAGCGGTCATTTCGAGACAGATAGGGACTGGGATTAAAGATGAAGTCAGGCAGGGAGGAGATTTCAGTGAGTGTTTAGGAAATCATGGAGCAAAACCAAGGACAAGAAGCCAAAGGATTTTACACACCACAGGACACCTTGGCCTGCCCGAGTGCTTTTATCCTGCTGGACCATCTGAGTTCTAAAACACACAACAATAACAGGTTTTTTTTTTTCAAAATGACTTTTGGGAACTGCAGAAAACGAGTTTAAAAAAAACGAGCAAGTTATGTAAGTAGGAACAAATAGAAAAAAAAAATCCAAGCTTTTTGTGCTTGAAAGGGCATAAAGAGAGGTTGGAATGAAACATAGCTGCCAGTCACCACCTGGCTGCATGGGGACGGGGACAGAGTGGCTGGCACGGGGGCACAGGTGTCTTTGAAAACACATTTTATATTTGCTGAGAAGTTAATATGAATCTGCAGATAACAGTTACTCAACATTTCCATGAAAGCTTCAAATGATTGAAGATGAAAATACTGTGAGAAAGCTTAGAAAATTGCCCTGATATGAGATAACCACAAAGCATTTCCAATAGAGAAAAGTTTTCAGAAATTATAAGCACCTACTCCCTAATCACTGGCTGAGGGTAGTAATGAATATTACGAATCGTCTGGGTTAAATGAAGTGTTGGGTGTCGAAGTCAGGGACTTGAGGTGAAGTGGACACAAGCCTGTGTGACTACTATTTTAATCCAACTTCAACATCAGTGTCAGGAAAGCAGTCTCTTCCGCCAGCACAAGCGAAGATTAATCTTCTGGTTTGTGTTAAACTTCATATTTGTATTGCTTTCTTCTCATGTTGAAAAAGACTCTAAGTTGGCAGTAGGTTAATTTTACAAAATGCTTTGTCTCTGTCTATTAAACAACAACATTCAATCAGGTTTGCCAAAGAAGACAATATGTTCTTATTTCTTGACCACTGCAACAACATAAATTTTTATCACGTTCTGTATTAGAATTCGGCAAATGATAGCTTATGGGCCAAATTTGGCCTACTGCTGCTTTTTACAGCATATCAGCTTAAAATGGTTTATATATATATAGTTTGCTTGGTTGTTTTTAATCTCAGGCGGTAAAATGAAAGTAATTTGGTAAAATATATCTTAGAATAATTTGTATTATATGATCAAGCTAATCAAAATGAGTATCAGCATTTTTGTACTGAATGAAATCATATCATTCTTGTAGAATAAGTAAGTTAACAACAGAAAATATGATAAGATTATTTTTCTGATCCTGAAGTACACAGATTTTCATAAATATCGTCTAAGATTAGGCACAATTATTAAAAAATACTAGTTTGCTAGTTAGAAAATCAATTATTTTGTCATCATAATCAATGAAAAATATTTCAGGAGCTGAGCTTTTAAATGCCTGCCCTCTACATGTTCATAGGGCTAGCATCCTGGTAGAATAATCACAGAAGTAAATGCATAGAAGTCACAGTGACTTGACAGAACATAACTGCCATGAATAATGAAAATCAACCATAATAACTTTTAATGTTTTCACTCTTTAAAACTTTAAATTATAAAAGTAACATATTTAAATTATAAGAGTAAGAATCTATTCCTTATTCAAAGTTTGTGTACGTGTGTTTACAGAGTATATGTATGTGTGTTTGAATTTATCATTAGCTGAGATCAATCCACTGGGGTAGGCCAGTTTTCATGTCTCGAGCCATAAAGGCTAAATATGCTTGAACAAAGCAATGAATTGAAGGGAGTGTCTTCAATCCTGCAGTGTAATTGAGGGCTTTAGAATTTACTTTTGAATAATCTGTATAAGAATCCTACTTGTTATTCTGTTTCATAATATCGAATGTATGATGATGATGGTGAGGTTGAGATGAAGAACAGAAAAGCATTAATTCCAGCATTTGTAGTTCCTGTTATTTTAGTGTTAAGACATTTTAATAAATAGCACCTTAATCTGGTTAGACAACTCTAACTTCTTGACCATTTAAAAGTATTTATTGAAATGTAAGTAATGGCAGAGAATGAACATTTTATCTCAATACTTGAAAAGATGCAGCATTATACTCATCTTTAAAAATTTCATTCAGTTTGTTGGTGTGACATTGGTTAATTAGGTTAGATAAGTTTCAAGTATACAATTCTAGCATATATCATCTATATATTGCATTGTGTCTTCCTCACATAATGTCTTGTCTCCTTCCATCTCCATATGTTTGACTCCCTTTACCCTCATCTTTTTAAAAGGGACAATAATATCCTTGAACTAATCATTCTGTAAAGAAAACATCACAGCCTGGAAACAGTCCAGTTAAATAGTCTCAGCTAAACAGACATACTTTCTTCAATTCTTAGTTACTTTCATTATCACTTCATTGTTCACTGAACTGTTTACTTTTTTCCTTCTGTTGCACAGTCATATTATCAGAGGGTTACTTGACCTTGGATTAAACACTTCACTTGCCACAGGTCGGTGTTTGGGGTGACCTTTCAAATGATACTGGCATTTTGGTAGTTCTTTCAGTACAGACAAGTAAAGCATAATATCATGTTCTCAGGAAGATAAAATGTCACAATCCGTTTCCAAGTCATTAGGATGTCAGAAGCAATGCTTTTAAAACAAACTCACCTAACTGGAAATCTGTGGAACTCTGGAATAAGGCCAATTGGCTGAGTTCACAGCCAGTTGCTGCCCTACTAGCTGTCTCCTTGAATAGCATAGGCTAGAGGGGAAACAGGATGAAGGCAAATGCCAAGAGAAGCAATAAGAGAGAAGAAAATGTGTTTCAGATGGCAGGGTTTCTAGATGCTTTGATAATTTCTCTTCGTCTTTTGTTCTCCAAGATTCCAGAGATAAATTTGGGGAAATTTATTATTTTCACATTATAACTGCTCACTAAACCTACTCTATCAATCTTTTATTTGAATTAACTGAAGTCATAATTTGCCACTCTAATAAACAGAAAATTATACTGAATAAGAGATTCAGTGGTATTGAACTAATATACTCTCTGTCCTTGGAGAAATCAGTTCTATTTTCTGTGCCTCAGTTTACTCTACTAGTACAGTAAAATCTCTATGGTTCTTTCTAGTCCTATAAGCTTATGAATCCATGAATTTTCTTAGGAAAATGAGAAACATATTTTCCTTTCTGAAGGCAGGCCTTTAATTATGATTTTTATTATAATAACTGCAAAGTGAGGTGGAGTTTTCATCTTTAATATGGATCTTTGGATGATATAAGTAAATGTTTATTTGTGATTTGACTTTGGGTGATGGGTATACAAAATAATCAATATTTCAAATGTTACAGAAATGTTTACCCAAAACCTATGTACTCTTATTGATCAATGTCACAGTGTTAAAATTAATTTTCTAAATAAAATTTAAAGAATTAAAAAATAAAATATCTATGAAAATAAAATCTTTATAAAATTAAATATTTATAAAAATAAGGTTTTTCATTGATTGTCTTCCTGCATTATCTTCTGCTGTTAGCTTTCTTCTCAATAGATGGTGCTGTTTTCTCAGAGACACTACTTATCTCATTCTTCATGAAAAGATCTGGGAAATTAGTATTACTCTTTAATAATCAATAACTAAAGAAACCAGACTTACAAGTAGAAAGAATCGATTATGAGCAACACACAGTGCCTAGATAATGAAAGCACAACGGGAAAATATATACATTGTTAAGTGACTAAAGAGATCTGCGGAAACCTGCAATATTTGCTGAATAGAAGCAAATGTTGTAACTAAACATGAAAATTCCACATTCCCTACATACATAGAACACATAAAACCCTTACTAGGAAGATCTTAAATCAGGGACCCTTTCAAACCTTATAAAGGTTTGAAATCTTTATCTACTTTAACAAAAGGGAATATACAGTATTTCATATAACAAGTAGGATCTGAACACACACATCAACACTAACACAATCTACATCAATCTCAATTAATACTGAGAAGCCAGCACACTTCTTTGCCAAGGAAACCTGGAGCATCTGGGAAACAGAAAATGGGCCACACACTCTTTAGAAATAATTCCCCTGGATAAAGTCAACTTTTAATGTTTTTAAGAGCAAGCATTACAACTTCCTATATAATAGTTTAAAATCCAGAATTATGCCGCTTTGGGCCGCTTCTAACTGGTTCCCCCTTTGGAGGAACTGAAACACAGCCCTGCCCTGCAATTCTTAGGAGCCCAGTTCAGTTTGTGACGCCCCTAGCAGGTCCGCAGCTGCCGACTGAAAACTGACCCGGGCAACACAACAGTCCTATCTGTTAGAAGGAAGCAACGTCGTGGAGAAACACAGGAAAACTTTCTCTAAGAGTATGGTGACCGCATGGAAGGAGCGGGTCAGGGATGCTCTGAGGAGGGAAGAGGAGGGTGGGGACGTGGTACAGCAGAGGAAACGGAAACCAGCAGGAGCACGAAGGTTGCCCAGGTTCATCTCTGAAAAGGACTGAGGAGACCTGGCCTCCCACTCAGAGGGAATAAACCAGAATTCTTCTACCATTATTCACAAATTACTGTTCACACAGCGCCTGCCAAAGGGATTGTGGGACTGTGTGGACAAACACTCTCTCTGCTCAGTATAAGAGAGATTTAAGATAGAGTTGGTTTTTTGTTTTTTGTTTTTTCTTGGCCAGAGCTTTATAACTTTAACCAAAGCAACTTCTCTGTTTCTGAAATTTTCGATTCTTCTTTATCAACGGGGAGAAAGTAGAAAAGTAAGATTTTGCACACAAACAGCAGCCAAGCGGTCGCCCCACATTCTCCCCGTTTCCCCCCTTTCTCTCATTCTCCCGCCAAACCTTCTGCCTGGGGACTCAAGTGTCCCTTTATGCCCCTATTAGCCACGGAAACCCCTCTCCGCGTGGAGGTCTGGCGCCTTCCTTACCTGACGATCACATACATGACCAGGAAGTTTCCGAAGAGACCCACCACGCACACGATGGAGTAGAGGGCCATGATGGTGACGGCCGTGACCATGGAAGGGCTGCTGGTTGGAGGGCACAGGCTGTCGCTGCCGCCCAGGTCGGTGCGGTTTGGACCGCACGGGTCGGACAGGTTGCCATCCAAGTGGGAGAAGTTGACCCAGGAACCGGGGCTCGGTGCGGAGGCGCAGCTGGCGTGCGCGAAGGGATCGGTGCAGTTGCTGGCGTTGCGAGGGCCGGTGGCGCTGTCCATGGTGCTGGGACCACGCTGGGAGGTAACCGCGAGCGCCCGGACTTTTCAGGTTCCGCGCGTCTCGCTCAGCCTCTTCCTCTGCCGCTGCCACTGCCGGGGCTCCTGCTATTTCTTACGGAGCCCTGCCCTGCCGGATGCAGACAGGAGCGTCAGGCTGGAGGGGAGAACTGAGCTTCTGACATGATCTTCTGCGTGCAGCCCCCTCCCACCTTAGTAGTACGGAGAGTCGTCCCCAACCCCACACCGATAGGGGGTGGGTGGAGGGGGGAGGGCAGTGAGGGATTCAGAGGCTGGAGGGAAGGGACGCGAGAGAAGGGGTGGGTTCTGCGCAAAGCGATTCAACGAGGTGTTCTCCCCGCTAGGTGCTCATCTGTGCAAACATCTCTAAGGAGGTGCGGAAGGGAGAAGGGAGTTGAAGGAAGGGGTGGGGAGTGAGACAGGCAGACAGTTCGGTTTTGACAGCAGTAACGCTTAAAAAGGGGGGCTGACATCACTCTATTTTTCCAGCGCCGTTTTCTCTGTATAATACGACAGGGAAGACAGCCTCACGCCGGACTCGAGCAGTCCTTATACCCCAACACTCTCCCATCCCTACTGCCTACCGCAGTCACTTGGGGCAGGAGACGCACGTTTCTCTTCTCTAGTCTTTCTTCCTGCACATTCAGAAAACGGTAACTCTGTTTAACATCCCTTACTGGGAATTGCCAACCCTTCAAACCTTCTTGAAACTAGGGTTGTCTTTTCTCTGAAAAAGAAATGAGAAAAGTATACAAACTTTTGTGGATGAAACCTATTATTTTACTCTCCAGTCCGTAGATTTCTTTTCGAGGAGAAGATCTAGTTGCACCTGATTTCTGTCTGTTGGGGAAGAGGCACCAGAACTAGCTATAGGAATCAGGTTGTGGCATCCATAAAAGTCAACCAAAAATAATGCTTAACCTCCCCATCTTACATCTCATAGCTCCACTTGGAATTATTAATCATCCATTTTATCTCTAAACGTCCTACATGGACATGGGCTTTGCAGTAGAATGGTGTCAAAACCGAACAACATTTGCATCAACTCAGTCTGTTTTCTTGTGTAGAGGCTCCAGGAGGAACCTCATAGATACTTAAATTGAGTGATCCACACAGCAGTGAGGAATACTGATATATTTTAAAATGTGGCACCTCAT
Organism: Saccopteryx bilineata; assembly: GCF_036850765.1. Lineage (NCBI taxonomy): Eukaryota > Metazoa > Chordata > Mammalia > Chiroptera > Emballonuridae > Saccopteryx > Saccopteryx bilineata. The sequence continues at coordinate 47,017,668 of NC_089501.1, read as the reverse complement.
TTCTAAGTCTGTAAATACTTCTATTTTACAAATAAATTTGTAAATCAACCATGGGTAAGGTTTTGTTTTCTCTTTTTTTGTAAAATTAATTCTAATTCTGAGGTCATTCTCACTTTTATACATGTGTATATTTGTGCATATATGTATTTTTTTTAATACCAAGCATTGTCAATAAATACCCCCAATTGGTTATTGAAGGTTATACTCTTAAGGAAGCAGTGAGTAGGGTAGGTTAGAAAGTTTGGAAGGCCATGGGTAAACTCTAATGATAGTAAGCTATTTTGCCAGTCTTTAGTGTGTTTTTTTTTATCCATTTCCATGAAAGGGTATACTTAAAGCAATAAAATTTTATTTAGATCTCCTAGAGACTAATAAAATTACCTTACCACATTTTGGCCTATGAAGTAATGTGTGAGTTTACTGACATGGAACTGAAATCTGTCTACCATTATTCATTGTTCTCTTGAGGACATAGAGAACCAGTCTGAGCTTACATCATGTGAACAAGTGAGTACAACATAATCAGCCCTGGCCTTGGAGCCAAATCATTCAGTGAATCTTAGATTTGTAACCTCTTAACTATATGAGCTTGGATGTGCTACTTTATCTAACTGATGATAATTTTCTTATTAGTAAAAAAATGTTAATACTTCCTATGACTGTTATTAGAATTAAATGAGATACACAACACAACAGTAGTTTTTTAAAAATAAATAACCTTTATTATTATTATTATTATTATTATTGTTTATGGATGGAAAATAATGTAGTAGTTTCTTCTGCAAGGTAAACCTTAGCTTCCTTTGGCTGTTCTTATAAGATGCAGTTTTGTGTTTTTTCTGCAGTTTTGCCTCTTTTCTGCTCACATTCCAGTTTGTCTATCGGCTCCTCAAGTACAGCTCCAGAACTAAGACAGTGCCCTAACTTTGACCCGACCAATAAAAACTGAACAAGATTATAAACTTTGTCTTTCTACCAGTATAGTTATTGGGAAGTTCCGACCCCCCCCCCACACACACACACCTTTTTTAAGGTAACATGGCTCTCTTGATTCTCCTCAGACTTAGTATTGACAAAATTCCCTAAACGTGATCTTAGCCGGTTTGACAAATACATATTAAAGATCTACTCTGGACCAGTGCTGGAGTTGAGAATAATACCTACAATTGTTTTTGAACATAGGAGCTCAGTTCTTGTACCTGAGGAGTCACATTTTCTTTCTATAAATGTATGGTTGTTTTAGAGAGGTCTCAACAGTATAGGTCTTTATTTTAAAATTATATCTTGTTTGATGCAGCTCATGATTTAAATTTAGCAAGGCCTTTTGGAATAGTGATTGTTATCTCTTATGTGCATGCTTCCTACTTTATATCTTTATATTATATATAAACATACATATTATAGAATAAGTTTTCTAATGGTAAGCCTGCTTACTACATGATACTTAATACACAGTGGACTTTGTTCCTTTTGCTGCCTGTCTGTGTGTACCTGTATAATATTTTATTTAATTGAAAATACTTAGCATATTTTTTCTTTTTTTCTTTCTTTTCTTTTTTTTTTTTTTGAAGCTGGAAACGGGGAGAGACAGTCAGACAGACTCCCGCACGCGCCCGACCGGGATCCACCCGGCACACCCACCAGGGGCTACGCTCTGCCCACCAGGGGGCGATGCTCTGCCCCTCCGGGGAGTCGCTCTGCCGCGACCAGAGCCACTCTAGCGCCTGGGGCAGAGGCCAAGGAGCCATCCCCAGCACCCGGGCCATCTTTGCTCCAATGGAGCCTTGGCTGCGGGAGGAAAAGAGAGAGACAGAGAGGAAGGAGGGGGGGGGTGGAGAAGCAAATGGGTTCTTCTCCTATGTGCCCTGGCCGGGAATCGAACCCGAGTCCCCCGCACGGCAGGCCGACGCTCTACCGCTGAGCCAACCGGCCAGGGCCAATTAGCATATTTTTTATAAAAGCTATGGACTGAATATTTGTGTTCCCCCAAAATATGTATGTTGAAATCCTGATTTTCAAATGTAATGATATTAGGAGATGGGTGTCTTTGGGAGGCAATTAGGTCATGAGGGTAGAGATTTCATGAAGGATATTATTGCCCTTGTGAAAGCAACTTCAGAAAATTCTCTATCTCTCTTTCCACCCAGAATACAATGAAAAGACAGCAGTTTGCAACCCAGAAGAGAGCCCTCAGCAGAATTTGACCATGCTGACAGCAGGATATCAGAAATCTAGGCTCCAGACTGTGAGAAATAAATTTCTGTTGCTTGTAAGCCATTCAGTTGTGGTATTCTGTTATAGCTTCCCAGATTGACTAAGATAACATCGTCTAAAATAATCTGAGTGATTTTTAAAAATAAAACACTTTTATAAATACCTTAATGACAAATTAAAAAAACCTCAGTATATTATGTTAATCAGTCAGGACTTAAATGTATAGACATATAACCTGGCCATGTGCTTTTTCTTCTAGAATTAGTCAAAGAGCAGCTCAATTCCTATTGTCCTTCTCTGAAAACAGAATTTGTTTTTCATTCTATTTTATAAAAAATATTATTGTACAGATTAAGCATTTGAATTTTGTGCTTCAACTATATATTTTAACTGAAATTTGATGGGTTTTTTTTTCCTGTTACCCTTTCTAAGGTTTCATTAAGGGTAGCTATTTATCTATTTTAAATACATAATTTTCTGGACATTATTGCAAGTATTTTCTTAAATTGTACTAACATCTCATTCATAGTATCTCACATCTGTTCAATATACAATTTGGAAAAATAGAGAACAGATATAACTTCTCTTTCAAGTATATTAAGACAGCTTTGAGAAACCCAGGAAAGGGCTGTTAGAGAAATAACTAATTAATACTACTAACATATAGTATAAATGATTTCAAATTATAGCTTGCATTATTTCTTAGTTGCTACATAAGGTGTTCTTTCTTTTCTCTGTAATCGCACATTTTCAACTGGAATGATCTCAAGTCTACTGTGAAACCTCAGGTCTCTTGTGAAAGAAGGTGATCTCTAAGTACATGAGTCAATTTACTACAAGCCAAGTTATTTTATGTAACATATAACAATTTCTATTATAGGTTATCTAAATAATAAAAATATCTGCCTTTTTGTTGATAATTCTTGCATAGCTTAGATTTTCTATTTGGAAAAAGAAAAACATTTCTATCAGTTAAAATTTAACGTTGATATCAAACCCATATACATTTTTTTCATAAAAATACTTCAAAGCAATGCAGTTAGTAATAGCTAGCATGGATGTACGCAAGTGCTAAAAGTTACTCCTTTTTCTTGAATTTCAAAATATATATATTGGCTTTAGTTATTTTTGTAATTGCCATTATCCCACACTTAACTGTGGTAGCTCAGTCTTGGTTTTTTTTGAGAGTAGCTGTTAATGGAACACATAATTAACATCTATTAATGTGGGATGCAGACACAAGTACTATGCATGAAACTATTACAATGGTTTAAAGCTTAGGAAAAAAGGGGATATTCCAGGTTTTATTGGAAGAAAATTTTTTGTATTTGTTTACAAATATATCCTACATTAACTAACATCCAATTTATGTAACTAATAAAAATGTAAATGAATTATGATACAACACTATCTTTGATCACTGTATTGTTGTGTAAACATCCAGTGAATTTGTCAGATATCTTTATTTATATGGTAAAAATAAAACAGAAAAAAGAGAAACTTTAAAACTGCCTCAGCCTAATAAACCCAAAGAAAGACATCTGAGATGAGTGGGAAAAATCCTGCACTTTAAATCAAAAAGCAATTCAAAATCTAGTCACTGCTATTTACTTCCTTGTGACTTAGATATATTACTCATGCTTCTAGATACTTGGTTTTCTGTTCTGCAAAATAAAAATATGAGAACTTCAAGGAAGTTTTGCAGGATTATTTTATATATATAAGAATTTATCCTTTGCTTTTGGCTTTTTATATCTTGTCTAATGTGACCTGGAGATTAACAAGAAGAATTATTGAAAATATTACATAATATTTAATAGTATAGAGCGAACCTTAAAAGATTTAATTCTTTTTTAATTTTTTTTAATTTTTATTTATTTATTTATTTATTTATTTATTTTTTACAGAGACAGAGAATGAGTCAGAGAGAAGGATAGACAGGGACAGACAGACAGGAATGGAGAAAGACTTAATTCTTTTAAGGGACTGATGATGGTATCTATGACTCCAACTCAATCAACTCTTTTGAATAATTCATCCAAGGGTTAGTTTAAGTGATTCATAGTTCTAAATATTTTCTTAAAATCTGAAACCTTATTTCAGTTTGAGTCTTTCTCTTCAATTTCCATGACATAAAATGGCTATTACTCTAGTATAGTCTCTCATCGCTTTACATTTAGACAAACGGTTATCCAATATTTTTTTTATCTTAAGACCATACATATACAATTAATGAGTCAAAAAGTTTTTATTTATGAGGATTATATTTATAACAACTTATTACATTAGAAATTAAAACAAAATTTAAAAAAAACCTTCTTTATCAATTCATTTAAAATAACAATAAACCTATTTATTACATGTAAACATAATGTTTTTTTAAGGAAAAAAAATGCCCCTATGTTTTCCCAAATAATAAAATATTTAGTGAGGAGAGCAGCATTGTTTTGCACAATGTAATCAGTTTTAATGTCTAGTTTGACCATGTAAACTGACATAGTGATGAAATAAAGCAGGCCTTCACTAAAAATTTCTGACCAGGCAGTTGCGCAGTGGTTAGAGTATCGGCCTGGGATGCTGAAGACCCAGATTTGAAACCCTGAGGTCACTGGCTTGAGTGTGGGGTCATCTGGCTTGAGCACAGGCTCACCAGTTTGGGCTTGGGGTTACCAGCTTGAGCGTGGGATCATAGATATGACCGCATGATTGCTAGCTTGAACCCAAAGGTCGCTGGCTTGAAGCCCAAGGTCGCTGGCTTGAACCTAAGGTCAGTGGCTTGAGCAAGGAGTCACTGGCTCAACTGGAGCCCCTCAGTCAAGGCACTTATGAGAAAGGAATCAATGAACAACTAAGGTGCTCCAATGAAGAATTGATGCTTCTCATCTCTCTTTCTTCCTGTCTCTGTCTCTCTCTCTAATAAATAAATAAATAAATAAATAAATAAATAACAAGACATTTCTGCAACAACTGATTGGTAGGAGAGCAGTAAAGACCAATGGTTAGATGCATTTTAGACATGGAACAGAGTATCTCAGAACTTCAATTGATTGGTCATTTTTTTTCCTTAAGGACACTTAGTCAAAAAAATAAAGTAGTCTCAATGACAAAGTTTTATATGAAAATTAAGAGGCTGCATTTTGACATAAGATTTAAGAAGACAAACTCTGACTTATAGAATTTTTTTAATTTTTTTTTAATTTTTATTTCTCTGAAGCTAGAAACGGGGAGAGACAGTCAGACTCCCGCATGCACCCGACCAGGATCTGGCATGCCCACCAGGGTGAGGCTCTGCCCACCAGGGGGCGATGCTCTGCCCCTCCGGGGCGTTGCTCTGTTGCGACCAGAGCCACTCCAGTGCTTGGGGCAGAGGCCAAGGAGCCATCCCCAGCACCCGGGCCATCTTTGCTCCAGTGGAGCCTCGCTGCGGGAGGGGAAGAGAGAGACAGAGAGGAAGGAGAAGGGGAGGAGTGGAGAAGCAGATGGGTGCTTCTCCTGTGTGCCCTGACCGGGAATCGAACCCGGGACTTCTGCATGCCAGGCTGACGCTCCACCACTGAGCCAACCGGCCAGGGCTAGAATTTTTGATGGGATTAAACTATCATATATTTGTCTATAATTTTTCTAATTGTATCTTTTTTGATTTCCCTTAACAATGGTTTGTAGTTTTCATGAAAAAGTCCTTTACATTCTTTGTTATGTTTATTCCTAGGTATTTTATTTTTTTTGTTGCAATCGTGAAAGGGATTCTTTTTTTGAGTTTGTTCTCAAATGTTTCATTGTTGGCATATGGAAAGGCTATGGACTTTGTATGTTAATTTTGTATCCTGCGACTTTACTGTATTGGTTTATTGTTTCTAGTAGTCTTTTTGTAGATTCTTTGGGGTTTTCGATGTATAGGATCATATCATCTGCAAAAAGTGATACCTTTACTTCTTCTTTTCCGATATGGATGCCTTTTATTTCTTTGTCTTGTCTGATTGCTCTGGCTAGAACCTCTAGCACCACATTAAATAAGAGTGGAGAGAGTGGACAACCCTGTCTTGTTCCTGATTTAAGGGGGAAAGCCTTCAGTTTTGTGCCATTTAATATGATGTTAGCTGATGGTTTATCATATATGGTCTTTATCATGTTGAGATATTTTCCTTCTATACTCATTTTTTTGAGAGTCTTAAACATAAAATTGTGTTGTATTTTATCGACTGCCTTTTCTGCATCTATTGATAAGATCATGTGGTTTTTGTTCTTTGTTTTATTGATATGGTGTATTACGTTAACCGTTTTACGTATGTTGAACCATCCTTGAGATTCTGGGATGAATCCCACTTGATCATGATGTATTATTCTTTTAATATGTTGTTGTATTTGATTTGCTAGTATTTTGTTTAATATTTTAGCATCTGTATTCATTAGAGATATTGGTCTGTAGTTTTCTTTTTTTGTGCTGTCCTTGCCCGGTTTTGGTATGAGGGTTATGTTGGTCTCATAAAATGTGTTTGGAAGTATTGCTTCTTCTTCAATTTTTTGGAAGACTTTGAGTAGAATAGGGACCAAGTATTCTTTAAATGTTTGATAGAGCCTGACCTGTGGTGGTGCAGTGGATAAAGCGTTGACCTGGAAATGTTGAGGTCGCCGGTTCGAAACCCTGGGCTTGCCTGGTCAAGGCACATGTGGGAGTTGATGCTTCCAGCTCCTACCCCCTTCTCTCTCTCTGTCTCTTTCTCCTCTCTCTCCCTCTCTGTCTCTCTCTCCTCTCTAAAAATGAATAAATAAAATAAAATAAATTAAAAGAGTGCTAAAAATAAATAAATAAAAAAAAAATAAAAATAAATGTTTGATAGAATTTGCTAGTATAACCGTCTGGGCCTGGACTTTTATTTTTGGGGAGGTTTGTCTATAATTTTTGTTTTTCTATTATTACTTTTAATGTAAAATTAAAACAAACTTCTGATAACCCTAGTAATAACTTACATTTAGATATTTTTGCAAGTGTCATTTCACTCATTAGATTAGATAGATACTGTACCTTTCCTTTGTATCTATCCATTTGCAGTTTCAGAAAGATGCGTTAGTATATATAACTTAACTGCCTTATATTTTATATTTTCTGTGATTTTTTTTCTATAGAAACAATAAGTATATATTTAAAGTTGTTTTTGACTGTAGATTATACTCATCTTCATAAATCTTTTTCTCTTTTCAGTGAATAGGTTGCACAAAATATAATGTGCGGTAATAACTATCACCCAAATCGCTTCTCCAGTCTCCCTATACTTTCCAAATACTGTGGGAAAATATCCCAGAATTTTTTTTTACTATAAACACATTTTCTAGGGGGGAAAGATGACTGCATATCTTTGATTAATATTATCTAGTGTCTCTTTTTTTAAGCTTATGGTTTTACTTTCCCTAGGCATACAGTAAGCCTTTTGATGTAAGCAAACACTTCCAAGCTCATTCTTAAAAATACACTACTATTAAAATTGTAATTGTTAAAGGGACCAGACATAGTCCAATTTATAATTTAAAACATTTTTCTGAGCATAAAAGAACATTTATAAAATCCTAGGGTCTAGCCTGACCAGGTGGTGTCACAGTAGATAGAGCATCAGACTGGGAAGCAAAGGACACAGGTTTGAAACCCTGAGGTCAAGGGCTTAAGCGCAGGCTAATCTGGTTTGAGCAAGACTCACCAGGTTGAGCCCAAGTTTGCTGGCTTGAGCAAGGGTCACTCAGTCTTCTGCAGCCCCCCCCCCCCGGTCAAGTCACATATGAAAGAGCAATCAATGAACAACTAAAGTGCCACAACAAGGAATTGATGCTTCTCATTTCTTTCCCTTCCTGTCTGTCTGTTTCTATCTGTTCCTCTCTGTCTCTGTCACAAAAATAAATAAATAAATAAATAAATAAATAAATAAATAAATAAAGCAAGCAAGCCTAGGGTCTACATAATACCTTATTTTATTTCCTTAATTAAGTGTAAGAACCTCAAGAGCAGAAACCAGGATTTACTGTTCTTCATAAATATGTTAAAAAATATCTTCTGAAATGTAAGTGTGACGCTGGATGGTTGGCTCAGCAGTAGAGCATCAGCCTGGCATGTGGATGTCCTCGGTTTGATTCCCAGTCAAGGCACACAGGAGAAACAACCATCTGCTTCTTTATCCCTTCCCCTCCCCACTCGCTCTATCTCTCTTATTCTACAGCCATGGCTTGGTTGGAGCAAGTTGGCTGTGGGTGCTGAGAATGGCTCCATGGCCTCACACAGCTCCAGATGGGCAGAGCATTGCTCCATAGAGGGTTGCTGGGTGGATCCTGTAGGGGCACATGCTGGAGTCTGTCTCTCTGCATCCTCCCTTCTCACTTAAGAAAAAACAATGTAAATGTATACATGGCTACCTAGAGGAGGCTCTCAGCAGGGTACAGAATGTCAAGTATTTTATGACTTTTTTTTAAATTTTATGACTTTTTAAGGAAATATACCTGAATATAAGTAAGAACATGTCTCTTAAAATATTTCCTGATTGGGAGCCACAGAATTATCAATGGTAGCCCATAATATTTCTCATAAAAATCTCCTCTGGAACAGTGCTTCCTTTATAATTACTGGTATATTCTTTAATATAGCTACAAGTGTTATAGTCTTCATAACTTCAGAAATTCTATAAGTAGGGTAAATTGATTTTCTGATATAAAAAATAATAAAGAACCAAATTTATATAGTATACTTATATAATTTCATTTTGAGCTTAAAAAGATAGCCTTAGAGTATGGAGATACATTTTAAAAATAATTGGCTTGTACAGTTTTTGAAGACTAATTCAGGATTAGTTCTTGAAAAAACAAGTATTTCTAGAAGTATATATATAATCTTATAAAATGATCATTTTGAAAAATTACTTTCATTTACATTATCATGTTCTAAATGCTTAATTTTTTTAAAAAAGAAAACAATGTATTGCATATTGCATGCATACTAATTTAGAAAATATTGGTCTATAAATATTAAAATATTTTTTATCAATTTTAATGTGGTGACATTGATAAATCAGGGTACATATGTTCAGAGAAAACATTAAAATATTTTAAGTAAAGGTCAGAGCGTAAAGGGGAATTTTTAGACATACAAATGTATATTTGAGCTCAGTGAAGCCCCATAGATGTGATATATAGGCCTGTACATAAAGAAAGGGAAGCTATAAACTGGACCAGATAATATGGTAATATTGTCAAAAAAAGTGGTGATATAATGAAAAAAATTTTTGTGCATGAGAAGTTACATGATCTCTAAGAGAAGGGGATGTTAATGGGTTGGAGGCGGTGTGCATGGGAGAAGAGCTCAGGGCTGGATCTAAGGATGAAGGACTTGGTCCTGAAACAGAAATGTTTTCTTTTCCTAAGAATGTATGAAACTTGAAGAGAAAAGTTTTCAGTCTAGGCATAGTAGTATTTTTGGAACTTAAGTACTCATCACTGGGCCTAAAGTTTGGATAAGAGAATGATACCGCTTAAAAGAAAACTAATGCTTTCTTCTGGGACAATATAAGTGACTTCTTTTATTTTTATTATTTACCATAATTGTAATAGATTTTAGACTCCCATATTTTCAATGAGCAGGACCAGAAAGGACAGGAAAGGGAGTTGCTGGGCCACAACAGAAAATGAGAACGGACTTTGAACCCAGCAATATGTTCTTCATGGGAAAAAATTCTCTTCTGTGTTTACATGTATGTAGGTCCCAGCAGCTGAATGTTAAACAAAAGCCAAAAGAAATCGAATCTTTTGTGTGTTCCTTGGGTCGTAGCTTGAATAGCCGCATTATTCCACATGGTGACTAGTTAAGTGTTTTTCACGTGGTATGTATTCATAAATATGTACTGCTCAGACGACTGAGCAGTTGACTTATTTGTCTAAATGGTTTGAGTAGATGACAAAGGACACAGCACAGCTGTATAGTAACACAGATTTCCACTTAAGTGATCTGATTTGATTTTCAGAACATTCCAGATGTGATGTATTCAGTAGGAATTATTTTATTTCAATTTTAGTAATTCAGAAACTGAAGGTCAAATTATTTCAACAACTTTACAATGGTCACCTGAATGGAAAATAGAATGGAGACTTGAGGAATTTAGATTTTAGGGAGGCATTATGATTCCTTCTGTCTTCTTTCTTCAATCTTTTCTTATGAGTATGAATAAGATGTTTTCTGGGAGGCCATTTTATGGCAGGTACTGTGTTGAATGACTTACCTAGAATAACCCTATGAGATAGGCACTATCATGAATTGCTCTATCCAGGTGAGTAAACTAGGTTCTGTGAGAAGGGAGAGTGACTTTGGAAATTCTTAAATCACAACATTCTGTCATTGGTGTCATATACACATAAGCACCAGTGACATGAAAAGTCTAGAGGAGATACTGACCATCCTAATTACTTGGGTTTATACACATGGCCAAATACACTATGAACATATCAAATGTTGGGTATATTTTTGGCCAATAAATAATATTGACATATTTATTTAATCAATATTTATTGGACAACATCTCTTTGCCAGACACTGGATCCAGGCAGGTCTAGATGAAAAGAGTGACCAAGTCCTGCTTTAATGGAGCTCACATTCTAGAAGGAAGGAAGGAAGAAGAGGGGCTGAGGAGAAAGAGGGAGCATACAAATTAGTTTATGACATAATGTCAGATGGTGATAAGCAAAGTCCTAGGCAATAAACCCAAGTCAATTTTGTGTCAAAATCAGATTGATAGTCCAATGAGGAAATATATTGAAATATTTGTATTTGATTATATAAATGAGATCATAGCCATTAAAAGAATACACCTCAACCATATTTTCATTTCCTTACATGATTATCAACTATTGAGTTTTCATTTTTAAAGAACTTTATTTGGGGCTGATAACCTGATTTTCAATGTATCAACTTTCCACCGGTCTCAGTATTCTTCTCTATTGTAGCATAGTGCACCTTTCATAGTGAAAAAGACAGTTCACATAGGCCAAAATATGTTATGTTTGAATAATTGTAAAAAATAATTTAATGCTATGTTACAAATGTTATTGGAATTTCCAGACTTGAAAATTACTTTCAATATAAATTATTCAAATTCAGTTCTCAAACTTATTAAAAATGTGCTTATCAGCAAAAAAGCAATTTAAATTACTAGTATAAATTATACAAGGCGAAGTACATTCTAAAGAAGTTCAGCTTCACTCTACCCACCACCTTCTTCCCTAACTTAAAGATAAGTACTTTAAAAATTTTTATTTTCTCTCAAAATTTTTATCATAATCATGTATATATACTAATACTGCCCCTCTTTCATTTTTAGATAACTGTTAGCACATCATGCATTTTTATTTCCTCATTGCTTTCTTATGACCTTTTTTTTGCATGTTAATTGTATAATCTGCTTCTTTAATAAGTTTTTTTTCTGGGGATAGCATAGTGTGATATGTAGAAATATTTTTCATTCTATTTTAGAGCTGTAAATACTCTTTGTGAGGCTGTAGCATAGTTTATTCAACTAGTCCTTTTTTAATGGACATTTGAGTTGTTTTCATGTTTTTGCCATATTTTTCATACCTTTTTCCAATGTGTTTTTGGATAGATTCTTGGAGTTATTAATTTATTTATGATGTTAATTTCTCTTATCTAATCATGATATAACTTTGTTTACATTTACTTTTGTGTCTTTTCAGAGTGTTTTATAGATTTCCTCACAGAGGTATAGATATTTCTTGGTAAAGTTTAGCTTATATATCTTTTATTATTGTTACTATTATGTCTTGCTGTTGCAAATGTGGTGTTTCTTTCCATTATGTCTTTTATTTGGTTATATTTATATATGTGTAGAATATTGCTTTACTGATTTTAACATTTTATCCTTGCTATTTTGTTACATGCTCTTATTTTTAATGGAGATTTTTTTATTTTAGAGAATTTCAATTCATATAATGGGGTTACCTATTTTAAATTATAGCAGTGGGAAATAGCTTTACTTTAAAATACAAAACCCCAGATAACTTCTGTTCAGAAATGCATAAGCAACATAAAGTAAGAGACATCTGTGCTCAATGAATCCAGCAATAGTAAATACATCAAAAGCCATTGCTTAAACTGAAGTTTTGCTTAGCTGGACCATTTTCTATATTCAACATAAGCAACTTGTAAATTGACCTTACCTTGAATAACTATTAAGTTTCCCTGAAGGTGTTATATATGCAGTTTTAAATATATAAGCTCACATGTAGAGTTGACCAATTCCTCTTATTGTCTGTAAGTACATACTTCTCTATGGTTCTCAATTAATCTTCCACTTTTCATGACAATAGTTAGCTCACATTTTGTTAGTTGTACTAAACCCCTTAAGTATCAAGTTATGTTTTGTCTTATCTCGTAAACTTATACGGCTTCTCATCTTACTTAGAATAAAATCAAATTTATTTCAAGGACCTATAGGATCTGTGCCCCAATTCACCTTTCTCCACTACTACTGTAATCTCATTTTCTACCACTTTCTCCTCATTTGCTTCATATTGCCTCATCGCCATTGCACTAGAAATAGTTCTCCCAGCTATCCTAATGGCTTCCCCTTCTCCTCTTTCTGGCTTCTGATTAATTGGATCAGATAGAGCAATAACCCTTTTCATGACCACTCTTTCCAAGTAGCCTCCATATTGTGGTAGATGTATCACTGGCCCAATTTTTTTTACCCCTCCTTGTGTCTTTATGCTTTATTATTAATTCTGCAGTTTTCTTTCCCAGTGGGTGGGGTGACCTATACTGTTCGAGTCTAGATTTGACAGTATGACTTTCTTTTGCCAATAGAATGAATTAGAAGTGACATTATGCCAATTTCAAGTCTAGGTCTTAAGATGGCTTGACTGTTTCCATTTGTTGTCTTACATCTCTTCCAAGACCCTGAGAACCTACCTGCTCAGACTAGCCTGAGAAACATATGGATTAAAGCTGAGTTGCCTCAGTCACCTCAGCCAAAATCGACCTTGATCATCCTACCACTGGCCAACTCCATACAAGATTAACATAGTTGACATACATTCAATGTTCACCACCAAATGCCACTGTTTTGAGGTAAAAGTTAGCTAATGGACACAACCCTGATGCCTTATTTTCCTCCACAGCACAAATCTCTACTACTTATCACTATCCAACCTATAATGTATTTTGCTTGTGAGTTTATCTTTTTCTACAATTTAATATTAATTCCATGAAGGCAAAGAATTTCTCTGGTAGGTTATCAGTAAATAGTTGTTAGATTAATAAATCTAAAATATTATTTTCATAAGTTTTGTGAACATGCATTAATGATTTGAAGCACCCAAATGACATTATTAATAGAATTTCTCAAACTAATTTTTTTCTCTCACACACTTATACTGGTGATTTAAATGAAATGCTTATAACTTTCTCTCAACTTCCCTTAGAATTTCACACATTATACTATGAAAGTGTCCTAGTCAAAACTGATTGATAGATACTCTCTATATAACTCACTTCACTGTTCTTATTTTCTCCAGATCATTGGCTGTCTTATAAAAGTCAGGAATCAACATGTTTGAGGCTCAAGGATAACACCTGCTTAAAAAATCTCCTCCCCACATTTGCAGACCGAAATGATTAAGGGTATTGAGTAATAAATATTATTAGACAAATTCACACAGATTTTATTTATTTTGGGAAATATTTCATAAAGCCAATTTTAATTTTTGAATATGGTTGAAGATAAATAAATTTAAAGGCAGAAAAGCCTTTTTAATTCATTGAAATGTAATTGAAAACAGACCAATCTTGACCAAAACTCTGCCTTTGAGATTCCTGGCTAGGCTCCGAGGTGCTAGAATATGGCCTCACTTGCCACTTCACCTCTTTGGAAGTATGATACCTAAGGACTCTGTAAACTGGATGTCATCGTAAATGACACTGTCGTGCCAACAGTGGGAGCTCTGCCAATTTGTGTTTTCAGTTTAAGTTTACCCAACGGCTATGAGAGACACGAGAGACATGTCCAAAGATGATCCAGACCAATGGTTGACAATACACCTATAGCTCCTATCTGAGCAGTATAATCCAAGAATTTATACTTTACAGAAAATTTCCACCGTGACAATTAGAAAACAAAATGTTTATTTCTGTTGAGTTTTACTTGCTTCAAATTATTTCAGAAGTTTGTCAGATATTCAAATCCTACTTTTATAAAAATCCTACCTTGTTATATTTTTATTCTTTAGCCCACATTAAGCCATTTGTTGAAGCAGTGACTGCAAATACTCAGTTCCATTGGTGTCATTGAGTTAGTCCCATCACATAAGTGATGATATGCAATTAGTTCTTTTTACTGACGTTCTTGAAGTATCTCCATGGCATTAGGGAAGAAAGTTAAAGGAGATATTTAAGTGTTTACATTGGAAAGCCAAAGTCTCATCATTTAAATTATTTTGTCAATAAATATAGTATGGCTTTTTATTATTTAGAAGGTTTTCTCATCTTGGGTCTCAAAGTCACCCTTTTTAGTTGTGAATGGACATTTTTTTCATTTTTGAATTGAAATCCCACTTCTCTGCAGACATTGCTGAAATCACCCCACTTGTATTAATAATTCAGCAAAAGAAATCAATAACTGTGCCTATTTATTTAAAAATTACCAAACTTTTTTTGAAAAGAAAAATATGTTCTAAAATATCTACACATGATTAAAATGGAAAATTAAAAGAATTATAAAAGTTTTTGTGATCAGAATTCTTTTTTTACTTTTTATCACGATATTCAGATACTTGAGACATGTGTGACTTAAATTCAAATTGCCAGACCTTGAATGGTTTGTGTGTATGACCATGTGTAAAAATGAATACACACACATGCACACACACAAACATACGTTCATTAAGTAATTTTTATTTAATCGAAAAGCAACCCTTCTGTGAAACTTTCTAGCTGTTAAAGTTCTCTCTCCTCTTTGCCTTTAGCTAAGAGGCCTAGATTTCCCTGTCTTCCAAGCCTCCAAATGCATAATAAAATTAAGAAGTAACCATAAAAGCTCTAAAATAATTTCTACAAAGCTATATACTTTGTCACGAATATTATTCCATAGCCACTCCGGGGAAACACAAGCATGCGCATATACATGCCTTATCATTTAATTCTCAAATGGTTAATTACTTGTTTGGCATTTGCTGTCCTTCATCTGTCTGCTCATCCATCAAAAAGACAGGGCAGAATGCGTTGCATTCAAATGATGAATGTTAAGTAGCGCTCTTACTCCTGCCTTTTCAGTAAATTCAGTAAAAAAGCCTTCTGTAACGAAGCAAGGCAGCCATCTCCCCTGGACCATTCCATTTCAGTCCTGTGCCTTGTACTGCTGCATTTCTGCCACAATACGAGAGCAAACCAGAGTCCTCTGACCAGGGATTCGGGAAAGATTTTGACGGGATGCCAGGGCCACTTCTCATAGAATGACATTTATTGCTTATAACAAGCACGAGAACAAGGGGCTGCAATTATCTAAAAGTCAGGAGTCCCTTTTTATCACTGTAGAGCAATCCAGTTCGGCCACAGCTATTTGACTGGATTCTCATGTTCACCGGAGAAAGGACAGTTAGCACAGATGAAGTCATTACCGCACGCCGCCTGCCGCAGCTGCGCCTTCTCACGTGCTCTCCCCTTTCGAAGTGAGTTTTCAGAATGCAGAGTTACAATAGTGTGACAGATCGTACTTCCCCTAAGCTCTGTGGAGTCATTTCCAAATGAACCTGGAAGTCTTCCCAGCTTTGGTGCTGATAGGTTTAGTCATCACCCTTCTCTTCGTAGAAAGACAAAAACTTATAGGGGCCGGAAGTCTTCCCAGCTTTGGTGCTGATAGGTTTAGTCATCACCCTTCTCTTCGTAGAAAGACAAAAACTTATAGGGGCCGGGTTGGGGAGGGGCAGCTTGAACGACAAACAAATATTAAGCAGTGATGGGCCAAAAATGATTTTGTTAGGATTTTAAAATGAAAATCCTAGTGGTCTATATTTTCAGGTATAAGATAAAAAATAACTTAGAGTGGTTTGGCTGTGACACATCTTTGCTCACTAAAGTCACTAGGAACACTCTATTAGAAGGCTGACCTTGTCAAATAGAGAAGAAATGGTCTTTTTAAGAGAAGGCAGTATTATAATGATTGTCATTTGCTAAGCCTATGTATCAAGTGCTTTTTAAACTCATTTAATTCTTATAACAATCCTATGAAATCAGTATTATAATTATCCCATTTTATAGGTGGGAAAACTGAGACAGAGCAGAAGAAATAACTTGTTCAAGTTCGCAGGGTTAATATGGAGGCGAATTAGGTATCTAACTCAAGCGGTATGACATTCCGAACCAGCCCCTCTGCTGCACCTATTCAATCTTGTCTCTTTTAATGGTTTAAACATAACCCTAAATTCTAACAGTGATGAGAATTATATTTCCATTTCACACTCCTTCTCTGAATTATTTCATCAGACTACTTAACACCTATATTTTGATAACTCTTGGGCATTCCAAGCTTAAAGGGCTCAAAACTAAACTCCTGATTTTACCTCCAGACCTTTTTATTACTTAATCTTTTCTCATCTAAGTAAATGACATAATTGTCAACTTCATTGCCTGCACCAGCAATTTGAAAGTTAAAGTTGGTTCTTCTCACTCTCTTGTCCCCACATACACATCCATGAACAAACTCTCTATTTAAACAGGTGGTCGTCAAGTACTCTCTGCCTTTCCACCACCACCACCTCAGTGTACCTCACCGTCTTTCTCATCTGGACTCCTAAATTAGTCTCCTACTTGGCATCTTCGCTTCCGCTCTTGTCTTCCTTCAATTTATTACATATATGAAAGCTACAGTGATACTTTAAGAACATAAAGATGATTCTACTGCTCCCATGCTTTAAACTGTTCGGTGACTATTGCACTTTAAGACACTGTGTCGTGTGGCTTCTACTTATCTTCCAGTGTTATATGGTTCTACTCTCTTCCTTGCTAAACTTCAACCACAGTGGCTTGATTTTCTACTCTTGAACTCACTGAGTTTATCTTTCTTAACATCTCAGAAAAAAGACGCAGCTCTCTGCTCTCTTTTGTGCTATTTCTGTCATTGGTTCGTTTCATGCTGCACGTCACTTTACGTGGTACTGTCTTAAATAGGATTTCCCTACATTATCAAAATTGACTATTTTATTATTTTCTAGCATAGCCTCTTGTTAATTTCCTTCATAGCACAAAACATCAAATTTGTATTTAAATATTTATCTATTTATTTGAGTTATCCATTTCTTCATTAGATTATATATTTGATTAGTACAGAGACTATTTTGTTTTTGTTTCACGTATAATAAACTTAGTGTCTCACACAGTGCTTGGACTCAATAAATTATGTCCTAGGTGACTATATAAGTTGAATGAAGTGGAAAATTGCTTTGAGATATAGGTGTGAGTCAGCATTCCTTAGAACAAAGCAAAATAAAGAACAATTACATATGTAGAGATTGGGACATGATTTATGAACTTCCTTGGTTTACATGTATTAAAACCTTTATGGGCCCTGGCCGGTTGGCTCAGCGGTAGAGCGTCGGCCTGGCGTGCGGGGGACCCAGGTTCGATTCCCGGCCAGGGCACATAGGAGAGGTGCCCATTTGCTTCTCCACCCCTCCCCTTCCTTCCTCTCTCTCTCTCTTCCCCTCCCGCAGCCGGGGCTCCATTGGAGCAAAGATGGCCCGGGCACTGGGGATGGCTCCTTGGCCTCTGCCCCAGGCGCTGGAGTGACACCCTGGAGGGGCAGGGCATCAGCCCCTGGTGGGTGTGCCGGTGGATCCCGGTCCGGCGCATGCGGGAGTCTGTCTGACTGTCTATCCCCGTTTCCAGCTTCAGAAAAATACAAAAAAAAAAAAAAACCTTTATGAACTTCAACTCAACAACAATATGAAGTCCATAAAGCAGCCGTAAAAGGGAAGCACAACTGAGCACTGTTCACATTCTCCACTTCCCCAAATCATTCCCAGTGATTAGAGAATCATGCTAACATTATTCTTACTGCAGAAAAATGTGTCCATAACAAATGAGAGCTATCCAGTTACTCCATCTTGTAAAATGTTTTTTCTTTGATGTAGTTGATTAGACAATTAATAGACCACAGCACTTTAGAAAATAAAAGTAGGGGGCAGACTCAGATGTGTCTTAATGGAAGAAATCTTTCCTCTTTCCTTTTTGTGTGTGTATCAAATTAAAAAACACCGAGGAAAAAACTGAAAATAGAACTACCTTATGACCCAGCAATCCCTCTACTGGATATATACCCCCAAAACTCAGAAACATTGATACGTAAAGACATATGCAGCCCCATGTTCATTGCAGCATTGTTCACAGTGGGCAGGACATGGAAACAATCAAAAAGCCTGTCAATGGATGACTGGATAAAGAAGATGTGGCACATATACACTATGGAATACTACTCAGCCATAAGAAATGATGACATCGGATCATTTACAGCAAAATGGTGAGATCTTGATAACATTATACGAAGTGAAATAATTAAATTAGAAAAAACCAGGAACTGCATTATTCCATATGTAGGTGGGATATAAAAGTGAGACTAAGAGACATTGATAAAAGTGTGGTGGTTACAGGGGGTGGGGGAAGAGGGAGAGGGAAAGGGGGAGGGGGAGGGGCACAAAGAAAACTAGATAGAAGGTGACAGAGGACAATCTGACTTTGGGTGATGGGTATGCAACATAATTGAATGACAAGATAACCTGGACATGTTTTCTTTGAATATATATACCCTGATTTATTGATGTCACCCCATTAAAAAAATAAAATTATAAAAAAAAACACTGAGGAAACAGAACTCCTTACCATTCTTAATAATCACCCATAGTTTTGTACCAATCGTTAAATACTTGAACAGAATCAGTTTATAATATAATCATACTTGGATTCTCTCCTTATTTGTGATCAGTATTTTGTAAATTGAAATTCTCAATTCTGGAGCTTCTGCTGCCAGTGGAGATGTAATAAAAAGTAACTAAAGTTAATCTCTGAAATAGCTAAAAGATATGTGAAAGTGGTTTTCAAAATATTGAATATCAGACAGTAGAGGACAGTGATACTTGAGGGATAGGAAACAAACAAGGTTTCTGAAGGTTCTCTTATCATCAAAAACTCATGTACTTCTGTGGGGTTTTGATGATTAGATAAGAGAATCTTCAGAATACTCCATCTGATGCCCCATAACGTATGATGTTTTGCCATTTGGCTGGTAGGAATGAGCATTGTTTTCAGTCTTGTGTCAGTGTCATCCACTGTTCCCTGCAAGCCTATTGGATGGTTCTTTCCCCAGCCTCTGACCCCGTTCTCACACTCATGCACTGTGCACTACTGTGTCAAATAATCAAGAGGGTCTTCTGCAGATTTCAGGGTTCTTTTTTCTGTGCAGTCCTTTCTTCTCTGGAATTCCATTCAGTGAACTCTAGCTGCCTGGCTCTACCTCGACTCTGATATCCCCTCACAACCCGCTTCTCAGCCTAGGTCCTTCCTTCCTGTGTGGTGGCCTGGAGAGTCTTTCAAGGCAGTAAGCTGGGGCACTGGGAAGGCTCACTTCATCTGCATTTCTTTTTTTTTTATGACTCTTGAAATATTTTAACTATTATTAACAAATGGAATTTTGGAATGTTCTTATTTCACTTGATTTCTCAATGAATAATGCCAATAGAAATTTCATGAGCTATATGTCTGCATTCAAATGTTAAGTGTGAACTAGCTAATTTAAGAGTGACTGAATATAAATGCATACTCTTTAGCCAAGGAGAAGAATAAATTTGGTTGTGCAAATGTTTACAGGTATATTTTATATTATTTAAGCATCACTTCACATTTAATCCTGTTTTTCTCTTTGTGATATTTTTATGTAGAGAGAATTTTCTTCCATAAAGGATGAAATGGATGAATTTTTCATTTGCATTTCTCAAGCACCAATGTCTTTTTTACCAATTGTCCAATGCCTTAAGACTTTTATTTTATACATTTCATTTTATTTTATTGCTTCAAATGAGAGGGTTAATTAAGTCTCTGGTACTCCATTTGGCTAAAATAGTTGTAATTTTCGATGAAATGCAAGACTTTTCACTTGGGGTTAAAAACACCTGGCTTTGAGTCACTGAATTGTCTAATGGAATAAGCAGTGGAAGCATTCATAAGTGATAATGGGCCAATGAGTGGAACATGCTCTTTAGCTTTTTTAGCTTCTCTAAGAAATAAATATTTTATTCTGTGGGATGCGAATGAGTTTTTGAAGTAACAGGGATAGCACCCAGAATTTTCCAAGCCCTGTGTCTCTAGAGAAACTGCCTAGTGCAATTTGTTGAACTTTTGGCAATGGGATTGGTAAATGTTCACAGGGGCTGGGATTCAATGCAAACCAAAGCATGACAAGAAGTTGTTTGACCTGCAGTAAGTTGGCATAGCAAGGCATGGCCATGGACCAATGATCGTGAGGCTCAAGGCTAAGGTAACTGAGGGAATGTGTGGAAGTGTTCCAGATACCAGCTGAACAAGCCCAGAGGGTGGCTGAGGATGTCTGCCTTTGTGAAGGTGGGGTGGAATAAAAGAGGGACACTGACCCAGTATAAATACTGAACTAAACAATACGAAAGATTGTATTTTCTGATCAGTGAAACAAAGGCACATGGTATTAACTTGCATTTTAATTTTCTTCATATGTTTCACCTTTCTCCTGATATATAGGATGGATGTGTTTTGGGGTTTGTTTCTGATCTATTGCTGTTGAACACAGATGAGCAATGCAGGCACTATATAACAGTGGTGGCAAAATTTCCTTGTGCAAGGCGAGCTATTCCCAGATGTTTAATGCTTGGAATGAGACATAGGAAGAAGGCTCTCAGAATCAATGGCTACTTATATAGTACTGAGGCCATGTTTGTAAGGGGGGGGGAGGATATTTTTTCTCCTTCTTATATATGTGTTTTATTCAGAAGACATGGGGACTCTGGTTCTAATTCCATTCTGTCTGCCACAGGAAATAAATAAAAATCTCTTAAGATTTGGAAAATGAACAAGATTTAATTTACATGAAACCATAAAGGCCACAACTATGAACTGGTGGTCCTGGCAATTGTAATAATTCTCCTCACCTGTGTTGCTTAGAGAAGCAATATTTAGAGGACAGAGACACTAAAATAAGTATAATCCTTCATTTTTAACAACCAGTCCACACAGCTATTTATGGGAAAGAAAACTGTATTTTGAGAGTTAGATTTATTTAACCATCTAAAAATGATATTTTTTCTAGAAGTAAGTTTGTTGTTCTTGCTCTTGGCTCCCCCCTTCTTTAAAACATTTCTGTTGGCCCTAGGACCCAAGACTATAAAATTTTTAATATTGTTAGCAAGACCAACCAAGGAAAGAGAGGAGTGTTTACCAATAAAGAATAAAAAATGATAATGGAGAAATAACAAATGATACAAAGGAAATTTAGGCCCTGGCTGATGGCTCAGAGGATAGAGTGTAGGCCCAGTGTATAGATATCCCAGGTTCTATTCCTGGTCAAGGCATACAAGGAGAAATGATCATCTGCTCTTTTCCTCCCTCTCCCCCTTTTCTCCCTCTTCCCCTCACATAGCCAGTGGCTCGATTGGTTTGAGCCTGGCCCCAAGCACTGAGAATAGCTCAGTTGGACCGCATCAGCCTCAGGTGCTAAAAATAGCTTTGTATTGAGCATCAGTCTCAGATGGGATTGCTGGGTGAATCCTTGCTGGGGTGCATGTGGGAGTCTGCTTCTCTATCTCCCTTCCTCTCACGTAAAAGACAAAACAAAATGAAACAAACAAACAAACAAAAAGCAAAGGAAATTTAAACATGCAAAAGAGAAGGTTCTTCCCATATTTTGCAATTTAATCTGTTGAAATGCAGTTTTTACAAGACTGTAAGTTATTCAAATTATCCCTAGAAGAGAGGAAATAATAGTACTGTGTGCTGCTTTATTCTGTGCCAGGCACTGTTCTGTGAGCTTCACTGTCCTTAATTCTTTTAGTCTTCACAAACCTTATAAGGTAGGTGTTATCATTATTTTTTTATTATTCTTATACTTCAATGAAGAAATATAGGCATTGAAGGATAAGTAATTTGCCTACGGGCACATAGCTAGTCAGTGAGGGAACCAAGCTCCTAACTGTGGGCTTCTGGCTCCAGAGTCCATGCCTTCAGCCAGTTTACTACATTGCCTCCCTCTATGAAAACACGAGAAAGCCGAATACCACAGAAGAGATGGTTGTCAGTGTGTTACTTCCCATTAAAAGCATCAGGCTAGAGAGACGTAAATACCCTTCTTTGAACAAGATCTAATCAATACAGTATGACCAGTTTCAGAAAAGAGAAACAAACAAAAATTTCCAGTTTCTTTTAGGAAGCAAATGACTTTGATATTAATGCCCCCAAAATATAGCACATAAAAGTCAGCAAACCGGCCCTGGCCGGTTGGCTCAGCGGTAGAGCGTCGGCCTGGCGTGCGGGGAACCCGGGTTCGATTCCCGGCCAGGGCATATAGGAGAAGCGCCCATTTGCTTCTCCAACTCCCCTCCTCCTTCCTCTCTGTCTCTCTCTTCCCCTCCCGCAGCCAAGGCTCCATTGGAGCAAAGATGGCCCGGGCGCTGGGGATGGCTCCTTGGCCTCTGCCCCAGGCGCTAGAGTGGCTCTGGTCGTGGCAGAGCGACGCCCAGGATGGGCAGAGCATCGCCCCCTGGTGGGCAGAGCGTCGCCCCTGGTGGGCGTGCCGGGTGGATCCCGGTCGGGCGCATGCGGGAGTCTGTCTGACTGTCTCTCCCCGTTTCCAGCTTCAGAAAAATACAAAAAAAAAAAAAAAAAAAAGAAATAAAAAGTCAGCAAACCAAGCTCACCTATGCACACTGATAAAAACAGTCTAAGGAAACAGAATCATAATCAAACAGGATTGAGCAATACACTAATCACATAATAACTCCATTTTATTCTAGTTATATAATAAAGGTTCAGCATTAGAAAATCTATTAATATAATTCATCAACTAATACTGAATATAAATTCAATATAGATTAGCTGTGATTAAAGAAATTTTTGTTCAGTGTCTTGGAACAGGAAATTGATTCCTCTGCTGATAGTCCATACATAATACCTTTAATATTGTGATACTCCAGGCAATGTTTTCCTCAAAATAATTGATAAGAAAGCCAAAAAAATAAGGTTAAATGTTGAGAAAATATAATAAACACAATATAATTCTGCTATACACTCATGAGAACCATTATTATTAAACAGACCAATGGCACAAGATCTTGGCAATGATGTGGTATAATTAGAGCTCTCATATTAGGCTTTTTAGAGTGTAATTTAGGGCAACCACTTTTGGAAACCAGTTTTGCATTATGTACTAATATGAAATTTATACACAACACTTGACCCAGAAATTTTACATATACATATATAATACATGTTACATAAATATATTGAAAAGAAATTAGTGCATAAATCCACTCAAAAAACACATGTGAAAATAAGTTTTTAGAATTCTTTGTACATTTTGTAACAGCATTTTCATAATGGCCCAAACTGGAAACAGCCCAAATCTCCATCAACAGTATAATGGATAATACATTATGGCATATCTATTCAGTGGAGAACACACAGTTATGAAATAGAACTACTGCTACCTGTAACAACATGGGTGGATCTCACTGTCATAATAAGTGAATAGAAGTAGACAAAAAGAGTGCGTAATGTACTGTATGATTCCACTTATGTGAATATGAAAAACAAATAAAACTAACGCCTGGTTGTAGAAGGTTACTCTCTGGGTGTAGGGGTTAGGGATGCGAGTGGGAAGAGGCACTAGGGAACTTTCTGGGGTACTAGAAATATCTCTTATCTTGAGCTGAGTGACATTACAAGAGTTTACACTTATATAAACATTCATAAAACTGTCACTCAGAATTTGTGTCCTTCATCAATGTTTGACCTCAACAAAACTTTAAAAAATAAAATGTGCTAAAAGTATAAAACATAAAGGCAAAATCTAAGGGGTGTGAATACAACCCAATAAATATTTTTACAAATGACATCCTGGATAAAATTAACAGGCAGATCATAGATTTAAAGATATTCTGGTATAACATGCATCTAAAAGGAATTATAATCTTAAATATGTAAGAAAGTGCTTCATTTACAAAGAATAAGACATAAAAGCTACGCATTAGCCAAAAAAAAGATGTTAGAGATCAATTGCATTCATGGGAAGAAACACAAATACCTAAAAGGTTGTAAAGATTGTTCAGTCTCCTTAAGAAAAACTTTCAAATAAATAAAAAGCAATAAAATACCATTTTTTTGATCATTACAATTAACGTCAGATATCAGTGGAGATATTTAAATCTCTATTTGTTTCTGAAATAGAAATGTTTAACTATTTTGTAAAGCAAGTTATAGTAATTTTGTGAATGCATATGTGTCATGACTCATCAACTCTATTCCTTGAGATGCATGCTTGAGAAAAACCATTCTATATATACATGAAGAAATTATCCAGCATCTCTAGCAAAATCAAAGAGTAAAGAACCATCTAAATGCCTATCAACAGGAACTGCATGGGTAAAATGTAGTACTGCAAATGATGGAATACTATAGTATAGTGAAAAGGAACTTATCTACAGGGGACAGAACGGATGGCTCAGAAGAGTATTTTGAATGAAAACTGTGAAGTAACATAAATAAATGAATAGCCCCAAGTCATTTTGTAGATTGTATTACCATAATTTATGATTACATAATGGACTGAGGTGAAGAAAATGTGATATTAGGGAGAGTCGAAGGAATAAAAGGGAGGAAAATAAAAGCTGATGAAAATAAATTTAAAATGGGGAATACAAGAAGCATTATAGTGTGCCATAAACTTCTGTAGATTGTCCTGCTTCAGTGCACTTGACATCTAAAAGAATAAAATAACCTCTCAGAAAATACAACAGAACAACAAACTATGTCCTGTTTTCTTTGCAATTTATGCAGTTAACTCACATCGAAAATAAACAAATTGTCACAAGGCCAGACCCATATCAGACTGTCAGCTATAATACACCTTGTTGCTCTATATTATTGAAGCTCAATCTATGTTTAGCTTATGTAATTAAGTATAGCAATACTTTTAGTATAGCAATATTTGACCAAAATTAAAATATTCTGTCCGTTGCAGCTTAAAACATAATGCCATATGGATTTTCTGATTTCTAATGATCTAGGTGTCAGGAAAGTTGACCAGATTTTTTTTAATAATCTAATTTGCTAGTGTAGTTTCAGTAACACAAATACATGCTTTAAGGATACCTACAGCCATACTAGTTTCTCTATAGAGTTTAAGCAATCATATCAACTAGTCAAATCTGAAAACAATGAACTGAAATTATGCTTGAATAATAATCCTCAGAATGACATTACTCAAAGTGATTTGTGATTTCCTTCTTCTATTAGTGACATTTTTATTGTTACAGTAGGAAAGCTGAGTTGCTAAAATAATGTATCTACTCAAACTCTAGTTTAATGAATGATCAATTCTAGCAACTAAAATTCTACTTGTTTTATACTCTGAGAAAAACTATCCAACACAATTTGATTGATTTAATTAAAGGCATGTTAAAACACTAAGAAATTTTAAAGTACTGTACAAACCACAACTTATAATCATCACAATTTTCATCGTATAATTCTAATGTATTAAACTTGTAAGTACATAGTTTCCCTCAGGAAGAACTAGAGTTCTAATGAGTTGCACCATTATTATCTTTTAGAGCAAATCTGTAGATGTTTATAATCTATAGATCAACAGGTCACACCCTGAAGATGATTAATCAACACAACATATCCATTCTTTTCAATTGTGCCATTTTTATTTCATTTTGAGAAAATCAATGACTGACTCCAGAATGTGGAATACCAACTGTGGAGCTTAATTCCCTGATTTCAAATCCTAACTCCCCACTTAGCAATCTGTGTCGCCGTGCATAAGACATTTGATTTTTCTGTGCCCCAGTTTCATGTGTTAAACTGAGCAAATGTCATTATGACCTCCTATTTTGGATCTAATTAATTGGTGCCAAGAATATTGTGGAAAAAGTCAGAGTCCAGCAGTATGGAGCTCAGCCAAACACCTCCAGTTGTCTTGGCTGTAGAAGGAAGCTTCCCCAGAGTTCTGGGAGCAGGGTTGTGAGCATTTAAGTTCTCAGTGGGTGGCGAACAATATGACCAACATCACTGCCACACACTGGTCAGCATCAACCACTTGACAACATTTTAGCAGCCCGCTGCAGAGTACGTCTCTGCCCATCAGGATCAAGGGGTCTTTGTGCTGCTAGGAGGAGTGATGTTTCCGTATTTCAGGTGCCCAAGTGTTAAAGCATGCAGCCCTTGGTGGGTGCAACAGCCCCATCCTTTGAACATCTGTTTCACATATATCAGACACTTTTATCCCTTGTGGCTGATGCAGCCCTTTGACGATGTTTATCCTTGCTATAGAGTATTGCTCTAACAATGTATGCATGTTCTGCGTATTAAACTTTTATCATTAATTTGAAATAATTTTGTTGACAATGTTGAAGTAGATTTCAAAATCCATCTCCATTTGCCTAAGCAATTTCAACATTAATTTGTTAATGAAGAAAAAAGAAAAGCTGTTGAATCTTCAAATACAATTTCTACTGTGGTAATTTCATTTTTTCTGTAAGCTTACTGTGTTTTACTGATTGATGATCGCATCAAGAACTTGAAAATATCATCATTTAAAAGCCTGGACCAGAAACTGTATCTTACCATTTCAAGCACAAGATCTGATATTAAACAGACATATTTACAAAAACCAGTTTCAAATTTCTCATTTAAATTTTGAAAAAGCTGCAGTTTTAACAATTTATAATAATTCATTATGGTCTATAAGGCCTAACATATTACTTTTGTAAAATTAAATAATATAATCTTTTTTTTTTAAACCAAACACAACCCAATTCCCCAGTATTTATCCCATTTTTCCATAGAAATTTTATTTTTCTTATGTGTTACGGTGTGGATAATTTTGGAAAGTATTTTACTAAAGTCTGGCAAAAAGCAAAATTGGAATATAGTGCAAATATTAGAAATCATAAGTATATGTGTATTCCTGAAGGGAAGGTGTCCAGGCATGGTAGACATTATTAGTTTTCACTGCCTTTTTCTTTTTTCTTTTTATTTAGATGATTAAATTTAACAGGATGATATTAGTCAACTAGAGTACATAGATTTTGGGCAAACATCTCCACATCATTTAGACAGTCGGTTATGTTGTATAGCCATCACCTAAAGTCAAATCATCCTCCATCACCTCATGTCCCTCTTTATGTTCACTGCCTTTTCTTTTCCTTCCTGGGTGTCACCTTCATCACCTTCCATCTCTTTATGTTTACGTATAAAAAAGTGACTAGTTCTGGATAATGCTATGCGAGCAGAAATGACACGTAACACTTCTGGTGTGAGATTTTTTAGTTTTCTTTCTTTATTTCGGGTATTTGAAATAAAACAAGCTATTAAAATAAAAGAAGTACTTCAACTTTATGGCAGGCAACTTAATTTTCTTAAAATTATATACCTCGTTTCACTTATTCCTCTTTTCTGGGAACATTAAATTTAACATTCTATTTTAAAAATAGATCTTTGTATTTCCTTTTTATTTAACTACTATGGTTTTAATAATAGTGCTGTTTTAAAAAGTTTACTGCATCACTAGTAATTTTATTTCAACTTTATTAAAAAATTGAGTAGGCTTGACTGGGAACTTAGCCACCACTTTAATTAGATTCTATCAGAAAGTAC
Source organism: Saccopteryx bilineata (assembly GCF_036850765.1). Lineage (NCBI taxonomy): Eukaryota > Metazoa > Chordata > Mammalia > Chiroptera > Emballonuridae > Saccopteryx > Saccopteryx bilineata. The sequence continues at coordinate 46,989,530 of NC_089501.1, read as the reverse complement.
ATTATTAAGAATAACACAAACTGTTAGAATGGGAACCCCTTTTAGGAATGAGAAGACTTTGCTTTTAGAAAGCATTTATGTCAACATCTACCACAATTTGTGCCCCAGGAAGTCAATTCTCTTCGATGCATGTAAGTGCACATAAATACGTATTTTACACTGTGTTCCTTTCTATGCATTAATGAGTTTGAGTGTGCCTGTTGCTTTTTATTCTTGGAGGACAAGTTTTCGTAGAGAAGGTTAAAGCTAAATTAGTATTTCCCAAAATGTTTTGTGGGGATTAATCTTGATAGGTTTTACACAAAATTGCACACGCACACACACACTCACTCTAGGCCTCTTTGGAGGCTAACAAATCCTATGAGAATATGTAGGGCTTTAAATAGTCTTGCAAAGTAGGAATTTCTTTCATGAACTTAAACACATTTTTTCTCAAATTTATTTGAAACTGAATATTTTCGCCCATTTACTGATGGTTCTCAACATCCCCAGTTCATGAAATACTGGTTTGCCTCCAAGGCGCACCCTACCGCTGCACACTTCTATCAACACATGATGCCCGGCCTTGTCTGGGTCTCTAAAAGTCACAGAATTCCTTGCCAGAAATCTCAGTACAAATTCAAACGATTCTCCTTTCTTTTCTTCAAGAGCCTTCATTGTATTCAGTTTTAATCTTTATGATAAACGCAGGATGGTCAGGGGGCAGCTATTGAATACATTTATTTCATCTTGTTGCTCGCACACCCCCGTGCCCACACGATCTTCCCTGCCCTGCACACACCCACAGCCTGCCCCTGCTCACCGCCACCCTCACGCCCACGCAGCTCCCTCAGCAGTGCTCTATTACCTAAAAGGGACTTCATTTCCTCTCCCTCATCACGACCTCCATTTTGAGGGGATAGTCGTAAGTGCAAAGAACTTTCACAATTTTACACAGTGAGAGACAACATAGCCTAATGCATTTTCCCCCTTACAGTTGTAGTATTTTTTTTTTCTTTTTTTGTAAGCAATGACACTTCTAAGTATAGAATTAGAGCTAAGGAACCAAGTAGATTTCATCAGGAAAGAACAAGGGGAGCTATTTTTCAGAATCCATATAACATATCGTGTAGGAGTGATGAACTCCAATCTGCGTACGTTTTGTACCAGGCTCACCTAGGTCCCCAAGCCTAAGACAACGGAACCCAATCCCAGCACATACTGGAATTACCCAAACACATTTCTTCTCCCTAGTACAACAGTGAGAGGCTATGGTTGAAAGTTTGTTTGGAAGCAGCCCATGAGCTCAGGATTTTTACATTTTTAAATAGTTGAAAGAGTATTAAAAGAAGAGTCAAATTTTCTGGCACGTGGACATTACATAAACTTTAGATTTCAGTGTCTGCATAAAAAATTATTGGCTCACCTGTTGCGTGAGGTTGTTTTCATACAGTAGAGTTGAGTAATTGTGATAAAATCCATTTTGCCTGCCAAGCATTAAATATTCACAGTCTGCTCCCTTAGAGGCAAAGTTGTCTAACCTAGAACACAGAAAATCTCCCATATGGACCGGAAGAACCAAGTCCAGTTCCTGATCTAGGCTAACCTATATGTCTGCATTCACACTATCTTATACATAGGTTCTTCAGGGAACAGTGTATTTGATCTTTTAATTTTCTTTTTGAGGGGTTAAGGCAGTGGTTCTCAAACTTTTTGAAGTTGGGGTGCATTTAAAATCCTACAAATAATTGTAGGCACACTATATACAAATTTCTGAGAAATATGTTATAATAATTAAGTCAAATATTAAAGAAAAAATATAAAGTCCAAGTGTACTTTTATGGTAATTAAACAAAATAAATACAACAAAATTAAATTTATTCTGACATTAAAAAGTATTTTTAGGCCCTGGCCGATTGGCTCAGTGGTAGAGCGTTGGCCTGGCATGCAGAAGTCCCGGGTTTGATTCCCGGCCAGGGCACACAGGAGAAGCGCCCATCTGCTTCTCCACCTCTCCCCCTCTCCTTCCTCTCTGTCTCTCTCTTCCCCTCCCGCAGCGGGGCTTCATTGGAGCAAAGATGGCCCGGGCGCTGCGGATGGCTCCTTGGCCTCTGCCCCAGGCGCTAGAGTGGCTCTGGTTGCAACAGAAGCAACACCCCGGAGGGGCAGAGCATCGTCCCCTGGTGGGCAGAGTGTCACCCCCTGGTGGGCGTGCCAGGTGGATCCCGGTCGGGCGCATGCGGGAGTCTGTCTGACTGTCTCTCCCCGTTTCCGGCTTCAGAGAAATACAAAAAAAAAAAGTATTTTTATGTTACATTTTGAGTTATACTTTATAGAATTTATAAAAAAGAGGAGTTAAAAAAAAAGTTATCTTTATATATATAGATACATTCTTAGTAAGATTTAGTTTAGTAAATTCGGCAGGTCCCAGCGTGCATGTGTTAAGTTTTTTCATTTTTGTGTTTATAAGAAACATGAGCCTGATGTGTCCTAGTGATTTCTTCAATGTTTGGGCGTATATTTGAAAGGCAAACTCTCATTTCCTTGTCAATACATTGAAGTATTCCTCTCTTTTTACTCTTAATTGTGTTGAGTGCAGAAAACCCCCACCATACATATCATCTTAACTTTATACCAAACAAAGGATAGAAGAAACTTGTCTCCAGTCTTACCTGGGAACATGGGGGGGTAGTGTAAACAATCCAGCACCACAGTTTAACAGCCTTTTGCAACCTAATCAGGCAAGTGAGGTGGGGGGGGGGGTTGGGCAGACTATCAATTTACAGCCAATTCCCCACACCTCTGTCCCCCAAAAATCTAAACTCCAAAAACCCTGTTGGTTTTTTGATCCGCAACAGGCACGTATTTCTCTGGAATACCATAGGGTGGACCGGTGCGCCCTGGCTCACACTTTGAGAACCACTGGGTTAAGGTTTTATATTTTATATTGTCAAAATAATGCTTGCTTTTTATAACAAAGCAAAGAGTTAGAGGTGGTTTTAGAAAAAATTTTAAATCTCTTTACCAAACCTGTAAAATCTCTACCAGAAATGGGCCATATTAACAGTTTGATGTATATGTTCCACAGTGCTCTAGGATTAATCAAACAGAAACAAGCAAGTATAGCATGTGAGTATTGTGTTGTGTGAGTTTAAGAAGTATATATTATATATAAATCTGCACCCTAACGGGGGCCGCTGATGGATTGAATATATAACCCATTGTTTTTAGTAGTTCCTGGTAGCTTATAGTTTGGACGTACTATATTTTATGCAGCGTTCACTATTGGACACATGCGCATTTTGCTTTTAGTTTTCTAACCCAACTAAGGTAAACAATTTTACATATAAATCCTTGCATAATGAAGGTTTAATTTCTGTAGGCATCGCCATTGAAAGACTGCTGTATGAAAAGGTTTGTGTATTTTTTTAATCTAGTTTTATTCTTATTAACACAAAGATAAACAATTTTTTAAGAATACTAGGAGCAATTTAAATACTGTTTATAACATCTTCATTTTTTAAAGAAAGACTCAATATTGTAGGCATGACAAATTCCCCTATCTATATTAATTTATAAATTTAGTGCCCCTCTTTGATTTACTTAACATTTTCTACTGTGAGTTCAACCTTAACTTGATGGTATTATTATTACAATTTCAGTATTCTTTTTTGTTGTTACTTGCTTGATTTAATATTTTCATCTTTTCACTTATAATCTGAGACACTTAGTTTTAATTGTGTTATTTGTATAAAACAGGTAGCTCATTTTAGTTTATTTAACCTGGTATTACTCTTTATGTTTCCATAGTTGAGGTTACCCTTCATTTAAAGTTACTGATAAAACTGATATAGTCAATATTTTTTAAATCCTCCCTTATTTTCTGCTTATAATGTTTGTTATATGCTACTTTTGCTAGTTGGATTTCTTTTTTTTTATGTGCAATAGAGTGAGTATCTGAATTTCTGTGTGTCTGTTTTTTTGAGGTTCATGTCCTTTTCATAACTTTTTTAAGGTTATGGCCGACCAATATCTGATGGGGGTCTGTTTTCTGGTTAAGAGATGGCACATTCCTCACTATGTCTTTACATGAGGAAGGGGAGTGACGTCACGGAAATGGCGCCGTGAGCAGTGCGTCTGACAGATCTCCCCAAAATCACAACAAATTTATCAACTAGAAACAGAAAAACTTATCCTCAGAGCATTCCAGAGTTCCACACAAACTGAAAGTGAAAGGACTGTTATCACTTGAATCTGAGAGACGAGGGTGTGGAGGAAGCTAACTACCGCAGGGACGTTCATTCAAGCCGCGGAGGAAGTGCGCCTGTGGTGAGTAAGCCCACACTCGGGAGCGGTGAGCAGCCGCCAGCGCGCGCCGGGTCCGGTTGCAGAGCGAGCACCGCTAACGTTCCCAGCGGCCCACGCACTGTGAGTGAGAGTCCCCAGCCACCGGTGCCCGGAGCACCCCATTCGCGCGCGTGCTCTGGGCATCCCATGCGCCCAGAGCGCCCTACTGGCCCGCACACCCAGGGTGCCCCATTATCCTGCGCCCAGTGCGCCCCAGCCGCCAGCGGTGGGGCGAGCGGGAGAGGCGCCAGGGCGGTCTTCCCTACTTGGGAGATTCTCTCCGTGGGCGGGGCACCTCACCCAGCCATTCAAGCTAACAATCAAGCGTTGGGGGAGGGGCGCGCAGGCAGCCTGAAATACCTTCGGGAGCACAGCTGCGACCCAATCACAGAAATTAGCTTAACCCATGAAATCTGCGCACCCTCGGTTCTAATTGATAAGATCTCTCTCAGTTCAGCGATCCAAGACAAGAGGCGTGATATTTTTTAGTGCCTCTCGCTAAAGGGACGGGGGCAACTTCTGATTGATAGAGCCTCCATATTCAGGGATAAAAGCTAACAAGAGGGACTTGGCAGATATTAAGATCTATACTACACTAGTCGCAAGCAGAGACTAGTGCCTCTTCTTCCCAGCAAAAACAGGCTACAAAGTGTGGAAAGCCTGGGTTGAGTGGTCCAACTGAATGCTAGGCGCTGAACAGTCACCTTGACAACAATTGACTCCCACCCCTGCCTGATTACACTGGAGGCTCTGACTGCCAGAGCCTTTCCCAAAGCCTTGCACTGAGTGGGGATAGAGTGGGGATTTCCCAGCTCTTTGAGCCTCTTACTCCCCAGGCAGAAGCAGTAGCAGCCTTATAGCTGGATCACCAGGCTGCTAATTCAGGAAGGGGGGACTAGGAGAGAGACTCCAGGAAAGCAAACTCTCTCATCGTTGGACCCTGCAAACGCCAACAAGCCTTGACTACCAGCAAGACTAAAGCCAATTATATGACATTGCCATAGAATCCCATCAACTGCAAATCCCTACCTAAGTGTGACACAGGGGCAGAGCCTGGGGTACAGAGTCACCGACCAGGAAGAGGGAGAGAAAAGAAAAAGGAAGAAGTTAACCTCTCAAAATCAAGAAAAGTCCACAGACTTTACAACTTGTTCCACTAATTTTTTTTTTGTTGTTGTTTGTTTCTTCTATCTTATTGCCTTTATTATTATTATTTCTATTTCCTCCACCTCGGTCCTTCTATTCTCTGCCCATCTTATGCTTCCCTTTTCTTGAACTACACTACCCATGAGTGTTACATTTTATTTCTCTTCTTCATCCTCACCCTCCTTTAAGGTTATACTCCAAAACACTTAACTCTCACTCTCTCCTCTTTTGTTTTTTTTTGTTTTGCTTTATTTTGTTTTTTTCTCTTCCTTTTTTTTCTTCCTTCGTTTTTCTCTTTCTCTTATTTTTTTCCTTTCTATTCATTTTTTCTTTTCTCGTTTTACTTTTCCTCCCATTTAATCCTCAATCACGAACAAATTAGTTAATTTGGGACTCAGGTTTTTTTTTGGTTTTATTTTTCTTTTTCGCTTTTGTTTTTGTTTTTTTGTTTGTTTGTTTGTTTGTTTTGTGGCATTTTGGGTACTTTTTACGTTGCTTTTTAACTCACTAGCATACTAGCATTCCTCCCAACCCAAGGTCTCCATTGTATTTAGTCTTCACTCCACTTAATACAACAGATTTTTACTTATTATTTTTATTTTTTTCTTCTTTATTATTCTTTTTTTTTTCTCCTTTTTTCTGGTTCCCTCTTATCCCTCTCATTATATCTCTTAGTCGACCATCACTTACAAGCAAATCATCTTATGCTTGTCTAAGATTTTCTTCCTTTTTTTTTTTTTTTTTTTGCATTTAGTAGGTCCCTACTCCCTTTTTTTGCCCCTTGAACTCTTCACCCCAAATTAGGCCCTCCATTATAGGCAGTTTTTGTTCCATTTAGCATAATATAATTCACAGGTCATCACGATATTTCCCTGAGGAGGGGAGAGGAGGGAAAGAGAAGAAAGAAAAAAGGGGGAAATAATAAATTATTACTGTTTTTTTTTTTGTGGGGTGTTTTACCTTTATTTTATTTTTTTTACTTTTTACTCTTTATTAATTCTAATTAGTGCTATCAACAAGACCACCCTCAGATGCCAATAAGAAAGAGGAAATCGAATATTATGGATACAAAAGAAAGAGAGGTAACACAAATAGATGTGGAAAAATCTATGGAGAAAAGACTTAACATATTGGAAGCCTTGGAGCTAAATGACATGAGGAAGGGGACAAGGGACCTTCCTTGGCTTCTTTTATAAGGGTACCAATCCCAGTCACCCCCCCCCCCATAACCAAATCACCTCCCAAATGCCCAACTTCCTAAAACCCCCATCTGGTTGTTAGGATTTTAACATATGAATTTCAGGAGTGCACAAACCACTTCTTCTTGTGGTTATTTTTATATCTATAACATTCAACCTTTTATGTAGATGCATCTATTAATGTCTTATTTTGAAAGATGATTAGTGGAGAGAGCATCAGCCCAGTGTATGGATATCATAGGTTTGATTCCTAGTCAGGGCACACAAGAGGAGCAACTATCTGTTCCTCTTCCTCTCCCTCTCCCCCTTCTCTCCCTCTTCTCCTCCCACAGCCAGTGGCTTGATTGGTTCAAATGTGGCCCCGAGTGCTTGAAGATAGCTTGGTTGGTCCAAGTGCATTGGCCTCAGGCACTGAAAATAGCTTGGTACTCGAGCATTGGCCCCAGACAAGGTTACTGGGTAAATCTCGGTTGGGGCACATGCAGGAATCTATCTGCCTTACCATCTCCCCTTCTCTTACCAAAAAAAAAAAAAAGAGAAAATCAACATATTTCTACCACTTCTGCCTTCTGAATTTTACAGATTTTATTTCTTCGGCCTATAAATTTATCTAATTGGCTTAAACTGTTCATCCTTGACTTATCCACACACTATGTAACTGTTGAATTTCCTTTAATAAATATAAGGAAATTGCTTATATTCTTCAATTTATTTCCTGTTACTATCTCATAGTTTTTACTTGGTAAAGTATTATTTTTGATTCTCCCAATTTTTTAGCTTTTATCTTCTGTGGTCATATGTCACATGGTTGTTTATGACATGTCCTCCTATCTCTTGGTCACCTGAATTCTACCATTGAGTTCTATTTTTAAGACTAACTCAAGACATTCAAGAATAATACCCTAGGGTTCTTTCAATGTTTGGACTGTATGTCATCCCTGATATGATACTGTTATATTATACCCTCCCTCTGCACTTTATTATTCCAGCTCTGTAGTTCTGAGTCAGGGGTGGTTTAACCCCACTCTCCACCATGGGGATCATCTTAGTCTGTTTGAGCTGTTAATACCATAAACTGAGTGGCTTTATAATCATCGATATTTCTCACAGTTCTGGAGGTTGGGAAACCTAAAACCAAGATACCAACAGATTCAACATCTGATGGGGGCCTATTTTCTGGTTCAGAGATGGCATATTCTTAACTATGTCACTACATGAGGAAGGGGACAAGGGACCTTTCTTGGCTTCTTTTATAAGGACACTAATCCCAATCCCAATCATACGGCCCATGACCAAATCACTTCCCAAATGCCCACTTCCTACTATCCCCACCTTGATTGTTAGGATTTTAACATTAATTTCAGGAGCACACAAACACTCAGACTGTATAGCAGGGACATCAGGCTTCTGTAGTCACTTTTGCGGGGAGGACAGTGTGTTACTGTAGGTCAAAAGCACAGGGCAGCTCCTCACAACAAAGACTTATCTGACCCAAAATATCAGTAGTGCTGAGGTTGATAAATCTCCGCTTCACTGTTTCCAGAACTGCACGCAGCTGGGCAGAGAAGGAAAGCCAAGCTCATTTTTATAGTCTGCTTGTAACACTTCTCGATTTTTATTTCTTTTTGCACAGATACTCCCAAAGTTTATTTTTTAGCTTTGAGATTTATTACCTTACAATAGTGATTTTTAACCAATGTGCAGCAAGAATTTTTAAAACATGCAATACCTGACTATTTAGTCAGGGACACTGACCTCTTTTCCCTTAGACTGTCAAGTAAAAAAATGACAACAGCCAACACAATAATAGCTGTCTGGGGTGAAGGGATCAAAATTATACCTACTTTTTGTCAGATCAGCAAAAAATATATTTTTTGGTGTGCCGCAGAATTTTAGTAATTAGTTTATGTGTGCCACAAGATGAAAAGGATTGAACATTGCTGCCTTAACAGGGTACTCTTTCAGAGTACTATTTCAGTTACTATTTCTACATCAATTCTTTTATCCAAGATTGTCTATTAGCTCTCCAGATCAGCTCTATTTTCAAAGAGTGGCTTTTTTGAAGTCTCAGCTGAAGGCCAGGTGTTCAGTGCTCTCTGTCCACCCTCGATGGTCAGGGCTACTACCTCTGCCAGCACTCCGTGATCTGCCAAATCTCAACCAGCCTACCATCTGCAAGACCTGTTCTTTGCTACCATGCTTTTGGTATGTGCAGGTTAGTATATGGCCTGGACTACAGTGTGGATATTTTATCATCAACTCTTCTGAGAAGCTCTTACCTGACTAATTTGAGTTGTTCCAGCCTCTTTGGAATCTGATTCTATTTCTTCCTCTCAATGAGGCTGATCCTTACCGTTTTGGACTTGACTTCCCTGGACCACAGTTTGACAATTGCTACCAAGCAGGAAGGCAAGATGAACCCCGAGATCATTTTATTTACTGCCCTTCTCTCAAGCATCACAGTCCTTCACTGCCTGCTGTTCGGTACCTGAAAATGAGTGCTTCGTGTATTGTTTTTCAAGGCTACTGCATGAGTTTGATATCAGTTACTTTGTCCTAGCTGGAACTGGAAGTAGGTTTTATGCTTAAAACTTTGATTTCCACTTCAGTTACAGAAATGCATTCTCTTTATATTCTATTAAAATCATTTTTCCAATTCTGAATTTTACATTTTTCTTTAACCTTTATTGTTGTATTTTTAACATGGTGTGAAAATTACACGATTTTAATTTATTTTTTCCCTGGATTAAACTCATTTTCCCAACATTGTTTAATAAGCTGTCTATCTCCTTCCCACTCATTTGTGAGAAGGACAGTGTGACAAAATGGTTAGGATGACCTGGTTTCAAATTCTAGCTCTTTTACTTCTTGGTTCTCTCACTTTGGGAAAATTACATAATTTCTCTGTGTCAGTTTTCTAATCTGTAAAATGTAGATAAAAATACCACATATAATGGGCAGTCGTGGCTTATTTTATAAAAATATCTCAATTATATTGTGAGTAATTATATGAAACTTCTATAGATACATGTCAAAATGTTTTTTGGACTTTTATTTTGCTCCACTGGTACTGTTTACCCTAGTCTCATATTATTCTTTTTCAACTGCTATAGTTTTTGTTGTTATTATTTCAGATAAAGAAAACATTTCAGTTTTATGTGGAGAGATGATATATATTTTCAAATAATATATACATAAAGAATAAGAACAGCATGAGTTGTGGATCAAGTTTAAAGAAAGTCAGTTTTTATAGTTTTGTAATATGTCTAAATATCTGTTAATTGGCTAAACCCATTGATTTTATTTTTTATTCAATTTTAACAATTATTGTATCTTTATTATTCAATATATATTTAGAGTTAGTCCATCAATTTCCCCCTAATCACTGCTGAAATAGATTATGCAATTAATTTTCACTCATTTAACAAAATGTTAGCAATGGGCTTACAAAACAAAAAAGACAAAGTATTTGACCTTATGTAGCATGAGCTCCAATCACAGGGAGAGACAGATAAATCTCAAAAAATATCAGATACGGATCATTTAAAAATGACTCACCAAACTGATCTAAATGAAACAGAGAGAAACTATAGCCATAAAAGATAGTGTAAATTTGCAAACCAATGTCATCCCAATTAATTTTAAAAAGATTAGAAAAAGATAATGTAAATTTATTTTTATCACACACAGAACACTCACAAGGAAATCAATTAAAGACTGAGTCTCAAAAGAAGCCTAAATATATTTTAAAGAATTCACACTATACAAAAGTTTTTCTTAGACCTTATGTTATGTTTTCTGCTAGAATGCAGTAAATTTAGAAATCAGTAACATCAATTAAGTATAAAATTTTCCAGTTGTCTGAAACTCAATAACGTTAGTTCTAAATAACTTATCATTATCTTTCTGTGATTACTGCTTTATATATGAAAGTGTTATTTGCTTGGATTATTATTCAAAGGTTACTTCTTCAATTAAATTTATCCTAAGCATTGGTAAAACGACAACTTTTTCTTTAGTTGAGATACATAACTTTCAGTTTTGTAAAAATCTTTTAAAATAATATTCATTTACTCCAATGAGTTTTCAAATGTATTCACTTTAGTAGTAGGATATAATGAATTACTCTTCATCTGCCCTTTCAGTTAAACTGTGGAGCCCTGGCCAGTTAGCTCAGCGGTAGAGCATTAGCCCGGCATGTGGAAGTTCCAGGTTCGATTCCCGGTCAGGGTACATAGGAGAAGCGCCCATTTGCTTTTCCACCCTCCCCCCTCTCTTTCCTCTCTATCTCTCTCTTCTCCTCCCATAACCAAGGTTCCATTGGAGCAAAGTTGGCCCGGGTGCTGAAGATGGTTCCATGGCCTCCACCTCTGGTGCTAGAATGGCTCCAGCCACAACAGAGCAACGACCCAGATGGGCAGAGCATCGCCTCCTGGTGGGCATGCCAGGTGGATCCCTGTTGGGCACATGTGGAAGTCTCTCTGACTGCCTCCCAGCTTTTAACTTCAGAAAAATACAAAAACAAACAAACAAACAAAATACCTTTGGAGGAAAATATGGCCTGGGGCATGTTTGTGATCAGAGATATCACTGGATGCTATGTTCTAGAATGCAAATAGTTTGTATATTTACAAAAATATTTAAAAATAAAAGGCATCTATTACTTTATATATGTATTGCAATCAGTTATTCCAATGATTATTAAGTTATTAAAATTACTGATCACTTTTTAAATCATTTTTAAATTTTTCACTCACAGTTAACATACTATATAATATTAGTGTCAGATGTACAATGCAATGATTAGACATGATATAGCTTAAAGTTATCATCCTGATAAATCTTATACCCACCTGACACCATACATAATTGTTAGATATTGTTGACTATATTTCCTATGCTGTACTCTTACAAATCTATAACAACTAGTTTGTACTTCTTAATTCTTTCACCTTTTCCACCCATCTCTCCAAATGCCCTCCCATCTGGCAACTGTCCAAATGTTCTCTGTATCTATAAGTCTGTTTCTATTCTGCTTGTTTATTTATTTTTTTAGACTCAATTGTGGATAGATGTGTATAATATATTTGTTGCTGTTTTATTGTTCATATGTTTTATCTTTATTTTTTTCTTTTTCTTAAAGAAGATGTTTTAACATTTTATATAATACTGGTTTGCTGGTGATGAACTCCTTTAGCTTTGTCTTGTTTGGCAAGCTTTTTATATGTCCTTCAATTCTAAATGATAGCTTTGCTGAGTAGAATAATCTTGTTTATAAATTCTCGGTTTTCAACACTTTGAATATTTCTTGCCATTTCCTTCTGGCCTTCAAAGTTTCTGCTGAGAAATATGTTGGGAGCTTCCCTTGGGGGTAACTAACTGCTCTTCTCTTGCTGCTTTTAAGATTTTCTCTTTGTCTTGAACATTTTGCATTTTGATTACAATGTGTCTTGGTATGGGTTTCTTTGGGTTCATTTTGTTTGGGAGAAAAAGCATCCTTTCTTCAGAGCACACAGATTGCTACACCTGGTTCCAGGTATACAGTAAATTTTAAATTCATATCTGTATTAATAATAATGATAAAAATTCAAGTGATGATGTATAATATGTTGACTAAATATGAAAATACGGTAACTCTTCAATATGTACCATGTGTATGAAGTGAGAAATGGTAAAAAAAAAAAAAATAACCCAAATGTTACTAAGAATAATATAGACTTCCAAGGACTAATTTCAAGCTGTAGATGTATACTGTATTGCTCAGATATTTGCAAAGATGGATTATTCAAAAGTCTATGGTAGACAACAACTTATGTAAGCAAACAAAAATGGAACTAACTACAAAACCCAGTCAAGCCAATATGTACAACCAGTTATTCAGGGTGCTTTAATCTGTTCTATTTCTTAGAACCAGTAAGAGAATATTTAAGAGAGTGCTTTAAAAATACAATGGAATATTACTTGGCCATAAAACAAAACGAGATCTTACCATTTGCAACAACGTGCTAGAACTAGAGGGCATTATGTTAAGTGAAATAAATCAGACAAAGACAAACATAATTTCACTCATATGTGGAATCCAAAGAACAAAATGCATGAACAAACAAAACAGAAACAGTCTGATAGATACAGAAAACTGATATTTACCAGATGAGAGGGGGGTGGGGCGGGGTGAGAAAGGTGAAGGGAGTAAGAACAACCGTATTCACAATGCAGTCACAGGGATGGAAAGTACAGTGGTACCTTGAGATACGAGTTTAATTCGTTCTGTAACTGAGCTCGTAAGTCAGTCAACTCGTATATCAAACAAATTTATCCCATTTAAAATAATTGAAATAGATTTAATCAGTTCCAGCTCTGTGAAACATCCCCAAACTATCCTAAATTATGAAAAAAGACATGTATACTTTTATTTTTAATTAAGAAACACACATGTATATATTTTACCAATGCATAACAAAATATATGAAATAAAAGAAAAAGTGGTATTTAGTACTGTATTCTTACCTTGGAGACAGACGAGTGCAGCTAATGGAGGTGAATGGCGGAGGAGGAGGGAGTGAGGAAGGGATGCAGGCACTGTAGACACATAAACTAAAACTGCACTTTCTTAACACTAAATGTAAATTAAAACTACATTTCTTTACTTTAAAACAAAACTAAAACTGCACTTTCTTTACTTAAAATAAAACCACAAAAACTTAATTGTAAAAAAAATGCACTCTCTTAACTTTAAACTTAACCTGAGCTTAACATTTTGTATTTTTCATTTAATCGTCATGTGTTTTTGCCTTTTTGGCTGCACTTTCGGCACTTTCACTTGCAGGTCTTTTGAATAAAAATCTATCCAAAGAGGTTTGCTTTTGCCTGCCTTTTAAAATGTTATGGAAATGTGACAAACAAGTGTCATTAAAAAGTGCTAAAGCACAACCAGTTGAAACTTTTTCTGGGTGTTTCTTTTCAGTGAAACTGGAAAGCTTCTCCCACATTGCCAGCATGTCTCTAATTTCACTTGTAGAAATCACTTCCTCCGACTCTACCTCCTCCTCACTACTAATCTCTTGCAGAAGCTCTATATGTTGCATCACCTGTAGCTCCTTTGACTCCTCAGTTGAGAGTTCCTCCTCATGTTCCTCAATGAGCTCGTTTAAGTCACCCTCATCTACCTCCAGACCCATCGACTTTCTGAGGGACACAATCTCCTCCAACACTTCTACCTCGGTCTCAGTCTCTGGTTCGAATTCTCTGAAGTCCCTGTCTGCAACAACATCAGGCCATAACTTTTTCCATGCTGAGTTCAAGGTTCTTCTTGTAGCCTCTTGCCATGTCAAGTCAATAATGTGTAAACATATCATGATGTTGTAGTGATCTTTCCAAAACTCTCGAAGGGTTAGATTTGTATTCTCAGTCACCTCAAAGCAGTGGTGGAACAAGTGCTTTGTGTAAAGCTTTTTAAAGTTAGAAATGACCTGCTGATTGAAGTTGTATTGGGTGGGAGGTAGAGGACTTTCACAAATTTGAACTCATCGAGAATGTCAGCTTCAAGAGCAAGTGGGTGAGCTGAAGCGTTATCAAGGATTAGTAATGCTTTCATTGGGAGTTTATTTTCTTGAAGATATTTCTTCACTGCAGGACCAAAGACGAGATTTACCCATTCAATAAAAAACTGCCGCATAACCCATGCCCTAGCATTGGCACACCACATAACCTGCAGTTTTTCTTTAAGAATCTTGTGAATCTTAAAGGATCGAGGATTTTTGGAATGATACACTAGCAGTGGCTTTACTTTACAGTCACCGCTAGTATTTGCACACAATGCAAGGGTCAGATGGTCCTTCATGGGTTTATGGCCTGGCAGCTTCTCCTCCGTGGTGTTGAAAGTCCTCCAGGCCTTTTTTTTTTCTGAAACAATCCTGTTTCATCACAGTTGAACACTTGTTGGGGGATGTAGCCTTCCTTTGTGATAAGCACAGCAAAACATGTGATGTACTCCTCAGCTGCCTTAACGTCAGCACTCGCAGCTTCACCATGCCTCACCACCGCGTGGATGCCAGATCTCTTCTTGAAATTTTCAAACCAACCGTGACTTGCCTTAAACTATCTTCTGCTGCCTCTTTTGAGGTTGATGGTTCTTTCTTCTTCAAGTCACCATAAATAATATGTGCCTTTTGCATATTACAGTCTCCGTCACTGTATCTCCTGCCAGCTCTTTCTCTTTCATTGACACCAGCAGAAGCTTCTTCATTTCTTCATGGATATCCTTAATTGGGACAGAATTGTTGTTCCTTTCACTGGATTTGCACTTTTGATGGCATCCTTTTGTTTAAGGATGGTACAAATTGTAAGATGTATTGCAGTCGTACAGCCCTGCCAATTCAATCACTCATACACCATGCTCATGTTTTTCTATTATTTTTTGCTTTACTTCTATCAACATCATTCTCTTCTTCTCACCACTGTCCTTTATACTCACTTTTCTTTGGCCCCATGATAGCATACAAAAAAAATTAGTAAAAAAGGCAAAAATGATGCAAGAACAAGTACAGCACATGAGATTTGACTTGATTCTGTGGGCAACATGTGAGAAAGAAGGAGATGCTGGTGTTGTGCTGCCGATACTGGACCCGTGCGCCAACGCGCCAGCTAGCGGCAGCTTCCCGAATCACAACTCATATCTCGGAATTTCACTCAGATCTCAAACAAAAATATGGACCGAGTCCCAGCTTGTATCTTAAAAAAATTGTATGTTGGTCTGCTCGTATCTCAAGGTACCACTGTATAGCATAAGGAATATAGTCCATAGTATTCTAATAACTATGTATGGGGTCGAGTGGAAACTAGTCTGATCAGAGGGATCAATTCTTAAGTTATATAAATGTCTAACTGCTGTGTTGTACACAGAAAGCAGATTTAAAATGATATTGAATGTCAACTGTAATTGAAAATAATTAATAAAAAATAAAAATGCAATTTAAGGATTTATTGCAGACCATTTCTGCTCATATCCATCTTGTAATTTATTAAAGTATCACAACTACAATAAATATTGCCAGTTTGAATTTACTGTTGTGTTGCCCTTCTAGAATATAAGCATATAAACTTAAAAGAATAAAATCAAAACACTCCTTTATAAGACTGTTTTTTTTCTCCCTTAAGATGCAACAACCAACTCTCAAAAATTTACATAATGTAAGCAGTGTCATACATCTGGTTAACGGAGTTGCTGGGATTCGCAGACAGATTATCTACTCCCAAACTTAGTGCTTTTTTTTTTCACAACAGATGACAAAAGAGAGACAGAAGAGATTGCAACTCAGGAATAACTCAGTGCTCAAGAGGTTATTAAATATTATTATTTGATGTTTTGGGTCTTCTATGTTATCACTGTCTACTCTGACCCACCTGAAAACTCCGACTAAAATTTGTACTGAGGCTTTAGCATCAGGCAGTTTGGTGTGATAAAATTTTCTAGTAGGTTCTTGATAGACAGATGGAAAATAGTATATGTCAGGAGTCAGGAGAAATGGGAGAGTTATGTCATTTACCAGGAGCTAGCAGGAGACAACTTAGAAATTATGTTTTATTCAAATTTTTATTGTTCCTTGCTCATTTATTTGGAGATCATCGGTCAATTTTCATTTGTCCCTAGTTTTTAGTTTTCAGATTTGATAACCTCCTTGTTATCCATGATTGAATGATCATATTTTGGAGTCTTGTCCTTCTATTGTTTACATGTTTAATGTAATGTGTTGGATTCTTGTTTATTTTTTTGGGGGGGTAGCCTAAAGGTTTGAGGCTTTTAGCCAAATAAAAACTATTGGGTGATATTTAATTTGCTAGAGACTGCAGAGAAAATCTTACAATATTTTTAAGTAGTAGCTATCCTGAGTAGGCAAGAGAAGTTAGAGGAGAAAGATCCTTATCTTTGGAGAAATTTAAGATAGGGACATGGCAAAGATAGAGTCTTCTCAGTAGCTCACATAGAAAATTATGCTGAAAGACCTTTAAATTAGAATTTCAGCTTTGCCAGGAGAACTGCTTTAAGATTTTCTATTTAAATAAGTCACATGACGCTTTTATTTCTGCAGTGAGTATCACATGGTCCTTCTTCAGGGATGTGGACCCTGTGAGTAACAGAAACCTTCATCTCCCTAGAATCAGCCTAGTCCACCACCTGTCAGCTCTGACCAATTACATTCCCCCTTTAACTTGGGCCCTCACCTCCCCTTCTGTGACTTTTACTCTTTCGTGATAACTTATGACAATGCCTTTCATGATAATCCTTCTACTAATTAAAGACAGTGGGTCATCGTGTCCTCTTAACCTAGTCATCCTGAGCTTATCCAAGGTCCTGTGTGACGTGGTTTCCAGGCTCATCACATATCCGCTTGATCTCCAGGTTTCTCTACCTACTTTTCATGTGGTCCAAGAACTGAATATACTCATTCAGGGTATTCTCATCAGTACTTATAAATAGGGTATCATCTTCCTGAGATGGTAATTATAAAAATTATATCTCTATTATAGAACCGCATCTAATGTTTCATCATTCACATCACATCTGTGGCATTTTTGCATTTTAATGAAGAAAAAAAAAAACTAAGTTGGTTTTAGGCAAGCTATGCTAAATCAAATCACTCAGAATTAGAATTGATATGGTTGTTCTATTTGGATATGATTGTAGTCTTATAAAATTATTGCAGCTTAAAAAACTCTTTTGATATGAATCCTATTATGCAATGTATTTACACTCTCATTAAGTTTATTTTCATCCACATATTTCATAACTCTTTTATTTCTACTTCCAAATCACTTGTTATAATGGAGACTAAATAAGATTTTTGGACAAAACTCTAGAAACATATTAGTTAATTTAAAAACTGATATTTCACTCTGATTGCCATTGTGATATCTTTTGATCTATTTTACTTAGAACTACATTAAAATTTTTTTCTTGGCCCTGGCCGGTTGGCTCAGTGGTAGAGAATCGGCCTATCTGCTTCTCCACCCCTCCCCCTCCCCTTTCTCTCTGTCTCTCTCTTCCCGCAGCCAAGGCTCCATTGGAGCAGAGTTGGCCCGGGCACTGAGGATGGCTCTATGGCCTCTGCCTCAGGCACTAGAATGGCTCTGGATGCAACAGAGCAGTGCCCCAGATGGGCAGAGCATCACCCCCTGGTGGGCATGCCAGGTGGATCCCTGTCGGGCGCATGCTGGAATCTGTCTGACTGCCTCCCCGTTTCTAGCTTTGGAAAAATACAAAAAAAAATTTTTTTCTTATATAAAATGAAGGATTGAAACAATAATAACATATAGCCTCTCTACGCATTGTCATCATAGATATATTAGTAGTTTCTAGCAGTGTGCCTTAAGAACCCTATGAAAAAATAGCAACACAATGTTATAGGTATTTGGAGACAGGAAAAAACACTTTTGCCCAAAGTGAAATTAGCATTTCCTTCCTCCTTCTCCCCTCCTCCTCCTCCTCCTCCTTCTTTTTCTCCTTCTTCTTTCTTTTCTTCTTCTTCCTCTTCTTTTTTCTTTTTTGTTAAGTGAGAGGCAGGAGGCAGAGACAGACTCCTACATGTGCCCTGACCAGGATCTGCCCCTCAAGCTCCCTACCAGGCGATGCTCTGCCCATCCAGGGCCACTGCTCCATTGCTCAGCAACTGAGCTATTTTAGCACTTGAGGTAAGGCCACAGAGCCATCCTCAGCACCCAGGGCCAACTTTACTTGAACCATTCGAGCCATGGCTGTAAGAGAGGAAGAGAGAGAGAGAGAGAGACAGAAAGAGAGAGAAGGGGAGAGGGAGAGGAAGGGAAGCAGACGGTCACTTCTCCTGTGTGCCCTGACCAGGAATCAAACCCAGGACTTCCACAAGCTGGGCCAACACTCTACTGCTAAGCCAACTGGCCAGGGCCAAATTAATATTTCAAATACTTTTGTTTTCATTTAAAAATTTTAAAAATTTATTGGAGTGACATTGGTTATATAATTATATAGGTTCCAAGTGATATTTTTTAACCCTTACAATATACAAGGCCTGTTTCATGCACTGGGAAATAACCAAAGTGAATGAAACAGGCATGAGTTTTATGAAACAGAGACATTATCTATAGGCAATATTTGTAAGAGGATTATTTCTGGCAAAACAAACAGTAAAAACAAAAGACCTAAAGGCAAGAAACCCTGTTCTTAATTTTGGGAGTGAAGATCTATGTCATTCTCAAATGAAATAATGAGCATGTTTGTAGCGGGTTCTCACGGAGTATTTTTTTTTTCTTACAGAGACAGCAAGAGAGTCAGAAAGAGGGATAGATAGGGACAGACAGACGGGAATGAAGAAAGATGAGAGGCATCAATCATCAGTTTTTCGTTGTTACACCTTAGTTGTTTATTGATTGGTTTCTAATATGTGCCTTGACCGTGGGGCTACAGCAGACTGAGTAACCCCTTGCTAGAGCAAGCGACTTGGATCCAAGCTGGTGAGCCTTGCTCAAACCAGATAAGCCCACGCTCAAGCTGGCGACCTCGGGGTCTCAAACCTGGGTCCTCTGCATCCCAGTCCAACGCTCTATCCACTGCGCCACCGTCTGGTCAGGCTCATGGAGTACTTTTTAAGACAAATTACCAACAGAAATGTAGTTCTGATATTTAACTGGATTATCACTTATAAAGTTTTATTCCTATTAACTAAAACATGAATATGTCTCAGCAAATACAGGTGTGTGAATGCACGCACACACATGCACACACACGCACGCACGCTCACACGCACTTTGACTTCTATGCATGGTTTGTTCTCAAACAGGTATCTGGTTAAGAACACAGTGTTTCTTTTCTCCTACCTACAGGGAAGTCGGTTGGGTAGAGAAGCAGGAACACTTACTGCAAAGAAAACAGAAGCTGTATCTGAACAGGAACAGGAAATAGAAAGGATGTTCACTCTCAGAAAGTCAGAACCTACGCAAAGAAACCAGTATCAAGTGTGTGCTCCCAAACAAGGCTTTGTTCCTGAGTGCACTCTAGTATTATTTGTAGAGGTCTCTAGCCCTACTTTCCTTATCTTTCCCAGCTATTGCGGACTTCTCAGGCTGCTAGCACTTGGCAGGGATTATTGAACACAGTGCAAGGTGTCTAGTGTTCAGGAACTTTTAGCACTTGGTTGAGTGAAGTTATTGAATCCGCTCATTTTTGAAGCACTTGAACAATGGCAATAGAAAGTAAGATATGCCGGGTATTTAAGATCCAGCGGGGTAAATTACGACAGCCAGGGAAATAATGGTGACACTCACACCAAGAACTTAAGACTTTGGAAGTTCAGTAACACTTCTGAAAGATCAGGCTCAACTGATGTGGGGGATTCGAGCCTGTCCGAAATGGACTAGCTCAACTGCACGCAAAGGATAGTGTCTGTTAGTTTTGTAATGCATTCTTGTTCCCATATTGAATGTTTTTTATTTAAAAAAAAAAGAAAAGGAAAGAGTTCATTTGTACTTAATTGTTTTCTGCCATTAATTGCTGCTTTTGCAAAGTGCAATAGCAGAAAAATGTTTCTAGTGTTTATTAACTGAGCACAGTGTTACTCCCCAGGTCATAGGAAACTCTATAGTCTAAATGGCTTGGGGAAAGAATGCAGAGCTTAAAGAAAAAAATAAAAAAGTTAATACTTTACTGTACTATACTCTTGTGTACATGGATGTTAAGTGCAGGATATTATTTCTTCAAATAATTTTGTTGCAATTAGAGATTTAGAAACTGGTTTACATATGGACAAAGGACAGAAGTAGCAAAGAAGAAGAGGAATTCTAGATGCATCTGAGGAGTTCATCTATTGCTATGGAAACAGATACATCCTAGCAACAGCTGCTTGGTATGTAGTCGACATGCAGAGCTTAAGGCCTTAAATAAAAGGAAAATGAGCCATGAAAAAATCTTTAATATAGTGTATATAAAAATTATATTTTTCCAGGTTTGAGATGAATAGTGGGAAATTCATACATAAGTGTCAAAAAATAGAAAGTTACAGAAATCAAACTTTAGTTTCTCAGTATCACAGAACCCAGAATATTACTTGATATAGCTGCTGTTGGCCTCCTTGTAAGACAAAATGCCATTTATCAGATGGCTGATATTACTTAGTATTTTTGCTGAGTCTAGAAGATAGTATTCAACCACACTTTAATATACAGTCTCTTTTCTCAGCAATTCTTAGAGTCTTATCAGTATAAGTTATTCCAAATATCCCTATATAAAAGGAGAAAAATCCAGACAATGGACTTAGGGTTTTTTTTTATTAAAGTTTGAAATATATTGTAATAGTACCGTTTTATTTTATTGAATGAAATATTTTCCCTATCCTTTAAATTTTCTAGCTATGTGCTTTTATTCTCCCATATTTAAATAAAAATTTTTCATACAAAGTGAAAACATCAAACATGTATTATGATTTGACATCAGTTTTTATGAGTGGTGTCTGTGTGTGTCCCCAACAAATAGTTTAATTAATTAATTAATTAGGGGTTGCCAAATGTTAGTATTGCAACTTTGTAATGTCTTCCTCATTTAACATCTTGATTACTTTAATAAATTAAGATGTCTCTATCTACTATTTGGCTCCCAGTGATAGAGCTTAGTTATCTTTATTCATTAGCTTTTATTTATTTCCCAGTTTTGAAACTGTAATTACCCAATGATTTTTAACATTTTACTTGAAATCTTTATAGATTAATGACTGACACATGTGTTATGCTTTTCAACTCATTTTAGTTATTTGTCTTATTAATGTTCAAATTGTCCCATTTTTGTCAATGGGAGCCTTCTTAGGTTGACTCCTGACTTCCTCTGATGACTGGTTAAGTCTTCCCTTAGGTATCTGGTATTACATCTTTCAGGCTCACTTTCCTTCCTCCCAGACCTGAAATCAGCCATTTCTCCAATGAGTTATTTTATTTCTTTGACTAGAAGATGAGTAGTATCATGTTTCATTGTTGTGGACCGTTAATGGCAAAAAGCCATTATAGATTCGAGACTTAGCAAAAGGCTAAGTTCTCCCCCCTCCATCTCCATATTTGGCTTTGATGCTGAGTATTTGCACCCACTCCACTTGCTTCCTTGGATTGCTGGAAGCAATATACATGCCCTTCCTCTGACTCTTTGTTTGTTTCAGATGTTTGTAGATTTCACTAATGTATCCTATTTTGCCTTGGAAGAGTTCCTGTCTTAGCCTTGGATGTGCAACTTTGTATCAAGGTCCTTGATTTGCATATGGCTATATAATAAAGCGAAATGGGGCTATGAGGTACTCAGATACTGCCAGGCAGTTTGGAGAGTCCTCACAGTCCCATCGTTTTTGTTTTGACAAAGTGTGTTTCCTTAATTCCGCACCGTTATTAGGAGCCGCACTGGTCTGCGGCATTTCATATTTATATTTCCAACTAAAATTCATGACCATGGGGATTTTACTTAGTCTTTCCCACATTACTGATGTTTCCTCTTACCCCTACAATGAGACTGGTTCTAAAGGATATTGACTATTGTAGAATGATACATTTATTTAATTTACCATTATAACAGAGACAGTGGTATCAGAATTACAATATAAACACTACTTACCATCAACAATATGATTTACAAAGGAAGCTCAATTTAGTTTTCCAATTCTTTTCCCTTTTTGCCCTAAGGGCATCTATCTGTACTGGTGGTAAATCTCTGTCATGTATTTAAAAGTTCCTTACTACAGTTCTTCTCTGGGTAGTTACATGACACCAACTACCCATGCAGTTAGGTTTAGTTGTTTTATTTTCTTAAGATTTTTTTTTTCTTTTTTGTATTTCTCTGAAGTTGGAAACAAAGATGCAGTCAGACAGACTCCCGCATGCGCCCGACCGGGATCCACCTGGCACGCCCACCAGGGGGCAACACTCTGCCCATCCGGGGCGTCGCTCTGCCACAATCAGAGCCATTCTAGCTCCTGAGGCAGAGGCCACAGAGCCATCCTCAGCGCCCGGGCAAACTTTGCTCCAGTGGAGCCTTGGCTGCGGGAGGGGAAGAGAGAGACAGAGAGGAAGGAGGCGTGGAGAAGCAGATGGGTGCTTTGCCTGTGTGCCCTGGCTGGGAATCGAACCTGGGACTCCCGCAAGCCAGGTCGACGCTCTACCACTGAGCCAACCGGCCAGGGCCTTCTTAAGATTTTTTAAAGACAGTAAAAATTTTCAAAAGTAAATGTTTTATTTTTACTTATGTAACATATTTTTACAAGCTAAAAATCAACATCAGGTATATTTTATAAAGTTTATTGCCCACCCCTATTTGCTTGCTTCCAATTCCTCCTCCACTTATATAGGTAGCTTCCTATAATGTTTACTTCCTTTTTTTTAATATTAAGCACACATACCTCATAATAATTGCATCAGATTTTTTAAAAAGATAAATTGTAGCATACTATACTGACTTGTTTTAACTTTGCTTTTTTTCAATGAAAAATGTTTTTCTGAAATAGACTCCTATTGGTATATAGAGATATTTCTCACTTGATTTTATAGCTATGTGCTAATTCATTGTGTGGTTGTATCATGTTATTCAACTAGCTCCCCACTGATGTACATTTAAATTGCTCTAAAAATATTCCTGCAATACATAGTCTTATGCAGAAGTCCCCCCCCCCCCCGGCCCCAGTATGTTGATGAAATAGATTGAAACAAGTGAGATTACTGGGTCAGAAGATAAATTCTATGTAATTTGCTAGATTTTTTCAAGTTATTTTCTATGGCAATTGCTCCACACCCCTACTCTCTAAAGATGTATGAAAGTATTTGTTTTTCTATAATTTTGTTAACATAGCATGTATTCTAATTTTGTACCAAAATAATAAGTGAAAAATACTCTCTTGGTGTAGTTTTAATTTGCATGTTCTTTTATTATGAGTAAGCGATAGGGGAGCCCAAGGGTTAGAAATTTGGTTCCAGTAATCAGAGCTTTTAGTTGTAATGAACAGGAGATTATGTAAGGTTAGGAAATAGTCTACTTGTTATTCTCTCTTAATGGCTCCCTAGCTTTTACTTTGAAATGCAACGAAAAGCTTACCTCTGCAGGAATGTCTGGGGTGGGGTTGGGGGGAGTTTACATGGGGAGAGACCTGAAGATTAGAAAAGTTTAAATCACAAGAGTTGTTTGTAAAAGCCTAGCCACATGATTACCTGTAAAAAGTTAAGGCTTATAAACTAATTAGAAATTTAGTTCACCAATTTTAAATCTTTACTTTGTATGCTAAGGGAATAGGGAATCTTATTCAAAGACCATTCCCAGAGGCAGATGGTCTTAGAGGCACCAGGATTCTGCTGTTTTGAAGATTGACCGAAGATACCAGATTGGACCATGCTAATTGGGCCTGTATCAGCAGCAGAAGAATTTGTGGGGGAGATATTCCTGCCAACTGAACCCTCACCACCTGCACATTGTTATGTGACTAAATGCATGGACTTTGCTCCTGAACCCTATAACAATAGTCAGCACCAGGAAAGTATTAAGGCAGTTCTTCTGGGCAGGAGTCCCCTGCCTTCTCAGTTTGCTGGCAATATGAACAAAAGACACTCTTATATCACTCAGATCCGTCTTTGTGATTGATTGGTAGAGATAGGCAACTTGAACCTTGGCTTGTTCTAGTAACACGAAGTTAAATACCTATTCACATGGTTAAAGCCATTTGCACTATTTTTATAGAACCACTGGCTGTTTTCTATTTTAGAAGTCTTTAATATATTAAAAATATTATTTCTTTATGGTTTAAGTGGCAAATAGTTAATTTATCTTACTACTTTGCTTATAGTGTTTTTAATCATTCAAAAGCTTTTTTATTATGTGATTAGATTTTTGTACTTCCTTTATTTTTTCTTTTTGTCTTTGGATTTTGACTCTTAGATAGGCAAGTTATTCTTATATAAGGCTATAAAGTAATCTATCCAATTTTCTTCTAGTACTTGTATGATTATTCTTTTTGTTAAAATCTCTGAGCAATTCAAAGCTTATCTTACTGCCTGGTGTGAGTAATGGATTCAATTTCACCATTTATCCAATGGCTATCCATTTATCCCAACATTCTAATAAAAAAAAGCTCATTATTCACAAATTTATAATGGTTATTTTATCATGCACTTTCTATATATGTCGTTCAGCTTATTTATCTTTTTCCATGATTCTGTCTGCACAACGCACCAAATCTCATGTGTGTGTGTGTGTATGTGTGTGTGTGTGTGTGTGTGTGTAAGTTTATATAGATTGGGTTATTTCAATATCTGGTGGGGCTAGCTCTTCCTTTTCCTCTTCTTGTTGTTCTCTTGGGTTTTACAGCTCACTAAGGGTGTTAATAAGCTGAAGAACTAGATAGGTGTTATGCATTTACCTTTTGCCAAATTCTCAAAGTGGAACTATGGAGATGAAGAACAATTCTGAAGTATCAAGGCTTTTTTGCATTTATTTATTTTTTTTTAATTTTTTTTTTTACATTTTATTTAACTTTTCCCTTAGCTGCTGTGCTTTCATTTGTTTTTCTTCGAGTTTCTTCTTAGATTCTGCAATTGTTCTTTTACAAGATGGGGAAGAAAGTTTTTCATGCATGTGAATTCCATGTCCTGGAGGCCTCGCAGGTTCCTCCTCCACAATATCCCCCCAGGATGTATTCTGGCGCCAGGATTCACGAGCTTCATAATCTGCAAGGACATCGTTCCAGTCCATAGACATACCACAGAAAAATACACTTCCACTGCCCATGCTGGCAGAAAAATCACTGTCGTTGTCAGTTTCAATATTAATATCATTGTTTTCTTCAGCTTCAATTTCTCTAGTTAACTGTTCCTCTTCAGCAATAGCACTGGCGATGGCTTCTTCATTGGCCTTTTCTAGACGATCTGCTAGCTCTTCCTTTTTAGCAAGAACTTCCGCCATAGAATTTGAAATATCTGAAGAGTCCATTTCACTTTCTATCCTTGCTTTCTCTGCTGAAAATCGGTCTTCATTTGTATGCAAAGGCAGTGTGTCATCTTGCTGAGTAATCAAAACACACTCTGTATCCACACGAACAGCAGGTATTTCAGAAGTTCACACAGAATTGTCTTGTAAGATGCTACTGCCAGAGTTTTTGACATCATCCAATGTACTTGCTGTGAACTGAGTTCTCTCAGTAAGAGGATGGTCACAAGAGTGGAACGAGTCTTTGGGCCGAGCTTCTACAGCATTAGAGGGTCCATCTCCAACAGATTCACCTTTCTGTATGCTTTCATCTGGTAAAAAACATACATTTTCTTTATCACTGTCATCTTTTTACCTTAATGCCTGTGGTGAAGCTTTTGGCACCATAGCTGTTGATCGTGATCGAACAGGTCTTCCTCTCTGAACAGTCTCCCATCCTTCAGCATCCTTCCGTTCATTTTTGCAAGACGTCTTTTGCACTGTCATTGGTGGGCAAGACTGAGCCAGTGCTACATCTGAAGAAGCAGGAGAGCCTGTATGATGAGCCTTAACCTTGTCAGCCCAACTAACACCTGTGGGAGCCAGACGGGGAGTAACCACTGTGCCAGGTGATGTCCCAAAATTTAAGCTTCTTCGAGCATTTGATGCTACACCTATTCTCTCTGTTGATGGACTTGGAATCACATGACGTCCTGGAGACATCTTCTTTACTTCCCATGCCAGTGAAGTTGGTCTGCTTTGAGCATCTGTCTTCTCTAGCTTTTCCTGAAGTTGAATCCAGTCGATCAACGCTTTGAAATCTCTTACATAGTTATCCAGCATCATTAGCACCTCCTGTTTAGCTGTTTTATGAGTGCCTTGAATTGTCCTCTTTGACTTTCCACCAGTTTGACATTTAGATTTTCCATCATCATCTTTGCTTTCTAGAGGAACACTCCAAGCTATTAGATTCCTTGCTGTACGACCCTCCTCTGCAACTATTCTCCTTACTTTGTCGTGACTGTTGGAGCGCTGGAATGAAGCCATCATTCTTTAATTGCCTTTTATGCCAAGAAGGTCATTTATCAGATAAATCCATGGGGTGTGACTCCCTGCCGTCACTGCGTCCCCGTGGCCCCGCGAGGCACTCCACCGGCAGGCGTCCCCGCCCAGGCCCGCCCGGTCTGCGAGGCGCGCGCCCCTTGCATTTATTTTTTTAAATTAAATACCAAAAGATAAAACTTCTGATTACTTCTGATTTTATCCACTGACAATTGAAGTAGAGGACATGCTATTGTGAAAGTCTTATTTCTTGGAAACTTAACCTGGTACCGAGAAGTAAGTCTTTTTTGTTTTATTTATTTATTTCTTACTATGAAAACATATCAATAATTTATTTTTGTTCTTAATACTTTTTTATAGTGATCTAGCATATGTTGACTTAAAATTTATGCCATTATTTAACATAAAAATAAGTTATTTTCTAGGTCAAATTACAAATACACATCTAGGCTTTAGGACCTTGACCTCATAAAGTCAAATTTATAGTTATATCATGGAAGTAATCAGCAAGGCCTCTAAAAGACAGTGACAGACTATATTCTAGATAAGTACTCTGTATAATCAGACTTTCTCTAGATAGAAACTCTTTCTGAAAAACACCGAAAATTAGGAAAGTATAAAGAATGAAAATTTTAAACTTTTCAAAAAGAGGTGATGTAGACATTATCAGTTGAATTATTGTGATTTAAAAATTAATTTCTAATAACTACTTAAAATATTTATATATCAATTCAACAGATATTAGCATAGATCTAACTTTGCCTTTTATAAGCACAGAAAAATGATATCCCATAGTTATAGTCAATTGGCTAACTTTATTTTTGCAGGCAAAATCATAATATAAAAAGCTAAACTTCTTTGTACGACGGGTTAAGGGATTCTACAACCTCTCCTAATCCTAAAACAACTCCTTTTACTACCTGAAATAAGGGTAAAAATTTTCAGAAGACATACTTCTTTATCCGAGGCCCTAAAAACTTGATTAAAATTCATTCTTTAAATGATAAAATATAAAAATTGATTGCATTAAATGATAACATCTTAGCTTGGAAATCAAGCTATCCTATGTAGTAAGACCCTGAAAGTCTGGATCCCAAATGAGTAAGTTATAATTAAACAGTAGAAAAAAGGACTATGATATCTTATGCTTCAGTAACTAACTCTCTGACACAAATCCCACTGTGTTTACAGATATAAAGCAGCATAAAATTATTAGAAACTTGAGAAGCCAGGTACCTACAGGAGGCAACTATAGGGTGTCAGCATGTGATATAGCAAGATGCAGTGAGTGCCTTCTTTGAATAGTAAGATTATAGAATTTGCACAATAATTTTTATATAGTATTTTGTTATACAGTAACTTATATATGTATTTTACATACATGTATGTATGTATAATGTGGGTATGGTAATTTATATTTCTGTTTGATCTTCTGTATAAGTCCCTTGCATTTTGGGACTTACCTGTCACTGTAGCTCAGTGCCCAGAGAAAAATAAGTGCTCACACATTTGTCAAATGAATAAATAAATATGTAAAGACCGAACATCGCCTGCTGTTCATGTGCAGTTCTGTCCTTATATAAGAGTTACCTGTGCTTGAGGACAGGCTGCAAACAGATCCTACATTTTAGAATTTAATGAATTCCCAAATGGCAAAACTTTTCTTCATTGAACTAATTCTTTATGGGAAAAAAAAAATACGATTGCTGTCTTGACTTTTGTGTTCCTGAAATGGTAACTTGGCTTTTGCATGGAAAATTTTACTTTGTAGGAAAAACTACTGTTAAGCAGAGTTCAGGGTGGAAGCTTCAAATATTGTACCTATGAAAAGAAAGCCCGTGGCAGGTCCCCATCAAGAGCACCTCTCGGAAAAGAATGCATTGTGCTCTCTGCCGGCGTGGTGAGCTATGAAGAAGGTCTCGGTCCCTGAGAGGCTTAGACTGAGGTGGAGCAGCGAGATCAGGGTCAGGAAAGGGAAATCAGACTCAGGATCAATAACACTTTAAAGAAATATTTAATTTTTGCACTTTCCACTGGGATGCACACATTTTTCAGGGCATTCCTTTTTTATTATCTTGAATTTCCTAGGAATTAAAACTACATCGGGGTGACACTGTGGGCAGGGGAGGTGGCAGAGGCTTCGGGGAGGGCACTCTCATGCAGCCGCACGCAGAGGTCATCCAGTCATTTAGTATCAGTAGATGGAATTCCTTTTTGCAGTCTCGTATTTTCTCACGCTCTCTCATTCAGTGTACAGAATATTATGCCTCTTTATTTTGGCGGGCACCCATAGCAACTTCCTTTTTTTTTTTTTTTTCTTCATTTTTCCAAAGCTGGAAACGGGGAGGCAGTCAGACAGACTCCCGCATGCGCCCGACCGGGATCCACCCGGCATGCCCACCAGGGGGCGATGTTCTGCCCCTCTGGGGCGTCGCTCTGTTGCATCCAGAGCCATTCTAGTGCCTGAGGCAGAGGCCACAGAGCCATCCCCAGCGCCTGGGCCATCTTTGCCCCAATGGAGCCTTGGCTGCGGGAGGGGAAGAGAGAGACAGAGGAAGGAGAGGGGGAGGGGTGGAGAAGCAAACGGGTGCTTCTCCTGTGTGCCCTGGCCAGGAATAAAACCTGGGACTCCTGCACGCCAGGCTGACGCTCTACCACTGAGCCAACCGGCCAGGGCCGCAACTTCCTTTTTGAGCAAGGAGATCAGAGAGGAACACTTTGATTCTCTATCTATAGTTATGTTGTCCATTCTTTCCTTCCAGAGTATCCAGAACCCTGAAGGAAATAACTAGAACAGATAGAACAAGTGAAACTTAAACACAGAATGCCACAGTTTAGCAAACATATTCTGATAAAATGAAAAAGATAACATTTCATTCACATATAAACTATGATCTACAGGCTCTACAGTTTGACTTATCTTGGATCTAACTATAGCAAAATGAAGTGCCTATCTTTAAAATGATAAAGCATGGCTTATCCATGCAGGTTTTTGTCCAAAAAGAGAGAGAGAAAAAAAACAGTTGAGAAAAGAGAAAAAATTTGAAACATAGAGGAAAAACAGTAGATAAAAGATAACATGATGTCAGACAAAATTAAAATGCATAAATACAGAAAGTGTGTTTGAAACACTCAAATTAAAACTCGAGGAAACTATTTGCATAAATAAGTACCTCTTAAAGCACTTTACAATTAGTATACCTAACTCAATTGAAGATATTAAAAAAAATACATATTTCAAGTCTCCACCTTGCACTGTATACAACCTTGCCTCAAATACATTAATCAGTTCTCAGTTAAAACTTTCCACTTCTGGAGGGACAGTGGGAAGGTTACAAATGTATTAATTTGACACTGGCTATTCTAAGATTAGAGAACGTGGCAGTAAACCCTTAGGAGATTCTTTAGCTGATTCAGGGATGAAAATACAGCCTGCCTAGACCGTATCAGAGAGAACTACTGGCCTTAAGAATGACATGAGAATATTTTGACGTGCAGTTCCTGATTATGACCAGAGATGGCGCTGAGTGTACAGGGAAGCTAGGGCCAACCTGAATCAAAAATGGGAAAGAAATCGCCCTTAAGTCTGTGGGCATGAATCTTCATTTAACCTCAGCAGCACATCTAAGATAGTGAATCTGAAGGAAAGAAGAAAAGCATGAATAACAGAAAGGACTTGCTATAAGCTAATTGCACAGTAATAAGGAAAGGAATGAAAATTCTGGCAGGTAAATAAAGAGAGAAGCAAGAAGCCTGTGAGGCATTAGGAATACAGTACTGGCATTAAGAAAAACTAGGGCATCAGTGTAATTTCTCAGGTTTAATATCTTAGTAGGGGACTTTTTCTAACACTTAGGAAGTCTTTATTTGGCAGAAGATTCTAGCGGATTTTATGTTTTCATGTTATAGTCTAAAGGTGTGTAGGCTGGTTGAATTTTGTTTTTCTGTCTTTAACAAATAGCAATATAAAAATGTAATTTGGTGTAGTCGTAGAGTACCACCCCAAAGTCTAATTAATGTATTTCAAATTTCCTATTAGTTAACAGATATTTGTAAAAGAAAAAAAAAGGAAGGAAGGAAGGAAGGAAGGAAGGGAGGGAGGGAGGGAGGGAGGGAGAGAGAGAGAGAGAGAGAGAGAGAGAGAGAGAAAGAAAGAAAGAAAGGGAAAAGATTCTCATTTTAAGGGGGAAAGGCCCAAACCACTTCACCTGCACAGCAGGATATATCCTTTCACTGGTATTAGAAAAAAAACAGAATTGAGGACTCAACAAAAAAGTCAAGAGCCAAAAACTGCTCAAAGTCCCCTCAATCAGAGTAGCAATCTTTGCCAAGCATTTACATGCTTTTTTTTTTTTTATTGCTTAACCCTTTGGCTATTTTTTTTTAATAAATGGAGTAAAAGTGAAAACAAAACATTCCTGATCCTACCAAAGAATTTAAAAAAGAACACAGAAGTGTCCCACGCCTTGTTGTGCACCTCCTTCTCCTTCTTCCACCTTTTCTTGGAATCCATAACCAGCATCCACGGCTGTGGTCAAAAAGGCACCAGGCTCCCTTGCTTTTAAAATCGTGCTCCATGAATAAGCAGCATTGGTATCACCTGCGAGCGTGGTAAAAATGCAGAATATCAGGCCTTAGCCCAGATTTAATGAACGGGGATCTGTATTTTAACACCACCTTCAAGGGATATGCTTGCTATGAAGTTTGAGCAGTTCTGCTCTAGATTTCAAAGAGAGAAGAAACTTGAAGGCAATCCTTCTCTTCCAGTTTAGCAAGAGGCTACAGAGATGGTCTAACTATATCCGATGCCCCTGACCTTAGATTACGTAAACAGAGGACCAGGGAGGGGGGTTTAAATCATCATTAGGACATTGAGAAGCATCGTTCGAAGTGAAAGACTGTCTCCTTTCTAGGAAAGTGAGAGGAGCTCGAAGGGAATCATTAATAGATAGAGGCAGTGCTGACAATGAAGGAACAATTACATCACAACCCAAGGCTAGTGTTTGTTGATTTGCAGAATCTCCAGGCCCACCCCTGGAGTATAAAAGAATATGGAACTTTTGGCTGAACTCCTCAGTGTTTCTTCAGTGTTTAGGGACAGTCATAAACATAGAAACTGTGCTCATTTATAGTCTTAATTTTTAATGTGGGAGGCTCCTTGGAGTAGCCTGTGACAACAGTGTGAGATGAGACCTGGGTGAACTGTGGAAAGGAGATGGGACAACCAGTCCACAAACAGCCTGCATCAATTCCTGGTTATCTTCAGAAGAGTAAAAAACAGGACTGTGCTGGTCCAGTTGCTCCATGAAATGAGACATAGAGGTCCCATCACTCTAAGCAATTAAAGTTATAACTAATTATTTTTTTCTCAAAAATGGACATGGAGGAGGAAAGGAAGAACTAAGACTTAAATTGAGTTAGCGATTAGTGCTTTAAATTAGATGGATTTAACTATAAGCCACCAGGGAGTTATAGAATCTTTCCAAGATGTCATCAAGAGATGAGACAAAAAGATTCAATGTAGCACTCCTGGAAGCAATGATGGGAGAAATAGAAAACCACTGACTATCATTCATTTGCTTGTCTTTAAAGTTACAGATGTCAATAATAAACATATATGGGTTTATATCTTGTATCCTGTTACTTGACTGAATTCATTGATCAGTTCTAGCAGTTTTTGATGAAATCTTTAGGGTTCTCTATAAACAGTATCATGTCATATGCAAATAATCACTGTTTTGCTCCTTCCTTTCCAATTTGGATGCTTTTTACTTCTTCTTGTCTGATTGCTATGGTTAGGATTTCCAGTACTATGTTGAACAAGAATGGTGAAAATAAATACCTCTTCTTTGTTCGTGATCCTAAGAGAAACAGTTTTAGTTTTTGTCCATTAGGATGACGGTGGCTATGGGTTTGTGATATATGATTTTTATTTATATTATATTCAGGTATGTTTCCTCCCACTTTGCTGAGAGTTTTTATCATAAATGTGTGCTGGATTTTATTAAATGCTTTTTCAGCATCTATTGATATGATCATGTGATTCTCATCCTTCATTTTGTCTATGTGGTGTATCACATTTTTGTCTTCATGGATATTGTACCAGTGTCGCATGCCCCACAAAGAATCCCACTTGATCATGGTTTTTGATCATTTTAATGTTATTGCTGGATCTGGTTTTCTATTTTGTTGAGGATTTTAGCATCTGTGTTCATCTGGGATATTGTCATATTTTTTAAAACTAAATCCCTGCAAACAAATCTTTAAAAAAGTAGCGAATGCTTTTTACTTCCTCTCCACATTTTCTCATAGCATCCACATGACTGGGTTATCATTTAGCAGACGTTTTGTGTTCCTTGTCCTGACCTCCTCAGAACTCATTTTCCAGCAGCTTCAGATGGAGTTCCGCCATAAGCACCCTGCTGGGGCAATGACACTCCCAGCTGTCCTCAGACAGTGACTGACAAGAATGGAGGACAAGTGCCCAACTTCTGTTTCCTTGCCTCTCAAGAAAAGGACAAATTTGGGGTATGTTCTACACCACTTCTTAGACATTCCCAGTGAGGAAACTGGAAATTATGAAAAATAAAGCTACTGTGACAGAATATATCTAACACCTTTCATTATCACATTGAGCTTGATGGATCATGATTCTAAAGAGCATAATAATTAACTTATGTAATAGAAAGGAGTTGTTTCCTGCCATATAAAATGGCAAAACATAATTCGGGGAAGTTCACAATGACCATAAAATTTGTTCTGAAATACAGTGCAAATAGAATAATTGAAGTACAGTCAACTTTTTTTAGGAACTTTATAGAGATTGTTTTTCTAGTTTATGAGTTCAGCAACTTCTATTTTTTCTTTTATTCCTGCTACTTGCCTTATAAGACATATTATTTTTGTTAAATTTATTGATTTGAGAGAGGGGGAGGGAGCGAGTGAACAAGAGAGAAATGTCGATCTGTTGTTCCACTTATTTATGCATTCATTGGTTGATTTTTGCATGTGCCCTGACCGGGGATCAAACTCGCAACCTTGGCGTATTAGGACGGCACTCTAACCAACTGAGCTATCCAGCTGTGGTTTCGTTATGGTGTTTTTTTTCTTTGTTTGTTTTTAAGTTTTAAAATGTTTGACAGGAGACAGAGGAGATAGAACTCAAAGAAGTCTTATTAAGTCAATTTTGCCAAAAAAGGCAAGAATGATTTGGAAACAATTATGTAAACTATCTCTTAGACTACCTGTGGATTTTATATTTTTAAGATAAATTTAGTGTTTTAGGTGTGCTACAGATTAGAAGGAGAGACGGCCCACATATCCACAAACACATTCCCCCATTCATTATAAGATTAGATCAGGTTCATAATTTACTTCACCAGGGCTATGAAAATGATATGACCATGTAGAAACGAAGCACATGGATCCTATCATAATATGTTATTTTTCCTTTGCTCAGGGATCCAAAAAGTATATGCATTTGCAGGTGAAAACTGCTAACAATTTCAGTGCAAGGTTAATGCTTTGTGTCATACATGACTATTCTGGTAGAGTTTATACAGATAATCTTCCTTCCACTTAAGGCAGGATTTCTCAACCGCAGAACTGCTGACTTCGGACCAGGTAATTATCTGTCGTAGGAGCTGTCCTGTGACTTGCAGGAGGCTTAGCAGCATGCCTGGCCTTTTGCCTCTAGACATTGCCAAATAAACCCTGGGAAATAATTCTGAAAACTGCTGAATTAAGATGATGTTGGCAAATAGTCGGCTTTTCTGGTCTTTGCTCTCCACTCAGCATCATCCATTGTGCAGCCCCCTTGTTCCGGGGAACAGATGCAGACAGAGCCAGGAGCTCCTGAGCTGGTGCTGCCCGCAGGTCCCCATGTTCCCCGAAAGGCCATACTGCAGTCCCCCTCCCCTCACTACCCCAAGTGGCCAGCCTGGTTGTGATTTATATCAGGCACTGTATGAAATTAAATATTCAAGTGCACGTTTATAACAGTTATAAACTATAAACCATACATTATAATCCTCTTTATCTCTCTTTTACCTTCCTTATTGTATTCTTTCTTCTTCCATGTTTGTCTAATTTCCCACTTTTCTATTTATTTTGCATGGTAATTTTTGTAAATGATTTCTCTCATCATTGACAGAGGTCTTATTATGTACCAGGACACAGTCCTTGTAAGTGGAAGTTTCTCATCCATGTTCCCCGTTGGGAAGACCGTGTGACCTTCTCATTAGCAGCTGATT
Organism: Saccopteryx bilineata; assembly: GCF_036850765.1. NCBI lineage: Eukaryota > Metazoa > Chordata > Mammalia > Chiroptera > Emballonuridae > Saccopteryx > Saccopteryx bilineata. The sequence continues at coordinate 46,954,602 of NC_089501.1, read as the reverse complement.
GGGCAAAAAAGTGGGCATCTGACCAAAAGGCTGGATCGAAATCTGTGCTATGGACGGGTGTGGAATGATTAGAGGGGTCATTCCGGTCATCTCTCCTGGGGATATGTATATAAATTATGAAACAGAGTTGCTGGTATGGAAGCTGAAGATGAAAAAAGGCCATGAGAGAGATAGAGTAGCACTTTAGGGGCTAATGGCAAGTCAAGAGTCATGGAAAAGATGAAGTTATGGGTCCAACCAAAGTCAAGATGTAAAAAAGAAAATGTCACTAGGAGACACATGGACAAGGTTAGAAATCAGCAGAAAAACAAGTAATTACAGCACCCCAGTGGTGGACATGGGCATGAAAATGGGCACCTTTGTGCCTGAGAGCTGGGGCTGGCTGGGTTCTTCATAGAATAAGCTCTGGTTTGCGCTACACTTGACACTGAGCTAAACCTGGGCACTTACTCATTTGTGTCCTTACAATAGCCTCACTGTATCCTCTCTACCATCATTAATATAGAATCTAGTTTTATTCTCTAAATTACACATTTTTTTACACTCAAATATATGGAGTTGAATTATTCATAACTTGCCTCAGAAGTGGTTTATTGCTTCAATTTATCTCAGAAAAAAAATAGCCTGTGAAAATAAAATATTTCCACAAATATGCATATAACATATTACTCAGATTTGTCCTGAAAGTCATCAATATTTTAACATAACTCTCAGAGACAGCACTTTAGCGTCATGTTGCTTTAATTTTGAAAGTTTGCTTTCTTTGTCTTATCTCTGGGCTCCTCTATAGGACCTAAATCTCAAAAACTGATCCATATAAGTTACCTGGGCCTCCAGAAAAGCCTGCTGTAAAAACGGACTATAAAAGGGGGCATGTCACCCCAATAAAATGAATAAAAATTAAAAAAGAGGTATGATCCTATGAACACCCCACTTTGAGTTTTTATTCCCGATCTTCCTAATTGCTAAAGCTGAGGAATGTCTAAGCCACAGAACATTTTTTGTACTGCTTACTTCTGAATATATGGTGGCAAAATTGACTGACCCATTTTGATGTCCTTGGAAAATGTCGTTGGAGATAGAGAGTGAGGTTTTTCTTTTTTTATGCTGAGCAAAATCCTCGCGTCCATTTAAAAAAACTTGCTTATTTATAAAAATCTATAGTAGCCACTTTTATCCTTTTTCTATATTTCTACCCTTTAAATCTTCTCAGCTCTTTCGCATCAGAGGCTCTTATCTTCTCATTTCTTTCGATTTTCTCTTCCCTTTTGGGGGGATATATCAGAAGTGTTGTGATGGTGTTGGTAGAGAACATTATCCTTATTTTATAAGAGAAGAAACTAATGTTAAAGAAGAGAAGGTTCTTGTCTAATAAGAAGGGTCATGAGGGGACAGATTCGGTACTTGAATTTGTTAAGCTATATATGCCTGTCAGATTATAACTTTGCATTAATAATTTTTCTCCCTCTTATTGCTACTTCTTGCAACCCAAACTACCAAAATAAATACCTGGCTATTAAGTACAGAATCTTAAATTGAACCAGAATCAAATCACTGTAAAGTCTGTGTTATTAGTACTACATCAGGTTGCTTTACAGAGATAACCCCACTGCACTTAGCCATGATTTCCACGCCACCTCTGAGTTAGGCAAGCCAGGTACTTATTCTCTAGGTAAGTAAATTCTGGCTAAGAGAAATTTAAGTGGTGGACCAAAAGTCATGGAGCTAGAAAAAGCATGCTCTTCAGGAGACTTAATAGTAAGGTATTTACTTCACATGTTATCATCTAGTTATAAAATCAGACCAGATTTAAAGTCCAGATAGAATGTTATTCATACTAACACATGAAAAAATTACATTTCAAACCCTCAGTTTACTTAAGCCGGATCCCCCTCCCCACCCAGTTCTTTCCCTGTCTTCATTGCAAACAATGGCGTAAGAAGAGATTCTGTCTGCAGGGGCAAACCTCCAGGAGCATGGGCAGCTCTTTGGGAGTCTTCAGCACTCAAGACCTGCTCTGGGGGGGCACTTCTCCTTACTTTCCTATGGTGAGTGAAAAGAAACCTTTCAAGAGAAACCACAGTACAATATGCCCGAAGAGCAGAAGCAGGCTGAGTGTTTCATCGGGCAGCATCCCCAGTAGGTCAGGCAGGTGCTCAGTTTACTAATGAATAAGACCATGGAGTACATACTGAAACACTCTGAATTTTTTGGCTAAGTTTGGGTCCCATTTTTAAACAGTCATCCATATTGAATAAGAATTACATCCTCAAGAAACCACGGGAATAAAACAAACCTGGTTTATAAGATGCACTCATTCTTATAATCAAATTCCAGGTTACTGAAGCACAGAAAGTAATTATTTGAGTGTTGACACATTTGGGCAGTTTGCACGATTGTCTTTTGCATTCTTCACATCTTTCTTCATTGAGGTGGCAGAATAGCTTTTCATCCTTCCATGAACATTTCTTGCCAGCATGACAGGTCCTTAATCCTGAGAAAGGATTCTGTCACAAGAAAGCAGAGTGACTTCTGTGATAGATTTTTCTACTTAGTATGACTATGATAATGTTCTTTTATTCTTTCATTTAAATAAATCTCTACCTCATTATGTTTTGCATGTCCTCTTCTATCCATTTGAAACTGTGGATAATAAATTACCCACACTGAGTTTGCCTGGGGAAAATGCCAATATGGGTCTCTTTCCAGGTAGAGAGAAACCAGGAAAGGAATTAGTCGTTACAGAATTATCCATATGGTGATGTGGGAACATACTCCTTCTCCCTGTTCTCATTGTCCCGAGATATGCTTTAGTTACTGGTTTTTCGGAAGCCTAGTTACTAGGGTCTGTTCTATGACCCTATCACATTTGCTTAATTCCTTTTGATTTTGTTGCTTAGTCAGTTATATATATATATTAAACAACCCTAAGAGATGCAGAAATTTCCCTAGTGTGTTGAAGATAGAGCCAGCTGTTGTCCTAGTAAGAGGATATGATTACTCTTAGATTGCAGTTTGAGAAGGTCTGTAGGGTCCACTCCCAAATCATCCACTTGGGGCTACAATGACTAACAATTCTCACACTGGAGTCATCTAGAAACACAGTTGTTGGAACTATAATGTCCTGGCAAGCTCATCACAACCCTTAATTTTAACCACAGGCATACTTAAAGCAGAGCGATCATCTGTTTTCTACGGTCACAAGGTTGGTAACTGGGAGAGATTGACAGGGATTCCAAGTCTTAAGCTCGTGAGTCTGATTCTCTATACGAACACATGGACGCCTCTCTGAACCTTGAGCATTTCCCACATAGATTCCTGTGTTGAGGCAGATTAACTAAAACATCAGATCTTAGAAACTTTAGAAAATTGAGGAAAGACTTTAAAAAGAAGTACGCTATGTGAGGTCTGCATCCACACTTAGAACTTGTTCTAACAAGTGGAGAGGAAGGCTTATTTCCTGAGTCACTGACAGGTTTGGAGAAGGTCAGGTAAGTCATTTGATAAGACTTAGAAGGGTCTTGAGTATCAGACATGGACTTTTAAATTCCAGCTCACTACTGGGCTTTGAAAATTATTTAGATTTTTCATAAGAATATAAAAAATGAAATTTTTACAGATTAATGAAATACGATTTTATCAGTTTTTATATTTATTTGGATTTAAGTTGTAAAAGTAGCCTACTAAGTGCCTTATTCTATGTACTTAAATTATCCTATTCATGAATTAAAATTAGTCCTGCAAATTGAGCTTTCAAAATCTTGTTTAAGAAATTCTTTCCCGGCCCTGGCTGGTTGGCTCAGCGGTAGAGCGTCGGCCTGGCATGCAGGGGACCCGGGTTCAATTCCCGGCCAGGGCACATAGGAGAAGCGCCCATTTGCTTCTCCACCCCCCCTCCTTCCTCTCTGTCTCTCTCTTCCCCTCCCGCAGCCAAGGCTCCATTGGAGCAAAGATGGCCCGGGCGCTGGGGATGGCTCCTTGGCCTCTGCCCGAGGTGCTAGAGTGGCTCTGGTCGCAGCAGAGCAACGCCCCTAAGGGGCAGAGCATCGCCCCCTGGTGGGCAGAGCGTCGCCCTTTGTGGGCGTGCCGGGTGGATCCCGGTCGGGCGCATACGGGAGTCTGTCTGACTGTCTCTCCCTGTTTCCAGCTTCAGAAAAATACAAAAAAAAAAAAAGAAAAAGAAATTCTTTCCCAACTTAATCTCAAGAAACTACTAGTTTCTTAAATTTTCTTTTGGGTGTTTTGTAACTTTCCATCTAATGTTTAGAGTGAATACATCAGGGGCAGGGCAAGAGCAGTTTAACAGTTGTGAGCACACAAAATACAGTTTATTCTCGTATTATTATTTACTAATTATTGTATTATTTATTTTGTATTACAACTGTAAACATACATTTGCCAACCACTATATTTGCATAGATTATGTCCTAATAAACCCACTCTTTTCTTCTTATAGTGAGCCATTTTTCCCAACATTATTTAATGTATAATCTGCTCTTTCTTCTCTCATTTGTAATGTCTTAAACCAAGTTTGAGCACATACATATGACTCTTTAAGGACTCTTCTTGATTCTATTGATCCATTTGTTATTTCTTATGGAAAAACAGCACTGATTTGAACCAACAGCTTTCTAATATCTGGTTCATGTCTGGGAGAATGGTTTCTCCCTTTTCATTATTTTTCAAATTAGTCAGGATTTTTGAAATTAAGTTTATAACTAAAATTGGCCTTTTTCCTTTTTTTTGGATTTATGCGATCTTTTGCAAGTGGCCTACATTTGATCTGTAGGAAATATATATTCGTTGCCCCAAGGAGATCTAGACACACAGTGTGTCCTTTGCAGCAAGCTCTATGTATTCTAACATTAAAACGGTTAACCTCCCTCTTAGATTTTTCAGATAATTAAGAATGAGCACTTCCTCCATGTTACCCTCAGATTGCAAAGGAGAGATATGAAGCTTTAAATGACCTCAGTGAAGCCCTTATGTTAACCTAGAGGAGGCGATTATTACATGCTCACAGCTCTCTGAAAGGAAACGCATTCCAGAAACTTCCTTGGATCTCTAATCCCTCATTCTTGTCTTCCTTCTGGGACTGTCTCAAAACGGGGTAGCCAATCAGTTTTCAGAAATTCTTCATTTTATTTTGAAATATAATCTCTATTTTCTTGGAATGTCAGTTTAAAATGTCTCTTAAATATTTTAGTCTATGCACATAATTCTTCTACCCCAGTCATTGTTTTTAAATAATACCACACTATGATCACAAAGTCATGTTGTAATAATGATTGAGAAAACAAGTGGTAGAGCCTGTGCTTTTTACCTCACCTAAATGCACTGTGGCTCCGGATGTTTGCAGACACTGCATAGAACTGGAATTTGGCAGGGTATTACTGGTTGTGAATTGTTTGAAATTACAGAATAGGTGTGTGTGTGTGTGTGTGTGTAGGGTAGAGAGAGAGAGAAAGTTTGTACTTGTGCGTATTCACTTTAGTTTTTATTGGATTATCAGAGGATCCTGGGAATCAAATTTCTTCAGCCCACTGCCGAAACATTTAATGGACATGACCTCTCAGTTTCATGAGTTCTTTACCCCAATGCATATTTGTATTTGTAGAAGTTTGCATATACTGTATATATTTTAAAATACTCTGCAATATACTGTTCTGCCTCTATTTAAAACTTTAATTTGTTATTGCCCAATACCTAATAAGACGCTCTATGCCTCCTTCTCCCACACTTACCCTTAAAATAATTTAAACCTACACAGAGCATACACTTTCTTTACATTTTCATATCTAATGCCAATCTTAGTGTTCACAGAAAAATTTTATTGAATTTCATAAAATCATAATTAGTGGCCAACACATGCTTAGAAAAAACATTTATTTAAAGTTGGTTATATGCAATGCTTGTATACAGAAATTAAAAAAGAAAAAAGCCATGTAGTACCAAGGAAGAGAGAAGGGAATAGTTCTAATAGTGAGCTTTCCAAGTTCATATGCACATGAAAGAAACTTCTGGACAGATGAAATATCAAAGGCCGGATGCTAGAGTATGAAGGGCAGACTCAGAGAAGCCTGAAGAGACCAGGTATGGTTATCACGTGTTATCTAAAGGGGTAAGTCATAGAAGGTCTTATTGTTCTTTGAGTAGCTCTAGGAGGCTATTAGATACCTGTTTGGTCAAGTTTTCAAGTTTTTGAAGCTAGATATAACACATCCATTTTGATGGATAGGTACATAACAATGGTCTGTAAAAAAAACTTACTTGTCTTTTCTCTAGTGTTTTTTTTTTTGGCTTTCTAAATGATTTCTTGGCAGTCTCCCAAATCAACCTCCCATGCTATTTTTCAAAAATAAACCTGGTCATAAAAATAATATTCAAAGTATAAAATAAAATGTAAAGATTGTTTTTGTTTGCAAGTATTGTTACCATTACTAATTAGTCATTTGTGGCTTGATCCGTTACCATCCCTCACAGAGCCAAATAGTTCTGGAGTATTCTGAGAGTGGCCCCATTTCCCAATTCATCCACACGTCTTCTTCGGTTTTTGGTGTCCAGTACTTGATCTATGGAACTTGATGGTAGACTCTACCCAAAGAGAGAAAATCTTTAAAAAAAAATACAAAACAGTTGTTTTTAGAGACTCTGAAGCATTGATTTATATGCACAAATATTTTTTGAAGATACAAAAGAAGGATCTTAGTTTAAATTTTTATTTTATTTTATTTTTTTACAGAGATAGAGAGAGAGTCAGAGAGAGGGATAGATAGGGGCAGACAGACAGGAACAGAGAGAGATGAGAAGCATCAATCATCATTTTTTGTTGCGACACCTTAGTTGTTCATTGATTGCTTTCTCATATGTGTCTTGACCATGGGGCTACAGAAGACTGAGTAACCCCTTGCTCAAGCCAGCGACCTTGGGTCCAAGCTGGTGAGCTTTGCTCAAACCAGATGAGCCCACGCTCGAGCTGGCAACCTTGGGGTCTCAAACCTGGGTTCCCCACATCCCAGTCCAATGCTCTATCCACTATGCCACCACCTGGTCAGGCAGGATCTTAGTTTTAAACACAGTAAACAGACCAAGAAGCAACCAAGAGTGGGGCCAATCCCAGAAGTTTGGGTGAGAATTTTTTATAGGAAACTGACTATCTTTTATGAACATGTTCTAGGATTTCCATTGTATTCACATAAGTAACTTAGTGAAACAAATATAAACACTATGAAAATGGTATTTTAAAATTTTATTTGTGATTCATTTATTTTTGTTTTTAATCAATAGATGAATTTTATATATATCAATTAAGCATATAAAGATAACAAAATATGATTATTAATACTCATGTAATATAACAAATATAAGAATAATGATAATGACAATAATAGTAATTAATAATAAAATATTTTCCTACCACTATAGCAATTGGGTACAGTATTTAAGAAAGCAAAATAAGAATTCCATCCCTAAAGTATGGTGGTTCCTCAAAAAACTGCAAATAGAACTACCTTATGACCCAGCAATCCCTCTACTGGGTATATACCCCAAAACCTCAGAAACATTGATACGTGAAGACACATGTAGCCCCATGTTCATTGCAGCACTGTTCACAGTGGCCAAGACATGGAAACAACCAAAAAGCCCTTCAATAGAAGACTGGATAAAGAAGATGTGGCACATATACACTATGGAATACTACTCAGCCATAAGAAATGATGACATCAGATCATTTACAGCAAAATGGTGGGATCTTGATAACATTATAAGGAGTGAAATAAGTAAATCAGAAAAAAACAAGAACTACATGATTCCATACATTGGTGGAACATAAAAATGAGACTAAGAGACATGGACAAGAGAGTGGTGGTTACCAGGGGTGGGGGGAGGGAGGACATGGGAGGGAGGGAGGGAGGGAGAGAGTTAGGGGGAGGGGGAGGGGCACAGAGAACTAGATAGAGGGTGGCGGAGGACAATCTGACTTTGGGCGAGGGGTACGCAACATGATTTAATGACAAAATAACCTAGACATGTTTTCTTTGAATATATGTACCCTGATTTATTAATGTCATCCCATTACCATTAATAAAAATTTATTTAAAAAAAAATAAAAATAAAATTAAAAAAAAAAAAATTCCATCCCTATAATAAGTTCACAGTTAAAAGCCAGTCAGATCTAGAATCCTCATTATACATTTAGCACATAAAATGGGCATGTAATCATTTGAACAGTATTTATCCTCTTAAGTAAATTTGAATCTGCTGGTCTATCTCTGCATGAAAATAAATAAATAAATAAAGGCATTTTGGTTTTGGTTTCTATGGAAACCTGTACTTTGATTACTAATAGATTTCAAGTGTATCATTTTGAGTTCCACTGGTACAATGTTTGAAGAAAAAAAAAGTAAGATAGAGCAAAAGAAGGAGACTGAGAAATTATCAGGAATATTTCCTCAAACACTAATACTTTCAGAATCATAGATATGAGAGATGCTGGAAAGGAAAGCAAATTAACTTTTAGCTTTAATCAATAAATAGTTATTTCGTCCCTATTAGATACTAAGCACTATCCCGGTGGCTATAGCAGTGAATAATAATGGGAGAAAAAAGAATTTAATAAAAAACTTTAGATATAACTTCACTAAGAAACTTCAGGAATAACTAGATGTTTGAGTTTTGAGTTATTTGAATTATGTTATTTTCTTACTTGTATTTGTGGAACACCTTAATAAATGGATTCTTGATTTTTTCTGTTAAAAACTGTGTCTTGCCCTGGCCGGTTGGCTCAGCGGTAGAGCGTCGGCCTGGTGTGCGGGGGACCTGGGTTCGATTCCCGGCCAGGGCACATAGGAGAAGCGCCCATTTGCTTCTTCACCCCCCCTCCTTCCTCTCTGTCTCTCTCTTCCCCTCCCACAGCCAAGGCTCCATTGGAGCAAAGATGGCCCAGGTGCTGGGGATGGCTCCTTGGCCTCTGCCCCAGGCGCTAGAGTGGCTCTGGTCACGGCAGAGCGACGCCCCGGAGGGGCAGAGCATCGCCCCCTGGTGGGCAGAGTGTCGCCCCTGGTGGGCGTGCCGGGTGGATCCCGGTCGGGTGCATGCGGGAGTCTGTCTGGCTGTCTCTCCCGGTTTCCAGCTTCAGAAAAATACAAAACAAACAAACAAACAAACAAACCTGTCTTTTTCTTGAATAATTTTTAAAATATCATTAACCTTGACATAAGTAAGTAGAGACGTTGTTTTGGCTTTCATCCTTTGTTACTTTTTTTGTTGAATTCCAGGCAAAGGTTTTAGGATGAGAGTAAAGTCAGCCATGTTTTCCACAGCAATATTTTTAGTGTGATATGTGAGCCAGTGCTTCTGCAACGGGGTAACACTTTTCAAAACAATATTCCTATGCTTCGTTTATCTAATGTTTGATTAACACTAACTGTGTGAATATATAAAACAAGCAAAGGTCAATATTAACATAAGAAAAGGTATAAACAGCATAAAATAACTGAAACTACCACTTACTAGTCACATATAAAATATGTGTTTATCATAACGTTAAATCCAAATACTATTTCTTAAATTAGGTGTTAAAATAACAAAAAATATTTTTGACTAGTAATTTTCAACTTGAATATATATATATATTATATATATATATGTTCTTATTATCTAATCTTTATTTAATCCTCGGGCATTCTTTAAACCTCAGTTCAATGGACATTTTGTTGGGAAGTATTACATAACCTCAATGACAAAGCTAAGTGTCCTTTCCTCTGCACAATATAACTATCACTGCTAGCAATCTTACAGGTATTTTAAAGCTTGATATATCTGTTTTCTGCATCATATTGAATAAATGAGTTAATGAATGAAAGAATGAATGAATAAACTCTTAGCTAAAAGCATTACTCTTTTCCCTCCCTTATTCTCCTTATTAAATGAGTCATGATGATACAAAGTACATGTGTTTCTTGTACTTCATTAGTACAAGAAACTTAGCCATTTTATGGCTGAAAAAGTCACGCATGAGCTTGCAGAGATCAAGATAATGTCAGTAAATGTCCTAGATATATATCCAAAAGTGTGCTTAACTGTAAGACAAGATCTATTGCAGTTATGGCAAAGAATTGCTTTAGTACATCATTTTTTCCAGTAGTCTATGAGCTTGAGTACAAACTTAAACAATAAATTACTCTACTTGGGCTTCCATATTCCCTGACACACAGCAACATTGAAATTAGGCCAACTAACGACCCTGCAACTCCTTCTAAGTGTTCAAGTTAAAAGTGATTACCAGGGGGAGGGGTTTTGTGAGAAGGGGAATAAAGAAGGACAAATATATGGTGACAGAAAATGATTTGACTTTGGGTGATGGGCACATAACGCAATCAACAGTTCAAATGGTATAGAGCTGTTTACTGGGAACCTATGTACTCTTGTTGATCAATGTCGCCCCATTAAATTTAGTTTTCTAAATAAAATTTTTTAAAAGCTGTATATCTACTTCTGGAGAGGATGCTGTGAAAATTTGTTGAAATGACAACAAAGTTTGGAGACTAGTCCATAAATTAAGCTGATAAATCAGAGGCAGGGCTTGAGAAAAGTTCTGCTGTGGGCAAAGTGCTATCAAACAGTGTCTCATGCTAAGGAAAATCATTTGTGAAAGGAAGAGTCAATTGATGCGGTAAACTTTATTGTCGCATTATTTTAAGGAAATGTCACTGCCACCCCAACCCTCAGCAGCCACCTCTCTAAATGGTCAGCGGCCATCAACATTCAGGCAAGACTCTCCACCAGTAAAGAGATGACACCATACTGAAGGCTAAAATGATGGTTAGCAGTTTTTGCAATAAAGTATTTTTAAATAAGGTATGTGCATTGTTTTAGACATAATGCTATGGCAAACAGTGTATTAATAAAATATAGTAAACTGTAAACATAAATTTTATATTCACTGAAAAAGCAAAAAATAAATAAAATAGTGTGACTCATTTATTGCAATATTTGCTTTATTGTCGTGGTTGGAACCAAGCCCACAACATACTCCAAGTATGCCTGTATATGTTTACATTTCTGATAGGTATCTTTGGATATTGGTAGGTTGAATAAAACTTTGTTTTATTCTTTTTTCATGTTGCTTGCATAGGGTGAAATGTGAAGATTATACATACAATCACAGGTGCTTCGGAAATTGTAACTCCACTGGCTATTACTCTATAACTAAATGGAAGTAAATACTGCTTTTTATGATTATAGGTTATGAAAAGAAACTCTTTTGAAGCTAAGAATTTCTGCAAACATACAGGGACCAAGTTAAAAATTATATATATTTAACTAGGTACATGTCAGTAAGTTGTCATAAACTACTTTAAAAATGATATTTTAGAAAATAGTAATACATTCCACATATATGATAACTAACAAGAAGAGCGCCCATAATTATATGATCAGAAAAAAACCACACATCTTTGGTTAATTCAACAAGAGATAAGAGAAACATAACATCTAGGAGTGTGGGTGGAGTGCAGAGTGCATTCCTAGCAGCTGTGGCTGATGCAATGCAGTGAGAATACTCCAACTCCCAGAAACCTCCTGGGCACACCCAGCAGGGAGCTTGCCCGCTATAAGGAACTGACTCAGTGCCAACCACGCAGCTCCCTGATCTTTTTAGCCATTGGCTATGAAGGACACACTGTAACACCCTATCGGCTCAACCCATGTATATAAGCTAGCTTACTTCCTGAATAAAGTGGATCTGTGTCACTGAACCTGCTCCCTGGAGTCGGGTCTTTGTGTCTCCTTCGTCCTCACCCCTGGCAGGACTTGTCCACACAGGAGGTCTGCAGGAATGCTTTTGTGGAGTCTGGAGGAAGGGAAGGCATATGAGATCCCGGAGGTGAACAACTAGGAATGGCAGGAAATAAAAGAGTAAAAAAAAAAAAAAAAAAGACAGGAGAAGCAAAATAAGCAAAGACACTTAAATAGTCAGGTGAATAGAGTTGCACCTGGTCCAGCAATAGTGGAAGATTAGAAGCAGGAAAATAATACAGACTTTTGAGGGAGACTCACTTATAAGAGAAGCCTGAGTTGGAAATGGAGTGATAGCACACAGATAGAGAAACATTAAAGTGAGGCCAAAAAATCTGTTTTGTGATGAGTGAACCCCAAACAGCTTTTTTTTTTTTTTTTTTTTTTTTTTGTGAAGGAGAGAGACAGACAGACACAGACGTGGTCAGGCTGATAGGTAGGGAGAGAGATGAGAAGCACCAACTCATGGTTGCTGTACTTTACTTGATCATCGATTGCTTTCTCATATGTGCCAGGGGACACCAGCTAAGCCAGTGACCCCTTGCCCAAGCCAGGGACCTTTGGGCTCAAGCCAGCAACCATGGGGTTTATGACCCCATACTCAAGCCAGGAACCTTGGAGTTTCAAACCTGGGTCCTCTACATCCCAGGCCAATGCTCTATCCACTGTGCACTGCTTGGTCAGGCCACACTGCTTTGTCATCTATGCACCTGCACCTGCCAGTTGTTCGTGTTGTGTATTCTCATTCGGCTTCATCTTGAGTAAAGTGGTTTTGGATTCAAGAATTGTGCAACTGCTCTAAGTGTGAAGATTTATAAGGGGAGAAAATATATAATTTGTAGAGGGGTGATCTGTTCCTAAAACCTTAGGGCTGAGCTCTAATCCCTCTCAGTTTTGACAGCAAAACCAGGGAGTTAGCCTGCAAGACCATGATGTTAGTATTGAAAGGGTTAAAAAGAAAATGAGAATTTTTTACCTCCAAATTCATTCGTGTTTTCAAGGAGGCCCAGGAGGCCACCAAGTAGAAAAAAGCACTATGGCAAATGAAATTCTGACAAAGTGTATTAATTTATAGTGGCGTGGACAATGGTCAGAGGCTGCAGTGCTGTCTACGGGCAAACTGGTTTTATATCTTAAGTATGTTGAGCGAGGGTGCAAGCTCCCTATGTCTCACTCCCCTCAGCTGTAAATTGGAGATTGTATACCGCCCTATTAGGGTAGTCCTGAGGTTTGAGAACAGGTGCACAGTGTACCTAACACAGAGTAAGGGTTTACAATTTAAAGTCATTTTGCAATAGTATGAAATAGAGACTTAACTCATGAGTTTGTAAAATATTTAATTTAGTGGGTGATGTGAAAAGAATTCTGTCTTTTCCTGCAGATTTCAATGGGAAAAAAATTCCTTTTTTTTATTCCTTATAGTTGTAGTCATTCATTCTTCCTTTCCATGATTAAATATCATTATGTGACTCTGAAAATTAGTCCTGAGCAGTCATAGCTCTAGTCCTGCCACTGATTTGTTGCATAAGTAGAGACAATCACTTAAAATTTATAAATTTCTTTCCTCACTTAAAGAATAATGGGTCAAACTAAGTGATCGCTAAAATCCTTTCTGGCTGAAAATTAGGTTCACTCGTTATTTTTGCCACATGCTTTTTCTCATTTCTAAACTAAGAAAAATAACATAGGTATCTAAGGCAAACACGCACTATTGTCTCTCTGATCGATTCCCATTAAAAGCCTGATGGATGGAATTAAAAATTTCAGCATGCCTTTTATTTCTCTTTAGATCTGAACTCCCTTTCTCATGCCTTTGGGTAATTGACTCGAGATTATTTTCAGGGCTCACTAAATGGTAATAAATTTACCAAGCACTATGGCAAATGAAATGAAATCAGTTCCCACAGTTACTGATTTCCATTCCTGTGATTTTAAGATATGTGCCCATGTACAAAATGACAAAATCTGTGGTGTTTGAAAATCAATGAGACAAATGAATTCTTGTGTGGATTTTTTAAGAAAAAATTTTGGGAAGTCCACAACCCTATGGCCCAAAATGATTTTACGAGGCATAGAGTCCTGGGAAAATCCCAGAGAGCCATCTTAGAAAATATACTCTCTGGACATTTTTTTTCTTCAAATGCCCGGGGCTTACAACATTTACCTTTTCTTTTTTTTTTTTTCTGATGGCACAAGACATCTGAATACACTGACACTGAAATTCTTGGAGAGATTTTTAAGAAAAGAAAAGAGCAAGTTTGATTTTTTCAAGGAAGTGCAGATATTATGACTGAAACAGCATGCTAGGTTGACTGGGTGGCAACATATGTACAGACGGGTTTCTCATGGGTGGTTTCCCCTGAAATAAGCACAGGGATGTGCTGCCTTGGGAGGGAGGAGCAGCAGGGTATTGGGTAAAAGTGGTTCTGCCATTGGTGAGCTCTATGCTGTTCAAGTTTCTCAGTCTCTCTAAGCCTCAGTTTTCTGACCTGTTTTATGGCTTTGGTGTGTGGAGAGCATAAAATGACACAGAGCATTTGATGTCAAGCCTTTTGAACAATGAGTATCAGAATTCCAGCAATCTAGTCCTATCACCTCCACTGAATGGAGGTAACTGAGCGATCACAGAAGCTGTTCTTTTTAAATTCCCTGACTGCAGCCAACTGTTTGGAGACAATGACAAACTAAGGCACCACCTTATCTTGTCATGTTGTCCAACTTTCTAAAACTGTTTTTAAACTCTTGGAAATAAAGTGGATGGGATGAAAAAGAATATTTGCTATCACTAGAAAATATCATCATTTTCTAGTGATAATTTTGTGTTGTTGCTTACATGGGGTCTCCTCTCCCACTCCATGGCCCTTCTCTCCGGCTTCAGTCTTCAACTCCTATTCTGCTTGTGAACCAGGGATCTTATAGGAATTATTACAATTACTGGTTAAATTCTTTTTATTATATGACATTGTATTACTCATATTTCTTTTTATGACTATTCGTGACATTAAAATGTTTTTCTCTTCTTAGTCATTTTTTAAATTGTTTAATACAGTTTGTCCATAAAGTCATGGTGCACTTTTGACTGGTCACAGGAAAGCAACAAAATCTGCACCAAATAAAAGGAAAACCCTCCTGGTTTCAGTAGGATGATGTGGCAGCATGTGAGCATGCGCAGATGATGACGTTACACCATGTATACAGCGGAGCAGCCCACGGCCATGCCAGTTGAGATGTGGACGGTACAGAGGAAAGTTCAGTGTGTTCTGTGGCTTGCTAAATTCAAATCCGTGACCAAAGTGCAATGTGAATATCGGCGCATTTATAATGAAGCGCCACCACATAGGAATAACGTTACTCAGTGGGATAAGCAGTTGAAGGAAACCAGCAGTTTGGTGGAGAAACCCCGTTCTGGTAGGCCATCAGTCAGTGACGAGTCTGTAGAGGCTATACGGGATAGCTACCTAAGGAGCCCTAAAACATCTGTGCGTGAGCCCACATTGAACTGCACTGAATAGGTATGAAACTGGGAGAGTTCTCCTTTTATTTGGTGCAGATTTCACATTTCTATCATCTTTTGTTGCTTTCCTGTGACCGGTCAAAAGTGCACCATGACTTTATAGACACACTGTAGATATCTCATAAGTGAAATCAAAATGTATTTGTAAATAATGTTGCAATGATCATTGGGGTGCATATATATTTCCAAATTAAGTGGTTTTTGTTTCTTCAGATACATTCCTTGACGTGAAATCACTGAGACCTACAGCAATTTTGTTTTTAATTTTTTGAGGTAACTGTTAGGCTTAGGTTCAGGGCCCCTTATCAAAACATCAGTTAACCTGGAGAAACTTTAAGTGATTGGCTCCAGGACACTTCCTGTGTAGCTCTCCTCTGTCACATCTAAACACTCTGTTGCTAGGTGATAAATCATTACTCCATCCAGGGTTCCCAAGGCTAACCACCTGGCTAGCCTTGTTTACTAATCCTATAAAGCAGGGGTCCCCAAACTACGGCCCGCGGGCCACATGCGGCCCCCTGAGTCCATTTATCTGGCCCCTGCCGCACTTCTGGAAGGGGCACCTCTTTCATTGGTGGTCAGTAAGAGGAGCATAGTTCTCATTGAAATACTAGTCAGTTTGTTGATTTAAATTTACTTGTTCTTTATTTTAAATATTGTATTTGTTCCCATTTTGTTTTACTTTTTTTTACTTTAAAATAAGATATGTGCAGTGTGCACAGGGATTTGTTCATAGTTTGTTTTATAGTCCGGCCCTCCGACGGTCTAAGGGGCAGTGAACTGGCCCCCTGTGTAAAAAGTTTGGGGACCCCTGCTATAAAGGCTTAATTCCTCAGACACTCTGGGCTGACATCACTAGGATCTCAGCTCATCTGTTTGCAGATACATAAATAAATTTCTTTATTTCTGAAAGAAATATTTTTTAGATTTTATTTATTCATTTTTATTTAGAAAATTAACTTTAACAGCGTGACAATGATTAATAAGAGTACATGGGCCTGACCAGGCATTGGTGCAGTGGATAGAGTATCGGACTGGGACACGGAGGACCCAGGTTTGAAGCCCCAAGGTCACCAGCTTGATTGAGGATTCATCTGGTTTGAGCAAAGCTCACCAGCTTGAGCCCAAGGTTGTTGGCTTGAGCAAGGGGTTACTTGGTCTGCTGTAGCCCCATGGTCAAGGCATATATTAGAAAACAATCAAAGAACAACCAAAGTTCCGCAACAAAGAATTCATGTTTCTTATCTTTCTCCGATCCTGTCTGTCTGTCCCTATCTATCCCTCTCTGTGTCTGTCAAAAAAATAAATAAATAAAAAAAACAAGAAAAGGAAAAAAAAGAGTATATAGGTTTCAGTGAACATCTCTATAGCATTTGAACTGTTGATTATGTTGTATACCCATCACCCAACATCACATCATCTTCCGTCACCTTATAATTGTCCCTATTTGCACCATTCCCCCACCCCTGCCCCTCCCCATTCACTCAAGTCCCCTTCCCCCTTCCCCATGTTCCCTCCTTACCTTAGTAAAGTTTATATTCTAATGAGTGACAAAGACAAATGTGTAAAGAATAATTAAGAAGCTGGCTGAAAAGTTCTGTAGGGGTATCAGCCCCCCAGTGATGAAGTACAGCAGGGGAAACAGAATATTTAGACTGAAAACCTCAAAAAGAAAATTCTTAAATTACAACACTCGATCATCTTTCAAACAGTGCTTTTTATCCTCTTTAATTTCTAGTTTAGAAAATTTGATTTATTTTTTTAAACAATGAAAAATTACAGAAAATGTATCTAACATATGCTTTACATTCCTAGTACAGAGATCCCAATTCCATTTAAGTACAACTTAAGACCTGAAAATATTCCTACATCATCTTCCTTTTCATCTTCAAATAACTTTATTAAAACTAAAGATTGACATAAATATAATCCTTTATCTTAACCAAGCCATTCTAGAAAACATTCCATTGAAAAACAAATCAATATAATCACCACAAATCTTAAGATTTTACACATATTTTTATTTATAAAAAGGGTTGCAACACAATAATAATTTTTTTTTTACTATATATCAGTGTCAAAGAAAAATTACACTGAACAAATTAAACAGGCAAGGAACACTTTATTCAAGACTATTGCAATAGTGGAGAGAGATCTAACTACTCTCATAAAATAAAAAAGAAAACATTTTTAAATTTTGGGGTAAGTTAGTGGTAAAGTACTAGATAATTTTGAGGGGTAACTGGTACTGTGTCGTTTGTGCTAGCTAATTGGCTTATTGAAGTTAGGCTCCTACCCTCCCACAGAGACTGAAAGATTGGGGTATTATCTCTTTTAGTAATTACATTTCAAAGGGATGGCTTCTTTGAGAAATACACTTCTTGATTGTAAAACTGGCACAAATCTGGGAGAAGATTTATTACATGTCAAAGAGGCAGAGAAATAATTCACGACAGTAAGTTGTCTAGAAGAAACTTTCTAAGAACAGGGAAGTCAGGGAACTAGAGTCAGTAAGAAGTCTGTGTCAAGTTTACTCAAGCTGAGGGGAGACAAAACATCTTGGTCACTAAGCATTGAGTTTTTATATATTATCTTGCCTAATATTCATAAAAATATATATGCCAGGAAGAATTTCTATTAACCTTTCCTTCAAGATTAAGAAGAAGAGACAGCATGGAATAAAAAAATATTGCCTAAGATCACTAAGTTTTTAAGTGGACAAATGATGGTAGAGCCTGGGCTGTATGACATGATGTATGTGGCTTACTCACTGTATAACAGGACTTTAGAACAGCCAGAACAGCCCATTAGCCAACCACATTTTTCAAGTTGAATATCCACAGTGATCCTATGAGATTGTCACTAGTTGTCATAAAGGAAAACTGACTCACAGAGGTGGTCAAAATGAAACATGACAGGCTAAAACTTGGAGATTCCCATTGCCATCTCCTTGGCTTAATTAATTTGCTAAAATGGCTAATAGAACTCAGAGAAATATTTTGCTTACTAGATCACAGTATTATTTTAAGAGGCAATAACTGAAGAACAGCCAGATGGAAGTGTTAGAGTAGGTAGGTAGGGTAGGTAGGTAGTTATTAACAAAGAAAAGGAGCAAATGGAATCACACATCAAGACTGATTAAGTAGTAATGGTAGCTTTGCAGCCAACAAGAGGGAGAACCAGTGAGGAGGAAAGCCTTCTACTAAACGCATGCGTAGTAAGAGCCAAAATGGCACCCATAAAGGGGAGGAGACCAGCCTAGGAAATCTGGGAAAAAGGATAGGATAGGATAGGATAGGGTAGGATAGGATAGGATAGGATAGGATAGGATAGGATAGGATAAGATAAGGATGCAAGCCCATGAAAAGCCAGGAAAAGTATTGGATAATTTCAAAGAAAACCTGCTCTCTCCCAAGGCCAAAGAACTATAAGGAAGCTTAACAAAGGCCCCTTGTTAAGGAAGCTTAACGAGGCACCGGGCATGCTACACCTGAAGTCAGTAAACCGACTCTACCAACTAAACGTCAGGAAGCATCATCGACCGTGGCAACCCTTTCAAGGACCCCTATGCCCTGCAAGTCCTTCTAATAAATCTCACTACTGTGGCTCAAATCCTCCTACCCGTGCGTCCTTGAAATGCTTTTCCTGCGACACTGTGGAAGAAACTATTTCCTCTGGCAACATAACGGACCGCAGGCAAGGTATAGGGAAAGGGCATGGAACTCCCATACCCTCCCCCAGAGGGTCATTCTCCCAGCACCTCCACATTTCACCAGTTCTGAAGTTCTCTAAACCCCGTCCTCTTGGGTTCTTCCGGAGGCTTCATTACAGGTCATGATTGATTAAACCATGAACCTTTGGCAGTTGATTCAACCTTCAGTTCTTATCCCCTCTACAGAGATGGTGAGGGCCCTGAACGCTTCAACCCTCTAATCATAAGGTTGATTCTCCTGGCAACCAGCCCAGAACTGAGTGGTCTGAAAGTCACTCATTAACATAACAAAAACCCTTTGTCACTCTCAATTCTTAAGAAATTCCAAGGATTTTGAAAGCTGAGTCAGGAATTGCTAATACCAAATATATACATGAAAAAACATATTTTGGACATCTGAGTGAACAAATATATATCTTTCTTATAAAATCACAGTATTGCACTAAGAATATAGGATCCAGTCTAATGGTTTCTATTATCATTTTATGTTGACTGAATTAATCTCACATATATTTGAATATTTAAAAAGTGTTTTTTTAACAATTAAAATGTTTTCAAAACACAAGAACTATTTAAAACTTAAGATTTGACATTAATATTTCCCTAGATCTTTTTAAAAGTTATTTAATGGTCACATTTATTTATTATAAAGAATATAACAATTGAGATAGGTACATTAAAAAAATCATCCTAAATCACGTTGTCCAGAGGTAACGCAACTCTGAGGGTGTGTGACACATCTTATTCTCCACCTAATTTCAACTCACACACTCACAAATTTTAATCACTTTAAATAAAACACTTTGTACATAGAGATGGAGTTGTAAATAATATACAAGAAATATAGGAATATATACATATAAAGATAAAACATTCACTCATGGTCTACCATCTCATTTAAAAAAATAAAACCTTAAAAACCTTCCCAGTCTTGCCCTGGCCGGTTGGCTCAGCGGTAGAGCGTCGGCCTGGCGTGCGGGGGACCCCGGTTCGATTCCCGGCCAGGGCACATAGGAGAAGCGCCCATTTGCTTCTCCACCCCCGCCCCCTCCTTCCTCTCTGTCTCTCTCTTCCCCTCCCGCAGCCAAGGCTCCATTGGAGCAAAGATAGCCCGGGCGCTGGGGATGGCTCCTTGGCCTCTGCCCCAGGCGCTAGAGTGGCTCTGGTCGCGGAGAGCGACGCCCCGGAGGGGCAGAGCATCGCCCCCTGGTGGGCAGAGCGTCGCCCCTGGTGGGCATGCTGGGTGGATCCTGGTGGGGCGCATGCGGGAGTCTGTCTGACTGTCTCTCCCCGTTTCCAGCTTCAGAAAAATTAAAAAAAAAAAAAAAAGCCTTCCCAGTCTTATTGTTGTCTTTTACCCCAGAGTTAAAAAGTGTTAATTTGTGGTTATTATTCTCTTGGCACGTGTTCTGAAGCAGTATTCTGTCTTGAACATGTAGCTAAAGTTCATTTCTTTTCCATGCCCTTACATACCATTTTATGACTATTCCACAGTTTATTTATCCATTCTCCTTGTTTCCTTCTTGGCTTCCTTTGTGGGACAGCAATTTGTTTTATTTTTCTTAGCCTGCCCTTTTAGTTACTATATGGCTCTATCCAGAATTAGGTTACATATGGGTTCTCAGGCTCCAGCTGCACAATTCAGGACCTAGTGAGACCTGGTGATCATTTCTGTACCTGGTCACAAGCAGTAAGAGCCTAATGTCTCCGGTTTAAGCTGAAGTGAATGTTCATTCAGACCGTACACACTGAACAACCCCAGCAGGTGCCATTCACAAGCAGTTCTCATCACGTTTATTAAGCCTTAGTACATTTCTCTTTTTGGTCCTTGATATCTTTGTGAGTTCAGCAATGCATTTAAAATACCACTATGTGTTTATCCAGTTAAAAAGCAGCAAGAATTTTGAAAATATGTAATCTGCCTTGTGGTATGAAGGGATATTATTTTGCATACTTGCTTTTCCAATTGACAATTTTTTTTTTAAATTTTATTTAGAAAATTAAATTTAACGGGGTGATGTTGATCAATAAGAGTACATAGGTTTCAGGTAAACATTTCTATAGCATTTGAACTGTTGATTATGTTGTATATGCGTCACTTTATGTACATCTTCTGTTAAATAAATCTGCTTCTACTATCTTATCTTCAATTATATATAAATACATTGTATAACTATAGTCTATTTAATTAATGCTACACTAATAATATTTATGGGATTTCAAAATTTTACTTATAGCCATAACTTTACACATATTCATAGTTACCTACTTAAGATAAATTGCCAGATCACCTCATAAAAAAATTTCAATATTAAAGCACAGTTTTAACCTTAAATTAATTAAACATTTAAAACAAAGTTTAAACATTTTTATTCTGGCCAATTATGTGTGAAAGTTATTTTCCTTACCTTCACCCACACTTAATATAGGTCATCTTTTCAATCATTATTAATGCATGCTAATAAAGAATATTTCATTGTATGCAACTTGAATGTATAGCATAAAACTTGATTGCTAATAGCATTCTTTTTTTAAATTTAAAGTTTCATCACTTATGTTTTTTCTCATTGCATTCTTTATGTCTTTTGCTGAATGTTCTATTGGGCTGCTTATCTGTCTTTGAAAATAGTGTCTCTTTTATATCCAGTAAACTGTAGTTATAATTTCCTAGTTCACTGATTTGCATCTTGTCACATTTATGTTGATTTTGACTCTACACGAAATTAAATATTTTCTAGTTAGTTCTGTTTAACTGTTTGCATTTATATGCTGCTCTTGCTTTGATTCTTCTATTAACTGTCTGTTTACTGGGGGCGTGTAAAGTACCTAGAAAGGTGTTAGGTACAAGATGCTGGATTGGGTTCAATAAGATACAGAGCAATTTCTTCCCTGTAGCAAGATTTTCATATCATTCACTTACACTTTATTATTTATGTTAGATATCCTGATTTTTATAAATTAATATTTTCTAATACATTTTGACCTTTAATTCACTTTTTTTGCATTTTGTTATAAAGCATAAGATAAATGCTAGATTTATGTTTCTCCATAATTGTATTTAGTTGTCTTAGTGATATTTATTTTTTTATTATTTTTCTATCCATTTAAATGCCATTACTTTAGTATATTATTCCCCCCCCCCTTTTTTTCACAGAGAGAGACAGAGAAAGGGACAGATAGACAGAGAGACAGGAAGGAAGAGAGATGAGTAGCATCAATTCTTTATTGTAGCACCCTAGTTGTTCATTGATTGTTTTCCCATACGTGCCTTGACCGGGGGCTACAGCAGACCGAGTGACCCTTTGCTCAAGCCAACGACTTTGGGCTCAAGCTGATGAGCCTTGGTCAAACCAGATAAGCCTGCACTCAAACCGGGAGCCTTGGAGTTTCAAACCTGGGTCTTCCACGTCCCAGTGTGATGCTCCATCCAGTGTGCCACTGCCTGGTCAGGCACTTTAGTATTATATATTCTTGGATTAATATTGGACTGTCTACTTTATCAAATAAATTTATCAGTCTGTTCTTCCACTAGCATCAAATTAATTTCATTGTATATCAACATGATAGCTTTTATATTTTGTACAACAAATAATCTCTGTACGCCATTACTCATTTATTTTAGAGACCCAAGCTATTCATATCATATGCTTATTATTCTAGATAACTTTGGAATCATTTACAACTTAGAAAATCCATGGGACTTAAGTGGCTTTATGTGCTACATTTAGAGACCAATCTGTGTCTAATTTATAAAATGTGGTCTTTTTGTGCATCCCAGTCTCCACTTGCTTCCCCAGATCTAATCTCCTTCCTCCTCCATCTTGTTGATGCCCTGCGAGGCTGACTTCTATGGACCGATTCCATTGGTAGAGCCCATTTCAAATGGGTACAGGTCATGAAAGATGTTGGCTGGACATTCGGTGGCAAGTAAAGAATGAGGGTTGGTTATCTGTCTCCTCTTTTCCTCTTACTCGGCCATCATCTATCAGTGGCTCCCTCTTACAGTCTTCATTGCAAAACCTTCTCCTGCCGTGCAATCCGGCTTCAGATAACTGCTTCCTCCTCTTGACCCTGCAGGCCCATGGGAAGTGATGACGTCAATACTTGCTAAATCCAAAAGCTTCATCTTCACATTTGTCCTGCTTAAGGCTACCACGCCTGGTCCTACCACGAACCTCTTTAAATGTGTTCTGATTCCTGTCAGGACCTTGCCTGATATAACCTTCAAAAACTGATGTTTTTAAAAATTTTTATTTCATTGTTCTTTTATGTTTCTCAGTAATTTTATGGTTTTTATTCTGAAGCTTATGTATAATTTTTGTCAAGTTTATTTTCAGATTTTTTAAATGGGAGCCACTGTATGAACACTGAACCTTAACTATTTCCTATGAACCTTTAGACTTTATTTATTTTGAAAGGTGGTCAGTTACATATTTAGGAATATAAAATTCAGGTTCTTAAAACTATGATGGAGGATATATTCATTTTAGATAGATAAATAGATAGATGACATATTTTAATAATAATGGAAAGAAGCAAAATCTAACATTTTTGGTTTGTAGCTCAGATATTATGTTTTGCATTGCTTCACAATGCCTGGTTGAACACTTCTTTTTCTGAATGTTCGTGATAACGGCAATAACGAAATGTCAAGAACTCTGAATTAAAAAATGAGCACAGAGCATGACGCTGTTAAAACAAACCATAGACCATGTTCATCACTGTAAGCATCAGTTCATATCTGAGTTGATGCTAAGCATTCCTAATTAATTCCGAAGTGATCTTGGGCACAAACTCATCATTCCCACATCTGCTTCTGTAGACGGAACAGTTTTCAAACATAAGAGCACTCCTCACCGTCATGAAAGGGCCTCATTACCCCGGCCCGGCACATAATAAGGAATAATTTTGCTTGTACAACTCTGGCTGCTTGTCTCTCTCCTTTACCGGGTTTTCTCGATCCCTTTGACATCTAAACATGGCGGTGCTCCTGAGCCAGTCCACATACCGTTTCTTCACGGGGATCTCCTACAGCCCGTCTCACTGCCTTTCAGCCTTATTTCTCATTCCAGCCGCGACTACAGCCGCGTTCCCTGTGCAGGCTTCTAATCACTTCAAAGGGCTGCACCAGCCCATCTTTACTTTCTGATCTGAGGCTTCTTCTAACCCTGGTGTCCGGACCTGCTTATCAAAAGCACACGCTCAGCCTGGAGGTTTCTGTGAGTTAACCCCTCCACCACTGGGGGACAGGAGCTGAAGGATCAATATTTCTCCAGATCAATCCTGAGGTGCGACAATACTGTGAAACCCTTTAAATAGTTTTCAAAAGGTTCTAGTGGAATCCAGCTTCCATTACCTAAGCCAGTGGTAACCAAGGCGATAATGGATGATTTATTGGCTTTTCTCTCTTGCCTCATTCACTCTCGGCGTTCCTTCATCCTGCTCCCAGAGGGCGCCTCTTAAGTGAACTACTTACCCAATCATTCCTGCTTTCAGGCCTTTTCCTCCCAGGGGGGATCCAGACTTAAACAGTGATTTTACCCGATTGCATGAATTAAGTTTCATTTACACAGTGCTGAATCTCAAACATATATTTTTACTCAAAGTTTCCCCCCTAACTCCTAATTGGTGTATCCGACATCTTATTGGTTACAAGCTGCGCCCAATTCGAGGTCTCTGCCACTGCCATTCACGCTTCCCATGGTCTTAGCAGCCAGACCTTCGCCATCACTGATTCTCTCTAGGCAGCACCGTTGTTGACGAGCGTGATTGCTTTAGCTCTGCCTTATATATATAATCATGTCCAGTGTGTGTGTGTGTGTGTGTGTGTGTGTGTGTGTGTGTGTGTGTGTGTCCCAGCCCTCGTGTGCTACTTCTGCTTTTCAGGTGGGTTCGGTCTCAGGCCTTTGCCCTGCAGTCTGCCCGTTGGGTTCTTCGGGCATTACCACGTGCTGCTGCAAGAAGGACCCCTTCCTGCCTGCAATGTGGATGTGGGTCCTCAGGTCCCCCCAAATGCCTAGGGAAAAAAGCGCGGCAGGTAAAGGTAGGTTTAGTAACAGAACCAAATATGAGTAGCCCCCCACTGAGGCGTCCAAAGAGTCTCGGGGGATTTTCTTTTTGTGCATGTCTTCAAAAATTCCTTTTTAAAAAAGAAGATCGGATATTACCTGACGTTAAGTATACGTGAATGCACAATGTCTTCATTTGTACTCTGTCTCAATCCTTCGTCTCTGCTACTTAACACTTTATAAATGTGATAGTTGCATGTGTGGTGGCATATGTGGTTCATATGTAGCTCACACTTCAATCCTGCTTGAACAAGAGTTGCTTAAGAGAAGTGACTTTTATTTTCATTTCTAGCCACCATCACTCCAACCTCCTACCTTGGTAGAAACTCGGTGACTAGGAGGTTGCTAATGAATGTTGCTCACGTCAGTAACACTCTCCAGAGCTGACTGTGATTTTACAGTTGCCAGTTTATCCATATCGAGATAGAACTCATAATGGCAGTTATAATAGGGCAAAGTAAGGTGTTGTTTTCTATTTTAGTGTTAATAGGGGAATGTGACAAGAGAAGTATATTACTCAAAAATAAATAGTGGCTAATAGGTTGTAATATAGCCAGGGTGGATCTCCTCTACAAATATATTATACTGCAATAATTCTAAAATATCAATTATACCTATACTATCACACAACAAACATCCAAGCTCGTCTATATGTCTGTGAGGAAATATACAGCATATTTCCATAATGTTGTTAAAATTTCCTTATTGTGTAAGAATATCTAAAACTATATTATATTAAATTCCACTATTAAGAGTTCGTCTAATTTAGAAATTCAGACAATAAGAACTGATAAAAATTTAAAATCAAGACTATATTTCATTTTATAAATTATGAATCTGTTAATTTTGATGTTCCCAAACATTAACTATGCATGATTTTACACACACAGAAATACTAATAAATATAATTTTGTCCTTCCTGTGTTAGAAGATGTAATGAGGGGAACTGCTGCTTTGTATTTAATTTTTGTCAATAATGCTGAACTAGTTAGTGAAGCGATAGTAACAAAAAATATAGCAAAAGTCATGTTGCCATGATCAAATTTTAGGGATAAAAAATAAGATTTCAAAGAATTAGGCAGATACCTCATTTTACATAATTTTTTTTCAGAAAATTCTAAGGAAAAGAAATTTGGTTAAAGACTAAAAAAATATGGCTCAAGAAGTACATAAGGTTTAGGAAAACATTTGATAACACAAATAATTTCAATAAAGTGAGAAAAGAAGAATTATAAATACGTGTGTTCAAATGGCTGTTCAGAATGCATTTGTACACTCTGGCAGGGTAGCTCAGGTGGTTGGAGCATCCTTCTGACATGCCAAGGTTGCAGGTTTGATCCCCGGTCAGGGCACATACAAGGGTCAACCATTGAATGCATAAATAAGGGGAACAACAAATTGGTGTTTCACTCTTTTTCTCTCTTTCCCTTACTCTCTCTTTAAAAATCAATCAATAAAAAAATTTTAAAAGATGCATTTGTACAATGTACAAATCTGAAAATGACCTAAAATGGTATGTACAAGCAAGGAATAAGAAAAACTTTTGAAAATTTCTAGGGAAATAAAATAACTTGATGTTATATATGTGCAATAAGAATAAACTTGTTTGGAGTGAAAAACAGTTATAACAGAATTATGTAATTCCATTTAATTTAAATGTTCTTTAATAAAATAATTATCCTCAAACTA
Source organism: Saccopteryx bilineata (assembly GCF_036850765.1). Lineage (NCBI taxonomy): Eukaryota > Metazoa > Chordata > Mammalia > Chiroptera > Emballonuridae > Saccopteryx > Saccopteryx bilineata. The sequence goes on along the minus strand of NC_089501.1, from coordinate 46,927,820 downwards.
GTAAACCATAATTAAAAGAGAATGTAAATCCGAAAAATCCGAATTGCTTTAAATGACTCCAGGTCTGCATTTAAATTTGAGAGAAAACTAAAATTTGCTGATTGAATTCTTTAACAAACAAAATATCCTGGTTACACTAGAATTTGGTGATTGAATTCTTTGACAAATGAGATATCCTGTTTGGTGGGCATTTTGACATGGAAACTCAGGTTGCACTTGACATTTGTCATCCAATCTTGAGCTCTGGAACTCTATAAGAGCCTAAAACTCTCAGGATCTGGGCTAATTTCAGTGTTCTATTTAGGCCGATTTGACCAACTGTAATGATTATCTCACGATCATTATTGCTATCTAATTGATCTTAGGGAAAAGAGCGATGTCTTTGGGAAGTAAATATGATAGACTCTGACATCATAGTCAGGAATTTCTGACAGATACCCCCTTCTCTGCAGAGGTAGATCTATATCTAAGGGTTATGCCGGATTTTTCAGAGCAAGACATCCTGGTCTACTGTCCTGAAATGGGTAACCATAAAGACACTCCAGCCCAGAGACTCTTAACAACTGACTTCATATCTGAAAATTGTGTGCAAGGCTGTTCTCATTCTCACAATTGTTTTTTTTTTTTTTTAATCCTTTGGAATATTTTCAGTATTCTGTTTTTCCTGCTGGCTACCTTCTTTTGAGTAAACACATCTTCCTCAGTAAAGGCCAGTTCTATTCTGGCTAGGGAAATTTAGTTCTGCTTGGAAAAAGCAGAAACTAAAAATATCCCATCTCAACAACACTTTTTTTTTTTAATTGTGGCAACATTGCTTAGTAAGATTACATAAGTTTCACTATAATTCAATAGTTGTATATACTGAAACATGCTCACCAACAAAACTCTAGTTTACATCATTATCATATATGCGACCCTCTTGACCCAGTTGTGCTCCTCCCACCCCTCCTTCCCCTCTGGTAACCACCCATCTGTGGTCTGTACCTCTGAGTTTGCTTTAGTTTCATTTTGTTTGTTCATTTGTTTTTTTGTTTGTTTTATACTTCACATATGAGTAAAATCACAAAGTTTTTGTCCTTTTCTGTAAGGCATTTCTTTCACTTAGCTTAATACCCTCAGTATCTGTCCATGTTGTTGCAAATGGCAATATTTTATCTTTTTTATGGATGAGTACTGTTCCATTGTATGGCTTTACCACATCTTCTATATCCATTCATCTGTCGACGGACACTTTGATTGTTTTTATGTCCTGGTTATTGTAAATGGTAGCAGAGCCTTGATGAAATGTTTATGGTTCCTGATTCTCAGTTTATGAAGCTATTTTGGGTACTTCTCATTCTTTAAGTCTCTTGCTGATTTACTTAACTTTTCATATTCTTCCAATAAATACCTAAGCCAGAACCATATTTTCTTGCTTAAAACTAAGTAATCTTGAAACTCTACAACTGGGAGTCTGTAATAAACTATATCAACTTATATGAACTCTTTACCATCTATATATAGTTTTTATAAGTAACTGTAAAGTAATTATTAAATATTAAGATTATGCTGTCTATAAATTTTACTGTATTCAAAATACTATTTTAATATCTTTGCCATTGTCAATAACATAAATATAGAGAATACCTTTAGGTATTAATATCTTAGATGAGTTGGGTTAGAAAAAAGTAATTTTATTTTTAAGAGGTTTTAAACAGGAAAATAATTAAATTTTGGGGTAGAGAACAAATGTTTTGGGATTATTTAGGTTTTTTAAAATCTCTTCTCATATGGATAGTTAAATCAATCATATTGCCAGTTTATGGGATTTGGGAAAAATAGCTGGAATAGAAATTACATATTTAAGTCTGGGAAGCTAATCATAATTATTTCCTGTGGTTATTTTCAGTATGTAACACTTAATTTTCTTGCTTAATAATCTAATATTCTTTGCTCAATGACAGCATTTGATATGTTCTATGGAACTATCCTGAGGGTATTACTGCATAAAATAAAATTAAAGTGGAAATTCAACACTTCCTCAACATTGCACAGCTATTCAGGCCTGCTGTATCTTAGGGCCTCAAGGGGATACAGACATTGGTTGATGTATTTCCGTGAATAGTTCTTATGTGTACAAATGAGCACTGAGATGAGACTATTCAAGATGCTCTCCCTTGCTGATGACTAATTTTTGGAAGGAATTGTCTTAAAAAAAGTAAGATGTTGGCTTCGTAAAATGTTTCTAAGCCCTGGTTGGATAACTTAGTTGGTTGGAGCATCATCCTGAAGCACATAGGTTGCTGGTTCAATCTCTGGTCAGGTAATACACAGGAACAGCTCAATTTGTCTATCTCCCTGCCTCTCTCTCTCAAAAAAAAAAAATATATTGAGTAGTGTAAATTAGATTTGTACATGGTTTTCTCTGATCCCTCAACTGTGAATATATGATGGAGGCTCAAGGGTTCTGGAATCAGAAGGATTTCCATGGACATAGTCATGTAAGGTGTGGTTTGGTTTCAGTTGTTTTCCTTAAATGAGTGGTGATGGCTAGGCAATTGTTTTTGTTTGTGAAAGGGCTCTGACATTTTGTTAAGTTGTTTATATTTACTATGAACTATTCCATTGGCAGGTTAGTTCTAATCAATTTAAAGTATATTTACTGAATATGACTCTATATTTCTAACAATATTCTAGTCACTACAAATACATGTGTATGAATTGAAGGAAGGAATGGTTAAAGAAAGCAAAAATTTATAACTTCTGATATCACTCTGGAGGCTATTTAAGTCTATTTTTTCTTTCCTGAATTTCACAAAATTATATTTTAAATTTCTCAAATGTATATAGTTCAACCCAGGAATACTTAAAATAAAATCAGATAGCCATAATCATTTCTGTCTGCCTTTACTGTGTACTAATCTTTGTATTAATCTTATTTCTATATCTATAAATGTACATTTTAAAGTGTTTAGAAAGAATATAGCCTAAAATATATTTCTATTTTTTTATTTAAGTGAGAAAAGGGGAGGTAGACATACTCCTGCATGCACCCCAATCAGATCTACCTGGAAACCTTCTTCTGGGGCCAATCCTTGAGTACCAAGCTATTTTTACTGCTTGAGACTTACATGCTTTTAGCAACTGAGCCATCCTCAGTGCACGAGACTGACACTCAAACCAAATCAAGCCACTGGCTGCAGGAAGGGAAGAGGAAAAGAAGGGGGAGAGGGAGGGAAAGAGAAGCAAATGGTCACTTCTCCTTTGTGCCCTGACTGGTAATCGAACCTGGGATGTTGATACACTGGACTGACACTCTATCCACTGAGCCACTGGCCAGGGACATAAAATATATTTCTAAAATGGACAATTAACCTGTTTTTTTTATTAATGCTAACAAATAATCTCTGCTAGTTTGGCTGAGCATTGAATTTTAGATTTAAAATTACTTAATCTCAGAATATTATTTTATTGCTCTCTACTATTGACTAATGAAATTTTTAATGACTTCTAATTTTCACTCTTCTGCAGAAATCCATTTTCCCTGGGAATTTTAGACTTTCCTACTTATTTCTGGAATTCTGAAAATTTACCATGTGAAGAGACTTTGTTGTGTGTTGCAGTCCTTGACACTCAGAGAATTCAGTCTAAATATTCAAGTCTTCTTTGAGCTGCAGGAAATATGTTTCTTTTTCTTTGATTACAATATCTTCTTAAGTCTAAAAACTGATCTAAGAAGAACCGTTTCTCAGATTTTTCTATGTCAAAACATTGTTATTTCTCCATATGTTTTCTTTTTCATTGTTTTTAACTTGTGGTAAATGTATGTACACTCTTCTATAGTCCCAATAGTCTCTTTATTAACAACTTTAAAGCATCTTTCTTAAGATAGTAACCCCAGGACAAAGGTTTCTACTGCCTGCAGAGAATTCAGCTGACCCAGCTGTTACGAACAATTCTTCAGTTTATAAACTTGGACCACCACAAGGCTGACTCTACATTTCTGTGCTTGTTTTACTCTGAGCTTGGGTTATTTCTAGAATTAGTTAAAATTCTACAGTAGTTGTGTCTATGGTTTTATTTATTACTTTTTTTCTCTATCAATTCCATTTCATTTATTTTTTTTATTGTCAAGGATTTCTTAAAATATTAGATTTTCTACTGACAGCATTTTTTTTATATTCTGTTATACTAATATATTTCTCCTGGTAAAATATATATTTTACAATTTGAGAGATAATTGCTGCATAGTTTTTGAAAGAGGAGGCCTAATGGGTATGCTAGGAAGAACAAGCATGCTTTCTCCTCAGATTTTATACATATATTATTTGCTAAAAATAGAAATTCTAGGGACACAGCTTCCGATTTAGCTTGGTTTAAAGGTACCAATTCCCCCTTTGCAAGAATGGGTTAGGCATTTCTGCCAAGATTGACTCAAACTGGGAACAAAGCAGAACACTGAAGCTAAAGGAGGATGATACTACCCTAAAAAGAGGTAATGGATGCCGGGCAGGCAAAAGAAAAGCAGAAGTTTGCCTGACCACGAGGTGGTGCAGTGGATAGAGCATCAGACTGTGACGGGGAGAAGCCAGGTTCGAAACTCCGAGGTTGCTAGCTTGAGCACAGGCTCATCTAGTTTGAGCAAGGCTCACCAGCTTGAGCCCAACGTCGCTGGCTTGAACAAGGGGTCACTCTGTCTGCGGTATCCCCCCAGTCAAGGCACATATGAGCAAGCAATCAATGAACAACTAAGGTGCCTCAATGAAGAATTGATGCTCCTCATCTCTTTCGCTTCCTGTCTGTCTGTCCCTATCTGTTCCTCTCTCTATCTCTCCCTGTCTCTGTCGCACACACAAAAATAATAGCAGATGCTCACTATACACCTAAAACCCTCGTAGTGTTGGGCTTACTTAATTACTTAACATGCATTCTTAGAATGACAACTGTGCTTTATGTATACCAGGGGTCCCCAAACTTTTTACACAGGGGGCCAGTTCACTGTCCCTCATACCACTGGAGGGCCGGACTATAAAAAAAACTATGAACAAATCCCTATGCACATTGCACATATTTTAAAGTAAAAAAAAAAAAAAAAAAAAAAACGGGAACAAATACAATATTTAAAATAAAGAACAAGTAAATTTAAATCAACAAACTGACCAGTATTTCAATGGGAACTATGCTCCTCTCACTGACCACCAATGAAAGAGGTGCCCCTTCCGGAAGTGCAGTGGGGGTCGGATAAATGGCCTCAGGGGGCCGCATACGGCCCGCGGGCCGTAGTTTGGGGACCCCTGATGTATACTGTGCAAATCAGTCACGGAACAAGGCAGTCCTAAACTGTAGAGCCATGGACTATCATCCCTGTACTCTCTCCCTTCTTCCTATTTCCTTCTGCTACTGTATGTATTCTATTACATGAAAGGTAGGGGATTGCTTTCTTAGATTATTAAGTGAGATTGACTAAGACTTTCACTATGTTTTCCCATTTATCTTTAAGAAAGTGACAGAATAAATTATGTCATAAAACAACTCCTAAAGCAAAATTTTAGTAATCAAGACTATTTGTGGAATGGTCAATCTAAATTAGAGTTGCCTATCTTATGTACTATTTCATTCTAAATATCTATTGTAATTAAAAGGACTGTTGGTAAGAAACTCTTGCCAAATAGAATCTTTTAAGGTCAGTTTTAATTGGAGGTAATGTTGTAATTAATACATTCTAAATAGAGATGTCAAAATCCCCCAAGTCATGTAGCCACAATAATTTTTTTAAGGAATTCAAATACTTTATAATATCACTTTTAATTTGTATTCAAAATGAAATTCTTGAATTTCATACAGAAATTGCAGTTTATATCAGGCTAGATAATCATGCATTTTAATTGACAAATGCTAACAGGACAAAGTTTTACTGTACTTGAACTAGAATGTTCACAATGTCAAAGAATAAGTGAAACAATGCAGCAAACAAATAATGAACACCTACTATGAGCTAAGCCCTCTTTTATGTGCTAGGGATGCAGTTGTTCATATGATGACATAACCCAACTTCATGAAGCTTAGAGTCTAGGGAAAACTGTTTCTCTACATAATCAATTTTCTTACTGCATTTAGAGTTTGATTAAACAAAATCTCTTTATACTTTAGAAACTCATAAAAAGAAAGTCTACATCCTAGCAGCAAATCAAAAAACTGAAACATGTACCCATGATATCTAGTTAGAACTGTCTTTATTGATGAAAATGTTCTGGATATGTGCTGTCCAAAAACATAGCCACTAGTCAGTTGGGGGTTATGAACGCATGAAATATAGCTAGAAAAAGAGAAGCTGTATTTTTTATTTTATTCCATTTTAATTTGTTTAAATTTAAACTTAAATAGCCACGGCCATGTTGGACAACAGCATCATTCATTTACTCAAGATCTAGTCCTTGCCAATGTGTCCACAAAATCAATTGAGTTTACTGGTCTCTACTTTGTCACATATGCTTCTAAAGGTAGGAATGATATATACACGTGTTTAGTTTTCAGACTGATGAAAAATATTCGGTAATCACTTTCCCTTTAACTCCTTGCTTTACTTGCTTACTGTGAGACAGCGAGTGCTGTGATGATGAGAAAAATATATTTTCAAGAATTGGTTCATCTTTCAGATTCTGAGAACTTCACTGTGAATGCAATGTTTCATGTTCTAGCTTTGCCCTATGAAGAGTTAAACTTGACAACATTTACACTTCATTCAGACTGAGTTATGTAGGATATTTTTTTCTAATTTAATATTTTTTTAAATTTCTTCTTTATATGAACAGTATGTTTTAGGTGTATCTCATGGTTAGAATGAAGGTGATATTTCTAACTTCTTCCTCATCTGTAATAGTACAAGTCGTATACATGCTCCATATGGTATGTTCTTTGACTGCTATTCCTTTTACAAAAGTCTTAAATGGGTTTGAAAGAAACCACCAGTACAATCTAATTTAAGAAGCACTTGACTTTAATGCCATATTTCCTAGAAACTCTAGGTCATGCTCGATTGAGTCTGGAAAAATAATACTTTACTTTTGGAATTCCTTTGCCTTCCACAGCTATGAGCTGGGTTCAGTCAAATGAGTGTGGGAATTGTAAGAGCTAATATTTGTTAAGCAATAATAATAGCTTTTTTATTTTCTAAATATTCATGTAGAAGCAAACACAATTTAAGCATTCTCTATCAGTGCCCAAATATATTCACCATTCTTCCAGTATGACTTCTTTTCTTATATTATAGATATCTTTATCTTTTTTCAAAGTCAATTCAATTTCTTTCTTAAATAGCTTCCATTTGCTTATATATAATTCTTTTTCTAGTGGAGGTGTTTGAGATTGTTTAAACTAATAGCATATTATTACATGCTGTCATAGCTTCTATAATATTTTTAAAAATCTGTGTTACTTAAATTCATTTGTTTTTATCTCCACTTGGCACTTACATTTTAAGATTCACACACACACACACACACACACACACACACTCTGGTGTGATATTTCAATCCTGATGAATACAACTGTCTAAGAATACCGGAATGTTGAGGAATGGTTAACCACTTATTACAAAACAATCTTGCTCTTACTATTTGAAGTAATAAGTCTAATTCTCTTACTTCAAATTATTAAGGTCACATTTCTTGGTTTCCACAAATGAAAAAGAATATGAATCAGAATATGCAGATGTTACTTGAACTCAGTATTGTTTCCCATGTATTATTTCTCCTTCTCTTGGTAAGTAAATATATAATAAAATAAAAGATTGAAGAATACCTATTCACACTTTTTCTAATTTCTGTTTCTTATCTCTTTCTGTCTTCCAGTCTCTGTCTCTCTCTCTCTCTTGCTTCTCCACATGGGCATAGACATGCTTGGGGTAAGGCTTTACAGTTTTGAAGATTTTAGTGAAACAAAAATAAATTCACACTCTCTAAGACAAAAGGATTTAGAATCAAATATAATGAGTGTCATAAAACAATCAATAATAATAATGCATAATTTGAGATGTTTAGCATTGTAATGAGATTAAATCTAAGTAATGAATAATGCAAAATACTTTTGGCCCTTTAATTTTTAATTTCTTTTCTATAATATTCTATAAAATATAATTTATTTTTATAAGCTCTACTTCTATTAAATGTTTTCAACTTTTTAATCATTCAGTAAGACATAAAACTGATCAAGATTTTTTGAAATTATGAGCTAGAGAGCTGACAAAGCTCTAAGCATCACCTCATTGTAAATAAAACTACTGAGATGTAAGGGATTTCGGTAAATTTTTTGAAATGTTATACCAAGGACAAGATAGGCTTCTGGGTGGTGAACTATAGTCTCACCTTGTGTCTCTTCACTAGAGGTATAGAATGTAAAGTTTAGCACTCGATTCTACACACTATACTGCTTCCAATTTATAGGACATTTTTATAACATTTTTGGAATTGATAAGCTAAATATATATTTTAAAATATACTAGTTGAAGATGTTCTAAAGTTATTTCCCAAATTTGTTGATACAAATTGCTAAATTTTAGGTTGATTATTGTCCCTCCCCAAATATTAACACAAATATTAATTAGCAAGCAATGATTATGACTAGAGGGAAAACATTTTACTTTTGTAAACTCTTTGGATTTTTGAGGCTGAAGGGTTTCAGATGAATATTTTGGAAATTGAAAAAAATAAAATAGTCTGCCTCTAACTTCAAACTCCTGAGTCACCCATTTTCAACTGCAATTACACTATGTAATTGAAAATACAGGCAAACCAATCAATTACCTAGTGTGAGAAGACAGATTGAAGAGAGATGCAAAACTAATTTCACTTTATAGTCAAATATTAAGAGTGCTTAGGAAATGTAGATTGTTCTCTTGTGATAGATCAGAAAAATAAGATTTAAAATACTGCTATTATATAATGTATCGTTTTCTCTTTAAAAGATAATCACATAGGTTATTTATAGGACAATGCTTACCACATTATGACAATCTGGAAACAGATGCAACTGTATGATTTTAGGTTGATTTGAAGGTTACTTGCTGCACTTGTCAATTTTACCACAGTAATAACAATAAGATTGAAGATTGTGACCCTGGCTGACTGGCTCAGTGGTAGAGTGTTGGCCCAGGGTGTGGATGTCCCGGGTTTAATTCCCAGTCAGGGTACACAGGAGAAGCGCCAATCTGCTTCTCCACTCCCTTGTTCCCCCTCCTCTTCTCTCTTTCTCTCTCTCTTCCCCTCCTGCAGCCATGGCTCCATTGGTTTGAGTGAGTTGACCTTGGGCACTGAGGATGGTTCTGTGGCCTCCATCTAAGGTGCTAAAAATGGCTCAGTTGCTGAGCAACAAAGCAATGACTTCAGATGGGCAGAGCATCGCCCCCTGGTGGGTTTGCCCCATAGATCCCAGTTGGGGAGCATGTAAGAGTCTGTCTCTCTGCCTCCCCTCCTCTCACAAAAAAAAAAAAAAAAAAAAAAAAAAAAAAAAAAAAAATTAGAGATTAAGACATTTGGCACTGTCACCAAGATTTCCTGCTTTGTGCACAAATACATCATAGTCTTAATGTCTCAGAGGCCTGATGCTTAGAGTTGATGACACAGAATAGTCAGGAGAGGGTGTGATATCCACTTGCCCAGAAGCCCTTCCTCACCAATTAGTAGGCAAATACCAAATACCAGGGTAAGGACAATGTGATTTGGGGTGAGAAGATAAACTGTAGAGTTTCTGAAAAATTTTAAGAACCATGAATTTTCTTCTTTCTAATTTGGACTTGGTAGCCGGGGATTCGTGTTCTCTTTTCATGTTTTTTTTTTTTTTTTTTTTTTTTTTTTCTGAAGCTGGAAACAGGGAGAGACAGTCAGACAGACTCCCGTATGCGCCCGACCGGGATCCACCCGGCACGCCCACCAAGGGCGACGCTCTGCCCACCAGGGGGCGATGCTCTGCCCATCCTGGGCGTCGCCATGTTGCGACCAGAGCCACTCTAGCGCCTGGGGCAGAGGCCACAGAGCCATCCCCAGCGCCCGGGCCATCTCTGCTCCAATGGAGCCTTGGCTGCGGGAGGGGAAGAGAGAGACAGAGAGGAAAGCGCGGCGGAGGGGTGGAGAAGCAAATGGGCGCTTCTCCTGTGTGCCCTGGCCGGGAATCGAACCCGGGTCCTCCGCACGCTAGGCCGACGCTCTACCGCTGAGCCAACCGGCCAGGGCCTCTTTTCATGTTTTGACACTTACTTGTCATTTCTAATGACTGAGACAAGCACATGCAGTTATAGCCTCATAGAAAAAGGAGGTCATGATCTTCTGAACAACATATTGTTTGTTAAATCTAAGTTCTTTCACTTTCTCACTGAGTGGCTGGGCCAATTACCTTTCCAAGGTTTAGTTGACTCATCTAACAGTTGTGATAAAAACATATATGTTGGGATTAATATAAAGAATACATACAAAAATATATGTAAAGATATAGCATAGTACATAGCACTCCAGAAATGGGAAATCTTTAGCTGAGGATTAATCTCAGTACCAGGTTAGGAAAGCACTATTTCAGATTCTTTCCTTCTCTACTATCCTGTAAACTTCCCGGATCTCACATGGAAGTAGATATCAGATTTTAATGTTTAGTGGATGTAGTTTGTACACATAATACTTTAATTAAATATTAAGTAGGTTAAAAAGTGTATCATGAATCTTCTTAAGTACCTCATTGTTCCTATAAAACTCTGAATCAAAAAATATTCCTCTAAACATGTTTGAACTTATTCAAACCACCCTACCATTTCAATAAAAAATAAATAAATCTTTGCCCCTATTTTATAGGTCCTGTAGGCACCATCCCCTTTACAAAGGCACCTGAATAAAGCTTATTATTGCTTTTTCAGTTGCTATGTGTTTGTGAAATGCCACATTTGCTTTGGAAGCCATCCTTAGCTGCTGAACACATCACAAGTGCTCCTTAGTGAAGGTAGCATTGAGGTGAGTATTCTATATAGCTCGGTAATGATGGAGTCAGAGAGACTTACCCTGGTTGTGTGAGCCAGGCAAGTCACTCTGCATCTCCAAGCTTTGGTTTCCTCAGCTATGAAAGCACTGTTATAAGAATTAACTAAGTTTATGCTCAAAAACTTCCTAACATATTGTTTGACACATTGTAAGCCTGCAATAAATAAATAGGACCCCCTTTTAATCTCTGTATTGAGATAGAAATGCCAAGCCATAAAATTCACCTATTTGAACCATACATTTTAATTGTTTTTAGTGTCTTAACTGAGTTGTGCCACTATGATCATACTTAGTTTGAAATCATTTTTACCATTCTCCCCCAAAATTCCATACCCTTCAGCAGTCAATCCCCACTTACTCCACTCACCAAGCTCTAAGCAGCCGCTGATCTATTTCATGTCCCTTGGGAGCCACCTGTTCTGAACATTTCATATAAATGGAATCATACACTGTTTTCCCTTTGTGAATGACTTCTTTTACTTAGCAAAATGTTTTCAAGGTTCATTCAGCTGTGTCATGTATCAGTACTTCATTTCTTTCTATTCCCAAATAATATCCTATTGTGGATATATTCCATTTTTCTTTTCATCCATCTATCAGTTTATAGACATTTGAGTTGTTTCCACTCTATGGCTGTATGGATAATACCATTAAGAACAACCATATATCACTTTTTATGTGGACACATCTTTTTATGTTTCCTGTGTACCTAGGAGTAGAATTTCTGGGTCACAGAGTAAACTTAGAGTTAACATTCTGATGAACTGCCACACTGCTGTCTGAAGTGGCTGGACCATTGGCACCTAGTTTTGATACCTAAATGATAATCATCAGTCCTCAGGTGAGAATAAATTGAGATTGCCCCTGATCTGAGGTGCTTCAACAGCTGGAGAGATGTACCCGCTGACCTTGCCTGGGAGACTCCAGTCTTCCCAACAACCCTCTCTCTATGTTAGGGAACTGGGAGGACGTGAACTGTTACTTAGTTCCCTTATACTTCTATCTCTAACTCCTGGAAAAATCAGAACATTCATCTCTTAATGGGTCACTTTTAGAGTAAGCAGAAAACTACTGCTTCTGAATAAAATTATTTAGGTTTTTCTGTTATTATTATTACTAACTTGTGACATCAGAAAGACATCATAAAGCTAAAACATATCATTGCTTTTTATTAAAATAAATACCAATGAAATGTCAATATAACAATTTAGAAATGACTGTTTGGTTGCTATAGTACCAAACAAAAGAAAGACAAACTCTGACATTCTTTAGCAAAGCCAGCAGGATAATAGTCCACAGGGATTTGAACACAGAATGATTCTGCAAACAAACAAGGCAGTGGGGACATGAAACAGCCGGCTTGCTCTTAAATAATTTAAATTGTAATTTAATGGCCAGAGCAGCTCTACGCTTGATGTCGTGGTTATTGATTCAAATGCCCCTCGTGTGCTTTATATCCTTAATTTACTCCGAAGGCTGGCACTCAGGTGGGGTGTTCTTTGTCAAATCAGTCATTTCCCTAGCAGGACAAGGTTTATTAGTTAAAATGAAAGTTCCTTTGACTTAAATAGGTGTGGTTAGAGACAGCATTACAGTGTATAATCAGTGCTTTCAAAACACTTTTCAATTAGTGGTAGAAAAATTCAATCAATTTTATTTTTCAGAGTGCTGTGTTATTTACTTTTAAACTCAAGAATAAGCATTTTAATTTTGTTCACTGCCTGAAATCAACTCCTATAACACAACTCATTGAGTGGAACTGGTGTGGTAATCAGATGAAGTTCAAGTCAGAAATCAGACAGGGTAATTGGCTAAAAATCTTCCACACCCTTCTCTCTACTCACTCTAGCAGCCTGTATATAGTGAGTTAAATGCTCACTGTAGTTTAAGGGTCATTGGTACCTTCACGAAGAAAAATGTACTTGTAAACAGCTTTTATGCGTTCTATAAAGAACTGCTAGGAGAGCCTGAAGCAAAAAGAAAGCACGCCATCTGTTTTTATTTGGGAGTAAACAGGCAGAGCATCATACAGTGCATTTAACTGGGGATATGGATGCACACACCCATTTGGGCCACAGTGGAGTCCTCGAGTCCTTTTGGTGTGCCATCTGTCGAAGTCGGGTAGGTTGGATTGGGTGGGTATTTGCATTAAATAAGAAAAGCAGTTTACAGACCAAGCACTCCATTAATGTCACTAAACAACAACAAAAAAAATATGGGCTCTGTACAAAATGTTTTTAGAAAGGCAATCTAGGCCATAAGCATTTTCGAAGGACATTAAACTTTTCAGAGATTTGCCACAGCACGTACTATGGTTGTGGCCACGGCTATACATCATTTGCAAGTATAGAAGAAACTTGAGTGATGGGAACTATAGAGCCACAAACTTTTTAATATTCTAACTCATGCCTCAAGAAAGAAGGGATAAGATAGGAAGGGATGACTTAACCACCTATGAGGTCAATGCTGTAATTAAAATTCAGTGAGGTGTAGGAATATCTGAGATACAATGATTGGCATCCAATAACAGTGCAGTACTTGGGACTTTAACAATAAGGACATCAACATAAAAGGGGAAGGTCAAAATTGGCATACCCTGTTGAGTGGCAGGGAAAACAAAAATAATAAAAAACATTCAGAAAAGATTATTTTGAGAAGGGAGGTTGGAAGAATTAAGATCTGATCTAATTTCCCCTTAAATTGTTAAAACATGAAGAGAGGATTAGATGGTGATGGAGGGACTTGGGGTGGAATGCAATATACAGATGATGTGTTGTGGAATTGTTGTACCTGAAACCGGGATAATTTTATTAACTAATGTCATCCCCATAAATTCAATAAAAAAATTTTAAAAAGAAACAATAACTCAAAAATCTTAAAACACTACTATCAACAATTCCAGCATATATCAGTCCCACATATTGTAATGCTATTATAATTTAGCCTGCAAATGAGCTCAGTTTTATGCGTCTTAGTCTTTTTCATATTGACAGTTACACAACTACAAGATATCTGAAACTTAGTAGTTGAAGAGCCAGAGAAAGCTTACTGTGTACTTCATGTGGTAAATTTGCTGAGTGTCATTGATGTCACAGAATAAGCCACTCCAAGGAACTCCAAGGTCGATGCTTTCAGTGATCTTGCTGTTGACACTTTCTTGGGAATAATTTAGCAACTGATTAAAATGCAGATGGGTAATTACTCCACCTTTATTCTAGATGACCTATGACACAGAAGTTGTGCTCTCAATTACGGTGTCCCAAACCATCTATTAGATACATTCTTGTCTGTAAAGAGTTTAGAATAGTGAGTGATAGCATGTACTATTCATGCACTTGTTAAATAGGAATAAAATGCTTTCCGTTTCATAATTCCCAGCAATACTAAATCTTGTGTTGCAGAGATAATGTGACAGGACAGTATATGTCATCTAGTTCATTGTTTATTGGACCCTCATGTAAATTCTGAGAGATGGCCACTTGATAATTCATCATGAATAACTACAACTTAGAACATGCGATAACATATCACACACCAGAACTCTTGAGGAGACCAGCTGACCAATTTCCTTTAACAAGTTGCTTCAGGCCATCCTTAGCATTCTGAACTAATCTTTGAACAGAACCATTTAATTTGGGGTGACAAAACATGATATTGACTGCTTGGATCCATGTTCTGTTCCCAAATTTCTTACCTTTATCTGAGATAAATACAGAGCCATTGTTTGAAGCAATAGTCTCTGGAAACTCATGCTTCCTAAATAACAGATGCCAAGCTATGTCTCTGGTGACAAGTTGAAAATGGAAGCTTGAGCTTTGTAAAGCAGATTGAAATGCAATCTTTCTCAGTTAAGAAGTTCCTCCTCTGAAATGTCATTATAGAAGAAAGCAGAATTTATCAAAGCTTTTTTTTGTCTGTATCTCCTGGTATCTCATGGACTATCATCTTAAACAACCTTCTCAGAATAGTTCAGAACTCACTGACCTGGAACTTGGATCTGACTGCAGTTGAAGTCCCTCGCTCTTTGTTCACAGTGCAGTTTGACTCCAACAGATATCTTGCCTATCGTGTGCACCTGGTATAGCGTATTGAGTTAATTCCAGTATGGATTTAAATGGTGTAAATACAACCTTAAAAATTTTAGTGTATGAATTCCAGAAAGTAGGCTGACTGATATAAAAATACTCAGTAGATCCCAAATAGCCATTTTAGGTACAAGGTTTGCTGAAGTCTTACAGTAGAAGTCATCTATTGGTGTTTAACCAGTAGCCCTTTAATGTAGATTAACCTTCCTTGTGGCTTCCCAATTTTTTTTTTCCTGCTGAAGTGTATCTCATTACAAATAAAAGAGATAATTACAGAAAAGGAATAAATGAAATTTCACAAGCTCCTTATTTGTGAAAAAAAATTAAAAATCACTTTAGATAAATGAAAAGAAAATTTTTCTGTAAGTAGCAGTGTTGGAGACAATATGTTAGAGGAACACTGACATTGAACCACACAGGGTCCTTTGACATGTAATATAAGTGCATCCCAAACATTTCCTTTTCCTAAAATTTTTATTGAATGTATTGGGGTGACACTGGTTAACAAAATTATACAGGTTTCAAGTGTGCAATTCCACAACACATCGTGTGCACACTGGATTGTGAGTTCACCATCCTAAGGCGAGTCTGAGACTATCACCTTTAATCCCTCCTCCACCCGCCTCCACCTCTGGCACTCGACACAATGTTGTCCGTGTCCATGAGTGTTTATCTTTTTTTGTTCAAACATTTCTGTTGCTTTACCAAGTTAGGTTAGAATCTGCATATGATTTCACCAATGTCATCATTAACAAACATGGAAATAAACGTGAATTCAAGTCAGGCAAGGCACGACAAACAGAGGCTTGTCAGCATCTTCTTGTTTGTTTATAGAAGTTCTGTATATTGTTATTTTAAAACATGAGGACAGGGAGATATAGGGGTGACGTCTCTCATGTCATTGGTTTCAGGAGGTCTCAGGACAATCAGACTGGTGGGTGGTTGTGGCTGTCTCAGCTTCTCTGACAGCGCCAGGTGCAGCTCTCCTGGAGCTGAGAGTTCTGTCTGCGAACATGGTCCTCTCTGAGAGAAAAGTTGTGATGCTTCCTTCCTTGCAGAAATCCGTCCTTTATAATCACTGCCTGGGGGAGTTTACCATATAACGGTGCCATTGTTGTAGTGAGCAAGGACTGCGACATTTAGTTCATCAATGTGATATTTATTGAAGTCAGTATTGAGTAGAGCACTCCTATGTAACAGGTCCTCTGCTAGGCACTGCAGGTTCCGTCATCGACAAGAATGTCACTGTCTTTATGCGAGCCCTTTAGGAGTTTATTATGATTTAATGGAGAAAACAGACTTTAGTTAATTAATCACAACAATGAACATATTATTAAATGTACAATAAGTTCTTTGAAAGGAAAATTATGAAGATCTACAATAAGGAGATCTGACCTAGTCTGGTGGAGCTTGGTTCATGGCAGGGAGAAGGGGTGGGTCAAGGTCAGGGAAAGCTGCTCAGGGAAAATGGTGAATGAGCTAAAGCATGAAGAATAAGAAGGAGTTAGATAGTGGATATTATGATATTCTGCTCACCTTCTAGCCTCAGAGCCCAGGAATGCCCTCACTCGTTCATGAGGGTATGACTGCTGTTTGCTCGTAGCTGTGTCCTTTACCAGAAAGTGCCCCCAGCCTCAGGGAACTGGATTGATCCTGGTATTGAGCTCTTCCAGGGACCAGTATGTGGTAGATGTGGAAATACGAAGGCCCGGACACTTCATCTGGATGGGCGACGACGCTCAGGGACCTTCCCACTCCAGACTGTCCCTTCGCATTGTCTGGGGCCTCAGTTCTAACTGCAGTGCAGACCAGCATTTCTCTCTGTTCAGTCCTTCTTGCTTTACTTCCTTGCATCAGTACCCCCTAAGATCACGTCCCAGTATGTGTTTGCAAATGATTCTCTGCCTTCCAGTCTGTCTCCAGGTTGTCCAGATGCAAGCGCTTGTTAGGAGTGGTCCTAGGAAGCCGAATCCTCTGCCTTCCAGTCTGTCTCTGGGTTGTCCAGATGCAAGCGCTTGTTAGGAGTGGTCCTAGAAAACTGAATCTGAAATGGAATTCCGATGTGTCACGTGCAAGGATATTTTACACCACACATTATAGACTGAATGTTTGTGACCCCCCCAAATTATATGTTGACACCTAATCTTCAATGTGATTCTTGTGGAGGGAGAGGCTTTTAGGAGTTGATTAGGTCACCAGGATGGAGTCCTTATTAATGGCATTAGAATCCTCATAAAAGAGACCTCAGAGAGTTCCATTGTCCTTTCCACCATGTGAGGAACATAGAGAGAAAACATCCATTTATGAACCAGAAGGTGGCTCTCACCAGACACTGAATCTGCTGGCATCTTGATCTAGGACTTTCCAGCTTTCAGAACTGTGGAAAATCAATTTCCATTGTTTCTAAACCACCTGGCGTATGGTATTCTAGTATAGCAGCATGAATGCACTAGGACATGATTCCCACATACCAGGAACTGGAAGTCTGATCTATTGGTGGAATGGTGTTTTTAAACATGGAACCGAGGTGCCAGGTAGGAAATCATACCTAGTAAAGATGCAGTGCCAGCTTCAAGGACATAATATACATACACTGACATTCAATGCTTATTTTATTGTCTTTTATCTTCTGTAAGTTAGACTACATGGATCTGGGAACCAAAGAGTAAAATTTAGAAGTCTTGTCATTTTCCAATACCTTCCATTTTGTTTTAAGGCATTTGTGGTTTTTGTCACAACAGTTTTTGCCATGTGGGTCTAAGGGTCCTGATACTCAGATAGGCCCTGCTTCCAGTGGGGGGAACAGTAAAGCCCCACTGGGTTTTATGCTATGTCTTCCATCTGCACTTCTGTTTCCTCACGGCGAGGGACTAGCAGTGAAGGGAAGGTGGCAGAGCACTGATGGGGGCCGTTGGCTCAGATCAGCAGGGGAGGTTAGGCTGTTGCTGCATGGTGGAAATAGTAGGATGTGTTTTGAGTTCAGTAATCTACTAAAACATCTCTTGTCTCTGTTGTCCACTCTTCATGTTAAATGGATAAGCGCATTGGCCGTTATCTGAGAGGGACATGGTAACCACTGGGACTCAGACTGCTTAGGGTGAAGGGCCCTGGGTGCCCCCCCCCCAGACAAGCCACCACCCAACGGAGGAGATAGCCTACGGTGAAGGGAATCAACAATGTGCGCTGGAAGAGAGGATGACGGGTATCAGCCACAGTCTTGAGATCAATCGCTGCAACCCAGGTTGTGTTTCTTTCCATTTACTTTCAAGATCCCCAGGGAAAAAGATCAGCCGGCACCTGGGAAAGCTATTTCCATGTAGAAAAACTTCCTACAAACTGCAGGTGCATCTGAGGGGACAAGAGGCATTGTAGTACTTGACTCACAACCTTCCATCAAGACCAATGCACCCCTTGTCCTGCGGGTGGGAAAGTTAATTACTGGTGAGTCACTGCTGTGTTCCTCACAGCATTACCCTTGGACATGGTAAGCTGCAGTCATTGTTGCTGATCTTTCCAGGGGTAGCTTATGACTAGAGACTGCTGGGGTGAGGATATTAACAACTGGCCCTTTTCTAGGCCTGAGGACTTGTCTGAAGGACTAGCCAGATCCAGGAGTACCTTTATCTGGGGAGACACCTCAGTTGCAACCAGATTGCAGGCCAGCTGTTCCTTTGCCCAGCGCTGTCTTCTACACCTCCTTACAGGTGTAACCACAAGCACATGCCTCCTTAACTTTCTGTGTGCAATTTTGCATCTATTATAAACTGAATGCTTGTGTCCCCTTAAAATTTATAAATTTATGTCGAAGTTCTAACCTTCAGTAGGCTGGGGCCTCTAAGGATGTAATTAAAGCTAATGAGGGCATAAGGGTAGGGCCCTGCTCAGGTAGGATTAGTGTCTTTATAAGAAGAGCCGGCAGAGAGCATGCTCTTCCATCCAGCCCTCATACACCGAGGAAAAGCCCTGTGAGGGCAGAGCAAGAAGGTGGCTGTCTACAAGCCAGGAATAGGACCCTCATGAGAAACTGACACTTTGGTTGGCACGGTAATCCTAAACTTTTAGCCTCCAAAACTGTGCAAACATAAATTTCTATTGTGTAAGCCGTCCAGTCTGTGGTATTTGGCTATGGCAGCCCAAGAAGACTAATTTAGTGCACCATCTGAGTCTCTTTGCAGACACAACAACTTAAATACACACTAACATGTGCCAGAGGCGACTGACTGGATGAGTCCAGAGCTCGAAAGAGGAATTGGGACTGTAGAGGATTTGAAATAATTCTGCACTGAAAAATTCTGACAATAATTTTAAAGGAACAGGCTTCTCAATGTCAATATTCTGGCTCTTTATTTGGAGAGAAAAGAAGGGCCTATAAATCATTTTAAAAACAAACATTTTTTCAGTAAAATTGTATTTCAACAGCTTTAAAACTCCCACTGTAAAACTTCCAGTGAATGATTTTGACAATATAGACCAGATAGTTACCTTTTTAAATACACACATATACCAGTGGCAGGGAAACAAATGTGCTTATGCCATTGATTCAAACTTCAGCTAATTGCTTGGCATAGGTTTAGTCTAATATAATGAATAAAACACACGTGAGACCTGTAACAGGAATTAGGCAAAAAAAATCACGCCCCTCTCACCTTGCCCATATATAAACTCTCCCACTCCCAGAACCAACCATCCTTAGAGGAGGAAAGTGGATTAAAGTTAGAGAAAACTTGAAGAGAATTAAACTAAAAAAATACATTGTGAAAAAGAGAGAATAAGATTTAAAAAGAGGTCATGATGAAGATGAAAGAAATATTCTGTTATAGAGCATCTGTTCCCTAATCAGAGAGAAACACTTTAGGTTATATAATACACATTAAAGACTCCTGAGAGTTCTGGCAATTACACACACACACACACACACACACACACATGCACACACACACACACCATAATTCATTCCATTTCAGCCACTTTGTTCTCAACTTTATTTCCATAATTCTGAGCATACAATAAAAAAACAAAAACAAAAAATGTAGTTTCGATAGATACATAGAAACATTTATATTCACAGCAAGCTGCTAAAGAAACAGGTCCCACAACAAAGTGGTGGTCAGGGTCTCTCTCTGCTCCAGGACATGGCTTGAAATCCATCCCTCCACCTTAGATTAGTTTACTCTATAATTCAATATTAATCTGAGAAGACAATGTAATATTGACAAAAATTGAAATTTTCTCCCAACTAAAAAAATGCTTTTTTTTTTTTTTTACATTTTTTCTCCATAATGAATTCAAGTCACACTGAGGAGGAAGGGCTGTAAAAAGTGAGTCCAAATTTTAAACAGTGTTCTGCTGTGTGTTAAAATCTTTCCTCTTCATCCATAAAATTCATTCTTCATAGACAGGGTCACTTTATTCCTCTTGCAGCTGCTACCAAATAATTGATATTGGGTTTAATAATTTCCCACTTGCTTTGGGATTTAAGAGAGTTATTGTATTTTTTTTTATTAGGAGTCTTGTTTTCACATTTTCAGGGTACAAAATGTGTTACATCTAAATTTGATATTTAAGAGACTCTGTTTGATGGAAACCTAGTGTTTCAGAGTTACCTGGTTAATGTTTCAGATTAGAAAACTTACTTTCAACACCTCAGACTTTTCTGTTAGATGTCCCTTAAACCTAGAACAATATGCTTGGCTGTGAAACCTTTAGAGCAAAGATTAGACTAGATTTTGTTATGATTGCAGCATTATTTGTGGAGGCCAAGACATGGAGAGAACCAAAGTGTCCTTTGACAGAGAATTGGGTAAAGAGGATGTGGTCCTACATACTATGGAATACTACTCAGCCATAAGAAAAGAAGAAATAATGCCATTGATAAGAACATGGGTGGACTTTGAGAATATTTCACTTGAGAAGTGAAATAGACAGACAGAAAAGCCAAGCACCATATGATTTAACTCATGTGTGGGATATAAAACTAAAACTCTTTATTTCTCCTAGATATATAACACACTGTGATAGTCACACAATAGCAATATTTTCAATTAGAACTGATTGCTTTGATTTTGTTTTTCCCTAAAACCATTTCCTTCCCAATGTCTGATATAACACATGACTAGAAAGGGTTATGCTCTTGCCAATCTTCTGTCTTCTGTCTCTTCTAGATGTTGTGATGAATTTTTCCCCTGTGACCAGGAATTGAACCACCAAATAACACCAATGGTACAAAACATAACTTTGTTTTCATTTCAATTTATTTTTAAATTTTTGCTGAGGGTAAATATTTTTCTTTGGTTAAGTTATTTGCCTCTACTCTCTCATTATTGCCTATTCATGCTCACATCTATTGGAGTGTTACTTACATTCTTTGTTCTTATTTACTTGGAAGAGTACTTTTTATTAAAATGCTAATATTTGCTATCCATTGGGCAAGGATTTTACACAAATATTTAATTTGCCTTTTATTTGTATTAATAAATTTTTTATCAAAGGTATATTCAATTTTAATTTGTCATGATATATTTACCTTCATTTTCCATTTTGATATTTTGGTCCTTGACCACATGTGTATTTGGCTAAATTTTCTGCTAGATTAGTTGCATATATTTATTTTTATATTTAACTCAAAAATTCAATTGGAATTTATTTTCATGTGTACCATAAGGATTTGAAAATAAATTAATTGATTTGTAAAGAAGTAAGTTTGTGTAAACTTTTCTGTAAGTATTAAAAGCATTTAGAGTCACTAATCCTGCTTGACTCTTAACACTTTGGCCACTGTAATCCTATTTATAAACACTTAATTATGTTGGAAAGCTACTCAACATATAATGTGAAGTAGAAATAGAATATAACATAATCTGCCTTTAATAAATTATATTCAAACATAATTTATTTGAAATATGTTCTATGGTTTTTAGTTTTCCAACATGAGTATGTATTATTATATTAAATTGAAAGCACAATAATAATTTTTGGAAGAAGTTCTTATAAAATCAAAGAGAAATAGCTTTTTTTCCCTTGGACATAATTTTGTACTGATTAGTTATGAACTTGTGTCTGATATTGGATAGCCTTAAGTGTACATACATATGATACATATGCAGGCTTAATCATCACAATTAGCAAGCGAGCATGCGTGTCTCATAATTAAAATGACAGAAACATTTATTGACTTGTTAATATTTATAATGAAATGTAGTAAGTTTAAGAAATGATTTGCTGAAGGTACTACAAGCAACAAAATAGCAGAGGTTTTTAACATTGGACACTTCTATAAAAATGGTAAAATCTGGAAATAGGGCAAGATGGCGATGGAGTAGGCAGACGTACCAACTTCCACTTCCCAGAACCAAAGTAGATTACAACTTAATTTTAAGAATCATCATCTGGAAAAACCAACTTTGGACTAAACTAAGAGGACTCTTCAACCAAGGAACACCAAAGAAGCCTCACTGAGACTGGTAGGAAAAGCAGAAACATGGAGAGGGCTGCCCAGCTCCCTGGAGCAAACGGCAGCCTGGAGAGACTCACATGGTGGAAAGTGAGTTTAGTGGAGAGGGGAGAATCCTGAGCCCCAGGAACAAGTCCCCAGCCTGCAGCCCCAGAGCCTAGAAGAGGTGTACGAACAGTATTTAGCTGTGAAACAAGTCAGGATACAGTTTATGAGAAAGAGAGAGATTTCTCAGACCCGCGATTCTTCTTAAAGAGACTGCACATTAAACCTCTCTCACAACCACTCACCCGGGGCTCCAGGGGATGGGGAGAGAGGAGAGGACTAGAGCAGCGGGCAGAGAGTGTAATCTAGGAGGCACAGGGAGAAACACTTTGAGGGGAAGCCACCCTTAATCCTGAGCTGAGTCACTCACCAAATTTGAAGTGAATATTTCCCCTGGAACCAGCAATACCAGCAAAAGGAAGCAGGACACCAGCCAAACAAACTCTCCCCTGGCACTCAGAGCAGAGTTGCTTAAAGAGGGAGCTTTTGGCCCTACAGTACTGAGTATTAGGGTCTGAGCGGCAGTGTCCCCACCCACACAGCTGAGGGCTCGTGGGAGGGTGGGCAGTGGTGGGACATGGAAGCACCATTCCATCGGCGAGGGCAGAAGCTAGCTGGCCATGACTGAGGCCCGGGCGTGAACTGAGTCTTGCCTGGTGGGAGTGGAGAGAATGCATGATAGCAGTCCACCCAGCTGCAGGCCCGCCTGCAATCCAGCCTGCAGGGGACAGGCAAAAGCTGGGGAATGGGAGGAGACCTGCTGCTGAGCAAGGGTGCGAGGGCACAGAGCCTCCCCCAGCCCATGGAGGCTTGCGGCCCAACATACGGGGTGTGAGCCCGGGAATAGGTGGAGACTCACAGCTGAGCAAAGGTGCTCACCCCTGCCTGCAGTGCCAAGGCTTGTGGCCCAGGTGCAACACATAACCCCACCCATGGGGGCGGGGTGAAGGCCAAGGCCAGCGAGGCTAGTAGACCCCGGCATGTGAACACAACCCCTCCCATGAAGGAGAGTCAGAAACCACATCGACAGCCACAGCGGGCAGGTGCCAACAACTCCCTTACCCGAATGCCCCAGGTAGCAGCAGTGTGTGGTGGGCCTGCAGACAGACCACACCTAGGAAGCACAGTGGTCACATACATTGGACTCTAGTGGCCAAAACCTTCTTATACACAAATAAAATGGGAAGGCAGAGAAATGCAACACAAATGAATCAAGAGAAATCCCCAGAAAAGGACCCGAATGAGTCAGATATAACCAAATTACTGGATGCAGAGTTTAAAATAACGATTGTTAGGATGCTCAAAGATCTAGGACAATAGATGGTCATTATGAACACCTAAATAAAGAGATAGCAAATATAAAAAAGGACATTGAAATAATAAAAAAGAATCAGTCAGAAATGACAAATACAGTATCAGAAATGAAGACCACACTAGAGGGAATGAAAAGTAAGATGGTTGAAGTTGAATATCAAATCAGCAAATTAGAGGACAAGATAAACGAAGGCAGAGCAGAAAAAAGAAAAGAGACTCAAAAAGTCTGAGGAAACTCACAGAGAGCTCTATGACAACATGAAGAGCAATAACATCCGCATCATAGGGGTTTCTGAAGAAGAAGAGAAAGAATAAGGGATAGAGACTTTGTTCAATCAGATCATAGCTGAAAACTTCCCTAAATTGATGCAGGAAAATATCTCACAAGTTCAAGAAGCTGAGAACTCTATTAAAGAGAAACCAAAAAATATCTACACCAAGAAACATCATAATTAAAATACCAAAGCTAAGTGGTAAAGAGAAAATATTAAAAGCTGCTAGAGAAAAAAAGGCTATCACCTACAAAGGAACCCCCATCTGACTTCTCAATAGAAACACTTAAAGCCAGAAGGGAATAGCAAGAAATATTCAAAGTAATGCAGAACAAGAGCCTACAACCAAGACTACTTTATCCAGCAAGGCTATCATTTAAAATTGAAGGAAAAATAAAAAGCTTCCCAGACAAAAACAAACTCAAGGAATTCGCTAAAACCAAACCAATGCTGCAAGAAATGGTAAGAGGCCTGTTGTAAACAGATCAAGGGGGAAAAGAATATGGCAAAAGAGGAATACAGCTTTAAAGAATAAAATGGCAATAAACAACTACATATCAATAATAACCTTAAATGTAAATGGATTAAATAATCCAATCAAAAGACATAGGGTAGCTGCGTGGATAAGAAAACAGGACCCATAGATATGCTGTCTATAAGAGACACACCTTAAAACAAAAGATACACATAGACTGAAGGTAAAAGGATGGGAAAATATTTCATGCAAATGGAAATGGAAAAAAAGCAGGGGTAGCAATACTTATATCAGACAAAATGGACTTTAAAACAAAGGCTATAGTAAGAGATAAAGAAGGTCACTACATAATGATAAAGGAAGCAATCCAACAGGAAGATATAACCATTATAAAAATCTATGCACTTAATATAGGAGCACCTAAATATATAAGGCAGACTTTGATGAATATAAAGGGTGAGATCAACAGCAATACTATAATAGTAGGGCATTTCAATACCCCACTAACATCACTAGATAGATATTCAAGAAAGAAAATTAACAAAGAAACAGCAGACTTAAAGGACACAGTAGATCAACTCGATTTAATAGATATCTTCAAAACATTTCATCCTAAAACAGCAGAATATACATTCTTTTCAAGTGCTCATGGTACAATTCCTAGGATAGACCATATGTTAGGGCACAAAATCAGTCTCAACAAATTTAAGAAAATTGAAATTATATCAAGCATTTTCTCTGATCACAATGACATGAAACTAGAAATCAACCACAACAGAAAAACTGAAAAATACTCAAACACTTGGAAACTAAATAGCATGTTATTAAATAATGAATAGGTTAACAATGAGATCAAAGAAGAAATAAAAAAATTCCTAGAAAAAAATGATAATGAGCATATAACAACTCAAAATTTATGGGACACAGCAAAAGCAGTACTGAGAGGGAAGTTCATAGCATTACAGGCATACCTTAAGAAGATCGAAAAAGCTCAAATAAACAACTTGACCCTACATCTAAAAGAACTAGAAAAATAACAACAAGTTAGCCTAGAGGTAGTAGAAAGAAGGAAATAATAAAGATCAGAGCAGAAATAAATAACATAGAGGCTAAAGAAACAATACAGAGGATCAATGAAACCAGGAGCTGGTTCTTTGATAAGGTAAACAAGATCCATGAACCTTTAACCAGATTCACCAAGAAAAAAAGAGAGAGGACTCAAATAAATAAAATTAGAAATGAGAGTGGAGAAATAACAACTGACACAACAGAAATACAAAATATTGTAAGAAAATATACTATGAAGAACTGTACACCAAAAAACTGGACAACCTAGATGAAATGGACAAATTCTTTGAAACATATAATCTTCCAAAAATTAATCTGGAAGAATCAGAAAACCTAAACAGAGCAATTACAACAAATGAGATTGAAACAGTTATCAAAAGCCTCCCAACAACAAAAGCCCAGGGCCCGATGGCTTTACAAGTGAATTCTGACAAATATTCAAAGTAGGACTAACTCCTATCCTTCTCAAGCTATTTCAAAAAATTCAAGAGGAAGGAAGACTTCCAAGCTCCTTTTATGATGCGAGCATAATTCTGATTTCAAAACCAGCCAAAGACAACACAAAGAAAGAAAATTATAGGCCAAAATTCCTGATGAATTTAGATGTTAAAATCCTCACCAAAATATTTGCAAACTGGATACAGCAATATATAAAAAAATCATACACCATGATCAAGTGGGATTTATTCTGATGAGGAAAGGCTGGTACAATATTTGCTAATAAATCAATGTGATTCATTACATAAAAAAAGGAGAAAAACCACATGATAATATCAGTAGATGCATAAAAAGCATTTGATAAAATCCAGCACCCATTCATGATCAAAACTCTCAGCAAAGTGGGAATACAGGGAACATACCTCAACATGATAAAGGCCATCTATGACAAACCCACAGCCAACATTATACTCAATAGGCCAAAATTAAAAGCAATCCCCTTAAGATCAGGAACAGGCAGGGGTGCCCCCTTTCACCACTCTTATTCAACATAGTTCTGGAAGTCCTAGCCACAGCAATCAGACAAGAAGAGGAAATAAAAGGCATACAAATTGGAAAAGAAGAAGTAAAACTATCATTATTTGCAGATGATATGATATTGTATATAAAAAACCCTAAAGTCTCAGTCAAAAAACTACTGGACCTGATAAATGAATTCAGCAAGGTGGTAGAGTATAAAATTAATACTCAGAAATCAGAGGCATTTTTATACACCAACAATGAACTGTCAGAAAGAGAAACTAAAGAAACAATCCCCTTCACTATTACAACCAAAAAAATAAAGTACCTAGCAGTAAATTTAACCAAGGAGATTAAAGACTTGTACTTCAAAAATTATAAAACATTGATAAAGGAAATCAAGGAAGATACAAACAAGTGGAAGTATATACCATGCTCATGGTTAGGAAGAATAAACATCATTAAAATGTCCATATTACCCAAAGCAATTTATAAATTCAGTGAAATACCAATTAAAATACCAATGACATACTTGAAAGATATAGAACAAATATTCCAAAAATTTATATAGAACCAAAAAAGAGCACGAATAGCCTCAGCAATCTTGAAAAGGAAGAATAATGTGGGCGATATCACACTTCCTGATATCAAGTTATACTACAAGACCATTGTACTCAAAAGAGCTTGGTACTGGCATAAGAACAGGCATATAGATCAATGGAACAGAGCAGAGAACCCAGAAATAAACCCACACCTTTATGGACAACTGATATTTGACAAAGGAGGTAAGAGCATACATTGGAGTAAAGACAGCCTCTTCAACAAATGGTGTTGGGAAAATTGGACAGCTACATGCAAAAAAATGAAACTGGACCACCAACTTACACTACTCACAAAAATAAACTCAAAATGGATAAAAGACTTAAATGTAAGCTGTGAAACCATAAGCATCTTAGAAGAAAACATAGGCAGTAAGCTCTTCGATATCTTTCAGCAATATATTTGCTGATTTATCTCCATGGGCAAGTGAAATATTAATAAAAGACAGGCTAAACAAGTGAGACTATATCAAACTAAGAAGCTTTTGCACAGCTAAAGCAATAAGAACAGAATAAAAAGACAAACTACACAATGGGAGAATGTATTCGATAACACGTCTGATAAGGGGTTAATGATCAAAATTTATAAAGGACTTGTAAAACTCAACACCAGGAACATAAACAATCCAATCCAAAAATGGGCAAAAGAGATGAATAGACACTTCTCTAAAGAGGACAGAGTGATGGCCAATAGGCATATGAAAAAATGCTCAACATTACTAATCATATTAGAGAAATGCAAATTAAAACAACAATGAGATATCACCTCACACCAGTCAGAATGGCGCTCATTAACAAAAGAACACAGAATAAGTGCTGGCGAGGATGTGGAGAAAAGGGAACCCTCCTACACTGCTGGTGGGAATGCAGACTGGTGCAGCTACTCTGGAAAACAGTATGGAGATTCCTCAAAAAATGAAAAATCAAACTGCCTTTTGGCCTAGCTATCCCAGTTTTAGGAATATACCCCAAGAACACCAAAAAGAGTAATGCACCTCCATGTTTATGGCAGCATTGTTCACAATAGCAAAGATCTGGAAACAGCCCAGGTCCGTCAGTGGACAAGTGGATTAAAAAGCTTTGGTACATATATACAATGGAATACTATGAGGCCATGAAAAAAAGGGAAATCTTACCTTTTGCGACAACATGGAGGGACCTGGAAACTATTATGTTAAGTGAAATAAGCCAGGCAGAAAAAGAAAAATATCATATGACCTCACTCATTTGAGGAATCCAATGAACAATGTGAACTGAGAAACGAAATTGAGACAGAGGAGAGATCAAAGGGACCAGAGGAAAAGAGGACAGAGGAAAAGGGGATGATAGGATGGGATAAACCTGAAGGGAGGGGGGAGGGTGCTATCGGGAGGGGGACAAGGGAGATGTTGAGGGGAATACGGGGGAGGGGGATGCATTTGGGCAACACTAGAATCTATGTAAACATAATAAATTAAAATCAATAAAAAATGGTAAAATCTGGTAGCATTAGAAACCAGGATGTTTATCCTGTGTTCAAATATACTCTAAAATTGAATTAAATTTTAGGTCTGATTTGCTTTCCATGAAAATTTTTTTCTGAAGTTACTCTAAATAATATTTCAATTGTTTACTTGCGTATTCAATAGTTTATGTATCATGTAAATAATTTACATTCATAATCAAAACATTTTAATTCTTTTGGAGAAGAAGAGCCGATGGGAATGGGTGAGGTAAAGGCTTCGCAGAAGAAATGGGTCCTGTGGATGGGTAAGAGTCTGTCAGGTGAAGGAGGGAAGTACTTCTTCAAGCAGAAGGAGTCGTTGTGTAGCATCTTGGGGGAAAAAGAGAATGAGTTCTGGAGGTTAGTGAGGCAAGGTTCAAAAGTTCACAAAGGAAGTTTGATAATGTGGTTGGTGAAGTTGAGATAGAGGAGAACTTTATTTGTATGCAATATCAAAAATGAAATGAAGATGAAAGAGTAGTCTTTTAAGGGAGGGGTGCTCCTTGAAGTTTTTATAACTGTCAGTTTCTGGGCTCCAATTCTTTACATCCAAGCACTCTGCATCTTGGTTTACATGTGTTCTCATTTGACTCCCCCTACAGTCAAGTGATGAAGTAATTCTGGGATCCCGCTTTGACTAATGGGTAAGCTAAAGATGGGAGACTCTCACAGCTTCCTAAAGGTCACACAAGCAGTAAGTAGCAGAGGATTGCAAAGTGGCAAAAAGTGACATTTGTCTATGCCAGCCCTGGCCCACAACTGGGGAGGCCCAGAGGGCACGTTACTGCCCGAGCTTATGTTTTCTTTCCCTGCGCAAAGCACTCACAGCTTCCGTCCCTGGCTCTACAGAAGCTTTCCTTCCGTGACAATTTTTAGTGCACACCTAACCTGGAACGCTTCTTGCCGCCCCAGGACTCAGCTCAAATTGTTTTATTGGGTTTTAAGGAATTTGGTGCAACAAGGTTCTGCGCAGACACTAGGCATTTACATTTGTCACCTTCTGGGGTCTTACTTAAGGTCACCTTTTTCTTGGGCAATTTACTGTTCCTTTGTCAGGGTGGTGAAGTTTATCCAGTGCTCTCTATCCAATCTCTCTTTCTTTCTTATTCCTTAAAGACCCAGAACAGCTGCAGCTATACAAGGGTGGTGAAGCTTCAATATTTAAATAAATGTGTTTTAACAATGGCAATCTGGGTGGAAGGATTAGAGGAAGAAAGGGTTGTCTTGAGACTTCATTTGCATAGTTAGGTGAGTGTGTATGTGTGTGTGTGTGTGTGTGTGTGTGTGTGTGTATAGTGTTGCTTTCAAGACTTTTATCATTATAAAACTTTAATAAACTTTAATACTTATTAAATCTCCCCTCCTTCCATTTTGAGAGAATAGCCTACTTTCTCAAAATAAATCTTTTACAGTTCATTTCCAAATTTTAACACCAAAGAGTGATATTTCCAGGTGAGAGAGTCAATACATTGTCAGACTAAATGTTTCCCAGACCTCTGTTTCTCCTAGAATTGATCTATTAAATAGGCCAATTTAAGAGACTCAGGATAAAGGACTCTCAGATCCTGACTGAAATGTTTTCTTCTACAGCTTGTCTCTATTATTTTCAAAGACATGTCACTTATAATACCTGTACTTTGATTCAAAGCCAAAATGTCATTCATTCAACCTCCATTAGTCTGTCAAACCAGACAGCTCCTGGGCTGTAGTTAACCTTTGAAATCAATCATAATGAGCAAATGATAGAATAAGCACATTTCCAAAGTGTTTGCTCCACCTACTACTTCAGGAGGTTGTGATTTTAAGCATTTCAGAAATTCCTGTTTACGAAAGGTATATTGTTTGGAAATCATCACACCTTCTCAATGTCACATTTTCCAAGATAATTTTTTGATAATCTCAGACAAGAACTAGGAAATCTGAGTGGTGCTGTTTACTGGTTGTGTAGCTTAAGAATGTTTAGAGATTCCTAATTATCTAGTTCTTTTTCATACTGTTTACCTTAAGAGTGTGATAATAATTAAATCAGATACTATCTGTGAAAACATTTAAGAAGTAGATAATACTAATTAAGGGCAAGATATAAATATGTGACTTCTCCAACTCTCTCCTCAAGAAGAATTAACTACTGGTGCATTTTTCGTCTCAGAACTTTCACAACATCAATAAATATTGCTCATTACTACATTGGTGTTCTAGTTTTGTAATTTTCTGATTCTTCAGTTTCACCAGTGGTTTGAGGACAAGGGTCATTGTCTCATTTTTCATCTTTAAAAACTAGTTCACTTAATTAGCACCGATATAATAGGAGCTGTTACAACAAATGGAGTGGGGCAAATGGTCAAGGAGGCTGACTTAGTGTTGGAAATTTTTCTGGCTACCTTATGTATTGTTCCTGTCTCTATTCCTTCCTCTGACTTCTCCTTCCATCTGTCTCCCAAGTAGTTACGTACTTGAATAGCCAGTCTCTCAAGTAGGGACTCACTCATTCCTAATAAATTAGAATAAATGTAGTGGATGTTTTCATTGCTGCAAACTTCTTAAAGAAGATAACTTTGAATTCTCCAAAACAAACGTACAAAAGTAGAAGTTCAGTCAACATCTTCAGTCATGAAAGTCAGGATGGGTATTTTGGAGCTGAGACCTGAAAAATTATACCTAAAACATGGCTGTCTTCTTTGAAGAGTTCTCTTGCTTTTTTGGGCATCCCAGCCACAGATGCATAGCATCAACTATGTATTCAAATAGATTTTGACAAATACCATTATGACAATGTAATTAAAATGACTCAAAAATAAAGAATTAAAGAAAAAAACCAATGAAGCATGTAATTTTAATTCCAGAACTATAGTAAGGAGAAAATAAGGAATATAGCTGCTTGCCAAGATACATGTGTAAGTAGAAAATGCAGAGAGCAGATTTTAAGAATGTACTCTATAAGAGATATTTCCTAAACATCTCTCTATGGTTTGAACCTTTATAACCTACTAAAATAAGTCTGGAATACATTTTGCAAAAATGGTTTTGACATGCATACACAAAATTGTGATAAACACTTCACACTTTTGTTTTGCTTAAAATATGTAATTATTACAGGTGTAATAATAGGTATCAAACTTATAAAATATTAAATGCTTTGCTATTGAATAAAGCAAACCTTTTACTTATCTGGGTGCTTTTTATGCTATGTTTTGCTTGTGAACTGAAGGACATACACTTTCAAAGTGCTAAGAACACATTTTGTTTCATTGCAAATATTAGAACAAGTATGTGGATACTTTGGGAAAGCGCTCGGTCGCCCTGACTGGATAGCTTTGTGGGTGACATTGCAGCATTATCTAGAGACACATACAGGAACAGACAATGTTTTTGTCTCTCTCTCTCTCTCTCTCTCCCTTTCTCTCTCTTAAATCAATCAATAAAATAAAATAGAAAAGTGCTCGATATTTTGATATGTAAGACATAATTTACACAAAGAAAATGAAAACAAAAATTTCTTTCCAAGAAATGTTTTAGAGATAACTATAGTCCCTGCAAAATTTTCATGGTACTTTATTTTTAAAACCCATTCATTTAATAAATTCAATTTGTTTTTCATCATTGTGAGTAAAACTGGGTCCTGCGGAGACAGCTTTGGTCTATTTGCAATTTGATACATCATCTGTGTATTGACACAATGTCCGTCTAGGTGGCGATCAGCTGTTTCAACATGGCTATTGTCCGGGATGCCTCTTCTCAAAACCGAAAGAAATGAATAGAAGTGAAACCAGCAATATTGGGACAGGCTTGCATTTTAAAGACTGGACAGAGAATTGTTCTTAAAAGATTTAATCTTTTAAAACTAGAGCAAACACAGCATTCAGAATCACAAAATAATACAAATTTTAAACCTACTACACTTAGTTCTTGTTTTTATAAAAGAAATTGAAGTTCTGAAAAAGAAAAGAACCTACTCTAGGTTCCACAGTTTCTTTGTGGGACAACATAAGGACTCTGATGGTCTTTGTATCAATTATTTTAGACTTAACCTTCAGAAAGACAAACAAATCTGGTGAGCCCTGTTATTGCCCCCGATGGGGGTCTGGAGAAAAATTACAGGTGAAACCTCTGGGGCAGGAACCCCACACAGAGCCTGGTAGTCTTTCTGACTTGAAAATATAAGGATAGAAGTCCAGAAAAGCCAGGTGGCTAGAGTTCTCAGAGCAGAGAGCAGAGAGATACACAAAGAAAGACCTTGGGGTCTGCCGAGCATCTACTTGAGAGTTTAACTGAACCTTGATGGGTGCATGCGTGTGGGGAAACCATCTGAGGTTGGAAAAGACCCATCTGAAAAGAATAGAGAACACAGGGATTGAGCAGGGCTGGGGAGAGCACCTGCTCCCGACAGCCAAAGTGAAAAAGTTTGTAGTTCTGGAAACATTGGTTAGGGTACTCCCAAGAATTTTGTCTTACCCATGAAACAAAATTAGCCTGGACTGAATGCAGTTCTGTTCCTGTCTCACAGCTTAAAAGAAAGAATCTCCCCTTTATACCCCCCCCCAATAAACCACAAATCTACTTACTTGAAAGTAATTTAACTGAATCCCAAAACAAAGCTCAAGAATTTTTTAGACATTCAAAATTATCTGCCAAGATAAAATTTAAGATAGTGGGCATCCAGTTAAAAATCAGAAGGAATGAAAAGATATACTAGTGTATCGTGTCTTATGAGGAGGTAAATTATTCATTCAAAACCTTCTGAGAAATAACATGGATAATTGATGTAGTAGAGAAGAAGAGCAAATTATTATAATTGTCTTCCATTTGTAGAAGACAATGGTGGGAAGATGGACGTGTTAAGTAGATAATTTAACAATAGAAAAGAGTCCAAAGTCAAACTAGGGATGTAAATTGCTATGCTTGAAGTTAAAGAAAAAACACTCCAGCAGTTTAATTATTTCCAATTATTCACTAATGGCAACTATGAAAAATAAACTATGCAAAGGAAAACTGAAAAGAAAACGAATGAACAAGCTGTGCCTCTTCTAGTGACTTAGTTGTGATCTTTGCAACTCCTAACAGCCTCTTAGCTTAAATCAGTAGTTCTCAAAGGATGGTTCCTACAAAGTGGCACCAGAACTACTTGGGAACTTGTTGAATATCCATTTTTTCAGGTCGCACACTGGCCTTGCTGAATTAGAATTGTTGGGTGTGTGGCCTAACAGAGACAGTGCTTTATACCCATATGTGCCTTGACCAGGCAAGCCTAGGGTTTTGAACCGGCGACCTCAGCATTTCCAGGTCGACGCTTTATCCACTGCGCCACCACAGGTCAGGCCATCAACCTGCTTCACTTTTATTGCCATAATCCTCCCAACTCTTATTAATAATCCAATCATTTAAAATACTTGCTGGGTTCTACCGGTGGTTCTGAAATCTTTTTACTAATAATTGGAAGAATCCTTAAAATGGCTCTGTCTTCCAGCTTTCTTCCATTATAATTTAATGGATTTTTTTTTGTTATTTATGTTAATAAAATTAAGATCACCATTAGTGAACACGATGGATTTTCTGTCCCTTCAAATGCAAAGCTCTCTGCATCTTTACCGTCTCTCTTGTGTTTCAATTTGGCATTACATGACACAGTGCACCTGTCTTAGCCAGGGTTTTCCAGAATCAGACCATGAGATGAAGAACTAGTTCATGGGACTTTCTAAAGTGTGCTCAGGAGGCACCAATAGGGCCTGGAGGAAGGAGAAGAGAAAAGAGGCTAAAAATAAAGGGACAATTCCAGGTGCAGTTGCAGACTCAGATGGTCTTCAGGGGAACCTTTAGAGAATAAATTATACCTTGAAATGTGTCCTTTTTAGAACAACAACAACATTTCCAGCAGTCCATTTCCCATTCCAATCAACAAAGTCCATCTTCTGAAGGTCACGGATGGAAGCCATTAACAGCAAAAAATTCAGAACCTGAGGGACAGGGAACAGAGTGGGCGGTGCTCCGAGAGCTGGATGCGCTACTAACACCATCGCTGTAGTAACTTGTCCTTCACAGCAGTGACACTTTGGTGACTCTGCTGTATCTTATTTGCATTTTCATCTCCTCTTTATCGTGGGATTTTTTCACTGCGTCTAATGCATGCTCATATATTCTTAAAATGATTCTCTATAGACACTCACTATTCTATTCTTATCCTTTTCATGACTTAACTTTACACAACACCCTGACTTTACTTCATTACTAATTTATTAAATGTAAAAACTTCACGGTGAAGATCCCTGATAAATAAAAGTATTGAAAGATCAAAATGTAAGTAGGTAATAGAAACTGAGGTTTCAATCTATTCCTTTGAACTCTTTCATCTGTGCAGTAGGAATTATGATTGATTCTGCCTAAATTTAAGATTGCTTTTAGTTTAGAATGAAAGAGGAAAAACGACATTTCATTATATTAAAAAATGTATTTTGAATCTTGAGAAATTTCAGAAATTTCCCAATAGAATGCATTGCTCTTCTTCTATTCTATTTTTTTAATCTTCTAGGTTTCAGATGTTCAATTCTGTATTTAAAATTATCTGTATCTTCTATTGTGTATTCATCATCCCAAGTCAAGTTTCCTTTCATCACTGTTTATAATCCCTTCACCCTCTTTTACCTCCCTCACCCCCTTTTCCTTCTTGTAGTCACCATACTGTGGTGGGTGTTTATTTTTATTCTTTGCTTAATCTCCTCACCTTTCTTCACCCTTCCCACAACCCCCAACTGTTCTGACAGCTCTTAGTCTGTTTCTATTTTGTTTGTTTATTTTGTTCATTAGAGTCCACATGTAAATGAAATCATATGGTACTTGTCTTTTTCTGACTAGCTTATTTCACTTACATAACACTCTTCAGCTCCATCCATGCTGTTGCAAAAGGTAGACTTTCTTTTTTTTTTTTTTTACAGATGAGTAGTATTCCATTGTGTAAATGTACCACAGCTTTTCAATTCACTCATTTACTGATGGGCACTTGGACTGCTTCCAAATCTTGGCTACTGTACATAACACTGCAATGAACATGGGGGTGCATATATTCTTTTGAATCAGTGTTTCAGGTTTCTTCAGATATCTTCCCAGAAGTGAAATTGTTGGGTCATAAGCCAGTTTTAGTCTCATTTTTTTGAGGAATCTCTGTACTGTTTTCCATGGTGGCTGCACCAGTCTGCATTCCCACCAGCAGTGGACGAGGGTTCTCTTTTCTCGGCATCCTCGCCAACACTTGCTGAGCTCTTCTACTTTCTTAAATTGATTTTAGAGTGAGAAGAAGGGAGAAACATCAGTTTGTTGTTCCACTTATTTATGCATTTGTTGGCTGATTCTTGTATGTAACCTGACTGGTGTACCAAGAGGTTGCTCTAACCAACTGAACTACACAGCCAGGTCCTTTCCTTCTACTTCTCTACTTCAATCTTAAATTGCCTGGGAAACTTGGGGTACATTTTGAACAATCAGTATTTTTAAATGATACAAAGTGAGAACCAAGTGATTTAATGATAGGGAAAGCTCTAATGAGACACATTATTGCTTTGATGTTTTTGCCTTGTGTCGAAAGAAAGTGGGTCCTTTTATACCCATAGATGTTTCCAGAGCTATAGTGCAGTGTTATGGTTACGGAGCAGAATGTTTAGGATGAAGCAGCTTGCAATAGGACATATCATTTTGCTAAAGACCAGTCATAAAGTAATATTCATCAAGTTACATGACAAAGAGAACAAAATTTCCATAACTGGGTCTTACTTAGTCTATAATAGGATGTAATGACATTTTAAAATTAGAGGATGTTGAGTATATATATATATTATGATTTCAGGGGGATACTGATCACCATCTCAAGTAAAAATGTATACTGTGTAGAAATAGTATTTGTACATTTTGATCTCCTAATGATTACAATTGAATAAAAGAAAATGTGTTTGTCCAAGGGTTACATACAAAATTCTGTGTCAAAAAAGAAATTATGTGTGTTTTTGGCAAAATGTTGGCAGGAAGGAATGAGCATTTTAAGAATATTTCACGTTAGTCATGCACATTTTCATCTAGCTTTTATTAGCTTCTTTGGTAGAAGATTTGCCACATGTGTAGCAATAAATATTTTTTCAGTTTCCAAAGCCTGAAGGATGCTATTAACTCTCCCTCTTTGTTTCTGCAAAAGGGTCTTTAGCAATTCAAAACAAATAATTCTATAAGGGTTACAGACATACTTGCCTTAATAGGACAGTAGTGTTCTCTATAGTTAATCTTGCTTTCACAAGGCATCGGTCACTAAGATTAGGAGTAATATTCCTCTAATGTGTTATCAGAGAGATAGGGCTAATCAATGTGTCTAAAGATAAGGAGCCTAATACTTGTTCTGTTGCCAAGCTAATAGTCTTGGGGGAAAACTTTCCAGGTCAACATTGTTCCAACTAATAAAAGATGGTGTTATGTATAAAGTTTTCTAGAGGTCTCTAATTCTGGCTCTGTGTGACCATGGTATATATTAAAGCTAATCTTTCTTATTTTTTACAGTTACATGCAAAACTAAAATGTATCAGTGCAACTTTTACATAGCTACTTTTTCTATAAATAACCAGGGTAGAGGTGTTGGGTTTTCTTCGTGGCTAACATTCACTTAGTACAAACATGTATGGCCATACTAGCTGGGAAAATATTTTTAAATGCTCATCCTGATCAGTTAATAGCTTCTTCTCAGGACACCCTTCTTCCTCAACCTAAGCATACTAATCATTACTAATAGTTCATAATTACCCCCCTCTCATTCCTCCAAGACCTCCTATCAATGGGTTACCTTCTAACAAAGCCAGATACCTCCAAGTCCTTGCATCATTCTGATAGGTTGGGCCATGCTTTTGGATGATTAACTGTTAAATATCATGTCAGACTATAAAGATATACCACTTGTATTAGTGTTCTATTTTTTAATAAAACAGTTTTGAACTAAACCACTGAACTATATATGAAGTTTAAATTAATCTATCAAAAAAATTTTTTGTGTGTGTGTTAAATGGAGTTAATGAATATATTTCAGAAAGCCTAGAGCATTTGGATATTAAATTATAAAATTTATGTTGGCCAGTCTGGTAATCACATTAAAGCAATAGGTCACCAGATGAGAAAGTATCCCCATGAGCGTCCCTTAGAAGTAAAGCATTTTCATGGACAAATGGGTTTTGAGGACACTGCAGACTATTTCCTTGTCGGGATTTACCATGCACATTTACATGTTAAAAACTCTGACAAGCTATATGGAAAAAACAAACAATAAAAAGTAAATACAACAATACTTTTAAATTTGTATATCTCAATGTTTACCAATTTTTAGAAGGTCATTTTTCTTTATTTTTATGACTCAATACATCCTAGTTAACCATTAACATCAGAATTAACTATTGCTCTGTGAGACATATTCTGAGTGCAGATTTAAAACTTGCCTGAATCTTGGCAATACGGATAAGTTTTAAAACAACCATGAAACCTCATTGTGTGGATCAATTTGGACATTTATTTAATATTCTCCTTTTCTACATTTAATATTTCTAACCTCATAAACATTTACTGCTACTAACAATAACAACACTGCTATGAGAAACAATAGCTCATTTTAAAAGAAAAGTTTCTCTGTCTCTATTCATCTTTAGTTGAAAAATGAAGACTTTAATAAAAGTCCTCACAGGAAAGCATACCTGTAGGCAATTTTAATTGGGAATTTAATGAATAGGCAGTTGGGAGAATTCAGTTCTATTTCCACCTCCAGTGCTTACATGCTAAGCTCTACATTTATATATAATGTCAGTTTCAAGAAAATACTTCTCTTCCATGCAATTAAACTGATAACCAAGTTTCATTCTTTCCAGTGATCACTAAGGGTTGATAAGAATTAAAAGAAAACAATAAACTAAAATCATTTTAATCAATAAAGCATGTTTGCATGAGTTCATCTTTTTTTTTGTTCCAATGTCTTTCTAATTAAATTTCTTGAGATGACATTGGTTAGTAGAACAGATAAGTTTCAAGTGTACATTTCTATGATGCATGAGCGGACATTGCAATGTGTACCCACCCCCCAAAGTCCAATCATCTTCCATCACCATATATTTGACCCCCTTTTCCTTTTACTGCTCCCATACCCCTCTCCCTCCAGTAATCACCATGCTGTCATTTGTGTCTGTGAGTTTCAGTTTTATATCCCACATATGAGTGAAATCATACAGTTCTTAACTTTTTCTAACTGTCTTATTGTGCTTAACATAATATTCTCAAGGTCCATCCATATTGTTATAAATGGCAGTATTTCATTTTTTATTATCATTGGGTAGTATGCCATAGTATATATGTACCACTTCTTTATCCAGTCCTGTGTCAAAGGACAATTAGAATAAAATACCTATAAATTAACTTAACAAAAGATATGAAGGACTTTTTACTGAAAACTACAGAGCATTATTAAAAGAGATTGAAAAAAACCCACAGCCTGACCTGTGGCGGCGCAGTGGATAAAGCGTCAACCTGGAAACACTGAGGTTGCCGGTTCAAAACCCTGGCTTGCCTAGTCAAGGCACATATGGGAGTTGATGCTTCCTGCTCCTCCCCCTTCTCTCTCTCTCTCTCTCTCTCTCTCTCTCTCTCTCTCTCTCTCCCTCCCTGCTCTCTAAAATGAATAAATTAAAAAAAAAAAGAAAAAACCCCACAGTGAAATAGAAAGATATTCCATGTTCATGGATGAAAGAATCAACATAGTTTAAATGGCCAGATTACCCAAGCAATATACAGATTTAATTCAATCCTCATTAAAACCCAATGTCATTCTTTCAAAAAATAGAGCAAAAAAATTATCAGATTTGTATGAAACCATGAAAGACTATGAATAGTCAAAGCAACACTTAAAAAAAAGAATAAAGTTGGAGGTACCATACTATCAATACTTGACTTCCAATAATACTACAGAGCTTTGATAATCAAAACAGCATGGTATTGGCAGAAAACCAGACATATAGACCAATGGAACAGCATTGAGAGTCCAGAAATAAAACCATATGTATATGGGCAAATGATTTTTGACAAATAAGCTAAAAATACACAAGGAGAAGAGAAGCTTTCTTCAAGAAATGATGTTTAGAAATTTGGAGAGCCACGTGAAACTAGACCAGTTTGTCTCCATGTACGAAACAATTCAAAATTGATCAAAGACCTAAATATAAGATCTGAAATAATAAGTTACATAGAAGAAAACATAGGTACTAAACTTAAGAATATAGGACAGAGAGAACATTTAATAAATTTAACCCCAAAGGCAAGGGATATAAACACAAAAATAAATCAAATATCCTTAAAAAAATAATATTGTTTCTGTTTCTGATTGACTCCTCATGATAGTGACATGCACCTGTGTTTGTCTGACCTTTAGGCTGTCTTCTTCTTGAGGAACTTCAGGGTGGCACAAAAGTAGGTTTACAGTTGTGAGTATGGGAAATAGAGTTTATGCTTATATTATTATTTTCTAATTATTGTATTATGTTTCATACAAACAGCTGTTAACCTATTTTTCCCACCCTCTGTATAGGGCTGCATGATGAGATTTGTTTATCCTCATACCTCATATTTATCTAATAAAAATTTCACTTTGTTTGAAGAGACTTTTCTGTTAAAAATTTTTATTTATTTTAAAACAGCATAATTTAGATAATTTCCTAATCTTGGATTTTAATGGTTCATAGAAGCACTTACTTTGTTTTTTGTGTTTTATTTTCTTTTTAAAAAAATAGCTTTATTGATGTGTAACTTGCATGCCATAAAATTTACTAGTTTTAAGTACACAATTTAATAATACAACATTTGCAGAGTAATAAAACTATCACTACAACCTAATTTGAGAACATTTCATCATCTCCTCCCCAAAACTTCTTGCTCATTCTTAGTCAATCCTCTTTCCCACACCCACCACTAGGAAGCCCTAATTGACTTTTTGTATCTATAGATTTACCTTTTCTGTAAATTCAGATAAATAGAATGATTAAAAAAAACATGATCTTTTGGATCTGGCTTCTTTATTTCACATGATGTTTTCGAGTTTCATCCATGCTGTAAACACGCAAGCATTTCATTCCTTCTCATTGTTGATGGAATCCCAAAGAGAGATGTATGGCGTTTTGTTTATCTGTTCAATTGTTTCCACTTTGAAATTGTTTTCAGCTTCATTTATAAATGAAATTGTA
The DNA here is from genome assembly GCF_036850765.1 of Saccopteryx bilineata. NCBI lineage: Eukaryota > Metazoa > Chordata > Mammalia > Chiroptera > Emballonuridae > Saccopteryx > Saccopteryx bilineata. The sequence goes on along the minus strand of NC_089501.1, from coordinate 46,886,842 downwards.
AGACATGTAAAGTGTTCGTCATGGAAATTTGATATACATTATGAAAGAATTTCTTCCTCTAGTTAATTCATTCACATTACATCACCCACTTTTTCTTGTGTGGGGATGGTAAGAACAGGTTTGTTCTACTCTACCAGTAAATTTCAATGACAGACTACTGTGACCATGTTCCACATGAGATCCTAAGACCTTATTCATCTTACAGCTGAACATTTGTATCCTTTCCCAACCAAACTTTCCCACCCCTCCCTGCTCCTGGCAACCCCTCTTTTCTACACTTTGTTTCTATGGGTTGACTTTTTCCTTTTCAGATTCCACATATAAGTGATACTGTGTATTATTTACCTTTCTCTGTTTTCATGTCTGTATTATTTTACTGAGTATAATACTTTCAAAGTCCATCTGTGTGTTTTTCTTTGGATATATACTCAGAAGTAAAATTGGTGAATCGTATGGTAGTTCTATCTTTAATTTTTTCCCAAAAACTCCCTAAAATTTTTTGCCTCCAAAAATAGTTTAAAAAATAAAAATTGCTACTGAGTGACTGCTACATACCAAACACTGTTATAAGAACATTCAATGAGTTATGGTTCAGTGATCTTTCACTTGATCTACTGTTTATGTATTTCTCTCTAGCCTGAGACTTGGGACACTGGGCCAAATAAATGTTAACATCACTTAGTGCTTCAATTTTCTTATCTTTTGACTTTTAGCTATTTTTATGACTCCTTCCATCTCAAGAATTTTAACAGTAGCTAAATAGTTCATGATATATAGACTCCAAATAAATATTTTCACTCAATATCTTTCTATCTTTCCCTCAAACTCTAGATTTTAGTTATTTTTACTTGCATGACCAATAAGCTTTTGAAACATAACATGTCCAAAACTGAACCTCTAATCTTTGCCCCCAAATCTACGACTCCTACAACTGTATCTGTCTCCATAGAGGACAAAAATTCTGCCATTTGCACAGGCCCAAAAGCTGGATGTCCTCCTGGATACATTTTTTCAGTTAGGCAATCTGGTAATTTCTATTTTCAAAGTCCTAACCACCTCTCAATATTCCCCCTGCTACCACCTCGGCCCAAGCCATCATCATCTCTAGCTGGGATTCTTGCAATAGTCACCTCTCCCAGCCCAGCTCCTTGATTATGCCTTTGCCTTCCTTCAGAGTATTCTCAACAAAGATGTGAGAATTACCTGTTATTATTAGATCATTTTGCTGCTCTGCTCAAAACCGCCTGACACCTTTTCTGTTTCCTTTCTTACCACACTGACCTCTTAGCTGCCATTCAACGCATGCCGCTACACAGAGGCAGATTTAACGGAGGGCACACCGGGCACGCGCCCTGGGCCCCGACTTCTGAAGGGCCCCATAAAACCCCAACTCTACACTTTTTTCTAATGACACCAAGTTTGATTTCATATGTGCAATTTTAACATTAATAGTACATAATATTTTTAATTTATTTAAAAATCTGGTGAACATGTATTTTTGTTTTCCCTGTCTCTCTCTTATTTTTTAAGGGGCCCAATATTTTCTTCTGCGCCTGGGGCCTCAACCAACCTTAATCCACCTCAGCTGCTACATTAGAACAACGGCACTTACTCTCCTAACTAAAACTATAACTGCTTTTCCTAAATTTAGTCTCTTTTTCCCCTTTGCTTTATTTTCTCCAATAGGATTTACTCACCATCTAATACACAATATATTTGCATTATTATCTTAATAATTGCACACCTGCTAGAATATAAGCTCAAAGATGGTAGGAATTTTGTCAACATGTTTCTTGTTGAACCCTTGCAGCTATTTGCTGAGCAAACAAATGAATAAACACCTGTATATTCTAATGATTTTTCTTCCCTTTGTGAATCCCTCTTGTGGCTCTTAACCAACAAGATACTGTTTGGGGGTTTAACAGGTGATTGATGCATCTTGATCCCTTGGCATTAGAGGAGAACCATCCTCCACAGATATCCAAACACATTTTCTGCTTGAGAATCCCAGGCCTCTTAAGCACAAATAATCTTTATTGCTACCACCTACATGCTTGCACATACATGTGCACACACACCACTCATGCATGGGAACATACAAAGAAAATTATAAAACAACATTATAAAAAATTAAATGCAAACATACTGTGATAAAGAAAAGCTTTTGTAAACTATATTAGCAAGATTCAATAATCATACACTATTTGGAAATATTAGCATATATTATTTTTCTCATGTTTTGGTAACTATAATGGGAATGTTGGATCATGACTTATGCTTTCAAGATATTACACACTCTGAGAATGCACTGACCACAGTTATGTGAAACAATATGGATAATTCTACATGTAAAATATTGAGCAGAAGTCACACACAGTAGAATATATTCATCAGGATCTAGTTTTTATGTTCAGTATTAAGTGAAACTAATCTATAGCTATCGAAGTCAAAGCTACTGGTGGAAAATATTGAATGGGGTGCTGAAGGCGGTCTACATTTTGATCTGGAGTGTTAGAATATGAGCTAAACATGACCTTCACCAACTCTTCTATGATTGATGCACTTTCACCAACTCTATTATAATTAGTGCACTTTACATTCTTTATTGTATACAAGTTATACCTTTATTTAAAAAAAACAAAAGAAAGAAGTGTTGGATTGCCATTTTAGGCTCATATCATATCTCTGTACCTCTACACAGAATTTTATTTAAGCTTAAACTTTTTATTTTATTTCAAACTTAAGAGTTTCTCATATTCATGTCAATATATAAACATTTTAATGACGCAAATAAAATATTAAAGTGGCAGACATTGGGTGTAATCCAGATCAGGTAATGAAGCTTCCTTTTAGAATTTGTATTCTTTATTCTATAATACTTATCCCATGATTTTATATGTTAAAAATAAGAGTTTTCACACCAACAGGAAGCCATATGTTTAAAGAAGTTTGGAGTTATAGTCAACTCAAGATAAATAGATATATACATATGTAAAGAAATGATATATGGTTCTTTTAAAAGGCACATCAGAACAAATTTAAAGAGAAAGAACAGAGGTAAATGATACAGAGTGTAGACACTTCAATAATTAGGAAATAAAGGCTTAATTTCAGAGAAAATAAGAAATTAGTTCAAACTTCTGGATCAGTAGTCTTAAAAAATGGACCAGACCAATGAATGTTCAGGTGAAAGATAAGTTAAAATTAACCACTTAGTGAAGAGACTTTAGCAGTCAACACTCTATTTAATAATTTGTTCATTAATCCTTATTTTAATAGTGATGCTTTATATTTTGAAAGTAAGAATTAAGAGTAATTCCTTTTCTTTACAAAATAATCATTTCTTTAAAGACAGAAGCGGAAAACAATTACAGTGTATTTTTTAAATTATCTTTACCTCTAGATGGCACCTGTGAACTGAACAGGTTCCTCCAGACCCCCAACTTCCAGTTTGAAGGATATCTACTCCCTTCACCTCCTCTATCTCCAAGACCAGAGGTTAAAGCTCATTGTAACAGAATGGATGGGCAAAAGGGTTCCAGAAAGAGGACTAGAATAATGCCTTTCTTTCATTATTAGCATGTGATATGGCCAAGTCAACCCAACCTCTCGGTCTCATTTATTTTAAATTGCTAAATTGGAGAGAATAACAAGGGCATGTAAGGTAGATAACATATGGGAAATGTTTTAGCACTTTTCAGTGTTAGATTTCTATCCAAATGTGAAATATTACCAGAGCGAGACAAGATTGTAGAAGGTAAAATATGGGTTGGTTTGAAGATTAGTGGATATAGGAATAAATAAAATATACAAGAATTTGGAAGATGGATGTAATCAAATAAAGCAATAAATGAAAAATAAATAAAAATCATTCATGCTTCTCCCATGGTTCTATACCCAGAGTAATAACATCTATGCAAGGCAAATTAATCAACAGTGTTCACAAACTAAATAGATATGTGAAGTTAAAGAACATTTTGTAATTATGCTGTGACATCTTTTTTCATGGGAAAAAAATGAATTACAAATGTACAGAATATTGTTTAGAAATTCTTCACAAAATAATTAGTTTTTCTACCAATATAGTGAAATGAAGTTTTAAAAAAATCTCTAATTTTTAGGCAATATTTGTAATTGTTAAAGATACTGCCCACACTTTTTTGAATGTATTTTTGGATAAATTTTGATAATTTTTCCAGGTGTAAAATACAATTGAAAGCTATTGCAATAAAAGTGTCACTTTGTTCATTTGACCACATAGTTTCTATAATTATTTTGATACATTTAAATTATATCTTATTAAAATAAGATAGATGCTATTCATTTGTCCTTGCTTACAAAGTAAATTATTAGACAAAGACAAAAATTATTTGTGACAAATCTGTGTTCACTGCCACTAAACATTTGGTGGTCCAGGTGCTTCCAAATTGATTTTTTATTAAAATGAATTGTTCCGGAAGCATGAAAATCGACCAAATGGTTTGTAATTCTCGTATACGATTTCATTTATGATTTATGAAAAGGGATTCTGCCAGATATTCTTCCTTTAGCATCAAGATACCCTTCACTGATGAATCAATGGTGCTTAAAGACTGTAGGTAACTGTGAGATTTCATCACTTCATGCACTAAGTAGTCTGGGAAGTGTCTGGCTAGAGACTTCTAAAAAAACCCCAAAACTCCTACATGAACTAAGATGTTTTTATTATATGTGACATTTATTAGGATTTCCAGTCCAGTACTATAAGCAGGATGTCTCATGTAGACTTGATTCCCAATTTCTAATGTTGTCTTCATTAAATATATTGATATTCATTGGGAATTACTTGGAACTAGCCCAGGTAATATTTCCCACCTGTCTATTGTTTCTCTTCTTACTAGTTTGTTTTGTGGGGAATCCCTGATGAAAAGGAGTAAAGGAAAAATGGATTTAGGCATTCCTGAATGACTGGTAAAATATCAACAACCTCTAAAAAATGAATCTCCTGACTTAATCCATTCTGGCTGCTGTAACAACTGAAGGCTAAGTGGCTTACAAATGACAGAAATTTATATCTTATAGTTGTAGAGGCTGGGAAGTCCAAGGTCAAAGTACAGACAGGTTTGGTGTCTGGTGAGGGCCCACTTCCTAGATGGTCATCTTTTTTATATGTCTTCCCATGGTGGATGAGGCAAGAGAGCCTTCTTAGACCTCTTTTATAAAGACACTAATTCAAGTCATGAAGGTTCTGCCTTCATGACCTAATCACTTTTGACCCCACCTCCTAATACCGTCACATCAGGCATTAGGTTTTCAATGTATAAATTTTTTGGGGGGGGGAGGAAACACAAACATTTAGACAATAGCATCCACTGTTGACTAACACCTAAGAAAGTAGACATAAAACTTCCATGAGAGGTGAGAGTTACCCACTCCCATTAGATCCCCAGAAACGCATGGATGCTGGGGAAGCACCTGGAATCACAGCCAATGGAACCAGAGGCCATCAAAGCTGGACAGGGTCTTAGAATTTAACTTCCCAGGGTCCTCAGTTTGTAAATGAGGAAGGCAAGGCAGATTTATACTGAAAAATCCCCCAATTTTTGACTGTCCAGCTAATGAAAAGTATGCATTAGAGAAAATGTAGACTAGTATAGGGAATGCCTGAGGTCTAATAGAAACTATCAATGTGCCAAGCAAATTGAGCACCGATGTTTTATTTTATCTTTTCACACTTACTGTTCTATACACAGCAACACCTACCATGTCATGACTTAAAAGTGCAAAGAAACGCCGAAGCCTGATATTAGCCTGTTCTTTGTTTTGGTCTCTGAAAACGTAGTTCCATCCATTACTGGTCCCTGAGGCTCTGGGCCAGTTTATTCTCCATCTGGCTCCTGCCAGCCAGCCGCACTAAAGCATCCTGCAAGGTTATCCTTCCAGAGGGCACAGGCTGAGATGGCCAAATACCTTCTGCTGTTTATCAGTTTCTTGTGTGTGGGAAGGGATCAGGCTCCTGGCATTGGAGACTGAGATTAATTAGAAGTAGGAAGCAGGTCTGCACTATAGGTGATTGTAACATACCAAAAATAGAATACGGGGAAAAAAGGATAATCAGTAGTAAGGTCCTTACGACACCAGTCTTTTACTCCCGTCTGTTTATATCTGAGCTGAGAACTTGGATCCTACTCTAGAAAATGCTGTTTGTGGCGGTTTATTTTGAACACCCATCCCTCCATTTTGAAACCTTGTTCCTCTTTTCTAGTCATCTTTCTGATGTTCATGCCACTTGTCCAATGAGCCTTCTGGGAGGAAATGTTTCCTTCCTTTTTCTTCAGAAATGCTGACTGTGTACTACCCACACTTTCTTCCTTTCTTACACAAGTGCTGGCTGAGGGATAGCAAATTCATTTGGGGGGAAACAATAGGAAAGCTGAATTTATAAATTCTGCCTGGAAAATGCAATACTTGCATTAGTACTATAAGATATTAATTTTGGAATGGAGCTGCGAGAATGACTTGTAAGCCTTATATGAAAAAAAAATCAAATCAAAGATCATGGAAAACTTATATAAAATAAAAAAAAATCATAAGCCACAAGCATTAACTTTTTAAACTAAGGATAAAAAATGAGATAAATTAATGTATAAACTACGTCAACAAAACTATTCAGTAGAGAAGAAATTTTAATTCACAATTATTTTTTTCTTGATCAACAAGGATTGGAGCATATTGTATGCTGTCTCTTCACCATGTTTTCTCTTACCATGCTTATGTAAAATTCAGATTCTGAAATAAACTAACCTTTCATTTGTATAACTTCATTCTTTTGTGAAAGCTTTTCCCTTGCCTGGAATATCCAACCCTAGACTTTTATTTCCATACTTAAAATTTTTCATTTATTTTCCAAAGCTCAACTCAGATGTTCCCTCTCTCTGTTTGCTTCTTTACCTGATATTCATTAAGAAGGTAAACTTCTTCCTTCCCTATACTTTTTATTACTATTATAGAACATAAAATGCTAAAACATACTTATTTGGTTGAGACTGTATTCACAACTTTCATGAGAGCTCATTGAAGACATAGATATAATGTTTTACTCACTTTTGACAGTCCTTTGCAGAATTTAGCAAAATAAAGCAATGCATACTTTCAAATGAATGAACAAAGAAAGAAAGAAAAAAGAGAATGTCTGCATTATTTTCTCCATTGCTCTTTACTTCTACCTTCTGTTTTCTATTTTGGGTGATATCTGACTATAAAAAGAAGTAAGAACCAGCATAGATCATTAAAAATGTAAAACACCTGATGTGGAAGATGATTCAGCCAACTTCTTCGTTTCACAGTTGATGAACCAAACAAAAAGGGCACAGATAGGCTAAGTTCAATATAAATAAGAATCTTCTTAATGGTTTGCCCAGCCATACAAAGGCTTTTCTTTAACTGAAGATGATTTATCTATCAAAAATATATTAGTTTAGTACTTACACCTTGAACTCAGTGGCTAGGCATTGGAGATACAAAGTTGAGCAATATCAAGCCTTTCTAATTAGTACGTTCCCGTTTAGATTCAGGGATGGGGTGGAAGAGCACAGTCCCAGGATGTAGCACAGCACAGGCAGGAACACTGACCAATCATATTATTCAGAGGCGATGCAACTGGTCAAAGCAATGCCCAGTGTTATTTGGAAGATTACTGAGCCTGACCTTTATATATATATTTCACATAGGCAAGATTTTACAGTTTTTAAGCAAATCTGAGTTCAAATGAAAAACATACAAAGATTGTGAGTCTAAGATTAGAAATGCCATCTGCATTTGGACCCTAAATTGTAAAGGTCAGACTCAGACTCAGAAAGGCACTTAATTGGAAACCACTCTCTCCTCCTCACTCCTCTAAAAAAAAAACCCAACCAACCAAACAAACAAACAAAAACAAGCCTCTATCAAACAAGTAGCAACTGTGTGGCAAAATAAATAAATAAATAATCAGATTTAAGTACTTTCCCACCTATTGTCTCAGATGGTTTCCAGGTGTCTACCGTTAAGTTTAGAGAAAAATTTCATAGGAGTTAGGAAACCAAGAAATCTATCAGGCTTAGGAACTGCAGGTAGGAAAGAACTTCAGAGTTGTTTACTCGCATATGAGACTTCTAGAAACAATAGGTGGGGAACAACATAAGCTTCTGAGGGAATCGTTTTACTTTGGAAAGAAACAGGGGCTGTCCGGATGGAGGCCCAGGCAGCGAGCCCTCTCGGTCGCTGTGCCCAGTGAGGGGCCCCGAGAAGATGGCAGTGCTGCATGCTCAGTACGGGCGGTGTGTGTAAATGCCGGTCACAGCCAGACTCGGTGCTTTGTATTTCAAGATCTGGGCAGGACCATCCTGACCATATGAGCATATGGCAAAGCGGAATTCCCTCCATTAGAGCATGGCGGGAGAACAAACCAAATGTTCCTTCCGCAGCTGGCCTCTGAAATCCACTTGCAGGCAGCATATTTGGAGTGATTAGCCTCACTACGGAACACCGTGTCTGCGCTCCCTCCAGTTTGGCTCCGTGGTTCAGTTGTGAGTTCTGTTGTGTTCTTCTTGCAACTCTTGCCTGCAGCAGATCTACCTGCTTAATTTCCTTTTTAAGAATAATATTGCCGAGCTCATTTACTAGCAGTTATGGATGTTTGTTTTAAAGTGATATTACTGGATATAAAAAGGTTTGAGTAACATAAAGATCTCAAAAGTGTTGAATGAAAAAAATGATAGAAGATACATGCAATTTTTGTATTGTTGGCGTTTTCTCAAATACAATAAGGCAAAAAAGTACATGCCTTATGTATGGTCCTCTGTAGATTTTATTTATGGTCCTCTGTAGATTTAAGACCATGCAACCCGGTTGATAATGAGGCCCGTTATATAATATTTTTGACAGTAGTTGTCAGGGAATGCGGAAAGTGGAGATGAAAGAAAATTTTAGATAAAAGGAAAAAACAAAATTTCAACTTTATGTGAATATATATGCATATGAAAATTTACAGTTTTATGCAAATGTATCAAGTAAATGTAATACTAACGATTATGAAGGTTGATAGTTGCTAATTGTGTACTACAGTCTTTCCTATCTTTTTCTGTAATTTTACTATGTCAGATAAATAGTAATTTTAAAGCATGGTTGGGGTGTTAATAGTTGAGGAGTGTTCCTCACACAGCAAGAGTGTAATTTTGCTGGGCTTGATCGTAGCCTTTTTTAACGAGCTGAAGCAACATGCTACTAAGAACAGGGTGTTTAACAAGCTCCGTGAGAGTGGGAAAGTAGCATAAAAGAAACAGTAAAGCTTTTATGGTCCACATGCAGCGCCAGGCAATATGCTCAAACTGTATTTTGAAAAACTTATCTAACACAAACATAGCCTTCCTGTAATCAGACGTTCTGTGCCTACTCTATGGAAAAAATTATATGTTTTTCTATCAATTACACCATTAAACATCCAATTCTGCTAAAGTCTAAATAAACAGTAGGTACAGTGGAAAGATACAAAAACAATCTTGGTGGGGAAGAGGGCTGCAATAATGACTAAAGTTTGGTAAAGAAAGCCTCTTTTTGTTCCCCCACATTGGAGGTGCTGTGAAATAAATAACAGTAAATGCACCAGAACTTGGTGGATTACATTCAGGAACTATTGAACAAAGAGTCTCATGAGAAGAGAAAAACAGATGGATTGATGAGTCTGGAGCCCACTTAGTTGGCAAACAGTAATATGTTTCATTGTAATTGTGGAGGAATCACAACTTGCAGAAAAATCCAAGAAGAAATGTATTCTAACAGTTTGTCTTCAGACACAAAATCTCATTTCAGATTTTTAAAAAACATAGTAATTTGCTGAACAGCATATATCAATGCAGATTTACTACTGAGAACCAGAGATAGACCATTCATCTTGGCATTGCTCTCAATAGCAGCTTAATTCCTATTGGTAATTCTCAAAATTAGGGTATGGACTCCCTTTCTTCCCGACCCACTTTGTGTTCCGATAGGACTCTGCAAACCTTTTCATAGCATTTATTATCATAGATGGGGCAGAACAACATTTACAATTCCACCTAAACCTCATGTTCCTGGAAAATAGACATAATTAAATCAATCCACTCTTTGTGTTCTGGAAAATGATTTAGTGTGAAAAACACCCTTCTCCATATGACTTAGTTATCACTCATGGATAGATCCGCTTGTTTGCCTGGACAAAACCAGACACTGACCTTCCATGTTTCTACTTTTTTTTTCTTTTGTCTCCTAAATGATGAGCTCAACTGGTTGTCTACAATGATCAATCAAAACAAAATGTCCACTAATTTGAATTAAACTTTAACCAGGTTTTTCCCCTTCCATCAGGCCCCTGAAGTTTGGCCCATCCCAGAGCATTGAAACACAGAGGGCCCCTCCGGAGAGAAAAACATCTATTTGGCAACCATAACACCTCATTCCATATCCCTTGGTCTGGTTCTTTCTCACCTTGTATGCTCCTCTCAATAAGAGAAAGCCATTTTCTGCTTGGCCTTTGAGATAATTTCCCTATCTCAGTGGTCTTATTCTTCCTAACTATATTCTACTCCTTGAAAAAAGGCTCTTCACTCACGAATTCAGATTTACTTTTTCTTTTTGACATCAGTTCTTTATTGTAATTATTATTTTTTTAATTTTCTGTATCTTTTACTAGAATTATGAACTCTGTGACTACAAGGACAATGTCCTATATTTACAATTACTTAATGAGAGTCTATCACGATGCTGCACCACAGAAAATATTCAATGATTTATCCAGTATTGAACAGTACCTGGCTTTGACCTTAAATATTTAATAGTTTAACTCAGTGTTATCCTTTTGATTCTGAAATATATTATCACAGTTTGGGAAAGCAACCAACTAGAAAAAGAATAATTTATTTTTAAAATGTCAAAAAATAGATTATGTATTATATGGTAGGATCATAAAGAATGTTGATAAACCAAAGCTACATATTAAAGAAACTTCTAGAGCTAAAATTTAAAATTATTTTTGGTAATTACATATGAAAGAATAGCAATTAAGCTCTCAAAACTATTTCTACTAAGCACATTCTTCAGTATGATGAGATGTTTGTTTCTTATGTAGCAGAACTATTTGGAAAAACTTGTAAAATAAAAATGGTAATGTTTTGTATGGTCAAAAAATTTTCACAGATTTGTATCAGATATATTATAAAGTATATTCTAAATGTTGCCTAAGGTAAGACTCTATAGTGCAAAACCTAACCTAATGTTTCATGATTTTTGAACAGCATATATTAATTTAAAAAGATATCATTTAGTAAGTCTTATTATTCTAAAGAGATAGCTCAGATAATTGTTATCTCCTCCTCCTTGGTTATTTTTCTAGAATCTGACATTTACAATTCTATACTTAGTACCTTCTTTGAAAAATTTACAGCATCTTCAAATTAAATATTGGTAATCTAACAGGGTTGCCTTCTACAATATTGATTCTCTTGTCTCAGACTCAACTGTATGCCAACTTGTGGTTTTCCAGGACACTGGAGCAATATGCATTTGACCTTGGCTGCCAAGACATTTCAACACTTGTACTACAGGGTGCATTCTTTAGGAACTTGAGTCAAGAAACTTTTGTTATATTTTATTAAAAGTGATTTTATGTTCTAAATACTAACAAAGTACTCATTAATCATGGATGACAAGTTTCACAACTATGATCAGTTAGCAGGGACTGCCTAGTGTATCATGTTAAGAAGGCCATGTCTGAATTCAGAGGGTAAAATTTCAGGACTGGTTAGTCATAATAGCAATGTATGTGAAAGGCAAAAATGGCAAGATATGAGTAATGAATTTTATACCTGTGGACTAATACCTAGATACATATTATATTATCAATTTTGTCTTGTGAACAAAAAAAAATGACATATATTGTCGAATATTTGGCATCCATTTATCTCTGAGCAAGATTGCTTTACACTAATCATTGAGTCATTCTCCAACCGATCAAGTCAAGGACAGCTCCCTTTTTTACTTAACTGATTTACCCATCAGGTTTAGAGTAAATAACTAAATGTAACTGAAAACTCTTTATATATCTTAAATGGTAAGCATAAGCCTAAATATGATCCAAAGTAAAAAAAAAATTTACTGCCAAATTTAATTACAGATTTTGGTTTTAAAGTTTTGTTACCACCGGGAGAGCAAACAAAAAAAGAAGTCTTAGGGAAATCATTTGTTAAAAATAAACAACTTCTATTTCTGATAGTTTACTACATAAGAAAATTTGAACATCTCACAAGATATACACTCTGAAACTGGATAAAGTAAATTTTAGATAATTAGATAATTCCATAAATGGCAAGACTTTGAAGACTCCACAAAGGCAATAATTAAATAAATAGAAATCATAAGAAACAGCAAGTGTTTGAGGGTAACTTTCTCTGAGGGGCTAAATAATTGTAACATTGAGTTTCCATTTTTCTGGCTTTGAGGAACAAAGTGAACACATGATAAAACCTACTGCCCCATCATGGAAATGCAGCTACAATAATACACATGGCAAAATGTGGGTCTCATGGGAATTGCAGCCTTGTTTTAAAGGTGATTATAAAGAGTAAGCAAAGCCTACATATACACACACAAAACCTCTCTTGGCTTTGGTGCTGAGTAGAAAGCAAAAATAAAATCTTTCATGAGGTAATTGAAATCACAAGATGCTATTCACATGAAAATCCTTCCTTCCATGGATGGAATGAGAACACCAGAATAAAAGTTTCAAAATCAACATTTTTGTACTATAAAACTTAAATCAACATATTAAAAAATACACAAGAATTTATTCAGGAAAAATGACAATCTCAGATCACAAAACTAACTGAGCAGAGACTTCAGTGGCTGCACACAGCAAAGAATACAGATTTAAAATAATTAGTCCAGCAGAGTCACTGAACAAAGAGACAACACTAACACCAACAACCACAAATCCCAAGAACAACAGCTATGATTGGGTGGGAGGGGGGAGTGGGAGGAGAGTATTCCGATTTCCAAAGTTGGTACCTTATAGTATTGAAATGTCCAATTTTCAACAGAAACTTTCAAGGCTTGCAAAGAAACAAGACATGGCCCATGCACAGGGATAAGAAAAATAGTAAATAGAAATTTTCCCTGAGAAATCCAGATTATGACCCACTAGAAAAATATTTTTAATCTGGTATTATAACTGGATTGCTCACAAAAATTAGGGGATCAAAGAATATGCAGATACTCTAGTACTTTCTTTCAACCTTTTGTATAGTGCATTTTCACCAAAGAAATAAAAAATTGGTTTTGCAGCTCATTTGCATAATTAAACAACTTTCTCTGACTTATCGTTTGCTGTTCTGATGTTCTTGTTTAATAAAAAAATTTAAATGCTTCCTTTTTTGTCACTTCATATTAATTTTGAAATAGCCCCTAATTTTTGTGACCAGTATATATTAAAAAATACAAAAAAGCACATCTAAAGAAATTAAGTATAAGAATAATATTAGTATAAAAACAATATTTGATTGATATCACTAAATATCAATAATATAAGAGATACAAATAGAAATTCTGAAACTAAAGATTACAAAAACTTTAATGAAAGTTCACTGGGAGAGAACAACGGATATGAACTGTCAGAAGAAAATATAAGTGGACTTAAAGATAGGCCAAATAGGGTTATCTAGTTTGAGGAGCAGAAGCATAAAAGACTGAAGAAAAATAAATTAAAAAGCCACAGAGACCTGTGAAATACCATCAAATATACTCACAATAGGAGTCTCAGAAGGGGAGAAAAAAGATAAAGGAGCCAAATGAGTATTTGTAAATAATGGCCAAAAAATCCCCAAATTTGATGAAAAACAGTAGTCTATACATACAAGAAGCTGAACAAAGCCAAACAGAATAAATTTAAAGGACCCGCATCTGATTAAATTTTTAAAAAAACAAAGAGAAAAATAGAACCTAAAATGCAGTAAAAAATAAGTGACTCATCCTCTCGGGGAAAAGTCTTCGGTAACTTTAACAGCTAAATTCTTATCAGAAACCACGGAGGCCAGACTACAGAAAGAGAGATTTACCTTTTGAAATTATGTTACACTGCCTTAGAGACCTTGATAAAATATAGATTTCTGTTTGCAGTCAAGAGTGTGCCATAAAAAACTCAGGGGTCCAAGATATAGCTCAATGATGTACTGAAAAGTTTGGCCAATTATCTTCTACTAAAAAAGTGGACACATGGTAGTCAACCCTGGCTTTATACAAAAGAAGGAAGCCAAAGGTTAAAAAAAGAATGAAATGCAATTAAGAAAGACTCCTAACTTAACAGTGGGCATAAGAAAGAAAGCCATTGTGTAAATAGGACAGTTTGGAGAAATAAAATTCTTTTTATTCTTATATTTTTGTCTGAGTTATACCAAAATTTAATCCATTAAATTTTATAGCAGTGGTTCTCAACCTTTCTAATGCTGTGACCCCACAATACAGTTCCTCATGTTGCGGTGACCCCAAACCAAAAAATAATTTTGGTGGCTACTTCATAACTGTAATTTTGTTACAGTTATGATTCGGAATGTAAATACCTGATATGCATTATGTATTTTCTGATGGCTTTAGGCAACCCCGCCGGGGTCGTGACCCACAGGTTGAGAACCACTGTTTTATAGAATTCACAAAAAGCAAAATTTTACATTTTTTTTTTAGTGAAAAGAGCAAGTTTATGGAAACAATACATCTCAATCAACGACTGTCTCTTTGAAGTGGAAGAGTAACATCCACCTTCCCTCAGTATATTTAGAATGATTTAGGGAGAGGGTGAATGTTAATAATTAGAGTGATTGTATTCACCTCCACTCTACATACTTAGAATGATTTAGGGAAAGAATGAATGTTAATAATAAGAGTTTCATTAGTAAGATTGAAAACTTTATCAACTACTTCATTTATTTAAAATAATTGATAAAATGTCTTTGCTAGTTCCTTTTAATAAAACAAGAATAATTTTAACCCCAAAGATCAAGCCCCTCAGTATACTGGGATGCAGACAAGAATTAATTTTGCTTCTTTGTTAAGATAATGGACTCCATTTTAAACTCAAATGAAGATGCAGAAAATCTGCCATAATAATTACTTAGCTCTGAAATTATGACTTGGTTTGCTTCATGGTTATTAAAATAAGATAATTTCCACAAATGGAACATTATAATTTTATATGAGGAGTTTGATGGCATACAAATAGCTCAGATTAAATTTTAAATTTGATTACATGTAGGTTTATTTATAAAAAGTTATAGTCTTCTACTAAACTAAGTAAACTCTCATAGTTCAGCCAACTAATACTTCCTCCACACTTTATTTCAACACTAACACAAAATTTGATCATATGAATCAGTCAGTATGTATGGAATGTATTGTGTTTATTACCAGAAAGGACTAGTTATAGAGCATTTAAACTTATAGTTAGCCTATCACTGGATAAACATACTCTGGCAGAGAAATCACTATTTTGTTTTTAATTAAATATAGAGAGAAGAAAACAAAGAAAATAAAAGCCACTATACTCATTTTTCAAAGCTGTTGGCAGGATTTATTTCCAACACCAAGTGGAAGTTGGATGTGAATCTAATCCACTGTGAAAACATAAAAAAAATGACTGCACTATGCCAATAATGCTCTTGGAGAGATAATGCTTTTTATTCTGCTTCAAAGGATAGGCTTTTGAACATGAAAGTCCAGAATCTAATAAAAGTGCAGGCCTCTCACCTGTCATTCTTTTATGAAGTAGTGTTAGGAATACCACTTCAGTTGGGTAAAATGATCTTCCTCACACAATATTTTTCTTGTAAGAGTCTACAGTACTTACATTTCATTAGCCAATTTTAGAAGTGCTTTTTATACCTTTATTTTATAAACTAAACAATTAGTGATCTACTAAGTTTCATATAAGAAAAGAAATTTTATGAATCATTTATAATCATATATATATACTTGCATTTCATGTCTTTTATTTTTCCCTAATATCTTTTTACTTTTATTAAAGTTATTTTTGTTAAACAATAATTTTATGTATTTTAATACTTTAAAGTGAAATGAGATTTATCACTAATGTTTCTATTATACTTATTTGATTTTCAGCACCTCTCCACTGTGAATAGCAGTTTATTCTCCCTAAAAACATCTAACTACTCAAAATGTATTTTTTAGAAGAAATAAACTAATGAATTGCTGTCTTCAGAGGCACCATGACACTTGATTTTTCTCCTCCATGTACTGAATACATTAAGAATAAACCCACTCAGTGTGAAGAGAAAAATTAAGAGTTAATTCTTTTTACCTTGGAATAATGCATATAAATTGTGAAATATGTATTTCTTACCAGGGTATAAATGCAACCATACTTCTTATAGAAATAATGCTAAATTTTCCCACTTTAAAGATTTCAAAATTGCCCATAAAATGCTATCTAGTATTTTTTGAAACTATTATGTATATATGTCTAGTGATACTGATAATCAGAAAACAAGTCCTTTTACTCTTGGTGTTATATCTTTTTTATACTTAAGAAGTCAATCACATGCAAAAAAATGAATGTTTGTTGAGTGAGTCACATGTTCTTATTATACAGAATAACTGTCTCATTCAAAGTAATGCTTTTTAAAACTATATTCTAAATCATGTTTATAATAACTAGTATTTGTGGAAAGATAAATTAGTGTCAAGCATTGTTCTAAATACGTTATATAAATCAAACTATTTATTCCTCACAGCAACCTCAGTTTGCCAATAAGGAAACTGAGATTTTGTGATTTACCCGCAAAGCCAACATTTAAGACCTAGCAGTCGAGCTCCAAAGCCCAAGTCCTATTGTCTATAAACACATTTTTCTGTAATGTAGAGATAATCAAGAAATACAGAATGTACTCTTAATGTTTCTAGTGTTGATTACTAATGCTCATTTCTTTTGTACTTATTATTGTTGACATAGTTTAAAGGAAAGCTCTGGTGACAAGCAATATGACCAGGGCTGCAATTATACCTTTTCATAAACTAACTGCATTAGTAATAAAACCTTCTTATAGTTAATTTGGTGACAATTAAATTTATGTACATGTTGAGTCTAAAATTATATAGCCTCTATGCTAGAGATGCTTTGACAGTCCAGCAAAAACAGTGGAGAACAAACAAAGAAACCTCATTTACAGTGGCATTTATTTAAAACTGCTACATGCAACACAGTGATCACTGCATCACACAATAATTTTCTCCTTAGTTGTGTGGAGATGGTTAATTTTTCCCAAGAGAAAAATCATTCATGAAATTCTCATATTACCAGGGGAAAAATGGGTTGAAATTGAAGCATTCAGTTTTATAAAAATATTGAGCAGTGAACCTCCAGAAATGGCTTCAAAGTCCCAGGCAATTAACCAGTTTTGCTGTAAAACACAATTTCGAAATACTAGTTACTGTGGTTGGGTTTTTCAGACAATTCCAGAAAAAAATGGGTAAAGAAACCAAAAATTCAAACAAGTTTATACAACCTGACATATTAATTTGTTCCATTTTTCATGATTTTTGTCAAGATTTTTTCCAACCTTTATTCATTTTTCAGGTTTTTTTTGAGACTTACTATTTTTTTTAATTTGATGGGTTTAATTGCTTAGAATTCCCCTTGTAGCTCTAATTTTTAATTAAAAATTATTGTTAAGAAAAAGATACGTTAGATGACCTATATATGTTATTTGATTCCTTGAGTGCTTCCTCTATTTTTCACTTTGCTAAAAACTTAATTGTATTATATGAAGTCATTTGCAGTGTGCGATTGTAAACATTTATTATAATCACTTGAAGATATCACCAAGATAAATCATCCCTCATTTCTTAGCTTGCTTCATGAAATTCCTTCATAGTATCTTTAAAGAATACAAAATTGTAAAATGATTATTTTTCTTTTGTGAGATCCCATTATATCTGAAGTACTGTGAACCTAAAATTCTCTCAAAAGGTCTTGGGTTTCAAAGTATGTGAGACATGCCTTTTGCTCGAGTATTTTATTAGAGGCTGTTCTGTGGTATATCATTCTTAGATCATCTAAATGACATCAGAGTGGTTTCAAACATTTCAGACATCGACTACTAGATGAAGGAATAAAACAATGATTGTTGAAAGATGAAACACAAATCAATAGCAGTTTTCTCAGAGAAGGTGCTGATTTGATCCTTAATGTATTAATAGAAATGAAGTTGTTCTTTTGATTCTTTTGGTATTTTTTCTAATGAACATTTTGTAACATAACTTATTAAAGGCCCTTGAAAGGTTTTGGAAGTGATATTAAGCATAATTCACTATTTCTTTTCTTTTTCAAATGTTATAGTAGTATCAAGAGAGATGATATGTTCAGACACTGGGTTAAATTCAAATGAATAAAAATTTGAATTAAATATGTCTTTATAGAATTTAATTAGCTATTTAGCATACATTCCCCAAGCTCTGGAATTCAGATTGAGAGATTTTAAAGATGTTAATGAGCATCAAAATAAATTCAGTATGAGTATACACAATATAAACTATGTATATGCAATGTAGCTAATAAATAAATGATCTAATGAATTATATTAATGTAGCAAAATTTTGTAAAGTGAAACTGAATTTAAAAATTAACATTGTTAAAAGTGGCATCAACCATTACAGACATTGTAAGAGCAATTTATGCAATTAATAGGAAACATTTTTCAATCATGGTGTTTTCCTCTCACCTTAAATAGTGCTGCACTGGCATATCTTGAATCTTATCCAAAGGCTGTCAGTGCTAGACTTGTCTTTACCCAGTGGATTCCATTGCCAATGGAGACAGAGTGCAGTTGCTGAACTCTGATTATGGGCAACTGGCAGAGAACCAGTGAGTCAAAAACAGTGATTAGGCAAAATCATACTCCATGCACAATTATGAGTTTAACATAGTTTAAGAATTTTAACTTTTAAGAAAGCTACAGTAGAGATAGGCAAACTAAGAAATTAATGTTAGAAAAATTCTAAAAAATTAAACAAATCAACTCAAGGTAATCACATAATATTTTGACATGCTTATTATGCTTCTTAAAAAAACTATTTGCTAAAGAGAAAAAGGCTATTACCTACAAAGGAGCCCCCATAAAAATGACATCAGACTTCTCAACAGAAACACTTGAGGCCAGAAGGGAATGGCAAGAAATATTCAAAGTAATGCAGAATAAGAATCTACAACCAAGACTACTTTATCCAGCAAGGCTATCATTTAAAATTGGAGAAATAAAAAGTTTCCCAAACAAAAAAAAAACTCAAGGAATTCATTACAACCAAACCAATGCTGCAGGAAATGTTAAGGGGCCTGTTGTAAACAGATCAAAGTGGGAAAAGAATATGGCAAAAGAGGAATACAGCTTTAAAGAATAAAATGGCAATAAACAACTACATATCAATAATAACCTTAAATGTAAATGGATTAAATGATCCTATCAAAAGACATAGGGAAGCTGCGTGGATAAGAAAACAGGACACATAGATATGCTGTCTACAAGAGACACACCTTAAAACAAAAGATGCACATAGACTGAAGGTAAAAGGATGGAAAAAATATTTCGTGCAAATGGAAATGAAAAAAAAGCAGAGGTAGCAATACTTATATCAGAAAAAATGGACTTTAAAACAAAGGCTATAGTAAGAGATAAAGAAAGTCACTACATAATGATAAAGGGAGCAATCCAACAGGAAGATATAACCATTATAAATATCTATGCACCTAATATAGGAGCACCTAAATATATAAGGCAGATTTTGATGAATATAAAGGGTGAGATCAACAGCAATACTATAATAGTAGGGGATTTCAATACCCCACTCACATCACTAGATAGATCCTCAAGAAAGAAAATTAACAAAGAAACAGAAGACTTTAGGGACACACTAGATCAACTCGATTTAATAGATATCTTCAGAACATTTCACGCTAAAGCAGAAAAATATACATTCTTTTCAAGTGCTCATGGTACAATTCCTAGGATAGACCATATGTTAGGGCACAAAGCAGTCTCAACAAATTTAAGAAGATTGAAATTATATCAAGCATTTTCTTTGATCACAATGACATGAAACTAGAAATCAACCACAACAGAAAAACTGAAAAATACTCAAACACTTGGAAACTAAATAGCATGTTATTAAATAATGAATGGGTTAACAATGAGATCAAATAAGAAATAAAAAAATCCTAGAAACAAATGATAATGAGCATACAACAACTCAAAATTTATGGGACACAGCAAAAGCAGTACTGAGAGGGAAGTTCATAGCATTACAGGCATACCTTTAGAAGCTAGAAAAAGCTCAAATAAACAGCTTAACCCTGCATCTAAAAGAACTAGAAAAAGAACAGCAGGTAAAGCCCAAATGTAGTAGAGGAAAAAAATAATAAAAATCAGAGAGGAAATAAATGACATAGAGGCTAAAGAAACAATACAGAGGATCAATAAAACAAGGAGCTGGTTCTTTGAAAAGGTAAACAAGATCGATGAACCTTTAACCAGACACACCAAGAAAAAAGACAGAAGACTCAAATAAATAAAATTAGAAATGAGAGTGGAGAAATAACAACTGACACAGCAGAAATACAAAGGATTGTAAGAAAATAGTATGAAGAACTGTATGCTAAAAAACTAGACAACTTAGATGAAATGGACAAATTGCTTGAAACATAATATCTTAAAAATCAATTTGGAAGAATCAGAAAACCTAAACAGACCGATTACTACAAATGAGATCGAAACAGTTATCAAAAACCTCCCAACAATAAAAGCCCGGGGCTCGATAGCTTTACAAGTGAATTCTACCAAATATTCAAAGAAGGACTAACTCCTATCCTTCTCAAGATATTTCAAAAAATTCAAGAGGAAGGAAGATTGCCAATCTCTTTTTATGAGGTGAGCATAATTCTGGTTCCAAAACCAGGGAAAGACAACACAAACAAAGAAAACTATAGGCCAATATCCCTGATGAACATAGATGCTAAAATCCTCAACAAAATATTAGCAAACCAGATCCAACAATATATGGAAAAAATCATACACCATGATCAAGTGGGATTTATTCTGGGGAGGCGAGGCTGGTACAATATTCCCAAATCAATCAATGTTATTCATCACATAAACAAAAGGAAGAAGAAAAACCACATGATAATTTTAATAGATGCAGAAAAGGCATTTGATAAAATCCAGCACCCATTCATGATCAAAACTCTCAGCAAAGTGGGAATACAGGGAACGTACCTCAACATGATAAAGGCCATCTATGACAAACCCACAGCCAACATCATACTCAATGGGCAAAAATTAAAAGAAATTCCCTTAATATCAGGAACAAGGCAGGGGTGCCCCCTTTCACCACTCTTATTCAACATAGTCCTGGAAGTCCTAGCCATAGCAATCAGACAAGAAGAAGAAATAAAAGGCATCCAAATTGGAAAAGAAGTAAAACTATCATTATTTGCAGCTGATATGATATTGTATATAGAAAACCCTAAAGTCTTAGTCAAAAAACTACTGGACCTGATAAATGAGTTCAGCAAAGTGGCAGGATATAAAATTAATACTCAGAAATTAGAGGTATTTTTATACACCAACAATGATCTGTCTGAAAGAGAAATTAAGGAAACAATCCCCTTCACTATTACAACCAAAAACACAAAGTACCTAGCAGTACATTTAACCAAGGAGACTAAAGACTTGTACTCAGAAAATTATAAAACATTGATAAAAGAAATCAAGGAAGATACAAACCAGTGGAAGCATATACCATGCTCATGGTTAGGAAGAATAAATATCATTAAAATGTCTATATTATCCAAAGCAATTTATAAATTGAATGCAATACTAATTAAGATAGCAATGACATACTTTAAAGATATAGATCACATATTCCAAAAATTTATATGGAACCAAAAGAGAACACGAATAGCCTCAGCAATCTTAAAAAAGAAGAATAAAGGGGGAGGTATCACACTTCCTGATATCAAGCTATACTACAAGGCCATTGTACTCAAAACAGCCTGGTACTGGCATAAGAACAGGCACATAGATCAATGAAACAGAACAGAGAACCCAGAAATAAACCCACAGTTCTATGGACAACTGATATTTGACAAAGGAGGTAAGGGCATACATTGGAGTAAAGACAGCCTCTTCAACAAATGGTGTTGGGAAAATTGGACAGCAACCTGCAAAAAAATGAAACTAGACCACCAACTTACATCATTCACAAAAATAAACTCAAAATGGATAAAAGACTTAAATGTAAGCCGTGAAACCATAAGCATCTTAGAAAAAAACATAGGCAATATGCTCTCTGACATCTCTCGCAGCGATATATTTGCTGATTTATCTCCACGGGCAAGTGAAATAAAAGACAGGATAAATAAATGGGACTATATCAAACTAAAAAGCTTTTGTACAGCTAAAGACAATAAGAACAGGATAAAAAGACAAACTGCACTATGGGAGAACATATTTTACAGTACGTCTGATAAGGGGTTAATAACCAAAATTTATAAAGAACTTGTAAATCTCAACACCAGAAAGACAAACAATCCAATCCAAAAATGGGCAAAAGAGTTGAATAGACACTTCTCCAAAGAGGACATACAGATGGCCAATAGGCATATGAAAAAATGCTCAACATCACTAATCATTAGAGAAAGGCAAATTAAAACCACAATGAGACATTACCTCACACCGGTCAGAATGGTGCTCATTAACAAAACAACACAGAATAAGTGCTGTTAAGGATGTGGAGAAAAGGGAACCAACCCTCCTACACTGCTGGTGGGAATGCAGACTGGTGCAGCCACCGTGGAAAACAGTATGGAGATTCCTCAAAAAATTGAAAATCAAACTGCCTTTTGACCCAGCTATCCCACTTTCAGGAATATACCCCAAGAACACCATGGAATGGTTCCAGAAGGAGAAATGCACCCCCATGTTTATGGCAGCATTGTTCATAATAGTGAAGATCTGGAAACAGCCCAAGTGTTCGTCAGAGGACAAGTGGATTAAAAAGACTTGGTACACATATACTATGGAATACTACTCAGCCATAAGAAATAATGACATCAGATCATTTACAATAACATGGATGGACCTTGATAACATTATACGGAGTGAAATAAGTAAACCAGAAAAAACTAAGAACTATATGAACCCATACATAGATGGGACATAAAAATGAGACTCAGAGACATGGACAAGAATATGATGGTAACACAGGGGGTGGAGTGGAGGGGTGGGGAGGGGGCAAGGAAGGAGAGAGGGGGGGTGGGGGCCGGGGAGGGGCACAAAGAAAACCAGATAGAAGGTGACGGAAGACAATTTGACTTTAGGTGAAGGGTATGCAGCATAATCAAATGTCAAAATAATCTGGAGATGTTTTCTCAGAACATATGTACCCTGATTTATCAATGTCACTGCATTAAAATTAATAAAAATAAGATTAAAAAAACTATTAATCTCAGAAAACTATACATAGATCATTTATTCCTTATAATGATAATGACCTTTACTAGAGTTGATCTGCAACACTTCATTCCTATAATAATTAGTCATTTTTAGATAAATTCCATCATTAGCATGTGATAAGTAAATGAAATCATCTTATAGTTAGCGCTCCATTTCCCAAATTAGTGCTGATGTACATCCATCTCATTCAAAGGAAGTATCTGCCTTTTCTACCACTAGACAAATTTTTATGATCTGCCTGGAGAGGTTTCTTGCCTGGACTGACCATTAGTGCCATTATGATTTTGTGTGTGGTTCAAATATAGAGAAAGGAAGCAATTACTAGAATTGCATAGAAGGCAAAATCATGTATTCAAGAACAAGGCAGAAGGGTATAAAGGCCAGAGAAATACTGGTCACAAAAGTGCTTGATTGCTGAACTCAGATCTATTATATCACAAAAGCTTAAACAAAATTTAGGAAGATCAAAACTGCTCTTCTATTGTAGAATGAGTCATGCAAGGAAGCAAAATGAAGGAGACAAAAGATGAGGATTCATTAGCTTTCAAACTTCATGGTTCTGAAGTCCAAATAGAAAGTATTCCAGTCAGTTTTGCATTAATTTTTGTTCCTGTTCTGAAAACACAAATTTGTTCAAATATGACTGATGGATTAGGGAACAACTGGAGCATTAGGTGATTTTCAGGTTTGTTTAGGCAGTATTTCATCTGCAGGAAGCATTAAGTAAACCAGAGAATTTACATGCTATATGTGTTTACAAGAGCATGTAAACACATCAAACGCATGTATAAACACACTAGCTTCTACCGGCTGCCTCAGTTTATAGTACCAGCCACACCCATCCACATCTGCGTTTACATATTCCTCATTTCAAGTAACCCTCCAGTGTCACTTTCACAAAAGTTCACAAACTGTCACCATTCAGACATTCATTTCCAGTCTTTATCCTGTGTAGTGTCATATTTATTACAAACAGTATTTGTATATCTTTAAACAATTTAACATGTACAGCTTTGCTGTTTATTAGTTTTTTATCCATATTTTTAAATATCTTGCAAAGTTTTTGAGTATTGTGCTCCTAGCCCCATTTTTTTATACTTCCCAAAGTTTTATTGTTGATTTGCACAAGGCAGAGGTCTTTAGAAATGCATGTCATGTTAGCAGGAGGATACTAATTAATAATAAAATATTTTTACTCGATAAATTTAGAAAGCTATAACAATACATTTTTTTTTAGATTTTATTTATTCATTTTAGAGAGAGGAGACAGAAAGAGAAGGAGGGAAGGATCAGGAAGCATCAACTCCCATATGTGCCTTGACCAGGCAAACCCAGGATTTTGAACCGGCGATCTCAGCATTCCAGGTTGACGTTTTACCAACTGCGCCACTGCAGGTCAGGCTAACAGTACATTTCAAATGAAGTAAAAATGGGGATATAGATTACTATCTGGAAACTTTTCTTATTTGTTAAATTTAGAAAGATATTAAAACAAACTTTAGAGTAAGACAAATGGAAAAATATCACTAGATTACTCATTCTAACTTTATTGTTTGAATGTTTAGGAAAATAGATGACATTGAGAGTAAACTATTATAAAAGCACATTACTGTCTAAAATAACCATATTTATTTTACTGCCATGGACATTTATCATAAAACCTAAGTTCTGTAGAATTCATCTTATATGGATTTTTTCTTTAAACCTAAATAGAAAAAATGAATTAGTCTATTTAAATTGGGACAGATATGTTTGAACAGTTTTGTGGTTGGTGAATTATTGTGTTTAAGACTCAAATATGATTATAAAGTGTTCTTGCTAAGCATAACAAAATCAAAGTTAACTACAGAAAATAAGTGAGCATTGTCTGACTCGTTGCTCACTGAGAAGATATGCCTCAATAATAGTGAAATGCTGAAATGAATCCTTTTGTTACCAGAAATGTCAACTGCAAAATAGCTGAGCAAGAGTGATTATCTTTTTTTTATTTCTCTTGGATGAACAACTATTCTCTATTCTTATTCATTTATTGAAAGTCCAATTTTAAGAAAAAATTATTGCTAGACACATTTTTTGGCTGATAAGCAATATAGAGTGAGCTCTGTAATTTTATCTGGACTTCTTTTAATATCTTTTAAATGAGTGAGACAAATAACTGATCATACAGTTATGAAAAATAATCTTACTTTGGGTCAAACTTTAAGTTTATAAAGCTTTTTTACTTTTCAAAAAGATAGTCAGATGTTACCTTAATTGCTTTGTTCAATAGCCTTTTGAAGTAGATGAGGTAGCTACATATTTAAATCCCAGGTGTTACTGTGAAATAAAGTTAAAATGGATGATCCTTTCTGAAGGAAAGTAGTTCAAATTCCACTGAGCAAAGTTTTCTTTCTTTAAGGAAATTTTTTTTAAACCAATACTTTTTATTATTTTATCATCCCTGGAAAATTCTGTATTAGCATACAGAATCATACTCTGCAAAATTTCTTATTTGTAGCTAGACTTTCTTATTTGTATCACTGACAGAGTTAGCTACTGGCTAGCTAGCCACCTTGGATTACCACTCTAATTTGCTTAGTTGTTACCTTGGGCAATGCGTGGAATTGGGTTACAATTCTCTTAATATCTACATGGCTTTCTAAGTGTCAACACTTGAATTCCAAGAGCAACAGAAAGTAAAAGCAAAATTTGGAAGCACTTTTTCAAGTTTCTACTTAGGTCACATTTAGTACCATCCTATTTACCAAAGCAAATTGCAAAAATAGACCAGAATCAAATTGCTGAAAAGTCATATTGCAAAGAATAGATACATGAAGAGGATTGGATAACTAAAGACATTTTTGCAATAAATCTATCATTGATGTTAATCAATTTTTAGATAGCTCAGGCAATTAGTGGTTGTAGGGTCAAGCTATAAACATGCTGAAGTCAAGAAGTTATTGGGAAAACTTTAAACAATTGTCCAATGAGTCAAGCAATCTGTACTTAAAATTTGCTCTACAATTCTGAGATTTCTATTTCCACATAGATTTGGTACACTGGCCTCTAACTTGAAACTTGTGTCTTTCTCAACCTCTGTGTTGTCAAGGATAAATTTTTTGAATAAAAGATAATTTTAAATTAGCTTTGCTATATAAACAAGTTTTGTAAAGTAATTCTTTAAAGTAGTTTTTTCCCCAATATTTTAGTATTTGACACAATTGAATTTGCCTAAAAGTAAAACTATAGTTCACTTATCTAAAGCAGTTTCCATGAGAAAATTGGATTTTAACTAATGGCAAATTAGTTCAAAGAGAGAAAAAAATATATATTTGTGCAGTAGGCACTGTATGAACTTGAAAACTCTACTCTAAAGGGGATTTAGACATAGAATTATGTGCTTTTAAATTATATAGAAGAGGTGTTTTGATGCCTAGTTATCTATGAAGTGTTTCTGAAAGAAGAATTTATGCTTTAACTAATGATGTTTAAACTTTTAAGATTTAATGTTCATGGAAAGAGAAGGGAAGGAAAGAATTGGCAAACTCAATGTGAACTGAAGTTTTCAGAATAATAGATACGTCTCTAAAGAAAATTGGCTGAAAACATAAATATTATAGAGGTTAGAAGAGTGTGATTCCTAATTTTATGAGTCAATTTGGCTAGTTTATGGTGTCCAGAAGTTTGGCTAAATCAATCTAGATATTGCTTGTAAGGTTATTTCTTAGACATGATTAACTTTTAAATCAGCGGCTTTAAGTAAAGCAGATTATCTCCCATAATGTAGGTGGGTCTTGTCCATCAGTTGACGGCCTTAAGAAAAAACGGAGGTCTCCTCGGGAAGATAGAATTCTGCCTCCAGAATGCCTTCAGACTTTATACTGTGATATCAACTTTTCTCAGTCTCATTTTGGAGACATTTGTAGGCAGCCCCTACAATCGCACAGGCTAATTCTGCAAAAGAAGTCTTGCTCCATCTCTTTATATACATTGGTCTGTTTCTCTGAAGAATCTTGGCTGATATGAGGAGTTTAGGGGGAATAACTTATTTTTCCCATTGACACAATAATATTTCCAGGATCTAAAGGTTAACACTTCACTGAAACAATATTTATTTCCAGATGATTTAAGTACATAGTGCTTATCACTTAGTTTAGTCAACCTATGTGCTGCAAGAATTTTTAAAACATGCAATATCTCAATATTTAATCGGGGCACTGATGTCATTTCTCTTAGACTGTCAAATAAAAAAATGACAACAGCTGACACAATACCCATCCGGTATGAATGAATCAAAATCATACCCATTTTTTTTGTCAGATCAGCAAAAAATATATCATTTTGTAGTGCCGCAGAATTTCAGTAATTATGTTATGTGTGACATGAGATGACAGAAGTTGAAAGTCCCTGACTTATCACAAGTGATCCTAATTTGCGTAACTAGTGAGTGACTACATACTGCTTTTCAGTTCAAATACAGTATGTATGTTTCACACTAAAATCAAAAGCTAGCTCTGTATCTTATGTTAACTAAATAAATACATATAGATCCAAATATAACAATTTCTCTCTTAGTTAAAATATTGGTTTGCATATTTGCAAGAAAGCATATGAGATATATCAAGGTTTGAACTAAAACTTAATTCTTTTAGTAAAATTTTCTGTAGAAACAATAAAAAGTGTTCTTTTCAACAAAACAAAATCACAGTAGTTATTAAAAGTTATCTTGCTTAATTGATTAAATTGATATTTTAACTCAAATTCAAAAAAATAAAACTAAGTGTATTGTGTTCTAAGCCCTAAGCTTTTCAGTTAATTAAAGTCTTATTCTTTTAATGATACAGGCACATTGTGTGGGTCTTATGTTGGAAAAGTCAAAGATTTAATATTTTGTCAAACTAGGTCAAGCCAAGTGTATGATCAGTTGAACATAGAATCATTGTTCATGAATTACATGTTTCCCTCTAGTATTTAAATGCCTCCTTATTTTCCTGTGATTTTATAATCACTACTCTAGTATCTCCTATAAACATCCCAAACTAAATAGTCATATATTTCTTGTAAACTCTTCTCATCTTATTTGTGTTAGACCTAACCTCCCCACTCATTTGCTCATTATGCCTTTCAATTCTACCTTCTACATGCCTAATCTTTTCCTAACTGCTCAATTCTATTGCCACTTAATTTTCGTGAGAACTGCTGAAATACATTCTGCATTCTAGGACTCACACAATAATAGTTCAGCAAGCAGAGCAAAGGCAAAAATGTAAAATAGCACTTAAATGCCCATCTGTGGGCACTGAACAAGGCAGAGGGACGGGGCTGGGAGAAACAATATTTTACTTCAAAAATCTTTGTACACAGTACTTTCACTACAAAATAATATTTATTACAACACACGGCTCCAGCACAAGCTGCGTATGTACAAGCACACACCGACCACCCTAACAAGGGAAAGCAAATCCTGGAGGGAAGGGGGAAGGGCGTTGGAAGGAGGTCGGCCAGGGGGCTGTTGAGAGAACATGGTGATGGGGGGATGTATTCCGTGGGACACTTGAATCTATGTAAACACAATAAATTTAAATCAATAAAAAATCTTTGTAATATTCCCCTGTTAAAAAGACAAAAGGAAGCCCTGGCTGGTTGGCTCAGTGGTAGAGAGTCCGCCCGGCGTGTTGATTTCCAGGGTTCAATTCCCAGTCAGGGCACACAGGAGAAGTGTCCATCTGCTTCTCCACTCTTCCCTTCTCTCTCTCTCTCTCTCTGTTTCTCTCCCCGCACTTCCCATAGCCATGGCTCTAATGGTTCAAGCAAGTTGGCCCTGGGCACTGAGGATGGCTCCATGGCCTGCCCTCAGGCACTAGGATGGCTCGGTTGCCAAGCAATGGAGTAGCAGCCCCAGATGTGCAGAACATCAGCACAGACGTGGGTTGCCAGGTGCATCCCAGTCAGGGCACATGTGAGAGTCTGTCTCTCTGCCTCCCTGCCTCTCACTTTAGAAAGAGAGAGAGAGAGAGAGAGAGAGAAACCACACTTTTGAAAATGTGTTATTAACCAGTTTGTGACACTTTTTAAAACCTGTATCAAAACCACAGTCGGGAATCAATTTCTTAAACATAACATGTATGGCAACATTAAAAGATAACTGCTACTGAAATCTAGGCAAACTCAGTTCACAGTGGAGCTTTATCTCCAGGCAAACACACATCTTTTTTTTTTTTTTTTTAATAAATTTTTATTAATGGTAATGGGATGACATTAATAAATCAGGGTACATATATTCAAAGAAAACATGTCTAGGTTATTTTGTCATCAAATTATGTTGCAAACCCCTCGCCCAAAGTCAGATTGTCCTCCGTCACCCTCTATCTAGTTCTCTGTGCCCCTCCCCCTCCCCCTAACTCTCTCCCTCCCTCCCTCCCATGTCCTCCCTCCCCCCCCACCCTTGGTAACCACCACACTCTTGTCCATGTCTCTTAGTCTCATTTTTATGTTCCACCAATGTATGGAATCATGTAGTTCTTGTTTTTTTCTGATTTGCTTATTTCACTCCTTATAATGTTATCAAGATCCCACCATTTTGCTGTAAATGATCTGATGTCATCATTTCTTATGGCTGAGTAGTATTCCATAGTGTATATGTGCCACATCTTCTTTATCCAGTCTTCTATTGAAGGGCTTTTTGGTTGTTTCCATGTCTTGGCCACTGTGAACAGTGCTGCAATGAACATGGGGCTACATGTGTCTTCACGTATCAATGTTTCTGAGGTTTTGGGGTATATACCCAGTAGAGGGATTGCTGGGTCATAAGGTAGTTCTATTTGCAGTTTTTTGAGGAACCAAAAAACTGCATACTTTCCTCCATAATGGTTGTACTACTTTACAGTCCCACCAACAGTGAATGAGGGTTCCTTTTTCTCCACAGCCTCTCCAACATTTGCTATTACCCGTCTTGTTGATAATAGCTAATCTAACAGGAGTGAGGTGGTATCTCATTGTAGTTTTGATTTGCATTTCTCTAATAACTAATGAAGCTGAGCATCTTTTCATATATCTGTTGGCCATTTGTATCTCTTCCTGGGAGAAGTGTCTGTTCATGTCCTCTTCCCATTTTTTTATTGGATTGTTTGTTTGTTGTTGAGTTTTATGAGTTCTTTGTAAATTTTGGATATTAGGCCCTTATCTGAGCTGTCGTTTGAAAATATCAGTTCCCATATAGTTGGCTTTCTGTTTATTTTGATATCAGTTTCTCTTGCTGAGCAAAAACTTTTAATTCTGATGTAGTCCCATTCATTTATCATTGCCTTCACTTCTCTTGCCATTGGAGTCAAGTTCATAAAATGTTCTTTAAAACCCAGGTCCATGATTTTAGTACCTATGTCTTCTTCTATGTACTTTATTGTTTCAGGTCTTATATTTAGGTCTTTGATCCATTTTGAATTAATTTTAGTACACGGGGACAGGCTGTAGTCGAGTTTCATTCTTTTGCATGTGGCTTTCCAGTTTTCCCAACACCATTTGTTGAAGAGGCTTTCTTTTCTCCATTGTGTGTTGTTGGCCCCTTTATTAAAGATTATTTGACCATATATATGTGGTTTTATTTCTGGGCTTTCTATTCTGTTCCATTGGTCTGAGTGTCTATTTTTTTGCCAATACCATGCTGTTTTGATTATCGTGGCCCTATAATATAGTTTAAAGTCAGGTATTGTAATGCCCTCAGCTTCATTCTTTTTCCTTAGGATTGTTTTGGCTATTCGGGGTTTTTTATAGTTCCATATAAATCTGATGATTTTTTGTTCCATTTCTTTAAAAAATCTCATAGGGATTTTGATGGGAATTGCATTAAATTTGTATATTGCTTTGGGTAATATGGCCATTTTGATTATATTTATTCTTCCTATCCAAGAACAAGGAATATTTTTCCATCTCATTGTATCTTTTTCGATTTCCCTTAACAATGCTTTGTAATTTTCATTATATAGGTCCTTTACGTTCTTTGTTATGTTTATTCCTAGGTATTTTATTTTTTTGTTGTTGCAATCGTGATGGGGATTATTTTTTTGAGTTCGTTTTCTAATATTTCATTGTTGGCATATAGAAAGGCTATGGACTTTTGTATGTTAATTTTGTATCCTGCGACCTTACTGTATTGGTTTATTGTTTCTAATAATCTTTTTGTGGAGTCCTTCGGGTTTTCGATGTATAGGATCATATCATCAGCAAAAAGTGATAGCTTTACTTCTTCTTTTCCGATATGGATGCCTTTTATTTCTTTGTCTTGTCTGATTGCTCTGGCCAGAACTTCTAGCACCACGTTGAATAAGAGTGGAGAGAGTGGACAACCCTGTCTTGTTCCTGATTTAAGGTAGAAAGTCCTCAGTTTTATGCCGTTTAATAGGATGTTGGCTGATGGTTTATCATATATGGCCTTTATCATGTTGAGATATTTTCCTTCTATACCCATTTTGTTGAGAGTCTTAAACATAAAATTGTGTTGTATTTTATCAAAAGCCTTTTCTGCATCTATTGATAAGATCATGTGGTTTTTGTTCTTTGTTTTGTTCATATGGTGTATTACGTTAACCGTTTTGCGTATGTTGAACCATCCTTGAGATTCTGGGATGAATCCCACTTGATCATGATGTATTATTTTTTTAATATGTTGTTGTATTCGGTTTGCCAGTATTTTGTTTAGTATTTTAGCATCTGTATTCATTAGAGATATTGGTCTGTAGTTTTCTTTCTTTGTGCCATCCTTGCCAGGTTTTGGTATGAAGGTTATGTTGGCCTCATAAAATGTGTTTGGAAGTATTACTTCTTCTTCAATTTTTTGGAAGACTTTGAGTAGAATAGGAACCAAGTCTTCTTTGAATGTTTGATAGAATTCACTAGTATAACCGTCTGGGCCTGGACTTTTATTTTTGGGGAGATTTTTAATAGTTTTTTCTATTTCCTCCCTGCTGATTGGTCTGTTTAGGCTTTCTGCTTCTTCATGACTCAGTCT
The DNA here is from genome assembly GCF_036850765.1 of Saccopteryx bilineata. Lineage (NCBI taxonomy): Eukaryota > Metazoa > Chordata > Mammalia > Chiroptera > Emballonuridae > Saccopteryx > Saccopteryx bilineata. The sequence continues at coordinate 46,854,301 of NC_089501.1, read as the reverse complement.
AGGAAGGTTGTATTGTTCTAGGAATTTATCCATTTCTTCTAGATTGTTGTATTTGGTGGCATATAATTTTTCATAGTATTCTACAATAATTCTTTGTATTTCTATGATGTCTGTGGTGATCTCTCCTCTTTCATTTTGGATTTTATTTATTTGAGTCCTGTGTCTTTTTTCCTTGGTGAGTCTTGCCAAGGGTTTGTCAATTTTGTTGATCTTTTCAAAGAACCAGCTCCTTGTTTTATTGATTTTTTCTATAGTTTTTCTGTTCTCTATTTCATTTATTTCTGCTCTGATTTTTATTATCTCCTTTCTTCGGCTGGTTTTGGGTTGTCTTTGTTCTTCTTTTTCTAGTTCCTTAAGGTGTGAAGTTAAGTGGTTTACTTCGGCTCTCTCTTGTTTGTTCATATAGGCCTGAAGTGATATGAACTTTCCTCTTATTACTGCTTTTGCTGCATCCCAGAGATTCTGATATGTCGTATTTTCATTTTCATTTGTCTGTATATATCTTTTGATTTCTGCGCTTATTTCTTCTTTGACCCATTCATTTTTTAGAAGTATGTTGTTTAGTTTCCACATTTTTGTGGGTTTTTCCCCCTCTTTTTTGTAGTTGAATTCTAGTTTCAAGGCTTTATGATCAGAAAATATGCTTGGTACAATTTCAATTTTTCTAAATTTGCTGATATTGTCTTTGTGGCCCAACATATGGTCAATTCTTGAGAATGTTCCATGTACACTAGAGAAAAATGTATACTCTGTCGCTTTGGGATGAAGTGTCCTATAGATGTCTATCATATCCAGGTGTTCTAGTATTTCGTTTAAGGCCACTATATCTTTATTGATTCTCTGTTTGGATGACCGATCTAGAGCCGTCAGCGGTGTATTGAGGTCTCCAAGTATGATTGTATTTTTGTTAGTTTTTGTTTTAAGGTCAATAAGTAGCTGTCTTATATATTTTGGTGCTCCTTGGTTTGGTGCATATATATTAAGGATTGTTATGTCTTCTTGATTCAACTTCCCCTTAATCATTATGAAATGACCATTTTTGTCTCTGAGTACTTTTTCTGTCTTGTAGTCAGCATTATTAGATATGAGTATTGCTACACCTGCTTTTTTTTGGGTGTTGTTTGCTTGGAATATTGTTTTCCAGCCTTTCACTTTGAATTTGTTTTTATCCTTGTTGCTTAGATGTGTTTCTTGTAGGCAGCATATAGTTGGATTTTCTTTTTTAATCCATTCTGCTACTCTGTGTCTTTTTATTGGTAAGTTTAATCCATTTACATTTAGTGTAATTATTGACACTTGTGGGTTCCCTACTGCCATTTTATAAATTGCTTTCTGTTAGTTTTGTATCTAGTTTGATTCTTCTCTTTTGTTTTTCTATCATTTGTTTTTGTTTGTTTGTGTTCCATACTTCTTTCCTCTGTTGCTACCTTTTTTAAGTCAAGTGTTTTTGTGGTGGTTTTTTCAAGGGTGGTTACCATTAAGTAATGAAAAGGGTACCTACCATATTCATTGTAGTACCCTATCTTATAAGTATTTCTGCACTTCATCATCCTTTGCTACTGTTAATCTCCATCCTCTCCCCCCTTTTTTTCCTTTGTTGTCACAGTTTAAGTTTGGTTTTATTGTGTTCTTAGTGGAGCTGTTACTTGTGGTGTTGTTTTCTTTTGTTCTTTGAATCTGTTTGGAAAACCCCCCTTAGTATTTCCTGGAGTGGGGGCTTTCTGTTGATAAATTCTCTCATCTTTTCTGTATTTGTGAATGTTTTTATATCTCCTTCATACTTGAAGGATAGCTTTGATGGGTATAGTATTCTTGGCTGAAAGTTCCTCTCTTTCAGGGCTTTAAATATTGGGGTCCACTCTCTTCTAGCTTGTAGAGTTTCTGCTGAGAAATCTGATGATAATCTAATAGGCCTTCCTTTATATGTTGTACTCTTCTTTTCCCTGGCTGCCTTGAGAATTTTTTCTTTGTCATTGGTTTGTGTCATCTTTATTATGATGTGCCTTGGAGTGGGTTTGTTGGGGTTAAGAAAACTTGGTGTTCTGTTTGCTTCTTGAATTTGAGGCTTTAGTTCCTTCCACAGGCTTGGGAAGTTCTCGTCTATTATTTGTTTGAGTATATTCTCCATTCCATTTTCTTTCTCTTCTCCCTCTGATATACCTATTATTCTTATGTTATTCTTTCTGATGGAGTCAGACAATTCCTGTAGGGCTTTCTCATTTTTTATTATTTTTGAGTCTCTTTCTTCTTCTCTCTGTTGTGCCTCAAGTTGTTTGTCTTCTATTTCACTAATCCTATCTTCAATCTGGGCTGTTCTGTTAGCTAAGCTTGTTACCTCATTTTTCAGCTCGTGAATTGAGTTTTTCATTTCTGTTTGATTTGTTTTTATAGTTTCAATTTCCTTGGTAATATATTCTTTGTGTTCATTGAGTTGTTTTCTGATCTCCCTATATTGCCTTTCTGTGGTTTCTTGTATATCTCTGAGTATTTTTAAGATTTCTATTTTAAATTCTCTGTCATTTAGCTCCAAGGCTTCCAATATGTTAAGTCTTTTCTCCATAGATTTTTCCACATCTATTTGTGTTACCTCTCTTTCTTTTGTATCCATAATATTCGATTTCCTCTTTCTTATCGGCATCTGAGGGTGGTCTTATTGATAGCACTAATTAGAATTAATAAAGAGTAAAAAGAAAAAAAAAAAGGGTAAAACACCCCACAAAAAAAAACAGTAATAATTTATTATTTCCCCCTTTTTTTCTCTCTTCTCTTTCCCTCCTCTCCCCTCCTCAGGGAAATATCATGCCTATAATGGAGGGCCTGATTTGGGGTGAAGAGTTCAAGGGGCAAAAAAAAGGGAGTAGGGACCTACTAAATGCAAAAAAAAAAAAAGGAAGAAAATCTTAGAGAAGCATAAGATGATTTGCTTGTAAGTGATGGTCAACTAAGAGATATAATGAGAGGGATAAGAGGAAATCAGAAAAAAGGACCAAAAAAGAATAATAAAGAAGAAAAAATAAAAATAATAAGTAAAAATCTGTTGTATTAAGTGGAGCGAAGACTAAATACAATGGAGACCTTGGGTTGGGAGGACCCAAAATGCCACAAAAATAAACAAACAAGAGAAAAAATAAAAATAAAAACAAAAGCAAAAAAGAGAAATAAAGCTAAAAAAAAGCCTTGAGTCCCACATTAACTAATTTGTTCGTGATTGAGATTATATGGGAGGAAAGTAAAATGAGAAAAGAAAAAACGAATAGAAAGGAAAAAATAAGAAAAAGAGAAAAACAAAGGAAGAAATAAAATAGGACGAGAAAAAAACAAAATAAAGCAAGACAAAAAAAAAAAAACAAAAAGAAACAAAAGAGGAGAGAGTGAGAGTTAAGTGTTTTGGAGTATAACCTTAAAGGAGGGTGAGGATGAAGAAGAAAAATAAAATGCAACACTCATGGATAGTGTAGTTCAAGAAAGGGGAAGCATAAGATGGGCAGAGAATAGAAGGACCGAGGTGGAGGAAATAAAGGCAAAAAGATAGAAGAAACAAACAACAACAACAACAACAACAACAACAAAATTAGTGGATCAAGTTGTAAAGTCTGTGGGTTTTTCTTGATTTTGAGAGGTTAACTTCTTCCTTTTTCTTTTCTCTCCCTCTTCCTAGTCAGTGACTCTGTACCCCAGGCTCTGCCCCTGTGTCACTCTTAGGTAGGGATTTGCAGTTGATGGGATTCTATGGCTATGTCATATAATTGGCTTTAGTCTTGCTGGAAGTAAAGGCTTGTTGGCGTTTGCAGGGTCCAACGATGAGAGAGTTTGCTTTCCTGGATTCTCTCTCCTAGTCCCCCCTTTCTGAATTAGCAGCCTGGTGATCCAGCTATAAGGCTGCAACTGCTTCTGCCTGGGGAGTAAGAGGCTCAAAGAGCTGGGAAATCCCCACTCTATCCCCACTCAGTGCAAGGCTTTGGGAAAGGCTCTGACAGTCAGGGCCTCCAGTGTAATCAGGCGGGGGTGGGAGTCAATTGTTGTCAAGGTGACTGTTCAGCGCCTATCATTTAGTTGGACCTCTCAACCCAGGCTTTCCACACTTTGTAGCCTGTTTTTGCAGGGAAGAAGAGGCACTAGTCTCTGCTTGCGACTAGTGTAGTATAGACCTTAATATCTGCCAAGTCCTCCTTGTTAGCGTTTATCCCTGAATATGGAGGCTCTATCAATCAGAAGTTGCCCCCGCCCCTTTAGCGAGAGGCACTAAAAAATATCACGCCTCTTGTCTTGGATCCCTGAACTGAGAGAGATCTTATCAATTAGAACCGAGGGTGCGCAGATTTTATGGGTTAAGCTAATTTCAGTGATTGGGTCGCAGCTGTGCTTCCGAAGGTATTTTAGGCTGCCTGCGCGCGCCCCTCCCCCAACGCTTGATTGTTAGCTTGAATGGCTGGGTGAGGTGCCCCACCCACGGAGAGAATCTCCCAAGCCTCTCCCGCTCGCCCCGCCGCTGGCGGCTGGACTGCACCAGGCGCAGGATAATGGAGCCCCCTGGGTGTGCGGGCCAGCAGGGCGCCCTGGGCGCGTGGAATGCCCAAGGCACGCGCGCGAATGGGGCGCTCCGGGCACCGGTGGCCGGCGACCCCCACTCGCAGTGTGCGGGCCGCTGGGAACGTCAGCGGTGCTCAACCGGACCGGGCGCGCGCGGTGGCTCCTGGCGGCCGCTCGCGGCGGCGGCTCGCGGCGGCGGCTCGCGGGGGCTCGCAGCGGCTCACGGTGGCAGCTCACGTTGGCCGCTCGCGGCGGCTCATGGTTCCCAAGTATATGGGCTGACACACCGCAGGCGCACTCCCTCGAGGCTTGAATGAGCGTCGCAGCTGCAGTAGCTTCCTCCACACCCTCGTCTCTCAGATTCAAGTGATAACAGTCCTTTTGCTTTCAGTTTGTGTGGAACTCTGGAATGCTCCGAGGATAAATTTTTCTGTTTCTAGTTGATAAATTTGTTGTGATTTAGGGGAGAGCTGTCGGACGCGCTTCTCACGGCGCCATTTCCGTGACGTCCCAAACACACATCTTAATGAACTCTGCAGACTGGATTTTAATTCAGAAGAATAAGTGAATAACCCAAACTAATTAAGTTATACATATGTAAAAATGTGTGCATATATTTGTATACATCCATATTTGTATAGATGTATGAATTTGTACATATGCATATTATAATATTTCCATCTTTTTAATAATTATGTGAATTCCTTTCTTTGTATTTTAAACAAAATGACACAAATGTATCTATATACCTCTGATATAAAAAAAAGTTCATAATTTTACTTTAGTTAGGCCTAAAATTTCTAAAGAAATAATCATTTCTTTTTTTTTTTTTTTTTTTTTTTTTTTGGTGGTTTTTTTTTATTTTATTTTTATTTATTTTTATTTTTTATTTATTCATTTTGTTTTAGAGAGGAGAGAGAGAGAGAGAGAGAGAGAGAGAGAGAGGAGAGACAGAAAGAGAGAAGGGAGGGAGGAGCTGGAAGCATCAACTCCCATATGTGCCTTGACCAGGCAAGCCCAGGTTTTGAACCGGCGACCTCAGCATTTCCAGGTCGACGCTTTATCCACTGCGCCACCACAGGTCAGGCAGAAATAATCATTTCTATAATGATGAAACTACAATGAATCATTTGGCATTATTGTATTATTATATAGATACTATTAATGAAAGAATTGGTTATTGTATACATTAGAAGGAAAGAGTAACACAACTCTGTCTATTAAGGATATTTGACATATAGATTAAATTGAATCTATTTATGTGGTGTAATTTAATGTATGTATATACATTTAATTTGTTCAGAATAAAATTGCATTTTAATGTATCCCCAAATGTTTAAGATAAAGTAATGAAATGTATATGTGTGCACTTGACATGAACACACATATATTTGTGAGTATTTAAAAAAGAATTAGCCTAAATTTCTTTGGACTTCTTTTTGTTTTACCTGGAGAAATATTGAGCAGTGATTAATCAGTCTCACAGTCTTTATCGAATTTTCTGTGACTGCAATAGCACTTTCCAACTACCTAAATATTAAATTCCTAAAAGAAAATCAGTTTAAGGAGGATTACAGAAAATCAAAAAATTGTTGAGTTTTGCCAACTTAAGAGAGGTCTCTTGTTTATTAGAAAGAAAAAGAATCAATATCAATATAAACATAATTTTAAATATTTTAATAATTTAATTAACTGTTTTAAAAATCAAAACCAATGCAAAAAATTCATGATGAGTAAAATATAAAAAATTTAACTAAACATAGGATCATCATTATTCACTTTTTTTTTTTTTTTTGGTATTTTTCTGAAGTTAGAAGCGGGAGGCAGTCAGACTCCTGCATATGCCTGACTGGGATCCACCCAGTATGCACATCAGGGGGCGATGCTCTGCCTATCTGGGGTGTTGCTCTGTTGTGGCAGGAGCCATTCTAGCATCTGAGGCAGAGGCCACGGAGCCATCCTCAGCGCCCGGGCCAACTTGGCTCCAATGGAGCCTTGGCTGCGGGAGGGGAAGAGAGAGACAGAGAGAAAGGAGAGGGGGAAGAGTGGAGAAGCAGATGGGTGCTTCTCTTGTGTGCCCTAACAGAGAATCGAACCTGGGACTTCCACATGCTGGCCAACATTCTACTGCTGAGCCAACCGGCCAGGGTCCATTATTCACTTTTAAAAATAATTTTTAAATTACATTTATTATGGTGACATTGGTGAATAAAATTGCTTAGGGTTCAGGTGTACAATTCTAGCTACATAGTCTGTATATTGCATTGTGTACTCACCACCCAAAGTCAAACCTTCTTTCATCACATATTTTACACCCCTTACCCTTTATTACCTGCCACTTCCTTCCCCTCTGGTGAATACCATACCATTCTCTGTGTCTATTGGTTTTTATTTGTTGATTTTCTTGTTCATTCATTAGTTGCTTTCTGTTTTATTTCCCATGTGTGATATATAAGTGAAATAATATAGTTCTTAACTTTTCCTGTCTGATTTAAAGTATAGTTTACATATAATATATTAGTTTCAGGTGTACAACATAGTGATTCAACATTGATATACTTTATGGTGTGACCACCATGATAAGTCCAGTAACCATCTGCCACTGTGCAAAGTTATTATGATATTATTGACTATATTCCCTGTGCTGTGGTTTACTTATCTTATAACTGAAAGTTTATACCTTATTCCCCTTCACTGTTTTCATCCATCTACCTCATCCCTGTTTCCTCTGGCAACCATCAGTCTGCATTCTGTATCTATGAGTCTGTTTCTCTTTTGTCATTATTAATGAGCTTTGCACAAATCATTGCTTCCAATTCAGAAGCCATGAAGAAACAATTAAAAAGATAACATGGAAACTAAATGATAAATTGAGATTATGCAGAATTGGGCATGCCAAATTTCTATGAAAAAATTCAAAAGAAAAAATTGAATATAAATTGATTATAATACATCTTACAAATGACCAATATAACATTTTGACAAAATGTATATAGTATATAAAGATGCTTAGCTTTATATATAAGTAAGGAAATCCACATTAGCTCTGTATGATATGATTTATTATATAATAGAATAATAAATGATAATCACATAATATATCATATTATATAACTGATAAAAACATATATATAAATATAATCCTTGATACCTTAATATATGGATATCACCTATATATTATAGTACAAGTATAAAACTTGAACAAAAATAAGCAAATAACATGAATCTAAAATTAGATTAGACAGAATAGAAATAAAAACATTAAACTTTATAGAAATCAAAGAATAAATATTGTGTCAATAATGAGAAACTAATCTCATATACTTTAGATTAGAAAACAACAAGAATTCATTATGTATACTGTTGGTAACTTGTGATTTAAAGAAGGTTTGAGATATCTCTGTTTACTGTACAGTCACTTCAATTCTGGAACTTCCTCCAAAAAAATAATTGATTAAAAGAAACGCTGTTAAAGGAACTTTATTGCAATGTAAACAATACGTAACTCAACACATTTAGATACTATAGTCATATACATATTTCTCAAGTTTGAAAAATGTTTGAAATGTTATGTTATCTCTAAAACCTAGTTACAAAATCATGTATACATTATCAGCTGATGTTTATTTAAACATTATGTGACTAGAAGCGTGAACACATTTGTTTCTAGAAAACTGGGAGAGACTCTGTGTCAAAATGTTATTACAGGTCATCTCTGCATGAACTGTGACTTTCGCTTTCTTAGTCACATCTCTTCACATCGTCCGTGAGATTAGCTTTGCAGTTCAACAAAATTAAATTAGTTAAAATGTAATTTAGGAACATAAGAGGAATTGTTTAATTAGACTACTTCTCGACAGTAAAGATATCCATAGAAAGTAATTAATTTGACTGAAGTTTAGTTCTATTTTATATGAACTTCAAACAGGAACAACAGAAGACCGTTCTTTCTGTTTGAACTGGGATGACTTACTCGTTTGCCTCACACGTTTCTTCCCCAGAGTGGGCTGCTCTCCAATATGCTCCCTTTTTAAGCATGGCTGAATGTATAATGTAATGTATTGTCCGGAAGAAGTAGTGTCAATTTATATACAGGGGATAAGTGCAAATATGACACATTAAAAAGTGGTCACAAAAACATGTAAACAACATGCCTTAATATCACAAGTGAACAATAAAGTCCAGTGTCTAGATGAAGACTAGCCAAAGGAAGCTTTATCTGCTTTCACAGGTAAAGTCTAGAACACTAAGTGTTCAGGGACTGCGGAAACACAGTCAGGCCTGCTCCACAAAGCGGCTTTCATAATAGTACCAAAATACCATTTTTTTGAAGAACAAAGAAATGTTGGCACATTGGAAAAACAGCTCAGCCAACTTGAATTACTATGTTTTCAAATTATTATTGTTGCTGTTGTCTGGTTTATTGTCATTTTAAACATGCAGTGCATTCATATAATGACAATTCAAAATTACAAAAAGATATACAACCACCCTCTCACTATGTCCCCAAGGATTCTAGTTCTCTGGCTTAAACGCCAGGACCGGTACAGAGACTCAGGCAATGACTGAGGGGAATGAGAGGAGAGGAGGTGACTATCCCATAATTTATTGCATAAACTTAACTTGATGTTTATATAGTTCAGGTTAATAATCTTAATTTTCACACTTTTATTATTTTCTTAAAATGATGTGAGGAGAGAAAAGATATTTTAAAACTGAATCACTATCAGTTCCTAAAACTGCTTTAAAGGATGAAGACATGGTCTATGTTGAAAAATAGAGTTTATTATTATATCATCACTGTTTTTAAAAATGATACTTTCACTTAGCTGGTCCTTCTTTGGCATCAGGTATCACATCAAATGGTTTACCTTCTGTCAATTCTATTCAAGACCTTGTGTTACATTCCAGGAGACAGACTGCAGCATGCTGTGGCCTATCTCGCTAGGATGTAACACTTGCTGCATAGCTTTATTATTTTCTCCTTGTAGACACTCGAATTTGAACCAAAGGAATTATAGAATTAGTCTCATGACATGGCTAAATTGCAGTTGCAGACTAAAGTAATCTCTAACAATTCTACTCTCTGACACCAAATTTATAGTAATCAAGTCCATATTCTTAATTGACCATCTGCTATGGACTGAATGTCTGTGTCTCCCCCAAATTCATATGTTGAAACCTAACTTCAAAGAGAATAGTGTTAGCATATGGGGCCTTTGGAAAGTGATTAAGTCATGAGGATGGGACCCTCATAAATGGGATGAATACCTTTATAAATAAAAGAGGCTCTACAGCAATCTCCACCCCCTCCCACCAACTGAAGTTACAGCTACTAGCAGGGTGTGTATGCCCCGGAAATCTTGCTCTCACCCAACACCACAGCTGACCACACCTTGATTTTAGACTTCTCAACTTCCTGGGCTGTAAGACATACATTTCTACTGTTAAAAAGCTACCCAGTTCATGGTATTTTTAATTTTTTTAGCAGCTCAAAAGGACAAAGACATTTATCATTCTAAAATAACAGACTATGAACAACAACAAAAAAACTCAGTCAAACTTTGGAATGAAGTAGAAATAGCTACATTTAATAAATTGTTAATTTATTTTTATTGTGGTTAGAACACTTCACTACCCTCAACAAATTTTAAGTGTACAATGCAGTATTTCTAACTGTAAGCACAAATGTAAATTTTAATGTGATCAGAGAACTTAGTTAACATATTCATGTAATTGGCCGCTAAACTCTACTGTGACATTTCAAATTAAAAATTTTCGAAGTTTTGAACAAAGATTCTCTCCTGGGGAGAAAATACCACCTTTACTTGCCACAGAAGTCCTAATTGGTATATTGTCATTTTAGTTTCCTCTATCAGACTGTATAAAAAGCACTCCAGTCATAGCAGGTAAAATCTCTATCACCCAGGCCACAGCGTTTTAGTTTTCAAAGCACCACCTGTACCGGCTCAAGCTTGTGCTGGTCTGAGTTACTACCAGCTGTTCAAGACCTTCCAGAAGGTGAGTCCTAGGGTGTGTGCTCTTTTATGTCTGCCTTCTTTCACTGGGCACAGTGTTTGAAAGGTTCATCTGTGATGTTACTTACATGTTCCAATATTTTTGTTGCTGAGCAGTATCCCACTCTATGAAATACAGTACACTGTATACATTGGTTGTTTTGTGATGATTGGACCAACTTATTCATACACTCTTCATATGAGTTCCAAGTATTCTCTCCTAGTGTGTACCTAACCTGCATCCTATCATTATGTCTAATTAAGGACAAATATTAAAGAACACAGATTACTTTGTACTGGGTTCACAATGGTTTTGGATTTTTTTGCCTAACAGTATTGCTCTATTGAACTGAAGCTCCCTTTGCTTGTTCAGAGCAAAGACAAAAGCGAACAAAAAACAGCACAGAATTTAATGGGTAATGATGGCCATTTCTTTTGTTGTCATTTGGGAAAAGCTGTCAGTGCACCCAGAGTTTCTCAAAGCATTTACGATCATGTTTATATAATTAAGTCGGCTGCTCAAAGACAAAGATGAGGTTGGGTCTTCTTAGCGCTTTGTCTTTTGTTCTTGTTCACTGCACCTTTGTGGTGATATCCCACTCTCTTTGTTCCTCTCCTGCCAGGATTCTTGAGAAAGTGCACACTGTAAAATGACACATGATCCTTACAACTACAATCTGTTTGTTGATGTTGACAGTCCACAGGGTATTCTTTTATTTTCCATCCATTAGAAAAATATTTAACAGTCAAAAGCTTCCCTGGAGCTTTCATTCTTTCCAACAAATGAGAAAACCCAGGACTGTTATTTCAGTTTATTCCTGAAGCTGTAATCTTTAATGGCATGCGGAAAGACTTATTATTAGAATATATTGGTTCTTTATTTAACGTTATTTAAAAGCTGAGCCTACAGTAGATCTCCTTGGCCCCTTTCCAACAGAACTGTAAATAAAATGCAAGGCATAGGAAATGAACTTATTTTAACCAATTACATCTGCAATGGCCCATCCAGGTTTATTGAGATATCATTGACACATAACATATGCAAATTTAAGGATTACAATGTGATAATCCGATACATGCATATATTGGGAAATGTTTGCCACAACAAGGTGGGGTTTCATTTCTTGCTTTGTGTTTCTATGTTTCATGATATTTTATTGAGTGTCGCTCACACGTATATGAAATATTCTTTAGGATTGAAAACAGAGCTTCTTCTTTTGTTGTAACAGTAACATGAGGGAGTGTGGAAGATTTTATCAATTGGATCCGGAGTTAAGCTCGACTTCAATTTTGCTGTTGATATTCTTACCTTCAGTGAATGACAGATTAGTGGTGGATTGTTCCTTTGTGCTTAGAGTGAGCTCCAGGAACAGCAGACAGTTATCTCAATGTTCCAGCTCCTCTCTGCACTTTTGATGATGTCTGGAAGCCTGTGACTCAGGGAGAGTTTTCCCATGACGTTGCTCCCCCATACTCCTGCCTTCGACCCCTGCTGTAAACTACTGACCGCTCCAGTCTCTCGGAGGCAGGCCCTCCTTTCTCAGAATTCCTGCTGTTTCCGAAGGCAGACAAACTCCATCTTTTATCTGCAGATGATCTTGGGCAGATTTTCTTGCTCCTCCCCCAGTAGTAAACATTTGTCTGGTACTAGTCCAAAACAAGTTTGTTTCCATGTTTTGGTGATTGTAAGTAATGCTGCAATAAATATAAGGACACATATATCTTTTTGAATTAGTGTTGTTTTTTTTTTTTAAATGCATACCCAGAAATGGTGTTGCTGGGTCACGTAATAGTTTTAGTTTTAATTTTTTGATGGGTCGATCTCCATACTGTTTTCATAGGGACTGCACCATTTAACAATCCTACCAACTATCAACAAGGGTATTGTGTTTTTAATTTCAAATTTTACTTGTTCATTCTATTATATAGGAAGGTGATTGATTGGTATATTGACCTGGTATTCAGCAAACTTGACATAATTATTTATTAGTTGTAAGGCTTTTGGTTGGATCTGAGGGGTCTTAGAGAGCAATGAGAAGTTCCAGTGAAAATACAGATAACAAGGGGTGCTATGCCATCTTAAGGAAAATGATCATTATCTTGACTTTAAGTAAGAATAGAACTGTCAGGGTTGCTGTTAAATAAATTAATATATGTAAAGATCTTTAGAAAGTGCTTTTCACTTGTTACTCACTATAATTATAGGACTAAATTTTGTGCCCTCAAAAGTTCATATGGTGAAATTTTAACCCCTGTATCTCAGAACATAACTGTATTTGGAGATAGGTGTTGAAAGTGAAGTCTTTAGGGTTGGCCCTAACCCAATACAACTCGTGTTCTTGTATGAATAAGAAACGTGGACACAGACACCTACAGAGGGAAGCCTATGTGAAGACACCAGCACACGCCCCTCCTCAGGTCAAGGTGGGACAGACTTCTCCCTCCTGACCTGCTGTTGATACCTGGATCTCAGACTTCTGGCCTCCAGGGACTGAGAAAATCAATTTCTGATGCTTAAGCCACCTCCTTTGTGCTACCTGTTATGACGGCTCTCGTAAGTCAGTCCAAGCACTATTATGTGTTAGCTATAAATAGTAAATTTTTAGGGAAAATTAGCCATTTGATCTCTCTCTGTTAATTTAACTGTTATGTATAGGTGATTGAGAAATAATACTCTTTCCTACAGAATAAATCTCATGTTACACTTTCATGAATCTGAAGTCTTTTGCTCAGTAAAACCCAAATATCAAAAGCACGTCATATTGATGTAATCAGTAATTCCCTTCCTCCTGCTGCTGTAGTTACTGCAACTCCTGTGTTTTCTTCCCAGTGCTCCAGTTAGAGCTGGGTGCCGTTCCCTGAATCAATCAGTGTGTTAGGAGCTAGAAGAGATCTTAATCTCCAGTTTAGGAAATGGAATCATCATCTTTGTAACTCTAGCTAAGGCTATAGTTGCGGTTCAGGAATATCATCTCTTTCCCCCAAATCCTTAATGATACCACACATTTTATATTAAAGTCTTTTGAGATTGAGGGTTTCTACATTACCTGATTTATAAAATTTCTGAAAGAAGACAGTGCAGAGACCTTAAGTGACAACAATAGTAATGTTAATAATCATATAATATTACATATTGTAGTGTTTAAGGTAATCTTAAAAGTAATCTAATTCATCTCTGCAATTGACTGATGTGGTCATCAAGCCAGGGCAATGATAAATGTCCTGCCTGGTTCTCAGAGATAGGAACTTAATTCAGATGCCCTCACTCTAGACCAGTGATTCCCAATCTTTTTCATCTCACGGCACACATAAACTACTAAAATACTGCAACACACCAATTCATACATTTTTGCCGATCTGACAAACAAAAACATAAGTGTAATGTTGATTCATTCACACTGGCTACTACTGTGTTGGCTATTGTCATTTTTTTTTTATTTGACAATCTAAGGGAAAAGAGGTCAGTGCCCCTGACTAAATAGTCAGGTACAGCATTTTTAAAAGCTGAGGCATCCTGTGGGAAATAACTAGTCTAGACCCTGGCTCTTTCTACTCAACCGTAACATCAGTAATGAAAAGGAAATGTACTTTCACATGAAAGTGAGAATTTATTGGTGTGAAACATCAAAATTATTACATTTTCCCAGTCAAAAGAAATCAGGTTCAGTTTCGCTCTGCCTTGTGTGTGACTAACCATCATTCCTCCATGGCTTCCATGGTCTCTCTCTGAGCACTCTGAGGAATTAAAGCGGCAGAGCAAGGTAGTGTCCATGGCTGTGGTTTTTAAACTATCCAATCACTGGCAGTGATTAAAGGGGTGACAATGACAGAAAAATAAATATAGTTTTACTACAGACGGTTTTTAACACTTACTTTGTGAAAATGACTGTAAATACTCTGACTTTAAGAGTGATATTGTGCTAAGACTGATAGTCTGGACAAAGCAATGGGGTCCATTTCCTTCAACTGTTGTAATCACTTAAACACAATACTAGACTAACAAACTGTAGAATGAGAGTGCTTATTTCCTCAGAAAGGGAAGGCCTTCCTGTTTCTGTTATGTTTAGCAACATATAGTTGTCCAAATTGTTTCCTCTCCCACACTAAATCAATTGAAACTTAAAGAGAACTATTAAAAACATCATGCTACTTTTAATAAGAAACACTTTGATGTATATAGGTTGAATGAGAGATATATTTTGAATAAAAGTCCATGTTGCATTAACCATTTTCTAGGAAATTCTTTAGCCTGACAAAAATACAATAGGCGAAAATGACTTTCAAGGAAAATGGTGTATTTGGAGAAGCATCTCTTACTTCTGGTGTCTCCTTGACAAAATAAGATAGAAAAAAGAAAAAATAAATGAAAGAAAAACCAGACTTTTCTAGTATCAAGAGAAATATGAAATTTAAACTCAGATAAGTTTGCCATTCTGATATTTCAGGCCTCCTTTATTTTATTGATAGTATTCCTCTATAAAGGGCAATGTCAAAATTATTTAACCTCCCCCCCATCCCCCACATAGTGTTAGGCCATGGAATCATCAAGTTTTTTTTTTTTTTTTAAATAATTTTATTTTTTTAATGGGGTGACATCAATAAATCAGGATACATATATTCAAAGATAACAAGACCAGGGTATCTTGTCGTTCAATTATGATGCATACCCGTCACCCAAAGTCAGATTGTCCTCTGTCACCTTCTATCTTGTTTTCTTTGTGCCCCTCCCCCTCCCCTTTCCCTCTCCCATTCCCCCCTCCCCCCCGTAACCACCACACCTTATCAATGTCTCTTAGTTTCACTTTTATGTCCCACCTACGTATGGAATAATGCAGTTCCTGGTTTTTTCTGATTTACTTATTTCGCTTCGTATCATGTTATCTAGATCCCACCATTTTGCTGTAAATGTTCCGATGTCATCATTTCTTATGGCTGAGTAGTATTCCATAGTGTATATGTGCCACATCTTCTTTATCCAGTCATCTATTGACGGGCTTTTTGGTTGTTTCCATGTCCTGGCCACTGTGAACAATGCTGCAATAAACATGGGGCTGCATGTGTCTTTATGTATCAATGTTTCTGAGTTTTGGGGGTATATACCCAGTAGAGGGATTGCTGGGTCATAAGGTAGTTCTATTTGCAGTTTTTTGAGGAACCACCATACTTTCTTCCATAATGGTTGTACTACTTTACATTCCCACCAACAGTGTATGAGGGTTCCTTTTTCTCCACAGCCTCTCCAACATTTGCTATTACCTGTCTTGCTAATAATAGCTAATCGAACAGGTGTGAGGTGGTATCTCATTGCTGTTTTGATTTGCATTTCTCTAATAGCTAAAGAAGATGAGCATCTTTTCATATATCTGTTGGCCATTTGTATTTCTTCCTGGGAGAAGTGTCTGTTCATATCCTCTTCCCATTTTTTTATGGGATTGTTTGTTTGTTTGTTGTTGAGTTTTATGAGTTCTTTGTAAATTTTGGATATTAGGCCCTTATCTGAGCTGTTGTTTGAAAATATCATTTCCCATTTAGTTGGCTTTCTGTTTATTTTGTTATCAGTTTCTCTTGCTGAGCAAAAACTTCTTAGTCTGATGTAGTCCCATTCATTAATTTTTGCCTTCACTTCTCTTGCCATTGGAGTCAAATTCATAAAATGCTCTTTAAAACCCAGGTCCATGAGTTGAGTACCTATGTCTTCTTCTATGTACTTAATTGTTTCAGGTCTTATGTTTAGATCTTTGATCCATTTTGAGTTAATTTTAGTACAGGGGGACAAACTGTAGTCCAGTTTCATTCTTTTGCATGTGGCTTTCCAGTTTTCCCAGCACCATTTATTGAAGAGGCTTTCTTTTCTCCATTGTGTGTTGTTGGCCCCTTTATCAAAAATTATTTGACTATATATATGTGGTTTTATTTCTGGACTTTCTATTCTGTTCCATTGGTCTGAGTGTCTATTTTTCTGCCAATATTATGCTGTTTTGATTGTCGTGGCCCTATAATAGAGTTTGAAGTCAGGTATTGTAATGCCCCCAGCTTCATTCTTTTTCTTTAGGATTGCTTTGGCTATTCGGGGTTTTTTATAGTTCCATATAAATCTGATGATTTTTTGCTCGATTTCTTTAAAAAACGTCATTGGAAGTTTGATGGGAATTGCATTGAATTTGTATATTGCTTTGGGTAATATAGCCATCTTGATTATATTTATTCTTCCTAGCCAAGAACAAGGTATATTCTTCCATCTCATTATATCTTTTTCAATTTCCCTTAACAATGGTTTATAGTTTTCATTATATAAGTCCTTTACATTCTTTGTTATGTTTATTCCTAAGTATTTTATTTTTTTTGTTGCAATCGTGAAGGGGATTATTCTTTTGAGTTCCTTCTCAGTTGTTTCATTGTTGGCATATAGAAAGGCTATTGACTTCTGAATGTTAATTTTGTATCCTGCGACCTTACTGTATTGGCTTATTGTTTCTAGTAGTCTTTTTGTGGATTCTTTGGGGTTTTCGATGTATAGGATCATATCATCAGCAAAAAGTGATACTTTTACTTCTTCTTTTCCGATATGGATGCCTTTTATTTCTTTGTCTTGTCTGATTGCTGTGGCGAGAACCTCTAGTACCACATTAAATAAGAGTGGAGAGAGTGGACAACCCTGTCTTGTTCCTGATTTAAGGGGGAAAGCCTTCAGTTTAGTGCCATTTAATATAATGTTAGCTGATGGTTTATCATATATGGCCTTTATCATGTTGAGATATTTTCCTTCTATACCCATTTTGTTGAGAGTCTTAAACATAAAATTGTGTTGTATTTTATCAAAAGCCTTTTCTGCATCTATTGATAAGATCATGTGGTTTTTGTTCTTTGTTTTGTTGATATGGTGTATTACGTTAACCGTTTTACGTATGTTGAACCATCCTTGAGATTCTGGGATGAATCCCACTTGATCATGATGTATTATTTTTTTAATATGTTGTTGTATTCGATTTGCTAGTATTTTGTTTAGTATTTTAGCATCTGTATTCATTAGAGATATTGGTCTGTAGTTTTCTTTTTTTGTGCCATCCTTGCCTGGTTTTGGGATGAGGGTTATGTTGGCCTCATAAAATGTGTTTGGAAGTATTGCTTCTTCTTCAATTTTTTGGAAGACTTTGAGTAGAATAGGAACCAAGTCTTCTTTGAATGTTTGATAAAATTCGCTGGTATAGCCGTCAGGGCCTGGACTTTTATTTTGGGGGAGGTTTTTAATGGTTTTTTCTATTTCTTCTCTACTGATAGGTCTGTTTAGGCTTTCTGCTTCTTCTTGACTCAGTCTAGGAAGGTTGTATTGTTCTAGGAATTTATCCATTTCTTCTAGGTTGTTGAATTTAGTGGCATAAAGTTTTTCATAGTATTCTACAATAATTCTTTGTATATCTACGGTGTCCGTGGTGATTTCTCCTCTTTCATTTTGGATTTTGTTTATATGAGTTCTTTCTCTTTTTTCCTTGGTAAGTCTTGCCAAGGGTTTGTCAATTTTATTGATCTTTTCAAAGAACCAGCTCCTTGTTCTATTAATTTTTTTTATAGTTTTTCTGTTCTCTAATTCATTTATTTCTGCTCTGATTTTTATTATCTCCTTTCTTCGGCTGGTTTTGGGTTGTCTTTGTTCTTCTTTTTCTAGTTCCTTAAGGTGGGAAGTTAAGTGGTTCACTTGGGCTCTCTCTTGTTTGTTCATATATGCCTGAAGCGATATGAACTTCCCTCTTATCACTGCTTTTGCTGCATCCCATAGATTCTGATATGTCGTATTGTCATTTTCATTAGTCTGTATAAATCTTTTGATCTCTGCACTTATTTCTTCTTTGACCCATTCATTTTTTAAAAGTATGTTGTTTAGTTTCCACATTTTTGTGGGATTTTTTTCCTCTTTTTTGCAGTTGAATTCTAGTTTCAAGGCTTTATTATCAGAAAATATGCTTGGTACAACTTCAATTTTTCTGAATTTGCTGATGTTGTTTTTGTGGCCCAACATATGGTCAATTCTTGAGAATGATCCATGTACACTGGAGAAAAATGTATACTCAGTCACTTTGGGATGAAATGTCCTGTAGATGTCTATCATATCCAGGTGCTCTAGTGTTTTGTTTAAGGCCACTATGTCTTTGTTGATTCTCTGTTTGGATGACCGATCTAGAGCCGTCAGCGGTGTATTGAGGTCTCCAAGTATGATTGTATTTTTGTCAGTTTTTGTTTTAAGATCAATAAGTAGCTGTCTTATATATTTTGGTGCTCCTTGGTTTGGTGCATATATATTAAGAATTGTTATGTCTTCTTGATTCAGTGTCCCCTTAGCCATTATGAAATGGCCATTTTTATCTCTGAGTACTTTTCCTGTCTTGTAGTCAGCATTATCCGATATGAGTATTGCTACACCTGCTTTTTTTGGATGTTATTTGCTTGGAGTATTGTTTTCCAGCCTTTCACTTTGAATTTGTTTTTATCCTTGTTACTTAGATGAGTTTCCTGTAGGCAGCATATAGTTGGATTTTCTTTTTTAATCCATTCTGCTACTCTGTGCCTTTTTATTGGTGAGTTTAATCCGTTTACATTTAGTGTAATTATTGATACTTGTGAGTTCCCTATTGCCATTTTATATCTTGCTTTCTGTTAGTTTTGTGTCTTGTTTGATCCTTCTCTTTCGTTTTTCTATCTTTTGTTTTTATTTGGTTGTATTCCATACATCTTTCCTCTGTTGCTATCTTTTTTTATCTCATGTGCTTCTGTGGTGGTTTTTTCAATGGTGGTTACCTTTGAGTAATGAAAAGGGTCCCTACCCTGTTCATTGTAGCTAACTATTTTGTGAGTACTTTTGCACTCCATCGTCCTTTGCTACTGTTAATCTCCATCTTCTCCCCCTCTTTCTTTTTGTTGTTGTCACAGTTTAAATTTGGTTGTATTGTGTTCTTCTTGGAGCTTTTACTTGTGGCTCTGTTTTTTTTTTGTTCTTTGCATCTGATTGAAGAACCCCCTTTAGTAATTCCTGGAGTGGGGGTTTTCTGATGATAAATTCCCTCATCTTTTCTGTATCTGTGAATGTTTTTATTTCTCCTTCATATTTGAAGGATAGCTTTGATGGGTATAGTATTTGTGGCTGAAAGTTCCTCTCTTTCAGGACTTTAAATATTGGGGTCCACTCTCTTCTAGCTTGTAGAGTTTCTGCTGAGAAATCTGATGATAATCTAATGGGCCTTCCTTTATATGTTGTATTCTTCTTTTCCCTGGCTGCCTTGAGAATTTTTTCTTTGCTGTTGGTTTGTGTCAATTTCATTATGATATGCCTTGGAGTAGGTTTGTTGGGGTTAAGAAAACTCGGTGTTCTGTTTGCTACTTGAATTTGAGGCTTTAGTTCTTTCCACAGGCTTGGGAAGTTCTCATCTATTATTTGTTTGAGTATGTTCTCCATTCCATTTTCTCTCTCTTCTCCCTCTGATATACCTATTATTGTTATGTTATTCTTTTTGATGGAGTCAGATAATTCTTGTAGGGCTATCTCATTTTTTTTTAATTTTTGAGTCTCTTTCTTCTTCTCTCTGTTGTGCCTCAAGTTGCTTGTCTTCTATTTCACTAATCCTCTCTTCTATCTGACCTGTTCTATTAGCTAAGCTTGTTACTTCGTTTTTCAGCTCGTGAATTGAGTTTTTCATCTCTGTTTGATTTGTTTTTATAGTTTCAATTTCTTTGGACATATATTCTTTGTGTTCATTGAGTTGTTTTCTGAGCTCCCTAAATTGCCTTTCTGTGTTTTCTTGTATACCTCAGAGGATTTTTAGGATTTCTATCTTGAATTCTCTGTCATTTAGCTCCAAGGTTTCCAATATATTAAATTTTTTCTCCATAGATTTTTCCTCATCTAGCTGTGTTACCTCTCTTTCTTTTATATCCATGATATTCGATTTTCTCTTCCTTAATGGCATCTGAGGGTGGTTTTGTTGATAGTATTAATGAGATTTAATAAAGAATAAAAAGTTAAAAAAAATAAAAAATCAAAAAGAGTTGTTTTTTTTAAAAAAAATTAATAATGAAATAAAGAAAAATAAAATAATAATTTTTTAAAAAAGGAAATTATTCCCCCCCTCCTTTTTTCCTCTCCTCTCCCCTTTTTCTTGAGAAAATCTTGTGGTGAACTGTGAATTATAACAAACAATGCCTGTGATGGAGGTCCTGAATTGGGGAAAAGTAATAAAGGGGCAAAAAAAAAAAAAAAGAAAAAAAAGGAAAAAAAAAAAGGGGGGCGGTATGGACCCACAAAAAGCAAATAAGGAAAAAATTTGGGTCAAGAATAAAATGATTTGCTTTTAGGTGTTGGTGTTGTCTAAGAGTTATGATGAGAGGAATAAGAGAACAGAAAAATGGGGGGACAAATTAAAAAAATACTATTGTATTTAGTGGAACAAGAACTAGATAAAATGGAGAGCCAGGGATGGGAGCACTGCTAGTGAGTTAAAAAGGTGAAATAAAAAACCCCCAAAATGCCACAAACATAAGTTTGAGTCCCAGATAAGATAATTTGTTTGTTATTGAGGTTTGAATGAGAGGAGATGTAAAGGAGAAAGGAAGAAACTAATATAGAGGGAGAAAAGAAAGAGAGAGAGAGAAAAAAAGAGGCAACCAGTAAAAGAAGAAAAAAGAAAGGAGAGAGAGAGAGTTAAGGGTTTTGGAGTGCAACCCTCATAGAGAGAAAGGAAGAGGAGAGAAAAGATAATGGGAGATGTAACACTTATGGGTAGTGTAGTTCAAGGAGAGGAGAGAGTAAGACCGGCAGAGAGTTAATCGGCCAAATTGGAGGAGGAAAAAAAGTATCAAGAATGAAGATAAGAGAAACAAATGAACAAATATAAGAAAATGGGATAGGTTATAAAGTCTGCAGATTATTCTTGATTTTGAGAGGTTATCTTCTTGTTTTTTGTTTTCTCTCCCTCTTCCTGGTCGGTGACTCTTTACCCCAGGTTCTGCCCCTTTGGCACGCTCAGGTAGAGGTTTGCAGTTGATAAGTCTCTATGGCAATGTCATGTATTGTGCTTTAGTCTCGTTGGGAGTCAAGGCTCATTAGCTTTCATAGGCTCCGACAGTGAGAGAGTCCGTGTTCCTGGAGCCTTTCTCCTAGTCTTTCCTTCCTCAATTAGTAGCCTGATAATCCAGCTATGGGGTTGTTGCTGCCTCTGCCTGGATAGTAAGAGGTTCAAAGAGCTGGCAACTCCCCACTCTATTTCCACTCAGCACAGGGCTCTGGGTAAGGCTCAGTCAGTCAGAGCTGCTAGCATAATCAGGTGGGTTTTCCGCCCACTCAAAGACCTCTGGCTCTGCCACTCTGTCCGGTAACACAGGCGGGCACCCACTTCCGGGGTGCTTGGAGGAAACTCTCATTCACTATCTGCGCGCGCAGACCAGGATATCCGGCCAGTAGTCTCACGCTCTGAGTGAAATCCCCAACCGCATGGAAATTTGCAGCGCTGGAATTCGCTCTCGCTCCGTCCCCGTGCGCGGCTTTTGCAAGGCGCTGGGGCGGCCCGAGATTCCGCTTTTGCCCACACAAAGGCCCCTGACTCTGCCCCTCTGTGCGATAACACGGGCGCGCCCTGCCGAGGCACTCGGAGGAATCGCTCACTACCTATCTGCGCGCGCACACCAGGATATGAGGCCGGCCGCGTTTCCCTGAGTGAAACCCTCACCAGCACGGAAAATTTCCACCATTGGAATTAGTTCTCGCTCCCTCCCGTGCGCGGCTTTCCCAGGGCGCTGGGGCTGCCCAGAGATTCTGCTTTCGGCCCACCGAAAGGCCTCTGACCCTGCCTCTCTGTGGGGCAACACGGACACCCACTTCTGGGGCTTAGGAAGAGATCTCTCACCCACTAACTGCGCACCAACCAGGAGAACGGGTAAAATGGCTGCCCCGCTTGTCTTTCTTTGTTTGGGTTGGGCGCGAGTGTTAGCTTGTATTGCCCGGCTTGCCACAGGAACAGTTTTTCCTCCGCTAGGATCTCCGTGCCACAGCCTGGTTCGGCCTTTTGTGAGCGGCCTGGATGTATTCACCCCCTTTGCCCGCCTCAGTTTCTATATTCACAGTTACCAGAGAAAGCCACCCTGTTTAGGTTAGTGAGGAAGGCGGAGCATTTCTTACTCCCTATTTCCTTCAGGATTTGGTTATATATTTAGCCAATTTTTCACTCGACCATACCTTCGGGTGTATTGTGAAGCATCTGGAGGCTCCAAGTATAGGTTTTTCTGTTTCTGGTTGAAGATCTTGTTGAGTTTTGGGGGAGATTTATCGGTATCGCTTCCTACTCCGCCATTACTCTGACGTCATCCTCGGAATCATCAAGTTTTAAGGAGTAGGAAAACAACATTCTATTTTGTCTCATTTCAACAGGTTTACAGTACTTCTGGTGGAATAGAGGGCACATTTCATTGTCTATACAGGAATGTTTTATATTTAAAAACATTTTCCACTGTTTTTAAGCTGAGTGGTCTTCAGTGTTTCATTAGAAAAAGTAATATTCCTCTTCTAGACATTCAGCCGAAAGGGTGATCTGGCTAAATCTAAGAAATCTTTAGTGAAGTTGTCACTTGAAATGCTAATCCATTTCTTTTCCTTTAAAATGACAGAAATAATTCACAATCGGTGAGAACACGATTATTATCCTTGTTTACGTGGAATCTTTTGGCAGCACAAAGAACATCTTTCTTACCCAGCGTGACTTTGAACAAGCGGCAACTTTGCTTAGCAAGGATGGGTAATCACATTGACTGATCTGAACTACAGGCTCAGAAAAATCAATCTCCAGGGAGAAGCAGCTGCCCGGCTCCAATGCCAACTCATATCTTGGTAGAAATGAAGCCAGCAGTTTCTTTGAATGGCTTTTCAAAGAGCCAGCAAAACATTTGAAAAGATTTTTATTCAGTCATGCTTTTCAGTATATTAACTACTTGTCTGTTAATGCCACTAACATTAGCCACACATGAACAAAACACAGAATTATTGTAGAGTCACCAATTAGAGCTAGTTAACCAAAATTTTTAGTAGACTAGATTACAGCATCCCAAATGGGCCACAACAAGATAAGCTTGTCTAGTTTTCCTGTTTATTGGCAGGATGACCTTTCTCCTGTCCATATCTTTAAAGAGAGGGAAGTCAAACTATACATATAAAAGCTTATTTATTTATTTATAATCAGAAAAAAATTAAAGGTCCAAAAATCCTTTCTGAATATAAAAAGCAAATTATTTGCTCATTGTATTGTTCCCAGACTCCCAAAGGATGTTTCTCCTATACATACATACCTATGATACAGATTAATTTATAAATTGGGCACGACAAGATTTGAAAAATACTAATAAAATAGAACAGTTATAACAGTATACTGCAATAAAAGATATGTGAATGTGTGTGATGTCCTCAAAGTTAGCTCGAGCTACATCTAGTCATTGATTTCTGTGGCTTATTCCTCTGCAAACATTGCCTTATGTTTTGTACATTCATCCAGAAATGTCTGTGCTCTCAGTTGACTTGGGCTTGCTTCATATTCTGGGAGGTTATTCAAGACAAAGACATTGATAAAGTAAGAACGTCTTCCTGTTATGATTCCTTTAATCCTCTGCTCCTCTGAGTTCAGCTGGTCTAGGAAAAATGATTCATTTTATTATGGTCTCATCATTGAAGATCAGAGACCAATGAGAAATCAGATTGGATCAATGGTTCTAAATCTTGCATCACTTTGGTTTTTTTTAAAGGGCAGCTATTGTGTACAAAAAAATGAAAGACACAGAAATTTTCCATAGACTTTACCTTCCCGTAAACACATACATAACCTTCCCCATTATTTGCATCAATTACCAGAACAGTTCATTTTCACTAAGGATGAACTGACATCATGTATCATAAGCGCTCAAAGGCAAGTTTGTATTGGGGTTTGTTCTTAGTGTCATATATTCTATGGGTTTGGACTAATGTACAGTGACACATTATTTATGATTATATTATACAGACTATTTTCACTGTCCTAAATATCCTCTGTGCTCTGCCTAGTCACCTCTCTCCCCATCATTGGCATCCACTGATGATGTTTTTTATTGTTTTCATAGTTTTGCTTTTTCCAGAATGTCATCTCATTGGAATCATATAGCGTGCAGCTTTTTCAGATTGTCTCCTCTCACTTTGTAATATTCATTGAAGATTTATTGATGTCTTTTCCTGGCTTGATAGCTCATTTCTTTTTAACATTGTATAATATTCCATTGTCTGGATAGATCAGTTTACTTATCCATTCACCTACTAGACATCTTGGTTTCTTCCATACTTTTTGCAATTATGAAGAAAGCTCACTTAGATGCTTAGAATATAAAACAAAGTAACATAAAAGAAAATAAAAGCAAAAGCCAGCATCAACTTTCATCTATACACAAATCATCTAGGGATCTTTTAGAATATGGGCCTGGAGCCTGACCAGATGGGCAGTGGATAGAGCGTCGGACTGGGATGAGGAGGACCCAGGTTCCAAACCCCGAGGTCGCCAGCTTGAGCGCGGGCTCATCTGGCTTGAGCAAAAAGCTCACCAGCTTAGACCCAAGGTCGCTGGCTTGAGCAAGGGGTTACTCGGTCTGCTGAAGGCCCACGGTCAAGGCACGTATGAGAAAGCAATCAATGAACAACTAAGGTGTCACAAGGAAAAACTGATGATTGATGCTTCTCATCTCTCTCCGTTCCTGTCTGTTTGTCCCTATCTATCCCTCTCTCTGACTCTCTCTCTCTGTCCCTGTAAAAAAATAAAGAAAGAAAGAAAGAAAGAAAGAAAGAAAGAAAGAAAGAAAGAAAGAAAGAAAGAAAGAAAGAAAGAATATGGGCCTGGAGTGGGATGGGACTGGAGTTTCCAGTTTCTTGTACACTTGTTGGTGACACACCGCATTGCACACCCACCCAGGGCCGCTTCTTGAGTATCAAGTGCTTAGGATCCACTTATGACTTATGAAAAAAATAATATCTCATAGTGGGACTGAACACTTCATGTTTTAAATAGGCTACCCTGGTGGGATATATTTAAGCAGGGAGACAGTTTTCGGGGAGCAGCACTTGGGAACCAGTGAAATATAGGGCCCTGCACAGACTTCCAGTCTCTGTGATGGAATTTTCTTTGTGTTTATAGAAGTAGCATTCTAACAGGACACCTTTAATACAACACTTCAGTTGCTGTGGGTATTTATCATACAGCAAAATGAAAATGAGGGATTTGCAATTTTATTCTAAGGTAACTTGCAAGTAATACTCATCATTTTTAAAATGAGAACATGGCCTGACCTGTGGTGGAGCAGTGGATAAAGCGTCGACCTGGAAATGCTGAGGTCGCCGGTTTGAAACCATGGGCTTGCCTGGTCAAGGCACATGTGGGAGTTGATGCTTCCGGCTCCTCCCCCCTTCTCTCTGTCTGTCTCTCTCTCCTCTCTAAAAATGAATAAATAAAATAAAATAAATTAAAATTGAGAACCTGAATAACAGAAATTAATGTGCATGTACTCATCACTATATGTGCTATACCAATGGGTAAATTCAAATGATTAAGTATCTTTTTCCACATACAACTGAAATTTAAAAAAAAAATGTAACAAAACCTGCTGTCCTTTGCAGGTGGGATTATTCCTATCATATATCTCTAGTATTAATATCTCAAGGCTAACATGTCACCATACCTCGTCTTGTATTATTTAATTTCAACTTGAGAAGTTTCCCTTCAACTCAGTATCAGACATTATTAAAGAACATTTTAAATGGGAGGTAAGTTATATAAAGTTGCATAATTCATTGATGAAAGGTTATCAAGGACAGTGAGAACAGATTGCCAAAAAAATGACTACTCTTAAATGTAGTATAATAACTATTTAGAGAGATTAAATAAATTTGATTATCTGGTACTCAACATATGGTAGGTTTAGAATCATGATATTTTAAGCCTCTCTCAGTCCCATAGTGGCTGGTTTTATTAGTGTGGTCTTCGACAATTATATAATTTAACCTCAGGATGTAAATCAATTAGGAAACATACTAAATTTTAATTGTGTACTAATTATGCTATGAATAAATGATTTGTCTTCCTCTTTGGTGGTTGCTTTTAGATGTACTTACATTTTTTGTGGAGACCATTATGTTTAATTGTGTCAATCAATTCAATAATTAGTATATTTCTCTGTATCCAGGGATATTTAGGGTCCTTCAGGGAATAGAGACAGAGCCAAGACAATTCTTTGTACTCTAGGGCCTTTCTTAATGAAAACTTTCAGAATACTTTTATCTAAATAAAAAAGGCTTTATTCTTTTCAATTTTTTGGCATTGACATTCATATGTCTAAGATGTTTAACAGCTAAAGGAATACAGCATTTTCTTTCTAGGTCAAATTTTATGTTAGAAGTTAAAGGGATTACAGAGCATAAGAAATTTGATTTCTTGACTTTGTTATATAAACATATTAAAAATCTTGATTATATCTTTCTACCTCTCACTTAAAATTATAATGATGACTTCTAGAATTTTTATATTATGATAGTAATGTTAAATGCTTTCAAACTATATTTAAGATGTTTTATATTTAAAAAAAATTAAAATATATTTTTTCTTTTGTATCTTCACTGAATATTAATGTCCATTTTATTTGTGGCCATACAGGCAAAGTAAGCAGAATATCTGAAAAATTAAAATCTTAGCAAGCTTCAATAATTGTCTCCCTCTATATCCTCAACTGGTGCTTAAATTAATAAACCCTCCACAGTTTGGGCACACTCCTACAAATTGCACTATTTCCTTTTTATACAGAATACCACTCTCTCAAATCTTACTCTTTCCCATATCTACTTACTTTTCTGTTTGGTTGGGCGAAAGATGATAATTGTAGAATTTATAGACATGCAGAAAGATTTTGTGACATCTCAGGAAGAGAAAGTGAAATATGTGTGCACAAATAATCGTGATCTAGCTCTGGCCAGTTGGCTCAGTAGTAGAACGTCAGCCTGGCGTGCAGGATTCCGGGTTAGATTCCTGGCCAGGGCACACAGGAGAAGCGCCCATCTGCTTCTCCACCCCTCCCCCTCTCCTTCCTCTCTGTCTCTCTCTTCCCCTCCTGCAGCCAAGACTCCATTGGAGCAAAGTTGGCCCAGGCACTGAGGATGGCTCCATGGCCTCTACCTCAGGCACTAGAATGGCCCTGGTTGCAGCAGAGCAACGCCCCAGATGGGAGAGCATCGCCCACTGGTGGGCATGCCGGGTGGATCCCAGTCGGGCACATGAGGGAGTCTGTCTGTCTGCCTCCCCATTTCCAACTTCAAAAAAATACAAAATATAATCATGATCTTTGGAGAAGAGCCTTGAGACGATGAACCTGTGTAAGCCTGGAATGTGTTAGATTATCAGCAGATGCACTAAGGTACATATAATGCATGATGAACTGGGGGAGAAGCAAGCAGAATGGGGCATAATTTGCAAGAAAATTATTTGCATTTGCTGTGCTATTTCTGACCTTTAAATAGCTCCTGAGTTCCACACGGGTAGCCATAACAAACTAGTCCCGACAGAGCGCGCATGAATGCGCCTCCAGGGCCTCTAGTTCTGTCCCAGTCTGGACCTCTTTCTGGGTACCCATCTAAGCAGGGTGTATTTGCTTCTTGATTTTTACCCATATTACCTATTCCTTACTAATCTCTGATTTCCTGATATTTTGAAGTTCAATTCATTATTATTACTAATGTTTTGCTTTTCTCAAAAGTGCTTTACAAAACTATGGCTGCAAAATTCTATAGCCTTCAGTCTCTCTAAATTGGAAATTATTGATCTGTAACTATCAGCAATCATTCTTCACACTGGGCTGCTGGCAGGCATGGTGTTTTTAAAGCCCCTTCAACATGAAGAAAATTTTCTGGCTTAGAGTCTAAATTAAAAAGTAATTACTCATGTGTGCAGTCACTTTACTTGCCAATTCCTCTGTGATGTCATTTAACCGGCTCAGTCAACAGTGGTGCAAAATATAACTCTAGAACTGCCTATGAAAATTGTGTAGGCTTCTGAATTGGTTGGGGTTCGAAAATAATCAAAATTGTATGTACACCTGAAAATACACATGGAAACATATAAATGAACACACGTTGCAAGTGTGAAGCACTATAGAAATCTGGGAGGTTATTTATGGGCTAGTGAGAGATCATTATCAGTGACCTTTAGGCAATGTAGAGGGAGAGCCAAAGTTTAGAGAGTCATTGAAGTACATTTCAGGAATTTTCAAAATGATTTAAAAAAGAGATCATGAGACAGAGAGAATTGGCTGTTTTACCCAATCACATATATTTATAAAGTGACAATGGTGAGAGAGTGTTTAGCATCACTATGGAGTACAATAGATGGGATAGTTGACCCTTATTTTTACTCCCCATCCAAACGCTGGAGGGAGAGTCAAACTTTGAAGGACAAGAAAAAGTAAAGGATCCTCAGGAAAAGCAATATTCTGGTGTAACATACACAAACATGGAAAAGTAGATTACTCTCCAAAGAATCTTGGTACACATTTTAATTATTCTTAAGACACTGTGTGTTGTTTTTGTTTTTGTTTATCCAACTAGAAGGCAGGAGCAAGGGTGTTACTTAACTCTTCTACACAGCTAAGTTTGCAATTGTTCAATCTGGCAAGAGACAAATATGAAAAATGTGGTGTAAAGTGACTTAAAAAAAGATTATTGACAATACTGTCTACCATGTATGTGGTATGACGTTATTGGAAACTAATGATATGTCACATTACAGACTTCAACTCTGCTTCCTTGAAAACTGTCCTAGTAAGTATGTATGTTATTTTCATTTTACAGGTGAGGACAGGAAAGCCAAGAAACAAGGTGTATCTCACCTACAGACGTGTCTTTACGGCACTTGGGAAGTTCTTGGATCAGGTCTCTCTGACTCCAACTCTTTGCATGGGGCCATGTGAGGGAGGACTAGGCATGCTAAAACTCCATCTAAATCAGTGCCCTGATTCCGAATGAAAAGTTAATTTAAAAATAAAAGTAATCAGTCCAACATTGACTGGGATTTGCTGAATGTAATTAAGTATCATTAAATGAAAGAAAAATGACTCATTTCTCTGACATGTTTAAAGCCCATTTAATGACTGTAGTTTAAATACATAAACTTAAAATTTTAATAACCTATTTAAAATGAGGAAATATAATACATGTTAATGCCAGGTTGTTATAAAAGTATAAATGCAGTTTGATAGGACACCTACCACACTGTGAATTTTATAACCCAAAACTTCGCCATTTAATTTTGAAGGACTTGAGGAATAATATCTGTTGGACTTTACAAGGGAATTTAAAGATTGAGAATAGACTCCTTGGGATTCCTTAATGAAAATAATCTTGCTCACTGTAGGCATACCTATATTTTGAAAAAATGCCTAAGTATCTCCTTAGTGTACTTAGCCTGGAATACACAATCATGCATGCAGACCTCCTCTAAAATCAAGTCTAGATTGCTCAGGGCTTGACTAATTAGACTATAAAATTTCCAATCCTGGCATGCTCCTATGAGACAATACATCTTTTAAAGTTCTCAACTCATGTTGAGTTTAGAATTTACAATAAAGTTGCAAATTGCAATTTACAATGGAATTATAAACAACAAGACATTTTAAATTATTAGGTTCTTATGCTCCCGAATAATAAAAGGCTGTTTTTAAAACTTGGCTCTGCTACTTGATAAATATATGCCAGTTTCTTCATCTCTACTATCGGAATAGTGAAACACATCTGGGGTTCTTGCTAGAAGAAAATGAGATAATGCCTATAAAGTGTTTAGACAATTATTAGTCTAATGCTGATTTCTCACCCATGCTGTTATCTCATCTTTCCTTCTCTCTTCTCATCGTTTTTCCAGGTCACATTTTCTTATTAGAAACTGTAGAAGTGTTGAGTCATGGCACATGTTAAAATAATATGTAATAGAAGAATGAAGAACAAATGTATTAATGTACCCCCCAAACTCTGGACTCTACTTGGTACAAGATTGTCCATGCAGACAGTGACATCGTAGTGTATGGCTCTTTTTTGAACTTCTCAGTGTTGGTATCTTAGTAATCACAAGAGTACCTGCTGACTTACCCATTAAATAATCGATGGAAAAGGTAAAGTGTTTTAGAAATAACTTGTGTTCTCACTTGGACTTGTAAGATTTACTGTGTTTACTTTGGCTTTTGCCATAGATTCCTTAATATATCCGTGTCTTCACTCACTCCATTTTCATCTAATAACTGTACTTACTCGTTTTCTTAAGGTAAACATATTAAGAATAAATAATTCTACAACTATTATTACATATTTGAAATGGAACTAGAAGTATGCTGCAGGCACCTGTTCTTTGCCTTCTTCTTACCTGTCAGAAACATTTTTAATCTGGCGATGTTTGTTTTCAGTGTGTATGTGTGCACACATGCATGTGCATATGTTTAACCTGTGAGAATTTATTTGGGGGTGGGGTTCATGGACCTGAGTCCCCCATCAGTTTGACAAAAGTTTGGTAATGAGGAACTAATAAATAAAGTGGCAATTTGCCATTACAAGGCAGATAGTTCAGACAGGCTGACCTCATAGTTTAGGACATTAGTGTTATTTTATTTGAATTAGAAATAAAAATGTGTCAGTAATTTGAAAGGGGTTACAGACCCACACACATATGCACACACACACAAATTATGATACATTAAGAACAGTTGGTCAATGTAAGAAATTCAGAAAATAATAAAAAAAGAGGTTTTAGTTTTGAACTCTCTTTGCATATCATTAAACTGTGATGATGTTTCAATAACTGGTTACATTTATTTAGTTAAAATATGAGGCTGATAAAATCTTATATACAAAATAGTTTCTCTGGTTGTTTTATTCAGCAGCTCATGTATCTAACATATGGTATATAACAACTTTGCAAATAGCTACTTGCCAGTGGCTAGAAATTTACTGGATTTGGCAGTATTAACAGTATTTATTCTCTGCAGCAAACAAAGCTTAGTAAAAATATGAACAGCTTGCTTAAAAATAAGTAAATGAATTAAATCATGAAACTATGATAATCATAAAGAAAGGAAAGTTGGGAAAAATGCATGTTTTATTTGGAAAAAAGTGCATTTTAAAATGTAAGAATATAGATATATTAATTTTATAAGAATTAGATGTAAGTTAGAAATAGCTGTTACTGTAAAAGTTAAATAAGGAAAGATCACACATAAAATGCATTTTTTCAATTGGAGACATAGTACTATTATCACAAATCATAGTACTATTTCTATTAATATCTGCTAAGATATGCTATGAAATCACTTGTACATAATACATGTTTAGTATGAAGGAATAAAAGCATAATTTGTATATTCAATTTTAACCATATCACCTCCAGTAGCTTGTGCTGGAAGATTGATCAAGTCAGTTCACCATCTTGCTCAAAATAGAAATCATTTACTGATTATTCAAGAATACACAGTTTATCATTCAAATTGGCTCCATCAAATTGCCTGGATAAATGAAAAAATAGTATCCTTTTTGGTTCTCCATCTCCTTTTAATATATTATAAAATTATAATTTTATAATATATATTATATTATAATAGTATATATATTATATAATATATTATATAATATATTATATAATATATTATATGATATATTATATAATATATTATAATATGATATATTATATATAATATATTATATTATATTATAATATATTATAATTTTATAATATGATCATAAAATTGAAGAGAGTTTGTTTTGGGAGAAGACTTAGAGGGACATTTAGTCTAACCCTTTCCAAATAAATGCATAAATCCCTTCTATAAACTTCTGGGCAAAGGAACTTCAATGCTCTATATCAGCAATTTTTATCCTGTGTGCCTTGGCTTGGCACACTGATGTGCCTCAAGAATTGTAAAACATACAATACCTGACTATTTAGTCAGGGGCACTGACCTTTTTTCCCTAATATCATTCAATAGAAAATGACAACAGCTAATACAACAATAGCCATCTGATGTGAATAAATCAAAATTATACTTTTTTTGTCAGATTGGCAAATATATATATGTGTGTGTGTGTGTGTGTGTGTGTGTGCTGCAGAATTTTAGTAATTAGTTTATATGTGCCATGAGATGAAAAGGGTTGAAAACCATTGCACTACTTAAATGTGAGTAAATAAAAGAAACTTTCTGATGGGTTACCAAGAAACAGAGTGAAAACTCATTTATTGCCATTCTGCCATTTTTAACAAAGCTCTATTTTAGTATTTTTCCCATTAACATTTAAATGCAGTTTTAAATCTCCTACCTAGAAGAAAACACAACCTTCAAATTATCACCTCATAAAACTAATACTATTTATGTATATTTCTGTATTTAATAGTCATTATGTATAATTTTCCTAGCTTTTACTACCTGTGCAAGGTTTTTGAAATTACAAATATTTCTTCTTAAAATCATTCCTTTCTGTTATTTTTTGAGACTACTTTTCCACATTTTTTGTTGTTGTCTTCAGTCTTCCTCAAGGTTTTCTTCTCCTCCCTTCTATTTAAATAATGCAATTAGTTGACTATCTCATTTTTTTACTTTAAATAAATCACATGGCTTCAACTACCATCTATATATTGTTGATATTAGTCAATCAGTAGCTGTTAACCTACTGTGAGTCTTGATCCTTTGAAATTTTCATCTCTACTCATAAACAGATGATGTCTATGTAAGTTTTTTCTAGATTCAATTAGCCACTAGCAAGGAGTATCCCTAGAACCAATCAGTCACATTAAGTACCCAATAAATAACAAGCTATTTTTTGTTTGTTTGTTTGTTTGTTTTTTGTATTTTTCCTAAGCTGGAAACGGGGAGAGACAGTCAGACAGACTCCCGCATGCGCCCGACCGGGATCCACCCGGCACGCCCACCAGGGGGCGACGCTCTGCCCACCAGGGGGCGATGCTCTGCCCCTCTGGGGCATCGCTTTGTTGCGACCAGAGCCACTCTAGCGCCGGGGGCAGAGGCCAAGGAGCCATCCCCAGCGCCCGGGCCATCTTTGTTCCAATGGAGCCTTGGCTGCGGGAGGGGAAGAGAGAGACAGAGAGGAAGGAGGGGGCAGGGGTGGAGAAGCAGATGGGTGCTTCTCCTGTGTGCCCTGGCCGGGAATCGAACCCGGGACCCCTTGCACACCAGGCCAACACTCTACCACTGAGCCAACCGGCCAGGGCCAACAAGCTACTTTTATGTAATGCTTTTAAGAAGCCCAGGTGGAATGCTTGTTGTGCCCTGGTGGAGATGGAATGTCTGAAGATGAATATTAAGTGAAGAACTGCCTTCATGACCTGGCTTCTGTCCATCATACTAAGTTGTGAGGTTGGGCAGGACCAGGAACTGTCAGTCATAACATGAAAGTGGCACATCCAGAATCATGTAAACTGTGTAATCTGAAGTAGACTCTCATATCATCTACCCTGACTTCATCTCTCCCTACGCTCCCATTATGGTTGTTTTGGAATTGGTGTATGTACGTTAGGGGAGAAGTAAAGGTGGCTTCTAACAACCTTTAAAAGTTGGAAGTGAGGAAATCTTGATCAGAGAGGAGGATGTGGATCCAAACCCAAAATGGACCAGCCTCATCACAGCCTCATTCCGGGATGCCTCAAAAGACTGTGATGTGGGAAATCCTCCCAAAGGCATTACTTTGGACAGTGTATCTCAGAATTCACATTATATGCAAAGACAAATGTGCCACGGTAAGAACATGATTAACTGAAGAATAGAGATGAATTGACCAGGGGATGGGAAGGAAAAAAATCAGAGGTTCAGGAGCAAGGATCTCTGGATCAGTGGCACAAGGAGATGGAGAACCATATGGTCACCAAGACCCAAAGAGGAATTAGTGAGCCTGAGGAAGAGCTAGAGTGGGTGTTAGAGGAGAAAGACACATTTGTGTCCTGGAGGGGCATTGCGGTGGTAAGGCTGGAGTATGTTACCCCAACGGTTCTCTTGAACTTTTATCCAGTCAGAATCTTCAGGAGCTGTGCAGGACTTATCCCATGAAACATTTAATCCATTTAATCCGAGAAGTGTGAGAGATGACTTCAGTATGTGTTGTGGTTTCCTGCTAAGAGCTCCCCTCTGGGCTGACACGCTGTCCCAGCTGTATCCTTCTCATGGGACATTCAGCTGAATACATCCACGGCCTTGGCCCCTGTCTTGAGAGCCTGCACATCCAATGACTGATCAGTGTGGACAAAGAAGGCCAGATCTAATCCTTCTCAGTTTTGAGGGCTGTTCAGCTCCAGAGTCTATGAGCCAACTGTCACTATTCAACTTCTATCTTTGGGCAGAAGTCCTACGATCTTCACCTCTCACAGGTGTAACTCCCCAAGACACTCTTCAAGAAGTTATTCCTTCTGTAAAACATTGCTAGGCTCAGTATGTTCTCAGGGAACCCAAAATATGACCTCTGAAATGAAGTCTCATATTGTGGAGACGTGCTCCCTTAACTACTGTCTCTTGATAGAAACACTGAGGAATATAGAACTTTCTCCCATCCCCACCATATTCCTTTCCCAGGAGGGACCAGAGAGGAGTACGTCCACAGGTGGAGGGACTTGATCAGGAAATTCTCTGAGGACTGAAAATTGATGTCCAATTTCCTGATTGTTTCAAAGTTTAATTGGCTTACAGTTTAAGAAATGACTATGGTTATATAAAATAATGAAGAAAATAACGTAAAAGTAATAATCTGTGCACATAACACATAACATAGATACATAAATGAAAATGAAAACTAAATAATTATGTAGACATTATAAATTCAATTAACTGTGTATATAAAAATTACTTTCTTGGGAGAAAGTTTTTTAATTTTTGTTTTGAAATACTTTTGGACTCACAGCCAAGTGGTAAAAGTAATACAAAATGTTCAGTATACCCCTCGGTCAGTTTTCCCTGGTGTTAACAGAACCATGGAATAGTGATCAAAACCAGGACAATAAAATTGTAATAATGGAAAGGATATTATTTTTTATTTTTTGGCTGACTAGAAGTAAATGCTACTGGTAACCTGTCCAAAGCAAGCTTGTAAGAGCAAATGTGGTAACTGCTTTATCTGTCTCACAATGAAAAAATGGGTCATTTAGTGAGTGATTCAAGTTACAATCTTTTTTTTTTATTTAAATTCAGTGAGAGGAGGGGAGGCAGAGACAAACTCCTGTATGTGCCCTGACTGGGATCCACCCAGCAAGCCTTCTAGGAGGTGATGCTCTTCCAGTGTGGGGCATTGCTCATTGCTCAGGAACTGAGCTCTTCTTAGTGCCTGAGGTAAGGTCATAGAGTCATCCTCAGCATAGGGGTCAACTCGTTCCAACTGAGCCATAGCTGCAGGAGAGGGAGAGAGAGAGAGAGAGAGAGAGAGAGAGAGAGAGAGAGAGAGAGAAGAGAGAGAGAAGTGAGAGGGAGAGGGGTGGAGAAGCAAATGAGCACTTCTTCTATGTGCCCTGACCAGGAATTGAACCCAGGGCATCTACATGCTAGGCAGATTCTCTACCAATGAGTTAACCAGCCAGGGCCAAAGTCATAATCTTAGAATTTCATGAAGTTATTTAAAAAAAATTAACCTAAACTTCTCATTATGTAATAACTATAAAGGTATTTTCATATTAGTAAAATTAGAAAAGATTAGATTTCAATGCTTAATAGGCTTTACTTTTAAAGTAAGTTCTAATTTTGAGAAGTTACTCAATATTTATTGATTGAAAGTTCAAATTTCTTTTATTCTAAGCTATTATACTTAAAAATATGGTCTGTTACTCTTTTGTTTTTATCAGAACACGTATGGTATACTGATCTACCACCTACTGACTTTCTTTGGTCTAACTTATTAATATCATTTTTAATGCATGGTGCCCAAAACTTACAGTTCCATCTTTTCTCCAGATGTCAACAGAATAGCATAATGTAAAGAAGATGCATATCCTTTATCTTGAATGCTGTATTTGCATTGATTCAGTCAGTGGTTGTTTTGGCATTTTGGTTACTCGACACACTGTTGAATATTTCACTTGATGTCACACAAAACTGCTAAGCCCTTTTTTTTTAACCAGTGTTGTTAAGCTAGCTGCACATAGCCATAAAAATACTGATAACCCTGGTAATCTGTTTGTGTCAGTAAATTGTAAACATTTTTATCAGGGCCTTTATTTTGGGAATATAGTTCAGATAGGCACAGTCACTTCTGTCATGCTACCTAGATATTTAGAAATATGTGACGTAAAAAAATCAGGCTGAACAATATATTCTACTCATCTACCAAGAACTTCAAAATTATAGATATGTTGATTTTCTATTTCCTTCACAGAAGCTCTAACAATAGATATTTTGCACACAGATTTAGAAATTGATGTCTAATCATTCGGTTTTTCCTAAGTATCCAAGTGGATTTTTACATTCTAAACTGATATTCTGCACTGAGGAAGTTGTCATAATCTTGGATTTACATCCTGCTGAGGCACTGAATTGTTTGTTTAAAAAAATGCAAACTCACTTAAGAGAAGTCATAACAATATAATTATTATATGAGCTCCTGCTGAGAAATACAGTTTTTAAATTAGTGCCAAATCTTAGTTTTGTTGCAATACTAATAAAAATAAATATTAGAGATTTCTGTTTGCAAAAATGGGAATAATGTGTATTACCTAGCTACTGTTTTTTAAAAAGAGCTCATATCTATCCGAGAAAAATAAAATTCTATTTGAAGAAAATTTGCCCACAGTTTTGTTAGTACATATATGTTATCATATTAGTGGTAATGTAAAATTAGTAATTCACAGCTTCTTTAACAGACATTGATGATCATTTGATTAAAAAATATTAGAATTATTTATTCTGACAGTTTTAATATAAATCAAAAAGTTTAGTAAATTAAAAATAAAACTATGCCCTATTTTAAATCACACTTGAATGTTTCATGATCACTTCATATGATTTGATGTATATATTATTATTTTTATTTTTTTTGTATTTTTCTGAAGCTGGAAACAGGGAGAGACAGTCAGACAGACTCCCGCATGCGCCCGACCGGGATCCACCCGGCACGCCCACCAGGGGCGACGCTCTGCCCACCAGGGGGCGATGCTCTGCCCACCAGGGGCGATGCTCTGTCCCTCCAGGGCATCGCTCTGCCACAACCAGAGCCACTCTAGCGCCTGGGGCAGAGGCCAAGGAGCCATCCCCAGCGCCCGGGCCATCTTTGCTCCAATGGAGCCTTGGCTGCGGGAGGAAAAGAGAGAGACAGAGAGGAAGGAGGGGGTGGGGGTGGAGAAGCAAATGGGCGCTTCTCCTATGTGCCCTGGCCGGGAATTGAACCCGGGTCCCCCGCACACCAGGCCAATGCTCTACCGCTGAGCCAACCAGCCAGGGCTGATGTATATATTATTAATAACATGGATTTGAATTTCAATGAAGCATATATGATAGATTGGTTCACTGCCTTAAGTAGCAAATTAGTAACATTTTAGTGGAATTTGAAAAGTTCTTATTGCATCTGTAGCACTACTTTGGGCCCTATGCAAATTCAAACTTTTATCTAAATGAATCCTCCTTCATATAGAATATGAGACTGCAACAATAGTTAAAAAGAGTTTCTGCCATTTATACAAACTCATTAATTTCATTGACTTATTCTAAGCTTTAAATGCAATAAACAAGTTTCTTTTAGAAATGTACTGTTGCAAATTAAATAAAATAAAAAAATAACTAAAATTGTATTTACCATCACATTCTTCATTTCTAAGTCAATTGAACAGTCTATAGCTTTTTGCAACAAAATTATTTTAATTTTTTTATTTGAAAAAAATTTTTTTATTGATTTTAGAGTGGGAAGAATGGGAGAGAAAGAGAGGGTAAGGAGCAAGAAGCATCAACTTGCAATAATTCCTTCTCATATGTGCCCTGACTTAGCAAACCCAGGGTTTTAGCCTATGACCTCAGCAATCTAGGTCGACACTTGACCACTGCACCACCACAGGTCAGGCACAACACAATTATTTTAAATGCTTTAGTATATATCAGTCAACCTTTCTCTGCCACGAATTGATATCATGAATTTAAAAGTTATATATCAAACTGCTTTTGTTTTAGAGGTATCTGTTTTGTAGGTTTTATTTTCTGAGTGATATAAAAGCATTTCTAAACAGTGTGTTAATTTGCATCAATGATCATATATATCAACACAATGGCATAATCAAAGCAACTGACATTCCTTTATCTTTGGGGAAATTTTTATGGAAAATCCCAAATAAATAGTTTGATTGAACTTATGGTCAGAGTTTCCCTCAGTAATATTGTGCCTTGATCTTCTCAACCAAGTCTTAGACAATAAATCACTACCGAGTAGGAGCTGGAATTTAACATGCAATATGGTATAACTCCTTCTGCGTATGTAATTTTACAGTCAGAAAGAAATGAAATGCCTCACCACCCAGTTCTTAGATCTCAAATGTTAATGTAACAAATGTTTGTTGAACACCATCTACTGTGCTAGGTGTGGACCCCAGTGTTGAGTTGAGAATCTCCCTATTGCCAGAAGAGGAGATCCCCCAGTTCCCAGACTCGCAGGACAGAGTCCCAGTGGCAGGCTATACAGAAGCACAGGTTTTATAAAGTCATACATTCTTTCTATTCACAATAAGAAAACTTTTCTTACAGTAAAACAGAAAACAAAGTACAATAAAAACTGTGCACACTTGCTCACAAAACTTACTCAAAAATATTTATATATAATACACCTGAGCTATTTCTCTCAAAGGTCAAATTGGGTTCCCTTTAAACCTTGTCTCAATATTAATCTAATAGGATTCTATATGCCAAGAGCAAACTTAAAACAGAAGATTATTTTCTGAGAATATCATTTAAAACTAGACATATTAGCTCATATCTGAAAATGGAGGAAGAGCCATTTATTTAAAAATAATTAATTTCTCATTTAGTTCACTTAGAGAATAACTTCATTTGAAAAGATCAAATGCATTGATGAAAATATGTTCCCGAATACTCGACAGTAGGTATTGGTAATGAAAGGAGCCATGGCTTTCATCTTAATGAAGTGCTATGCTTTAACATTTAATGAATAGAGCAATTTGTACCGGGTCAAAGACATGGCATTTGATATTAAGTTCATCCTTCCCAGAAGGTCATGTTTTCTGAAATGATATTGAACTTTAAAGTATTTTTCCTTCTGTTTCTAGTTTATTATAAATTATATATTACTATAATTGATGGCAGGTAAGAAGAAAAAGTACTCAGGTTTTGTCTATATTGCTTTGGGTTATTTAGACATATCTCTTCAAAGATACTAACAATAGAGTTCTCTTCAAACAAGATTATAGATAATCTTTTTATAAATTTAAAAAAATATATTGATTTCGGTGAGAAAGGAAGGGGGAGAGAAAGAGAGAGACAGACAGACAGACAGGAACATCGAGCTGTTCCTGTATGTGCCCTGACTGGAGATTGAACCAGCAACCTCTGTGCTTTGGGACAATCTCTAGCCAACTGAGCCATCCATCCTGGAAAGATAATCTTTCTTTTGCATCTTTTAACAAATACAAAGTATACTTTATTTTTCAGAGACATGATTTCAAAATTGATAAGCCGAGAGTCCAATGACGAGAGACCTGAGTTGGAGAGCAATTTCCTACATTGGTTAATTAATTATACAGGCTTTCGTCAGCTCAAATGTATTTTCTTGGTTGACAGCCTTCTGTAGGAAAACCCAGTTCCCTTCCCTGCTCACTAAATACATAGATATGTATGTGAACACACATGTATAACAAGAGCATTATACTATAGAAATTATATTACTAATTGTATGACTGACTATGTCTATGTAGTGGGAAAAAAAACACACCAGCTATCTAAGTACATAAATTCTAGTCCAAGATCCACTATTTATTTGCTAACCAGTGCCAGAGAAATAGGTATGGCTTTTTCTCATTGTGCAGTATCTAATAAGAGATACAAACTAGAAAATAAGATCAGTATTTATAATTAGGTATATTTTTTAAAATAAAAAACATTGAGGCTCTGGCCGGTTAGCTCAGTGGTAGAGCGTCAGCCTGGCATGCAGGAGTCCCGGGTTCGATTCCCGGCCAGGGCACACAGGAGAAGCGCCCAT
Organism: Saccopteryx bilineata; assembly: GCF_036850765.1. Taxonomy (NCBI): domain Eukaryota; kingdom Metazoa; phylum Chordata; class Mammalia; order Chiroptera; family Emballonuridae; genus Saccopteryx; species Saccopteryx bilineata. The sequence continues at coordinate 46,813,516 of NC_089501.1, read as the reverse complement.
CTGCTTCTCCACCCCTCCCCCTCTCCTTCCTCTCTGTCTCTCTCTTCCCCTCCCACAGCCAAGGCTCCATTGGAGCAAAGTTGGCCCAGGCACTGAGGATGGCTCTGTGGCCTCTGCCTTAGGCGCTAGAATGGCTCTGGATGCAACAGAGCGACACCCCAGATGGACAGAGCATAGCACCCTGGTGGGCATGCCAGGTGGATCCTGGTCGGGTGCATGCGGGACTCTGTCTGACTGCCTCCCTGTTTCCAACTTCAGGGGAAACAAAACAAAATGAAACAAACAAAAAAAAACACACATTGATATTAAAAGTATGACCAAAAGATTATTATGACTCTAGATTTACTGCTCAAGAAGAAAGTGTTTCATTTACATATTAAACAGTGATTCACATTGAATCTAATAGTTCTCATTGAGTTTTGGAAGATTCTGATTCTGTCACTTGCTGAGCACCAAAGGCAATTACATTTTATTGCTGCTTTCTAGACGTCCTTCTTTGCCATTTCATGTTTTACTCCTCAGTGATTCTCCACGATGGATGCCTATTGGAATCAGATTTTATATTAAAATTTATATTTAAAAGATGCGTGGATTTTTAATGACTATACTAGGGTCCTGCTTCTAGGCATTCTGATTTACATAATTGGTTTTTGGGGAATTTGAGATTATATCTTTAAAATCACCCTATATTAACTACTGCATAGAAGCGTTTCTTAAGATAAAGAAGCAGCTATTAACCCCCATGAAAAGTTGCTTACCTTCTATTGTCATAACTTTTAGGTTTCAAATAAGATCTATGTTCTAGAAGGAATAGCTGATAGCTGTTAAAATAGGGTGACACAGAGACAGTTTTTGGAACTATTGGTGAAAAATGAAAGTATAAAGAACAATCAGAAGGCTACCGTCTCTCAACTTACATAAAAATCTCAAATGAGAAATACATAATTTTAACTTCACTTAATATAATCTTGAATACATGTTTAATATTTTCATTAAACTTTGATATACATTGTCTGTTTTCATCTTTATTAGATATTTCAGTTAATCAAGATAAACTTTTATATCTCTGTTAGAGTTCAGGTAAGCTATTCTTATGATGAGGGTAGAAGACAACATGCAAACTGTCTGAAGTAAAAAAGTGAGCTTATTTGGGAGAAGTCCTTTGGAACTGAGATTAGCTTTTCCTGTCATGCACCACATTCTTCCTGCAAAAACACATAAGCACATTCAACCACATTCCAGTACATTGGTAGAGCACATATTCTTAATTAAACATTAGTAATACTGATGGGATGGCATGAATGCCACCCAAATATCTTTCGCAACTCATCTTGTTAGCAGTGACATATATTTGGTATATCAGTTTCCCAAGTTTAGTTTCAGCATATGACTCACTAACTCCCAGAGAAAATCAAACTCGGGACATCCACCTTCTTAACAAAGACTATAAATAATTCAATATTTGAACACAGTAGACATAAATTCATGTAAAATAACATCTAATGTACACCATTTGTGTGTAAATAATTTTGTCACAAAATAACGTGCTAGCAGAACGTGGCGACCTACCTCCAACACTTCAAAGACACATACCCCCTGGTATTCATGCCCTGAATAACCTCCTCCCTCATAACATTAAGGTTGGTTTGCATGACCAATATAGCATATGGAAAAAGTGATGGTATTTCACTTCTTTTTTTTTTTTTTTTTTTTTTTTTGTATTTTTCTGAAGCTGGAAACGGGGAGAGACAGTCAGACAGACTCCCGCATGCGCCCGGCCGGGATCCACCTGGCACGCCCACCAGGGGGCGATGCTCTGCCCCTCCGGGGAGTCGCTCTGCCGCAACGACCAGAGCCACTCTAGCGCCTGGGGCAGAGGCCAAGGAGCCATCCCCAGCGCCTGGGCCATCTTTGCTCCAATGTAGCCTTGGAGCCTTGGCTGCGGGAGGGGGAGAGACAGAGAGGAAGGAAGGGGGGGTGGAGAAGCAAATGGGCGCTTCTCCTATGTGCCCTGGCCGGGAATCGAACCCTGGTCCCCCGCATGCCAGGCCGACGCTCTACCGCTGAGCCAACTGGTCAGGGCCGCTATTTCACTTCTGAGCTTAGGCGGTACCTACTGAAGGCTTGTTGTCTCTTCCCCTCAAATCACTTTCTCTTGGATCACTGGCTCTGGAGAAATCTGCATCTCTCAAGAAGGACCTATGTAAGGAGACATGAGAGCCTCATGCCAACAGCCCCATGAGTTAAATTATCTCCAATAGAAGCAGTATCTTTAGCCCCAGTTAAATCCTGAGATGACGGAAGCCCTGCTGACTACTGGACTAGAGCTTCAGAAGAGCCCCTGAGCTACCAGTAGCTGTTTGCACTGTCCCTTAATTCCTAACCCTAAGAGGCAGTGTATAATAATAAATGTTTACTATTTTGCTTTGCTAATTCTTGGAGTTCCATTTTACACACCAACAGAGAATGAATATGGAGAATATTCAGAAGAAAAAGAAAAAGAAGAGATCTATTATAACTAGGGAGCTAGGAGTGTGGTAAGGTGCCAAAGAACTGTAAAACTTAGTATTAGCAATGCCATTTTAAAGAGAAAAAGTCAGGCATTGAAAGAATAAAGATTATCTGAAGAACTTCCTTTCCCTTTCAATAAGAGACAATATTTACATATCCTACACTGATTTTAACTCTTCCTCCCTTCCTAAAATCCTGAGAGTAACATACACCTCTAGACAAAGTAAGAGACACTAAGAGATTTGTGAATGTTTTTGATATGTAAAATGACATCACTATTGTGTTACCTTATAAGTTTTAATATGTAGGAATGTTTTTTATAGATCCTATAGACAAATGGTATAAGCTTGTTAATGATTGATTATTGTGTCATGTTCTCCTTCCTTTTCCCCCCAACCTGTATGTGTGTTGGTCAAATAAGTTTGTAAATATAATATATATGTTTGCTCACTTATAGTTTGCTTTGGGTGTGGGAGACAGGCTATAAGCAGGCAGGATCCTTATAGCTAAGGCTTAGTTTTAAGACTAATCCTTTACCACCCTTGACTGTTGCATGATGTGGGGTGGTGCACTCTCATGAGGAATCCCATTATGCCTCAGATAAGTGACTTTGTATCAGAGACTTCCTTGTTTGTATATTGGATTAAAGGTTTTGATTTCTACACTATAAAATGGGGCAGAGGAGACCATGCTGGAGGAGAGCAGAGAAAGGCCACGTGGAGGAGAGGAGAAGCAGCCAAGATGGCAGAGTGCTGAAGGAGAAGCCAGTTAGTGCAGAGAGAAGAAGATGGGGAACAGAGGTGAATAAGGCTGGTGAGTTACAAACCTTTGATTCTAGGAATACTCGGATAAGTCAGTGGCTTTGGGAGCCCTGGATGAAAAGGGAAGTGTTTCTCACCATATGTATTTCTTGCCTGCTGAGTGCAAGCTAGAATTAAAGCAAATGGCCCACCAGTTCTTGGCTCCATTGTTTCATTATCATCTGTCCGAATCAAATGCGAACCTTCACGGGAAAGGCGGCTGTGATGGTGGCTGTGGCTACTGGCTTTATATTTGGCATAATCTGTGGCAGGATTTGATACAGATCAGTAAGGAGCCACCAGCACCTTTGAACTGTGGAATAGAGGACTGGCTGCTGTTATGGTTCCCCACGGCTGTCCTTTTGGGGGCCATAGGCTGGCTGACTTTTATAGCCATGCATGAGGAAACAGAGAGCTCTGTGGAAGAGGCTGCCCAGGACCTGCAAACAGAGCAGTAGAAGGAGCTAGAGCAAACGTGGGAGAAAGAAGGGCTGACCCTGGAGCTGGAGTAAGCACCAGAGAAGGAGGCTAACCAGGTTTGTGAGATTTGCTTGGAAATGGAGCAGCTGCTGGAAAAGGAATCACAGGTTCGTGAGTTGGAGATTTCCCTGGACATTGTGGAGAGCCAGCAGTGGCGGGAGGCCAGGGATGAGGCCAGGGCTGCAAGGCCCATGGAGCAGAAGGTAGCGGTGGCCCAGTGTTCAAGCCTAGTAGCAGGAGTTGGTGTTTTCAGTTCCTCTTTGGAGGATGAGGAAAATCGGGCTGGCGTTGCAATCCACAGTCTCCAGAAGATGAGAGCCCAGCAGCAAGGAGTACCTACTATGCCCCTGGTAGGTCTGCAATTTTGGGACATGGGGTGCATGGGGTGGATGCCATCATGCTCTCTGGAGCAGAAATAGAAATGCTGACTTCTATTGCCATGTGCTCCTCTTTGGGACAGTGTAAGACCTGCCAGGACGGCAGGGATGAGGGGGGTGGCTGAGGCCCCATGTGCGTGGACTGATTCCTGGACTACGACCGGAGTGGGCATTGGCTTCATTGTTGGATGAACTTGTGGATTTTGGATAATGTGAAATACCCGGATGGGGGTGAGGGCTGGCTTTGCTGGAGGCCCTCCTCCTACCCCAGGAAGGTTTTCAAACAGCTAGAAAGAAGGCCGAGGACATTTTGTGCTTTTCGGAAAGTGCTCAGAGACTGGTGAAATGTACCTTTGTAGTTGTTAAAATTGCATGATTTGTCATGTTGTTTTTTGTGTGATGTGCCTAATTTCCTTGAGCAGGAATACCTGTGCTTTAGATTGTGAAATGAGCAAAAGGGATGGAATGTTGGTCAGATAAGTTTGTAAATATGATATATAGGTTTGCTTGCTTATAGTTTGCTTTGAGTGTAGGAGACAGGCTGTAAGCAGGCAGGATCCTTATAGCCTAAAGCTTAGTTTTAAGACTAATCCTTCACCACCCTTGACTGTTGCATGATGTGGGGTGCTGTACTCTTATGAAGAATCCCATTATGCCTCAGATAAGTGACTTTGTATCAGAGACTTCTTTGTTTGTATATTGGATTAAAGGTTTTAATTTCTACACTATAAAATGGGGCAGAGGAGACCATGCTGGAGGAGAGCAGAGAAAGGCCACGTGGAAGAGAGGAGAAGCAGCCAAGATGGTGGAGTGCTGAAGGAGAAGCCAGTTTGTGCAGAAAGAAGGAGATGGGGAACAGAGGTGAATAAGGCTGGTGAGGTACAAACCTTTGATTCTAGGAAATTCAGATAAGTCAGTGGCTTTGGAAGCCCTGGATGGAAAGGAAAGTGTTTTCTCACCATGTATATTTCTTGCCTGCTAGGTGCAAGCTAGGATGAAAGCAAATGGCCCACCAGTTCTTGGCTCCATTGTTTCATTATCATCTGTCTGAATCAAATGCGAACCTGCACGGGTGTTGGGCAGATAAAATATATTATGTTCACTCTGTTAAAGATAGCACTGTCCATGTGGAAGCCCATTGCCCAGGTAATAACATTAGTCGCCCTTCCTGCTTGGGATGGGCGTGATTGTATTAATGTGTGTTGGGGGAGGGCTTTCATGCCAAAAGGTCTTGAAAGAAAAAGAGATCATATTGTTCTGGGAGAAGAGGGATTACATTCTAGGGTAAGGGTCGGGAACCTATGGCTCGTGAACCCAATGTGGCTCTTTTGATGGCTGCATCTGGCTCACAGACAAATCTTTAATAAAAAAAAAATGTTAAAAATATAAAATGGCTCAGTGGTAGAGCATCGGCCTGGCATGCAGGAGTCCCGGGTTCGATTCCCAGCCAGGGTACACAGGAGAAGCGCCCATCTGCTTCTCCACCCCTCCCCCTCTCCTTCCTCTCTGTCTCTCTCTCTTCCCCTCCCACAGCCGAGGTTCCATTGGAGCAAAGATGTCCTGGCACTGAGGATGGCTCTGTGGCCTCCGCCTCAGGTGCTAGAATGGCTCTGCATGCAACAGAGCGGCGCCCCAGAGGGGCAGAGCATCGCCCCTGGTAGGCATGCTGGGTGGATCCCAGTCGGGTACATGCAGGAGTCTGTCTGACTGCCTCCCCATTTCCAGCTTCGGAAAAATGCAAAAAATAAATAAATAAATAAAACATTCTCATGTATTTCCTTCCATTTATGTTCATGGTTGTGGGTGGCTGGAGCCAATCACAGCTGTTCTCTGGGACAACACCAAATTTTTATTGGATAATGCATAACGCATATGAGTCGTTATATGGCTCTCACGGAATTACATTTTAAAATATAGCGTTCATGGCTCTCTCAGTCAAAAAGTTTCTTGAACCCTGTTCTAGGGGAAGAGTAATTACTTTCTAAGAGAAACACATGCTGTAGGAGAGCAGAGAGAGGCCACGTGAAGGAGGCCAGGAGAAGCAGCCAAGATGGCAGAGTGCTGAAGGAGAAGCCAGTTTGTGCAGAGAGGAGATGGGAAACAGAGGTGAATAAGGCTGGTGAGCTAGAAACCTTTGATTCTAGGAAACTTAAATAAGTCAGTAGCTTTGTGAGCACAATATGAGTGGATTTTGGAGCCCATTGTGTGTTTTTACTTGCTCACCAGGTGCAAGCTAGGATTAAAGATGATGGCCCACCAGTTCGTGGCTTTGTTGTTTTTTTACTGACTGTCCGAATCCAATGCGAACCTGCATGGGCCAAGGGGCTGTGATAGTGGCTGTGGCTACTGGCTTTACAATGTGATCAAGTTTATATAACTAGCCTCAGAGCTACATTCAGGACTATACGATTTGGGTCAGCTATATCCCATGTAAGTCATATATAGCCAGCTTATTAATAAATCTCCTCTTATAAATTTTTCTGTATCCTACCTTGGTGTCTCTACATAACCCGTGGAATTAAGGTATGCTACTTTACAACAGGAGAAAGCTTGGAGAAAGAATTTCAAGTAGTACTTAATAATGAAGGGCATTTATGAGTGGTGTAGGGATACAGGCATCTCGAGCTGACTGAATAGTCTGAGTTGATGAAGAAATGTTGGACAGTGGTAGACTTTCCTATAAACACATATAAGATAGGAATGAATGAAAATTGTGAAACTACAGTAAGCTTTGAATACCAAACTGAAGACTTTGCATGTTGTCTGATGGAAATCTCTACTTATTGAAAGGAATTCCAGCCACTTTTGACAATCAATTGGAAAAAGAGGAACAACCACCAGGAAGGCAGACTAGTAGCCCATCAGGGAAATAATTAGGCCTGAGAAAGCTTTGCTGGGGGCTAGAAAGAAGGGGAAGTGAAACAACCTGATAGATATTGTTTGGGTCTGATTGAAAGGGGTGATGGCTGAATTGATGGAGAGGAGAAAGGAGGAGGGAGAATAACAACACATTTTGTTTTCAGCCCGCAGGTCAGGAAAGGAGAGTGATGTCTTTAATCTAACAAAGGAACAGAGGAGGAGGGCAAGGTGGAGGAAAGATGATGGGAGCTCACCAAGCACACAAATAGTAAGTCTTCCATTGGTGCAGCACTCTGTCATTAACAAAGTAACGTGGAGCCATTATAGTATTTGTTCTTTAACGATTCTGTACAGAAAAGGCAGACCTCATCTACTTCATTTAGGAGATGACGAAAACCAAGAAAAATAAGTATAAGAAATTTGGTCATGGTCACCAAACAGGTAAATAGCAGATCTGAGACTAAAATTATGTGTCCCCAATAATAGTTTTGTGTTTTTCACTATATTCAACTAGTAATCCAATTAGAAAGATAATTTTTAATAGAAAGCTCTTTAGATATGCACATCCATGTGTGCTTCGATGGAGGGGCAGATGGAAGGCAGAAGAGCTGTTTTATAGATACCTGTATTAGCACCAACTTAGAAAGTTGGTGGACCACCTCTGATTTAACTATTTCAGGGACCTACCATCAGACTAAGTGTGAGAGAGCTTATTCTTTGGCTATTCTCAGCTTCTCATTGACAGATTTAGAACCTTCCTCCTGAAAACCATGTTTCCTTCATGTCCATTAAAAAATATCCAGGTCTTTGAAACTCTCTACCAGCTATACACACGCATTGGAGTTCTATGAATAAAATGCTTACTCATAGTACACCTTATGTTTCTTGTGCAGGAACATGGATTTAAAAGTTGAGGATGATGCAACTACTTAAAATGCCAGCACTGTACTTGAAATACAACCCAGCTCTTGTATTTATTTTAAATCAACAGTAAATGTTACAACTACATTGAAAATGTTTTAGAATAGCAACACAGACTTGTTAACATAAGCATGTATTACCTTCAGGATATATCTAATGGGAAATTGCTCTTTTTAAAAACAGAATGTCTTGCAATATTATTCTTAATAGTCTTAAATCTAATTTAAATTTTGTTGATAAACTCTTCATTTCTGCATAGCATCCTGAGACAACTTAGATGAGAAAGTGTGTAGATTGGAGATTGTCATGTGTTTATTTTCATTTCTTTCCAGGTAATTTTTTTTTTCTTTTCTGAAGCTGGAAACGGGGAGAGACAGTCAGACAGACTCCCGCATGCGCCCGACCGGGATCCACCCAGCACGCCCACTAGGGGCGATGCTCTGCCCACCAGGGGGCGATGCTCTGCCCCTCCGGGGCGTCGCTCTGCCGTGACCAGAGCCACTCTAGCGCCTGGGGCAGAGGCCAAGGAGCTATCCCCAGCGCCCGGGCCATCTTTGCTCCAATGGAGCCCTGGCTGCAGGAGGGGAAGAGAGAGACAGAGAGGAAGGAGGGGGTAGGGGTGGAGAAGCAAATGGGCGGTTCTCCTATGTGCCCTGGCCGGGAATCGAACCCGGGTCCCCCGCATGCCAGGCCGACGCTCTACCGCTGAGCCAGCCGGCCAGGGCTCCAGGTAATTTTTTATTTCTTCCTTGATTGTACTGTTAAACAACTTATTATTTAATAACATGGTATTTGGACTTCATGTGTTTGAATACTTTTCAATTTTTTTTATTGTAGTTGATTTCTAGTTTTATACCACTGTGATCAGAGCAGATATTTGATATGATTTGGATCTTCTTAAATTTATTAAATTTATTTTGTGTACTAATATGGAGTCCATCTTTGAAAACATTCTCTGTGTCCTTGAGAAGAAGTGTATTCTGCTGCTTTGCGATAAAGTGTTCTCCAAATATCAATTAAATTCATCTGATCCAGTGTGTCATTTAAGGTCTTTGATAGAAGAGAGAAGTGTGTGAATTATTTGGGAGAAAAGGGTGAATTGGTGGAAGCTGATGAATAGTTATTGGTGCCAATTATGAAGGCATGGGGGCAGGGTCTTTTGTAATTATTTTCAACAAAAAATATAAGTACAGATATGTAAACTTCAAGAGACTAGAATTCTTGTATTGTGGCTTTAAGGAAAAGAATGGTCATCAGTGGAGTTCTTGTTATATTAGAATTAGAAAGATGGAGAATTTAGTCAAACTTAATTGATAAGTTTAGAGAAAAAGAAACAATTGGGAAAACTGGATGAAAATGAGTTATAAACATTCTGATGTGAAATGGTGCACTGAGAGGTCAGAAGACCGTGGTTTAATTAGTAATACTGCATGCTAAAAGCGTAAAAGTCAAAATGAGAAAATCTAAGGAGATGAAAGGCAAAGATGTGAAACCCAGTGACAAATGAAACGTATATGAAGTGAAGCAAGATGAACTGCCAAATTCAGAGTTGTTCAGACAAAGGCAGCTGTCTTTTTTACATTACATAACTCAAAATAGGGAATTCCTCAGAGATGGAGGAAAAGCTGGTTTCTTTCTTTCCAGAAGAAGCACATTGGAATTCTCACATGGGCTTCTAGTTCTCTGGCGGTCTCCTTCCAGAAGAGAAGAGCAGCTCCTGGTGCTGTCCAAATCAAATGCTCGCATCTCCCAGAGCAGATGGGCTTCCGCGAGGCTTGTGCAGATCACGGACTGGCCATGCCAGCCCCCCCTCCCCGACATTTCTTCCCTGAGTGTTTAAGAAGAAATGGTTCCAGGGAAAGAGGTTTGACTCTGCCTTACCAGTTTCAGCTAAGTTTTTTCTTTCTCAGAATTAAATTCACATTTTTAAAAAAGATGACAGAAATATCTTCTCTTTCTCTTTAATTATAATGGGTTGAATGTCTGTAGTGTATTCATTTTAACCAAGACATTTACTTGATTAATCTCTGGGCATACTGGGTACCTTAGCATGAGAAAGGATAATGAATGAATTATTTCACAAAGAAGTATTTAACCTAAATGAGCCCTTCTTTTTAAAATTATTATTACAAGTTTTCTTATATTAAGGTATTCCAGACTATATATATAAAACATCTGTTCCTCCTAAGATACAGTAAACTGAAAAATTGATTTGTTTAGTTTTTATTAATTAATGCCTATGTCATTACTTTGCTTGACAATCCATTTATTTCATAGTTGTTAGTTGGAAACTAATGACTCATTCCAATACTTTGGGCAGTGGTCGGCTCTTCATTAGAATGTCACTTGGCGGTGTAAGTTTTTGCAAGGCTCATGATATTGCAGGAATTAGCGAAGATTTTTTAATAGATTTGAGTTAGAGGATCTGAAAATGCAATCATGCTATGAGATTAAACAACTTTGTGCTTTAATGGGTGTCATAACTGTATCCACTGATTAGTTAAGGCAATTTGAAGGGAAATCTTTATTTTGGGGGTTCTCTGGCCTCTTGAATTTCTGAAAATGAAAGTCACAAGTTTGTCCTCAAGCTTCACCAACAGGTTTTCCTATATTTCTATTCTCTTAGAGCAAAATTTATTTCTGTTTACATCGTGCAAATCTGATAGAAAATGGATAGTAGATGATTGAGTTCATACAGTGAACAGCCAGCCAAAAAATGATATTCATAGTTCTTATATTGACTACCTTGTTACCATTCCTTAATGCTAACTTTGACTGAACTGTGAAATTGACTTTAGATTAAAGATTCCGTGCACAAAAAGATGATATTTTTGAGATATGACTAGATAATCCCATTGGCATTTAAACAAGGAAAGGAAATATCAAGCAGTTGAGTTTCAACCAAATGTTCTCTTAGGTTTATATTTTGTTTTTGTTTAAAAAACCCACTTTATTTATTCTTCTCAATATCCTCGAGCTCTTTCGAAGATGGAATCATCTGTGTATTTAGAGTATAACTGGCCTCAGCAGTGTCAACAGTCTGATGCAATAGAAATGTGTTCTGGCAGCTTCTGGATGCAGTAGGATTGTATCAAGAGAGGGGAGTGTGATAGGATTTGCTAATCATTCTTGCTGACACAGTCTAATCATGTTATGTTAAAAATACCTGTTTTTCTTTTTCTCTTCTATTTTTCAACACCTTTCCCTCACCCTCCACTGCCTTCTGACTGCTCTGTATACATATATCTGTTCAAATCCCTAAGAGGTAGAATGCTGATTGATGTGTGAATGCAGTGAGGATATCCAAGCTGAAGCTTTCAACCTCTGAGATATTGATGTTTTATTCATTATTTACCTAACAAATAGGACCCGATAAGAGCAAGTTGGGATACCCTCTCATTCTTATTCTAAAAACTCTGATATAAGTCAGTGTTTACAAAATCACTAGCCAGTATTTCTCTTTCTTTCTTTTTTATTTTTCTATTTAACTTATTGGGGTAACATTGGTTTCAGTTTTATTGAAATTGAGAGGATTGTATTTTTTGTATATTTCATAATTGTACAGTTTGCAATTTTTAAAATGTGCAATGTGTATATTTAAAGTGCACAAAGTTTTCTAGGGTCTGGGTGATAAGGAGATGGGTAGATGCAGGTCAAAAGGTACAATTCTTCCATCATAAAATGACTAATTCTGGAGATCTGATATACAGCATGGTGACTAGTTAATAATATTGTTCTGTATACATAAAATTTGTTAAGAGAATAGACCTTAAGTGTCCTGACCATGAAAAAAATTAAAAGATAACCTCATGAGGTGATGGACATATTAATTAACCTTATTGTGGTAATCATTCGCTACATTAATTTTATGATGTTATGGGGTAGGTTAAAGAATTTCTGATCATTCTCCTTCTTAAACTTCCTTCTTGTTAAATAGTGTTATTATTTTTATACATACCTGGATTTTACTTGCTTATATCAATTTATACATTTTCACCAATTATCATAAGTGACAACAGCTTTACCTATTCCTTAAATTCTCTCTATGTCAAGTTTATGTTAGACTTATATTGAGTTGTGATAAGAAATGAGAGACTTTCCTTTTGTACCTAAGACCTGCAAAAGTACAGATAACCTTGACACTATCTATTTTTAAAAGCTTTATTGAGATGTAATTAACATACCATGTAATTCAGCTATTTAAAGTATAAGCTTCAATGACTTTCAGTATATATGTGTAGTTGTGTAACCATCACCACAGTCAATTTTAAAACATTCATATTACCCCAAAAAGAAATAACCACACCTCTTAGCCACTACTCCAAACCTCCCGTTCTTCTTCCTCCAGCCCTAGGAAACTGCTAATTCACTTTCTGTGTCTGTAGATTTACCTATTCCAGCGAGCTTTTAAAAGCAGAATCTCATAATATATGATCTTTTGAGACTGATTTCTTTCACTTAGCATAATGGTTTCAAGGTTCTTCTATGTTGTAGCATCCTGCTGAATAATATTCCATTGCATGGGTATTCTACATTTCATCTGTTTATCAGTTCCCTCTTCAGATTCTCAACAGCGATGTCTGCCTCACTTGCTGCCGGTGCCATGCAGATGTCCCACTTTCCTGACTCAGGGAAAGCAAGTAGCTTAGAGTTGGAAGGGGAAGAGAAAAAAGGCAATGCTCATTTCTCTCTGTTGCCATAGTTTCCAAACTGATCTCAATGTAAACAAAGTATCTGGGATTAAGAGGGCAGATCTCAATTCACTCCTCTTGACAGCATGCTTCAAGAATTACAGCATATTAATATCTATTATCTAAAATTTCACTAGTTATTTTATCCCTTCAAGATTCAATTTCAAAAAAAGTTGTGGCTTTAGTGATATTTGAGAATAATAGTTAGATATCCTCTATTCTCTGTGGGTATTTGCTGGGGTTCTTTTTCTTATTTTACTGTGGAAAATGATGTATGAAATGGAAGAATTGAAATACATCTTAACATCTTTAGGTTCAACAAAATCTAAATATATTCAGTTGTAAATACACTGATAGCTATCCTCAGAATTACTCGATACTGAAAACAACAGTCTTGGAATCCATTACAACTAATTCAGCCTACGGTAATTGTATTCAAATTATATTTTCTATTTGATTAAGAGTCAAATGTGAGGAGCTATAATTCATATCAAAGTCAATTACAAGCTTGGCAGAAACTAGTCCGGAACGTGCTGTTCTGTCGGAAAGGAGCCCTCACGGCCCACCTGGCCCTGTGCCAGAGTGCAATTTAGAATTAAACACAATTAGATCCTTACTATCAGCTGTGTAAAGAACTTATTAAAGACTGAGGAACAGACAACATTTTTAAATCTCTTAAAGCAAACAACTAGGAGCCCTGGCCGGTTGGCTCAGCGGTAGAGCGTCGGCCTAGCGTGCGGAGGACCCGGGTTCGATTCCCGGCCAGGGCACACAGGAGAAGCGCCCATCTGCTTCTCCACCCCTCCGCCACGCTTTCCTCTCTGTCTCTCTCTTCCCCTCCCGCAGCCAAGGCTCCATTGGAGCAAAGATAGCCCAGGCGCTGGGGATGGCTCTGTGGCCTCTGCCTCAGGCGCTAGAGTGGCTCTGGTCGCAACATGGCGACGCCCAGGATGGGCAGAGCATCGCCCCCTGGTGGGCAGAGTGTCGCCCCATGGTGGGCGTGCCGGGTGGATCCCGGTCGGGCGCATGCGGGAGTCTGTCTGACTGTCTCTCCCTGTTTCCAGCTTCAGAAAAATGAAAAAAAAAATAAAATAAAAAAAAATAAAGCAAACAACTAGGATTTCTTCGGATGACATTGCACCTTATGAAAAAAAAAGATCAAAAAATTTCTGTTTTGAAATGTTCATTGTGAGTCCTAGGACTCACTGCTCTTTAACGTTTGTAGTGGTTATTTATGTGAGTACAAGACTTTCCAGTATGATACCAACTATGGAGAGCTGAATACATTTCTAGTCAAACAAACGCAAATAATCCGAAATATGAAAAACAAGCCCAAACCTTGATCCTTTTTGGGAGGACGTGTTGTGAATGTAGAAAAGGGCTGGTGTGTGTTCACACAAGTCTGTGCATATTAGGCTGGTGGACAGTCACAAGATGTGGGAGAATGCTGACCTATTAATAAAATATCTACCAGAATAGAAAGTGCCTTGATCCACTTGCTAGATAATCTTCTTTAAAAATTTATAGCTGATATAAGGTTTCAACCACAGAGACAGTGCTAAAACAAAATCTCCAGTCCGGCAGGATAGCTGGTTGACCACTATATTTGTTCATGGAGTGCAAACCATCACTAAAATTGATGTTAGTACTGAAAATGAAATGTGTCATCTTCAACATCACAACTACAATTTAGCAGCCTAGAAGTAAAATAAAACTATAAATAATGAATGTATTTACTAACTTACTGGCAAAGAAAACTAAATTGAGAATAAGTATTAAAGGAGAAAGAATCTTTATAAGCCTGATAAAGATTAATCTTTCTTTTAAAGTTTTTAGTTAATACTTAAAGAGATATCTGACATTTCACTTTGCAAAATTTGGAGATGACAAATTATTAAAGTTCATCAGACAGTGTGTGTCTCACTCTGTGTTTTGAGAACATTTGTTCTGTGAGACGCCCTGGGCAAAGCTTGAGTAGATAAATAAGCTTGTGCATCAAACTTGTTGTCCACTCTCTCTTTCATGTTTTTGTTATACATGTGTATACTGTAGACTGTAAAAAGGTGTACAGAAAAATATTTGTTTCACTTTCGTTAATTTTTAATAAGTATACATTTGGTAGGACAAGTATCATACAGAACACGTTTTTGAAAGTACTATGATGACAATATCCTATAGCTTTATAACTTTTTATGTTCTGATTTTACATGTTAAAAGATGCTGAAAATTAAATATTTGACCATCTGTAAAATGATCAATTCAGGAAAAGGGACATCAGAGAACCCATCTTGCCAGATAAAATGTCACATATGCATAAAATTATTATATGAAATGATTTAGCCTAAACTCTCCTATAGTTCAGGAAGACTGAGTTGTTTTATTTTAGGAGCTTCTAAAGCAGTTTTTGTTAGAATATGTAGCACAACTTACTTTAATACTTTAACTGGAAAATCACATACCAAGATTTTGAAGTATACATAAACACAGTTACTTTTTAAAAATTGAGAACCATAGCCTAGTCAACTAGGTTAATGAATATAATTTAACACAATAATATCTCACAAGTTTTCTGTCATTCCTCACTGGTTTCATTCCCTTCCATTCCCCTCCTTTAGAGTTAATCACCTCAATGAATTTTCTTTTATTATCTACTGAACATTTTTACTGCTGAGTAATAATTTAGTATATATATCATATCTTCTTTATCCATTTATGTATTATGAGCACTTAGGTTGCTTCCATATCTTGTCAGGGGAAAGGAGTGTGGGTGAAGGGTGACAAAGGTGAAGATGAATAAGAGGTACAAACTTCCAGTTATAAAGTAAATAAGTCACAGGGATGTAGTGTACAGCATAAGAAACATAGTCAATAATACCATAATCACTTTACACAGTCGCAGATGGTTACGAGACTTATGATGATCACATCATAAAGTATAGAAATGTCAACTCATTATGTTGCACACCTGAAACTAATATAATATTGTATTTCAAATATAACTTAATTTAAAAAATAGAAATTCTTGATTTTGTATGAAAATGAATAAAAAAATACAAACAAAGGAGGCAAGATTTTAGTAGCCAAGCATTGGTGTAGAATGTATGTGTATGGTAGGGCTACGGTATTAAGAAGGTATTAAAGAAAGTAGTTTAAGTGGTCAGAAAATCAAGTCCGATGGCCTCAATTATTTAATGAGACCAGTCGTTTTATGAGCAAGTCATGGACTGTTTTCTAAGCAAGGACTGTTTTCCAATCCTTTAAAAGGACTCAGTATCATCAAGTTATCAGTTTCCCCCAATTTAATGTATGTGATTCAGTGCAATTTTAATCACCACCCTAATAAATTACTTGTGGATATTGAAAAAGGAATTCACAAGTTTATACATATAACAGAGCAAAAGACCTAAAATCAATGAAATAATAAAGAACAATATTAGAAAACTGATAATGTGAACCCTGAGAAAGAAAATGCCTACTGAGAAGGGCTCCTGATGGTTAACTGAGCTCAAATTTTAAAATACAGAGCCTACCAGCCATTTATACATAGGGGCCTCACACAAACTGCACTTCAGGAAGAAGCCTGCATGGAACTGCTTACCTTTACACTGAACTGCCTACCTGCACTGTGCTTCTGCTACCTGAGCCAGCCCTTATAAAACAGTGTTTTATTTCAGCTAGTAGGATGGAAACTTTTCTCATTCAATCAAAACTGTGCAATTCCAACCAATTAGAGAAGATTTATTCTGACCAATCAAGACAATGCCTTTTGGACCAATCAAATTGTAGGGATTTGGAGTCCTCATTTGCATGAGATCAAACCAATGAGGGATCAGGGGTGGAGACTTCTGTCCCTATAAGCCAGCTCCCCTCTGGCTCAGAATGCACAGTTTCCCTTAAGGCTGAAGACTGTTTTCCTGGCTGAACTGAAACATGGAAGCTGTCTCACCCAAGCACAGAGCAGAGCAGAACAGGCCAGCACAGGCCAGACGGATCACACCAAAGGACAGTGGAGCAGGCGAGTACAGTGCAAAGCTGACCAGCAAGGAGAACAGAGCTGTCTAGCTGGAAAATGGCCTGGTGGCAGTTACCTCAAAGCTGTGCTATTTTCAGAGCCGTGCTGTATGAAAATTGAGATGTTTGGTACTGAATAAAGTTTCCTAATTCACCTCAAATTGGGATTCCTGTTGGCAATAAATTGGCACCAGTGACCACTGGTTGACATTACTAAGCAATTTCATGACTTCTATAAAGCTACAGTAATCAAAACAGTGTGGTGTTGGAAAAATCCAACTGATATTTCAGTGGAACAATCTAGAGGTCAGAAAGGACCCCACATATGTAATCAATTGATCTTTTAAATAAGAACACAAGCAATTTAATGAGTAAAATATAGGATTTTTTTTACCTAATGTTGCTAAAACAACTGAACATGCACATAAAAAAATCTAGATGCAGACCTATGTCCCAATTATACACCTAAATGTAAAACACAAACTATAAAACTTATAAAAAGTAGCATAGGAGAAAATTTAGGTGGCCTTGAGTTTAATGACACATTTTTGGATACAAAACTGAAAGCAGGATTGATATAACAAAACATTAATAAGGTAAAATTCATTAAAATTAAAGACATCTGTTCTGCAAAAGACACAGTAAAAATACAAGCTTGAGACAAGAGGAAATTATTGAAAAACATATTTTACAAAGAATTTGTTTCTAAAATATACAAAGAACTCTCAAAACTCAAAAATAAAAAAGTTTAAAATGGGCAAAAAATCTGAACAATTACCTCACATAAGACTGGTGAATAACATATAAAAACATGTTCACCATATAGATGATCTTAGGGAATTACAAATTAAAACAGCAACCGTTTTACCTAGGAGAATGGCTAAACTCCAAAATTCAGACAATACCAAACACTGACAAGGATGTAGAGCAACAAAAATTCTGTTTCAGGCTGATAGGACTGTAAAATGTATAGCCACTTTGGAAAACAGTCTGACAATTTCTTTCTAGGTTTAACATAATCTTACCATATGACGCAGCAATCATGCTTCTATGTATTTATCCAAGTTGAAAACATACCATGCAAAATCCTACACATAAGGATTTCTGGAAGCTTGTAGTGTCAATTGCCTTTAAATGGAAACAACTAAGATGTCCATCAATAGATGAACTGATGAACAGACAGCAGCACCTTCAGACAATGGAATTATATTTCAGCAATAAAAAGAAATGTGTGACCAAGCCATGAAAAGACACACAGGAACTTAAATGCATATTTTTAAGTTTTATACATTTTATGATTTCAACTATATGATGTTCTGAAAAAGTAACAACCCTTGGTCACTAGGGGTTTGAGGAACAGAAATGAGAGGTGAATAGGTGTAGCACAGGAGATTTATAGGGCAGTGAAACTATTCTGTGTAACATTGTAATGGTGGAGATATCACATTATGCTTTTGGTAAACTCATGAAACTGTACAACACAAAGAATGAACCCTAATGTAACTTACAGACTGAATTTAATCAACATTGGTCCATCACTTTTTAACAAAGGTTCTACACCAATGCAAGATGTTAAAAATAAGAAAAACTGAAGAAAAAAACCCAAAACAAATAGGAAATCTGTTCAATTTTTCTGTAAACTTAAAACTGTATTAAAAATAAACTATTTTTCTTTCTTTTTTCTTTCTTTAGAAAGAGACATGTACTGACTCTGGTAGAATTTAGGAGTGACTATCTCTGACATGAATAATAAACTTTGGCCAAGTATTTTTATCAAGGCATTGAACTAGATACTGAGTGAGTGGGCAGTGATTTTGAGTATAAGGAGTTTTCGACCTTCAGATAAATCTAGAGATAAGGTAAAGTGTGACCTGAAAAGGATTAATCCAGTCAAAATGAATTATAGAATTTATTTCTTTAAAGTTTTGGCCCAACTGTCCCATTCTCAGTGACGTATACTCTGATTCCTCTATGAATATTGTGGGACCATCTAATCACAGCTTTCTTGTAGCCTTTACAATGCACTAAGATTTCCTATAGCAGCTTACTTGCAAACACATTATATAGAATGCATTGATTTTTAAAGAACAGAATCTGAGTTTAGGGGACAAGGAACTTCAGGCAAAGGCATATTGTGAAATGTCTGAATAAAGTAATTGTTTCTCCTAGCATTTAGTTTAGTGTGGTGTTAGCTGTAAATTGATAATGAGTTACTGTAGAGAGGCATGCCATAGGCAATATGCTCGGAACAAATTCAGCAACAGGACGGGGGAACTACAGGGCACCGTTAGCATGCCAAAACATTCTTTGAAGCATCTGAAGAAAATAAGAAGGTTTTTTTCTTTTTGATGGGGGAAAACTCTCTGAATTAATGGTTTCTCTATGTTGTTCTTTTACTTTGAAATTGTAAGCTTTATAGTATCTTTTTAAAACCTATTGTTCTCTCCAAATTGTATTTTACCAAGAAAGATGAATATAGCTTTGATGGAATACAGTGGTACCTTGAGATACAAATTTAATTCATTCTGTAATCGAGCTCATAAGTTAGTCAATTCGTATATCAAACTGCCGATACTGGACTCATGCACCAATGCGCCAACTAGTGGCAGCTTCCCGAATCATGACTCATATCTCGGAATTTTGCTCAAATCTAGAACAAAAATACAGACTGAGTCGCCGCTCGTATCTTAAAAAAAAAAAAAAAATCATATGTTGGTCTGTTTGTATCCCAAGGTACCACTGTAGTGTGTTTGGAGCCCACAAAATTCTCAACTAATTCATTAAAAGGAAGAAGGAGCATTTCTGGGAAAGGCAATATTACCTTGTATTTTTGTCACTTGCTCAGAGGGTTTGGTCCTAAGAACTGAATTTTTCTCAGAACATTGGCTATCATATTTATACTTATTAGAAAGTTCCAAGTATAAAACACCTGGTTAATATGCAAAACACCTCTTTATGTGGTAATGGAAACAATCATTTCTACCCAGCACTAGTAAAGACCACGAAGGGCAGCAACTCTGGCTGTGATTACAGTGAGAGTCTGGGGACGCAGTTGGCCAGGGGTACTTGAATGTCACAAACAGGCTTCCCTCAAAGGTAGCAGTGCTGAATCTTACACAGCCCCTCTGTTCTATCAATTGTAAAGGTCACCATGAAGATGATTTTTGAAATAAACAAAGAGGAGGAAAAAACTGTCTTCTCATTTCTATCTCGTGATAAGAGGATCACCCCGTGTAGTGATCAAGGGGGGTTAGTTGGTATTGTTGGAGAGACTGCTGAAACCATGGACCACTGGACTGAATGCCTCAGGTTGAGGACACTATTGTCTTCATTCCAAAACTTCAGACCAAATTGAAACATTGATGTTTTGAACTAGAAGAACCCTTGTTGTAATACTTTTATAGTTTGTTTAGCTCTAGGTATAGCTGAAAATTAATATTCTCACATGTGCTTCAAACAGCTGACATAAAATTTATCTCTTCTAGGATGTCCTTCTTAGGACATTTAATAGATTAACCTACAAACTCCAGCAGAAGCAAGATACAGATTTATGTGGGCTTACATTTTTTAAAAGAAGTACGTTACAAATATTGTTGGATATTAGTGGAGTTTATGTTGCCTTTGAAGGAAGAACAATCCCTTCTGATTTTTAATATTTTTCTGCTGAAACTCCTCTCATTCCCCAACCAATCTAACTTAATGGTGACTTAATTGTCCCTTCCTTTGTAACTTATTAGTAACTTATTTGTAAGTAAAATTTTATTTTAAAAAAAGATCTTTTTCTCTCAAAGTCAAAAGAACTTACCTACAACTATTGCTAACGCAAAAGAAAAAGCCTTGCATTTTCTTTGGATTCTTCTGTGACTCTCTACATTATAAAACGGTGATACAGAGAGTACACTAAAGTAGAAGATGAACTCTTTTAACCTGAATCTGGCTTCTCACATTAACTATATATGTCTTTGGCCATGTCACATAATTTCAAAGAGATTTATTTTTTATCACAAAAGTGAAATGAAAGCAATAGTAAAAAATCCCATTGATTTACCTATATCACAGTTGTGTCATGAAGACTAGAAAATAATGGATTAGAGAGTGCTTTGCAAATGGGTAAACACAATACAAACCAGTCACTATGCTGGTTTCATTGTCACAGAGGAAAGAAATATGTTAGCTGCCAATCAGCCCACAGGAAGATAAATTGTAACATATCTCAGAGATGGCATGCCATTATATCCAAGTGTCTTAATAAAGTCATTTTCATGAATAGCTGTGGCTAAGGCCAAAAAATGAAAAACAAAACTTGATTTCAATTAATTTGCTTTTAAGTTTATTTGCCTTTATTTTTTTTAATTTATTAAAGGTAAAAGGGCATAAATTCTTATCAAATGAGCATAATTTAGGATAATATTTAAACCCCATTTTTTTATAATTGCTTTTAAAATATTAAACCCTAACAAAGTTTTTTCTACTTTTTGATAAGATAATCTCCTATTAAAAATAATTTGGAAACTATAAAGATAGTTTAGCTAACTACTTGTAAATATTTTGCAATTTTCTAGTAATCATTGCTTTCAGATTTATACTTTTCTACTGTTGGCTTTCCACTGTATATGAAGGTAAACCAGCAGGCACCATATTCCTCAGGATACAGGTAAATATGTGTGCTAGTTCAGAGATCACTGACATACTCAGAAGTCTTATCTGCTATATTTCAACTCTTCACATGTCCCAGCCTCTAATTTAAGCAATTGAAATAGATGATGCTATGTAATATGTGTCTACTTATAGACCACGTGGCAGATACACTTTTTTTTCCTGAAGACTATTATAAATGAAAATGTTTTCTTCTCTGTTCCACCCTGAACACTGCAACTTTCTTCCATTTGTTAGAGTAATTTTCAGTAGTATCACAGTTTTCTGATTGCTCATTAACAATATAGTCTCATTTATTATCAGTGGTATAAATTATTTTATTTTTTTATTTCCAAAGAAATCTTAATTTCCTCCTCAACTGTTAACATCAAAGTTTGTCTCATCACTGTTATTTTTAGAATATCTGAAGCTTGTTTACAGTCCTTTAATATCTGATCCCATGATTGATTTTTCTGTTTTATTCAAATGATATACATAGACATAATCTAGAATTATGATAAATTTTGAAATATCATTTAGAATGGTATTTGTATTCTCCAAAGAAAATGTTAATTCACTAACACAATTTAAATGTAAAATGTCCTTTTTAGTCAAAATATTTAAATGATAATGACGGCTTGAGACTTTATTTCATCTAGCCATTGAAACTTACTAGGTACTCATAAAAGTTCTCTGCAGTGCCTGGGATGACAGAATACTTTCAAGTACATTATGGTAATACTCTTTCTACACCTATAAATGTGTACTAACTGATAACCCCTCTTCTTAATTCTTTAATTCTCAGAGCTGAGATAATAAGCAAATAATGTATGTGTACACCTTCCAGACTCACTCTCGTTGTTGCTGTTTGTAGAAAGAGGGTGAGATAAAAAGGGAGAAAGAGAAATGGAGGAGGGGGAGAAGTATTAACTCATAGTTACTTTTACGTTAGTTGTTTTATTTATTGCTTCTCTAACTGGGGGCTCAAGTTGAGCCAGTGACCCTTTGTTCAAGCCAGTGACCTTGGGCTTTAAGTCAGCAAGCTTGGGCTCATGTAGTTGATCCCATGTGCAAGACGATGACTCTTTGTTCTACCTAGTGACCTGGGGGTTTCCAACCCGGACCCTCAGCATCCTGGGTTGATGTTCTATCCACTGTGCTATAGCTTTACTTTTGAATGAGGCAAACTCATAGCTAGACGCAGATAGGAATGATGTTTCTTAGACTATCTTCTGTTATCCTAGAAACATCTAAGTAAGTGGTCTACAGAAAGACATATTGGGGACATTGTACCACTATGAACAGTGCCATAGAGCACACATGCCACCAACATTTTTCTTTGGGTAACATTAGACAACCCTGTGTGTCCCAGGAGTAGACTTAGAGTTGACTCCAGACAGAGGTTTGCCTGTAGAGGGCAATATTTGTTTCATGCAATATCCTGTGTTTATATTCATCCAGTTGATTGTACTGAAAATAATCTGAAAGCAAAGCAATGCCAACTTTACATCAGTATTCTAACTGGATGCTTTCTAGAATATTTTTGTTCTGCAAGAGTACACTGTCTTCTAAAAAATTGAATCTTGGTGTGTCACGAAGTATACAAATATGCTAGTATTGAAAAAAAAATACTTTAGTTACCTGAATCAGATTTTCTTTGACTATATGTTTGGAAGTTACCCCAGAATAGATGTAAAAAGTAGGTAAGTCTTTTGATTTTTTTTTTAATTTAGTGAGAGGAAGGGAGGCAGAGAGACAGACTCTCGCATGTGTCCCAACTTGGATGCACCCGGGAAGCCCACTGGGGAACGATACTCTGCCCATCTGGGGTGCTGCTTTGTAGCTCAGCAACTGAGCTCTTCCTAGTGACTGAGGCATAGGCCATGGAGCCATCCTCAGAGTCTGGGGCCAACTCACTCTAGTCAAGCCATGTCTGCAGGAGGGAAGGGAAAGAAAGAGAGAGAGAGAGAGAAAGAGATAGAGTAGCAAGAGGGAGAGGGGTGAAAAGCAGATGGGTGCTTCTCCTGTGTGTCCTGACCAGGAATCAAACCTGGAGCATACACATGCCAGGCTGATGCTCTATCACTGAGCCAAGTGGTCAGGACATGTAGCAGAATCTTAAATGATCCATTTGTCAATTTAAACATATAAGGTATAATATAATAAAATGGAGTGTTCAAGTTGAAAAAGAAGATTGTAAAAGAAGCAGGTAAAGTGTAAAACATTTTATTTGAATAAAGTATAAAGTTTATTAAAATTTATGGACAAATATTTGCAATAAAAATAAAATTCAAAATAGCATGAAAATGTTTGAGTCATTGAAGAAGAGGAAATAAAAATTAATGGAGAATTTCCAACTGAAAGGATGAAGGGCATTATGGGCAATACACCTGGGTATCTAGTCATCTTCCCTCTAAGGATGTTTTGTTTTCATTCAAACACCAACTTTTGTGGCCTTAGTGTTTCTGCTAATTTTCTTGTTTGTCCTAATGACTAAGCCCTTGAAGTTGAATGATTAATAATATTCTGCTCACAAATATTAGGGGATATTTCAAAATGAATATGAAGTGATAAAAAAGAAGCATTTGATTTTTCTTTATTAAACAAAAACATCAGAAAAGCAAACGACAAGTCAAAGAAAGTTGTTTGATTATGCAAATGAGATGCAAAACCAACATTTATTTCATTGGGGAAAATGTGCTACACAAAAGGCTGAAAGTACTGGAGTATCTGCACGTTCTCTGATCCTTTAATTTTTGTGAGCAGTGTATAATGTGCCACTTTTATTGTTTGTGTCAGAAACTGGTTTAAAACTTCTTGAGTTTTCTAACACTTATCATGCTCTAAAGGTCCCTGGAGAATTGAGGGTCTTAAATTATGCATTTAGCTATTAACAGACAAGAGATAAACAAGTTTATGTCCTTTGAGAAAACTAAATAGATACAGAGAGCTCTGTTACAAAAAATAAGACAAAGAAGAAGAGAAAAAATAATGATCTAATTTACATCTAACAGATTTAAGAGGAGACTGTTAAATATGAATTGGCTGAAATTTTTCCAGAATTCATAATATACATGAATTTTTATGTGCACAAAATACAATAAATCTTAAGTAAATAAATAAATAATGATCCACTTGACCATTATACCATAATAAAAAAAGTTAAATGTCAGAAATAAAAGATAGATAAACCATAAAGTAAACATAAAAAGACTGCATTAAATTTTTTTAAATTAACAATTAGAAGCCAAAATATAAGATAAAATGGGGCTGTAAAATGTACAGACAATTTGGATGACAGAATGCCAGTTTCTTAAAAAATTCAACATGCACTTACCACATGATCTAGCTATGGCAATTTTGGGGAATTATTCCACAGAAATGAAAACTAACGTTCACTCAAAATCCTATACACAGATGTTCATGGCAACTTTATAATAACCCCAAACTGAAAACAACTAAAATGTGTTTCACAGGGTAAATGATCAAACAAACTGTAGAACATCCACACTGTGAAATACTACTCAATTATAAAAAGGAACTACACATTGATATACACAATAACTTGGATGGATCTCAAGAAAAATATGCTGAGCGAAAAAATTCAATTTCAAAAGGTAATATACTGTATGATTCCATTTTATATAATATTATTGAAATGAAAAATTATCAAGATTGAGAGCCACTACAGGAGATTAGTGTTGGTGGAGGGGACAAAGGCTATGGTTATAAAAGGAGTCCTTGTGATGAAACTGTTATGTATTTTGACTCTGCTGGTGGATATTAACTATATACGTATATGTTAAAACTGCATAGAACAAATACATGTGTTTATATGCATGAATGAGTATTTCTTCCTTTAAATTCACTCTTTTTTTTCTCTCACATTTTCTAACCCACAAGGAAGTGGTATGATCTAACTACTGATGTCTGGTATTGAGTATGTTTAGTAATGTAGAACCTCATATATAGAAAAAAAAAAACATTAATATAAGTTGATTTACTTAATAATAGAACATGAAGTAAATTTATTTTCATGCAGAGAAAGAACAGGTACTGTTTGTTTGGTTGAGTGAATCTTCAATTGGGATAGATTTAAATGAATCAAGTTTACTTTGATTTATAAATTCCTAAATGCACTTAATTCATGGGTAGGCATGTGATATCTCAGACAATGCTTTTGTTCAGAAGTCAGGATCTATAGATTCTAATTCTACTTGGCATTACTTCAGCTATGTGAGCTTGAGCCACCCTCGGCCATACTTTCTCTTCCTTTGGAGAGGCGGGATTTCCTCTCCAGGAGTCTTGGTTCCTATTGCCTTTTGCCTGAATGACTTTGTGAAGTTTACTTAACCTCTCTACATCAATTTTCTTACCTGTCAAATGAAGTAAATAAAAATAATAACTTATCAAGCTACTCTGAGGATTAGCATGAATAAAGGTAAATTACTTAACACATTGCCTGTTCCCCCACAAGACTACGTGAGCCCTTGCTGTGTAAATAGGACAGCTGCTCTACAAAAGTACATTCTTTAATCCTTATAATAGTACTACAGAGCCAGTGGAATTTGCTCTTTCTAAATATAAAACCAAAGCTTGGAGAGCTTCAAGAATGTACCAAAGGGTGTTCATTTAGTAAGTGGTAGAGCTGGAGTTTTGGTAGGGTCTGTTGTACTCCAAAGCCTGTGCTCTTCCCATTATATAACCCATGCCCTCAAGATCACTTTCTAATGGAAGAACAGAGATAGGTGTAACTAAAATATGATGCATTGTGTAACTGGGTGTGCTATTTCCAATATTGACTACAAAGTGCCTTTGGAATATTGAAAAAGAAGTAATAAAAAAAACCAGATGTGATAAAAACCGAGTTGCTTGTGGAAAAATAAATAGTACTTAATCAATGGAGAAAGGGCAGCTAGACCTTGCAATGCAGAATCAATCACCTGTGAACGGTTTTCCATTGACTCATAATCTCAGAGGTAAGTGGAATCGTGGGCACCCCTTCACGGAGAGCCTGGTGGTCCATTGAGAAAGAAGTACAGGTGTGTGGAAAAGAATGGCTTTTCTCTGTTTTTCTTGCAATTGTGTAAGGGTTACATGGTAGGTTCTATGTGTAGATGTTTTCTAAGCTCCATATTGCATAAAATCACATTTTTAATTAAAACTAGTAGTCTTAAATGCTAAATCAATATTTCCATTTTACCAGACTGTGTTTGAAGAGCTAACATTTGGAGCTGCATTTGTGGTTAAATATTAACCATTAAAAGGCACATTTGATCAGCATTGTCAGTGTTTTATTCCAAAAATCATATGGTTAAGTTGAATCTATTCAAAGGAAGTTAAGACTGATTGCCCTTTTTCAAATCCTAAAAAATTGCACTGAATAATTGTGTATTATGATATAATTGTGTCTATGACAGTGTTCTAGTTATAGAGTAATATGAATAATGTGCTTTCTCATAGGCATTTAAAAAAATTTTATAATAATATGTTGGTTGAACTTTGAGTCTTTCAGCTTTCAATATTATTAAGTTCAAGTTTATTTTAAGATTAAAACAATTGTTGACAACCTATTCATGCATTTACTTATTCATCAAATATTTATTAGATCCTTAAGACTGTTTGGGGGCTTAGGGTGCACCAGAAACAAAACTGACAAATTTATTCTTTTCTAGTTTGAAATATAACAAAGAGAGGAAATAAGCAAGCAACAAATACTCTAATAAGTAAATAAATGTTAGAAGATAATACAAGACATGAAAAATAAAGGTACATGAGAGGACTTGGAAGTCCTGGCTTGGGGAGAAATTATATATATTGTAGTTTGAAATATACTGGTCAAGATTCATTGAGAAGGTAATATTTGAAATAGAGGGGATATTAGTCATATAAATATTTGATGGAAGGCTTTCAGGAAGAGACAACTAAGAGCACAAAATCGACAGTCATAGTGGAAGAACAACTAGAAGCTAGCTAACTACAGCGAACGGAGCATGAGCAATGGGTATAAGAGCAGATGATGATGTTGTAGAATGAAAAGGGGACTGGATTATGTAGGAACTTAGAGGCATTTTCAAGGTTCACCAAAAAAGTGACATGGTCTGGAGGTGATCCTGGCTTCTGTGTTGAGCATAGCCTGTACTGGTCAAGAGCAGAAGCAGGGATAGTATTTGAAAGTGATATTGCAAAGAAAAATCGCTGGCTTTTAGCTTTCCTATACCTTGTTCATGACTCTTTTTCTGTTTATCAGTGTCACATTGAGAAAATCACCATACCTTGAGAGGCATACATTTTCTTACTTATAAAAAGAGAAAATTGGTTCAAAGTGATTTTTACTTTTCTTCCAGTTCTAGTAATATGTGAACCATAACTCTGCACATTATATAAAGCAATTTCCCCCAGTACTCAGTAAAGTTCAGGTGATTGTAAAAATCATTACTTAATTTTCTAGCTTTGGGCAGGCAACCATTTCTTTTCAAACCATAAGGACTTAAAAAATTGTTAAGAATCTAGTTTTAATTTGACATATACTTTCTGGGTTGAAATAATTTATCTGCTAAAGACTGGTCTCATGGTTGTGGCTATTTGCCAAAGGAAGAGAGGCAGGACAGCATCCAGTGTGATGGTTATGAAGGACCTTGATAATGTTCAGGATAAAGTAACAAAATGAACCAAAGTAAAAGGAGCAATTTTACTCATACAGGGAAAGGGGGGGGGGAGGGGGAGAGGATTCAGGAAATGTTAAAGACCTACCTTTAAAGGATTCATGCCCAATATAACATTTGGGTATTAGAAATGATTTGCAGAATATAAAAGAAAACTGGCCTTTTATTACAGCATTATACACTCTATAAATTTATAGAAGGTGTCACATATTGGTTTTATGGTTTCTTAATTATTAGGAGAAGCTCAGCAAATCTTTTTTTCTTTCTTTCTTTTTTTTTTTTTTCTGAAGTTGGAAATGGGGAGGCAGTCAGACAGACTCCTGCATGCGCCCGACCGGGATTCACCCGGCACGCCCACCAGGGGCAATGCTCTGCCCATCTGGGGCATCACTCTGTTGCAACCAGAGCCATTCTAGTGCCTGAGGCAGAGGCCACAGAGCCATCCCCAGCGACCAGGCCAACTCTGCTCCAATGGAGCCTCGGCTGCAGGAGGGGAAGAGAGAGACAGAGAGGAAGGAGAGGGGGAGGGGTGGAGAAGCAAATGGGCGCTTCTCCTGTGTGCCCTAGCCGGGAATTGAACCCGGGACTCTTGCACGCCAGGCCGATGCTCTACCACTGAGCCAACCAGCCAGGGCCAGCAAATCTTGGAATGTGATTTTTTTTCAATAGGGTCATATCTATATTTGAGACAGCTTACCTTTGAATTTTAATATTAAGGTAATATCTTTGCATTTTAAAAATATATTATGTAAACTAGGTAAAATATCAAATGTAAAAGTTATTGATTGCTTTAAATATTTTCTCAGAAATCTCCGAAATCAAATGATTACTTGAATTAAAAAAATACGTAAGTTGGGAGGAAATAGCCTAGATATTAGCTCAAGATTTAGTCAGTTTTTAGCTTAAAATACAATTCTGAAACTTACTTTATGACTTTGAGAAAACTTCTTACTTTCTTTGAGCCTCAATTTTTTTCTAAGATGATATAATAATATTAAATGACATACTGTGCAGAAACTCTCAATAAAGTATTCAGAAGATGCAGCAAAATGCTTTCTGTTATACTTGTAATTAATTTATTGACGTTCCCTCTTGACTTTCATTGTTGTCTTTATCTCCATGGAAACTGGATCCTGGAAAAGAATAAGAAAGGAATTTTAATGGTTTTTCTATTTCCTTACTTAATCTCAAAAATTATGTGCTCCCCCCTAAAGGATAGTTGCTAAATGCAAAGAGAAAAAAGAGATAGCTACTTTTAAGGCTAACATATTATTTCATATGCTATGATTATTTTCACAGTGACCAGTGAGAGTGGGATAAGAGGAGGTGAGCAGAGAAAATGTCGCAGCTTAGTGCCTCTACCCTGTAAAATTAGTCCTCTCATGTGTTTTCACTGTACAGGATGTTAAATGGTCATGTTCATCTTCTTTTTACCTACTATTTTTTTGATTCTCTGTTTGCCTGTTTCTCCACACCTCTAACACTACCAGCACCTAAGAGTATTGTATTTTCAAACTATTCCTTGGTAAAATATTTTTAAATAAATACATATATCATAATAAGTATGTAACAATTTGTTAGTAGGGAATATAATATTTTATAATACTCAACAAAAGGTCCTGGAAATGTGCAAGTAAAAAAATTCTGAGTGATGTGAATGTAAGGTATTTTTCCCCGCCGAGAAGGAAGGAACAGGGCTCAGAGCCACAAAGTGTGGAATAGCAAACGGCTTTATTGAGTACAGAGCACACATCCTGCCCGGCAAGGTTCCCTGGCCCTGAGGAAAGAAAGATGGAGGCTAGAGAAGTTGCAAAGATTAAACCGTGTGGGAGATATTTAAAGGGTCCCTCTAGGGAAGTGGAGCTAACATGACGTGGTGAAATCTCACTGGCTGGCAGACGATCTCTTTTTTTCCAAACGGTTCCTGTGAAGCCTCCTTTTGGGGCACTTGGTTGTGGGCGGTCCCAGCCAAAGTTCATGGGTCTGAGTTCCCCAAGTGACCATCCCCCTATCCACCGACCTTACATTCTGACCTTTTGTGTTAAATAGAAAAAGGGGCACTGTTTATTCATCTGGCTACTTCCTGCTGAATAGGGGCATCGTGGGGAGGGGGAGATCGGAAGGTGGTGGTTTTGAGGGGTGTCAGGAGGAACATCTGTGTGGCTGTGAGTTGAGAAACTTCACGGATGCAGTCCTGTAAGGATTTTAAAAAAAGAGGAGTAATAGGGGCATTTGCAGGGTCCAGCCTTTTGGTGAGCTGGAGATGAATGGAGTCCAGTGGTTCCAACTGCCAGTGGTCCTGTAAGGAGGCAAGCTTGAGGCAAAACTGCATGTCAGGAGTGGCATAAAAAGGGGAAAGGAAGGGGGTCCCATCTATTCCCATAACCGAAACCTGTGTGGGAACTAGAGGTCCAGAGTGTGAAGGCAAAACAGAGAAGGCAGCCCCCGTGTCCACAAGAAATGATATGGACTTACCCGCTACCTGTAGCATCACCCTTGGCTCAGAGAGAGTAATGAGGGTCTCCGAGTCCGGGCTGCATCAGTCGTCTGCGAGGCCTAGGAATTCAGATGATGGCCCCACCTGGCTGGCTTGGCCTTCCCATTCGGGTGGCTTGTCCTCCACATAGAGGCGCTGAGGAAAAACCTGTTTCCCAAAGGGGCAATCACTCCACCAGTGACTGGGCTGCTTGCAGTCAGGGCAGGGCTCAGTGGGCAGCCATGGGCAGGGGCCTTGCCGGGACCAGTGGTCCTGCTTGCCACACTTAAAGCAAGCTGCTGGTGGCTCTGCTGGTTTCAGGGTTGCCACAAGAGTTTGGGGTTTAGAGCGTTACTTTCTGCTGCATGCGGGGCCTGGCAAACAGCTTTGGCCTGTTTCTACTAGTTGGGACCATTAAAAACTTTAAATGCCATGTTCACAGGTTCCGGATAAGGGTTTGGGGGATTGGGAATAAGAGGAGGGGGGCTCATGCAGAGCCCAGCACCCAGGAAACACTGAAGCCAAAAGCAGGACAAGGCCAGAACTTCCTGCAAGAAAATTGGGGTTGTACATCCTGAAAACCGGTGTAAGAGCCAATGCCAGGCTGAGAAAGGCCTGACAGAGGAATGACTTAAGAACAGAGTGAAGGGAGGGGTGGAGGCTCTCAGAGGGAAGAGAACCGAGCACAAAAGAGGTCCGCAGAGAAACTAGAGAGAAGTCCAGAGAGAGAGGTGCCCCCGGGGGTCAGACAGGAGGGAGAGAGAGTTGGGAGTCCACGGAGAAGGAAAGATCAGGAGTGGAGGTTTTAGGTGAGGTTTCTCTGGCCAGGAAAAGGCCTGCGCGTTGGAACAGGCAGCACAGAGATTAAGGACAGGTGCGCGAATAATTAAAAACCGTGAATGTAAGAGATCTGCAATCAGTTCCCAGCTTTTTTGGCGATAGTTAAATTGATGAGGGTGTTAAAACCAAAAGTCCCTTCAGGAGGCTAATTCAGTGGGTTCTGTGGCCTGGCCACAGCGGAGAAGAAGAATAGTTTCTTCTTCTTTAGGGAGGGAGATTCCTGTGCTCCAACAGCCACCCTCAGTCCTCGGAGTGGTCAGTATTGAGTATTAGCATCCTAAAAACTCAAGGTCTGGCCACAGACGTAAAAAGTAAAGTGGATATGCTCCGGAGGTCTCCAAAGCACACGCTCACTCGGACGGAAAAGAGTTCCCTGACGTAGCTACGGTTTTGGACAGGGAGTCTCAGAAGAAATAACTGAGAGGAAGGCTGGAGTCAGGGGACTTACTGCACCGTGCGTCAAAGTGGGTGGAAGGTCGGAGATCCTGGTTCTTTCTCCTGGTTCTTTCTCGGAGGGGATGAGGAAGAGGAGCGGTCCTTGCGGACTTCTAACTCCTCCCGGGTTTCGGCACCAAAATGTAAGGTATTTTTCCCCGCTGAGAAGGAAGGAACAGGGCTCAGAGCCACAAAGTGTGGAATAGCAAACAGCTTTATTGAGTACAGAGCACGCATCCCACCCAGCAAGGTTCCCTGGCCCCGAGAAAAGAAAGATGGAGGCAAGTTGCAAAGATTAAACCGCGTGGGAGATATTTAAAGGGTCCCTCTAGGGAAGTGGAGCTAACATGACATGGTGAAATCCCACTGGCTGGCAGATGATCTCTTTTTTCCAAACGGTTCCTGTGAAGCCTCCTTTTGGCACACTTGGTTGTGGGCGGTCCCAGCCAAAGTTCGCGGATCTGAGTTCCCCAAGTGACCATCCCCCTATCCACCGACCTTACAGTGAATATGTAAAAAATAATGAGGGGAGGATGATATTACTCAAGATGTGAGAATTATAAAAGGAGTCCTGTATAGTATAATAAAGGAATGCAAAACAAAAGTAGCATTTATTTATTAACTCAAGTGTTATTAAACATCTAATGTGTGTTGAACAAATTGCTAAATGCTAAGGATATGATAATAAATAAAAGAGACAATGATAAAAACCCCTTCCTTGGGGAGCTTATGTTTATTCTAAGGGGAAAGAAAGGCATACATAATATATAATAATTTATTTATTCTTATATAGGCTATTTATTATTATATTTTGCAACCACACTTTAAATTGTATTTTATGGACATTTACCATCCAAGTTGGGTAAGAGTCTATCCATTACTAGATGTTAAGGCATGTGTCAGTCATTGATTTAACAAGAAGAGGTAAACCACATATTGATTTGTACAGGTACAGTGTAATATAAAGAATTATTGACTATTGTAGGAGATTGAATTAATGGGAGATAAGCTACTCAGGGATAAAGAGAACTCTAAAGAATAGAAGAAAGGCAGAAATAAGAAGTAGCTACTAACTTCATGAAAGGAAAGACTAGGGAAGTGGGCAACCCCACCCCACGACTGGTGTCCACACTTTGTTGGCTGGACCCACCTAATGGCGTCACCTGAGGTTAAGAGAAATCAGCATCTCAAAGTGTTAGCTGAGACCAGCTGAATCATAATTTGCATTTTAACAAGTTCCCCTGATGATATGTATGCATATTAAAATTTCAAAAGCACTGTGATGCTTCCTGACCTCTCATTACCACTGAGAGAGTTTGTATATTTCAAGGTCCTATACAGAGCACTATTAAGATCTCCTGAAATGTGCAGTAAACTCCAAAATCAAGCTGATAAAATTCACTGGAAGGCTTGCTTATGGTATTCAGTACATATGTATAGTCACACAAATATGCACAAAAAAGCACAGACGCACCTTGCAGGCATAAAGAGGGAGGAAGGGAGGGAGGGAGGGAGGGAGGGAGGGAGAGAGAGAGAGAGAGAGAGAGAGGAGACCCATGGGAAAATGTAACAAGAATATAAATGCTAATATAAGAATGTGATTTAATAATTTTTACAGAAGATCAACCTGCAAACCACTCCCTCACAATCAGCCCTTCATGTGAGAAATGTAGACCCACAGGCCATAAGAGCAAATACAATAAGCAGTGGGTGTAGATTCCTGGCTTCTTCCCAGATTGCTGGTTCCCACTCTCTGTTATTAAAACTCCAAAAATACTGAAAGGCCTCCAGGCATCATTTACTCTGCATCTGGAAAGAGCTTCCAGTGACAGAGTATTGAATATATTTGTCATTTCCAAGTCATTGCTCTGTGATATCAGCATATTTTCAATAAAGCAATAGGCATTGTAGAAACCATGTGAAAAGTTTCTTTGCAGGGTATAGGAAGCATTAAGCTGGACCCCAGAGACTCAGGCTTAAAAAGAATGTTATTACTGTAGAAATGATTAGAGCCTGGTGTGGTGGCTGCAGTGGGTTTTCTGCTGCAGATTTTGGGCTCTTTGAGCTCTCTTTTATTTCCTCCTCTTCTGTTTCTAAAAGATTTTATTTCATAACTTGGAGACATTTAAAAATAGCCTTATGTATGTATTACACTGGGGAAAGATACAAAAGCATGAGTCCATAATCCTGACATGGTGCTTTGATATGCCAGGCACTACACATGAAGCCATTGACAACGTGGGTTCTCCTTACACTTACATTTGAGTCCTAGAGGGGAATGGGCTGAGGTTAAGTTGACACCCAGGTGATATCATTGAAACTGATGAACCAACTGGGCAACTGTTTACAGTATGATAGAACATGCTGATGAACAGGTTGACCTATGCAATCAACCTTCCTAATTCTAGCTGTGTAACTCTGAGCAAGCTAGTGGACATTTCTGTGACTTGGTTTATTTATCTCCAGTAGTTAAATTTAGTATTTCTGTTATATCTTTCATGTCTCAAATTAACATTTTAAATATACATGGTGGGACAAAAATTGGTTTACAATTGTACGTGAAACACAGCGTTTATTCTTGTATTATTGTTTATTAATTATTACATTGTTTTCTATATGAACAACTGTAAGTTTTCTTTTGCCCGACTCTGTATAATAAAATACAATTACATTAACTTTGTTGATATCCTCCTGCTAATCTAACATAAATCAATTCTGAGTAAATATTAATTGATTGCTTTTTCTCCACATCATGGGTCAGATTTCCCTGCCTTTTTGTCTTTTTTTTTTTTTTTTTGACAGAGATAGAGTCAGAGAGGGGGACAGATAGGGACAGACAGACAGGAAGGGAGAGAGATGAGAAGAATCAACTCTTTGTTGCAGCTCCTTAGTTGTTCATTGTTTGCTTTCTTATATGTGCTGTAACAGCAGAGTGAGTGACCCCTTGCTCAAGCCAGCGACCTTGGACTCAAGCCAGAGACCTTGGGCTTCCAGCCAGCAACCTTTGGGTTCAAGCCAGTGACCATGGGGTCATGTCTATTATCCTACATACAAGCCAATGACCCCACACTCAAGCTGGTGAGCCCACGCTCAAGCTGACAACCTCGGGGTTTTGACCTTGGGTCCTTTGCATCCTGGTCCAACATCCTATCCACTGCACCACTGCTTGGTCAGTCTTCCTGCTTTTTTCCATGCCTTTTCATTGATTGGCAGGCATTTTAGATTTTACCTTATTGGGTGTTACAGATATTTTTATTCCTATAAATATTCTTGAGTTTTGTTTTGGGATGTGTCAAAGTTAATAAGAAGTCTATTGAACCTACTGATTTTGTTTTTAGATTTGTTAGAGGAGACCAGATCCCTGTTTAGTCTGTGGCTAATTTAGGTCCCACTAACTGAGGTGAGACCATTTTCAGTACTCTACTGGGTTATATATAAAGGAGAGTACAATATGTTCCATAGTTGAAATGTGATCCTTCTGAAGAGACATGGGCCTAATTGTGCTTGAAAGGAGATCCATTTAAGAGGAATCACTGAGAGAAAATGGTGAATTCGATGGATGATTGAGCAGGATGGACTGCCACAAGCCAAAGGCTTGGAGGGGGACTTCGTAAGGAGCACTGCATATAGCAGGGCACCTGATCAATGGTTTGAGAGCTGGCTTCAGGCAGAGCCGGCCAGGCATAGAAGAGACTTTTATCTTTTCTTCAGCTCTTCCAAGTCTTCCACAGCCTGATTGTGGAGTTTCCCCAGAATCGGGAGAGGAGAAGGCAGTGAAGAGAGAAGGGAAGACACTCAGTCCCCGCCACAGCCTAGCTCCCAGGCCCTTTGGCAGGATGCCCTGAGTCAGTTCTGAGCTAGGGCAGGAGATGGATGAACCTTACACTGAATCCTCTATGTTAGTTTACCAGAACACTTCTAGACTTCAGAATTATCAGAAAAAAATACAGGAAAGGTACCTGAGATTTCAGTCTAGGGAAGTAAGGATGTTTTCCACAAGGATGATATCAGTGGGTATGATGACAAATATTGAAGTCATTTCAGTTTGCACTTT
Organism: Saccopteryx bilineata; assembly: GCF_036850765.1. Classification (NCBI taxonomy): domain Eukaryota; kingdom Metazoa; phylum Chordata; class Mammalia; order Chiroptera; family Emballonuridae; genus Saccopteryx; species Saccopteryx bilineata. The sequence goes on along the minus strand of NC_089501.1, from coordinate 46,777,761 downwards.
CCCAGGTAGAGCTACCCCACAGGATAATAGAGTTCACTGGTTTGCTCAATCTAGAACTGATTTGCAGAAACTGAGCAAGCTAGCAGCAAGTCCCCAGAGTGCAGGCAGAGAGCAGGCAGTTAGCACGTGTGGCAGAGAGACTAGGGGGCCACTAGGGACGACACTGAGCTGTGTAGGGCCTGGATAGGGAATTGGAACGCCAGTGCAGGCAGGGCACCAGATTCTGTGCTGAGGACCACAGGAAGCTTATCCTTGGGCCAGAGCTGCACAATCAATGGGGTCCCTGCACTGCAGCTGTGCGCATGGGGCAGGGCTCCACCAGAGGCCCTTCCAGGCACACCGCTGACCCACCATGCAGCAGCCCAAACGGAAGGAGAACCCCTTCTTGCTGCAATGTCCCTCCAGTGCCCTCTACTGAAAATCATCATGCTCACTGTAAAGGAGAGACTCTTAAAGAGATTCTATCATTACAGCATATATTAAGAGAAACATTTGGAACAGAGAGGCCGTACCTTGGTAACTGGCACAACAATGTAGTAAAATGAATCAGCACGAATAAATCCCCAAAGGCTTGAACATTGCCGCACATTAACGTGTCAATGTGTACCAGGAGACGGAAAACCATCAGTGGCCTCTAATCTGCTGAAGAGATTAGTGAAATGAGGAATGGCCAGTGTTTGTTCATTTTGGCTAAATGGCAGTTATTAGCATTCTTGGCGAGCTCAGTTTCGGTGGAAAGCAGGCAGACTGGAAAGACTTCCTTTATCCACACTATCATGATATTCTCAGACATGCACAAACCACAGCTGATGTCAAATTGCACGCATTGCTCGCTATTCTGCTTAACTCCTTACTGCTTCTCAACCAACTCAGACTGGTTATGGACAGGTTTGCTGTAAATTCAATGCAATGAATTCTGTCCCCCTTTGTTCAGTCTAAAGGAAATACTAGAGAAAAAAATGGGATATTTGCCTAAATCCAGAGGAGCTCACTGGATTTTCAATTTTCTGTAACAATGAAATCAGTATGGATTTCAAGTATGATTTTTAAAACTTCTCTAACATACACCACACATATGAATCTTGATCAGATTTGTTTGGTTGCAGGAGTGGGAAAAATATTTTGCCAATCCTAACCGTATTACATTAAAGTTTTCAAAATAAATGAAAGGTTTTGTTGTATGGAATATTTTCAGTTTGGTTTTTAAAAAAAATGACATTTTTATTCTTGCTGTCCCGCTTAACCTCTTAATGAGGGAGAAAGAAGTCATGGTTTCGTAGAGGTAATAAAATTATTTTAATAGTCTTATGAATCTAGATTTTACTGTTTTCAGCTCCGGGTCTTCTATAAAATTAAATGTATCTTAGGACTATATAAAGGGCAAAGTTTTATCATAAAATGTGCTGAGACAGTGAAACGGCAGAAATGTAACCATAGATACTCCTGACCTGACATTTAATTTCTGTCACTTGTAAATGTAATGAGGTGAGGAAGGAGTAGTCACATTTTTGTTGGCTTTAGCGCCTTCAGCATTATCACAAGTCACATGAATGACTTCGGTGTGTGATAGCTTATTTACTGTCCCTCAGCATGGAACTCTGATCTCACAAACTGGTGAAGCCGAGTCTGAGTGCAATGGAGGGGTCTGGATAAAGAGAGCTGAGGACATTCTGTGCAGAACAGTTGCGTAAAATCAACAGCGGTATGGTAAATATAATCTCTCCTTCATGGTGCACTCCTCAAAATCTAGTTTAAAAATAAAGATTTAAAGAATTGCTACCAAACATGCTTCTCTAAGAGTGATTAAAGTAGGTCCAAGCTATAATTTAACCAGAGCTGTTCTCCTCAGCCTCTGGCACAAACTGTAAATGCATCCATTGTGTGATTTTTCTGCTCATTAAAAAATATTAAACTATATTATAATATCACATTATGATATTATAATACAAATGTATGGAACATATGAAGTATATAAAATAAAAATAACTGTATATACTCACCACAGAGATGAAAAAATAATAGAGCTTATACTACAGAATCTTCCTGCGTCCAAGCCAATAAAATATATCTATTTGCCCTTAAAGGAGTATACAACTCCAAGTATTATGTTACTCATTCATTGCTTTGCTTTATAGTTTTACCGTTAATGTATATATATTGCTAAATAATATAATTTTTATTATTGCCTATATTTTTTCGTGCTTTTTGTTTTATGCATTGCATCACGCTTTTTGAGAATTATCTATATTAGTAATATGGATATAGTTCCTTTTTGTTTGGTGTGGTTTTCCATTGTTTAAAGAATTAAAATTTATTTACTCATTCTTCTATTAATGGACATTTGATCTATTTTTAATTTTCTGTTTTTGAAAAAACATTGTTTTGAACATTGTTATATGTGAACCCTGATGGTAATATACATATACAAAAAGTTTAGAGCTTCATGTATTTGAGAGTTCTAGGATATATGTTCAGCTTTAGAACTGCTGGTATGTGAACTTTAAGTAAATTTAATAGCTTCACAAGTTGTTCCAAGTGGCTATACCAACATAAGCTCAGATGAATAGTAAATGTGAATTTCCATTGCCTTCCATCAAACTTGCTATGGGCAGATTTGAACGTTCTGATGGGTCTGATGATATATTTCATTATAGTCATGTATGCATTTTCCTGAATAATAATGAAGTACTTACCTTCATTTATTTGTGAGCCATTTGTGTCTCCTCTCTGGACATGCCTATTCATATCTTTGTTCCATTTCCCACGGGGTTGTTTGCTTTCCTATAGACTAGTAAGATATTTTATGTATCGAAGACACTAATCTTTGTTGTGTGTTTCAAGTTTCTCCTACATATCTGTGCTTTGTTTTTACACGCTTTGAAGTTGGCTTGTGATAAAAAAGTTCTTATTTTTAATGAGATAAAAGTGATCAATTATCTGCTTGGAGATGTTTGGGTCTTGTGCATCTTTGCTACTCCAGAGTTTGTGAAGATACTGTATTCTCTTGACTCGGTTTCTAAAAGCTTATGGAGATCCGGCTTTCATATTTGTAGACTTTGATATCCCTTGTTCTTTGTGAGTAGTGCCTCAAGAAGAAATTCACCTTCTCCTTTTTTCCTTATGTAGATGACTGATTGTCCTAGCCCATCATTTTGCAAATGATCAGCAGGCTTTGCTTTCAAATGTCTTACATTCATGTTTAGTTTCTCACTCTAATTGCATTCTAGGATTCTATTTGTCCTGGACTCCATCTAAAATGTATTGCTTTTTAGAATTGATAACCACAGGTATGAATTTTTCTATCTGCTTCTTCTATTTCATTAATATCTTTCTGATTTTGTGCCCTTCTTGCATATTTTTTAATCAATTTTGCCAGGTTCTATTAAGAGATCCAGTTCAAATTTTACTTGAAATTTAATTGACTCGAGAGAATAGTTTATGATGAGTTGGCATATTTACACTAAACTTTCTTTTCAAGAAAATAATATACATCTCCATTTTTATAAGGCATTTTTATGTTTTTAACATGAAATGTTTTAACATTTTAAGTTATAGTATTTTTGCACACTCGTGATTAGATAATTTTAGGTGCTCTCTATGCTATATTTACTTAAATTGCACTTTCTTTCTGAGTTTGCTGTTGTTTTATTTCATGTTTTTATCTAGCAAACATGGTAAGTTATTTCACTAATTCTAATTCTAATTTTTGTAGATTTGAAGAAGCTTATACATGATAATGAGACCATTATAGCACTTTTTAAATTTATTTATTTATTTATTTTTATTACAGAGACAGAGAGAGAGTCAGAGAGAGGGACAGACAGACAGGAACGAAGAGAGGTGAGAAGCATCAATTATCAGTTTCTTGTGGCACTTTAGTTGTTCATTGATTGCTTTCTCATACGTGCCTTGACCATGGGGCTACAGCAGACTGAGTAACCCCTTGCTCAAGCCAGTGACCTTGTCCAAGCTGGTGAGCTTCTGCTTGAACCAGATGAGCCCGTGCTCAAGCTGGCAACCTCAGGGTCTCGAACCTGGGTCCTCCACAACCCAGTCCAATGCTCTATCCACTGTGCCACCACCTAGTCAGGCTATAGCAGTTTTATATATTCTTTTTAGGATTTTTTAAAAATAATACCTTTATTGAAATATAGTTCACATATCATAAAATTCACCTTTAAAAATAAATAATTCTTGAGTGATAGGTATTCAACATAATCAAATGTCAAGGTGATCTGGAGATGTTTTCTCTGAATCTATGTGCTCTGATTGATCAATGCCACCCCGTTGAAGATAATTGTCTAAATAAAAAGATAATAAATAAATAAATAAATAAATTGTTGTTTTTATATTTTTTCTCAATTGTGTAACCATTGCCGGCACCTAATTTAAGAACATTTTTATTATTCCAAAAAGAATATGCCCATTAGCAGTCAATCCCATTCCTCTCACCCTCTAGCCCTAAACAAACCACTTAGGTACTTTGTATCATATGGATTTCCCTATTTGGGATATTTCATTCAATATTTGTTTTCTGTTTGAGTTTGTTTTGTGCTTGGCTTCTTTCACTTACCATAATGTTTTGAAGAACAATCCCCATTGAAATATATATCAGAACTTCATTCTGTTTTAGTGCCAAATGATATTCCATTGCATCAGTATACCACATTTCATTGATTCATTCATTCATTCATCAGTTCACGGATTTGGGTTGTCTCCACTTTTTGTTTTTTATGAATAATGCTGCTCTGAACATCCATATAGAAATGTGCAGACATATATTATCATTTCTCTTGAGAATACCTCAAAAGTAAAATTACTTAGTCATATGGTGACTCTATGTTTAGCATTTTGAGGAACTGCCAAGATGTTTTCAAAAGTGGCTGTGCCAGCCCTGGCCGGTCGACTCAGTGGTAGAGCATCGGCCTGGCGTGCAGAAGTCCCGGGTTGGATTCCCGGCCAGGGCACACAGGAGAAGCGCCCATTTGCTTCTCCACCCCTCCCCCTCTCCTTCCTCTCTGTCTTTCTCTTCCCCTCCCGCAGCCGAGGCTCAATTGGAGCAAAGATGGCCCAGGCGCTGGGGACGGCTCCTTGGCCTCTGTCCCAGGCGCTAGAGTGGCTCTGGTCGCAACAGAGCGATGCCCCAGAGGGGCAGAGCATCGCCCCCTGTGGGCAGAGCGTGGCCCCCTGGTGGGCGTGCCGGGTGGATCCCGGTCGGGTGCATGCGGGAGTCTGTCTGTCTCTCCCCGTTTCCAGCTTCAGAAAAATACAAAAAAATAAATAAATAAATAAAGTGGCTGTGCCATTTTAAAAAGTTCTTGGCCGCAGGTAACTTCAAACATATCTCTTTTGCAATTATCTCCTTCTTCTCTTTCTGATATTCTAATTATAAATAGGTTAATTTTTTAAAAATGTCTCACAATTCTTTGATGTTTTGTTTTGTTTATCTTTCATTCTTTTATCTCTGCATTTAACACGGAATATTTCCACTGACAAATCTTCAAGCTCACTGTTTTCTTTTCTTGGCTGAGTATAGTCCACCGACAGCAATTTTTATTTCTATTACAGTGTTTTTGGTTGGTGTATTACATTTCCTTTTTATTCTTTCTTAGAATCACTCTTTTTCTGCTTCTGTTGCCATCCCTTCTTGCACGATCTCTGCTTTCTCCATTAATGCTCTCGTCATATTAATCATATTTATTTTAAGTTTCCTATCTGAAGATTCTAAAATGTGTGTTATATCTGAGTCTGGTGCTCATTCTTGCTTTGTCTTTTCATACTTTTTTTTCAACCTGCTTTCTTTAATGGCCTATCATTTTTTGTCGCTAGTAGAGCATGTGATATCCAGTAATAAGAAGTGAGGTAAATAAGCCTTTGTGTGATGTTGTATGTTAATCTGGCTGGGAGTGAGGCTATATTTAATGTTTCTTGTATCTATATGTCCAAAGGTTTGAGATTTCTCTAGTGTCTTTGCCTTTGTTTTTCCTCTTCATTGTGGAATTCACTCTAGGTACTCTTCCTCAGAGACAGTCTGTGCCTTTTAATTCTTTCAATTATAATCCATTGTTATTAGGCTGGAACCTTGATGATGTGGTAGTAAAATATGTGAGTTACTAAGAATGTTCCATATTCTTCAAATTGAATCAGTCCTTCAGTAGACCTGTGTCTCTGGGCTGTAAACTTCACAAGAGTTTCATCAGCAAGTAGCTTTTCTCCCCTGGCTCTCTCTTCTCTGAATGTAACATTCCAACCTATTTTCTTGAAGCCCTGACCCTTATAAACTTCTTTTTTCTGCTTTAAGTGAGAAAGAAAGTCTAGAGAAAGCTGGAGTGTCAGGAACTCTTGTCCCCTAGCTAGTAGTATAGGGCTCTGCCCTCACTCTGGAGTGGAGGCCTTTGGTATGGGGAGGGCTCTGGTCATGCTTCCCAGAGATCACTCTTACTTCCTCCTGCCTGCACCACCACTGCTCTAGTTCCAGTCTTCATCATAAGAACCCGAAAAGCTCTCTGAAGGTATAGCCCACCAAATTATGGGGGGTTTCTCTAAGACTACAGCCTTCAGGAGTTCTTAAATCTCATGCTAGTTTACACTCAGTCTCTAGTAATTCATAAAAATTGTCATTATCAGTATAAGAAAAGCAAACGACTCAATTCAAAATAGACAAAGGAGTTTGACATTTCTCTAAAGAAGAAATACAGATGGCCAGTAAGCAATGGAAAGATGCTCAATATCACTAATCATCAGGGAAATGCAAATTAAGACCACAATGCAATACCACTTTGCACCCATTAGGATGACTATTATAAAACAAATACAACCCCCCCCCCAATAATGAGCTTTAGTGAAGATATGGAGAAATTAGAACCTTTGAGCTAGTGCAAATGTAAAAGGGTGCAGTCATTGTAAAAAATAGTGTAGTGGTTCTTCAGAAAATTAAACATGACATTGCCATAATTCAACAATTCTACTTCTGCACACATATCCAGGAAAATTATAAACAAGAACTAAAACAAGTATTTGTACACCAATGGGTGTAGCAGCATTACTCACAGTAGCCAAAATATAGAAAACAACTCCATCGCCATTGATACGAATGAATGAATAAACAGATGTGGTATATACACACTATAGAATTTATTCAGCCTAAAAAAGATAGAAAATTCTGACACATGCTACAATATGAATGAACCTTGAAGGCATATTAAATGATATAAATAAAAAAAGACAAATATTTTATAATTCCAGTTATATGAGATACCTAGAGTTGTCAGAATCACAGAGAAAAAGTAGAATGGGATTTGCCAGGTGCTGGGATGGGGGGGCAAATGGAAAATTGTTGTTTAATGGGTTCAAGTTATATTTTGAGAGGATGAAAATGTTCTGAAAATACATGGTGGTAATGACGGGACAACAATGAGAAAGAGTACTGTCACATGGATGGAATAGCTGCACATGTAAAAGAAATTCAAGAACAGTACATTTTATGCTACTTATATTTAATCACAGTGTTTAAAAATTACCATTTATATGTTTGTACCAGTTTAAGGCTACAATGGTTTTTGTTCCAGGTAAACAGATCTCAGCTGTTCCTATCTCATTTTACCTTTCCCTGCAGATTTCAGGATGGTGGTTTGTCAGAGGAGCTCAGTTTTCTGATGGGTCCGAAAAATGTTGTTCATTTTTAATTTGTCCAGATTTCTCTTGCATACCCAGGAATTAGGGCTTCCAACTACTTTGCATGTCAGAGCTAAATTTTTACATTTGCACCAGCAGTCTATGAGAATTCTGACTTCACATTCTTGCCCTTTCAGAATGATACACCATTTCCCCACCTTACGTCTTACTGCCATGGCTGAGACCTCCACTCTAATAGAAATATAAACGGTGCAGCAACATTGACTTATTAGTGAACTAAGGAGTATGTGCTCAACATTTCACCATTAGGTATATGTTTTCTGTAGATATTTTTGAGAAAGCATCACACTTAAGACACTAGTTTTAGAACGGTAAATTTCACAGAAAGGTTTATCTCTGTCACACTCAACTAAATTATCCAAACTTTAGTCACTATATAGTTTAAATATAAAAATTTCAATTTAATACTAAAATTTTATGAAATTTGAAAAGTTTTTACAAGTTTAATTGCCTAATTTCTCAAAAAAAAAGATACTAACAGTATTGAAATTTCAGGAGATGAGAATCTTCTTTCATTTAACTAAGTTTTTAATACCCACTGAAGAATTTATTAAAAGGTCTTATAACCATGATTATTTCAAAAATTTCACCAAAGGAGAAACTAAAAACGTACTTTTATTGATTGTTTTAGAAAAATAACTCCATTCTCAAGACAGGAGGGCATATATGGAAGGATTAAAATAATGGTTAGACTGTAACTATGTTGTAACTTATTGTGGCATTTGAGTGGATGCCTTCATAACCATGGTCATTATCAAGTAGTCATAATAAAAAAATTAGCAGCATAAATCTTAATTTATAAAAATGTAGTTCCATGATGATACTTTAAAAGAAAAAAAGATGATTATGAAACTACACGACTAGGCTAGAAGCAATACAAACCAAATTGTTTTTATTAAATTGTCTTTCTAGCTCATAATAATACGGCAAATGACTAGTTTATTAGATCATTTTGCTGGAGTGCACCATTCACCGCTGTAATTTACTGCCCCTACTTCCTGCGCTCTGGAGCACTTTCCTCTCAGCTTCATGGGCTTAGCTTTATGGCAAATTGAACTCCTAATCAAATCTCCTCTTTAAAACAGTTTACTCCGCAACCGACTTCATTTTACATCCTTTCACACTCTTCGCTAGTGTTTGCATTCTACATCTGCCAGCAGAATACAGAGAAATACGGTGTGGGAAGTGGACTGTGCTGGACCACCAGAAAAGACCACCAGAAAAACAAACAAGTGAGTCCTAAAACAAAGTAATCCTGAAACATTGATGGAGGCAGAAATGACCCAAACTGAAACTGGCCTGTCTCTGGCTCCTCATGAAAAGGTAGATTTCTTTGGCAAAGACATTAATGCTAGGGGGGAAAAAAGAGAAAGCTGAAGGAAAGAGGAAGACCAAAAGAAGAGGTGGATTTACTCCACAAGAGAAGACATAGGCGTTGAGTGGATAGGAGCTAAGCTACGCAGGGCTGCTCGGGACAGGACATTGTGGACATCACTCATTCATGAAACACCAGGAGTCAGAGTCAACTCAACAGCATGTAAAACATACAGACAAAGTATGATTAATAATGTCGGTATTATATCAGCACACTATTTTCTTTTTTCTATAAATGGTTGAACAAGAAATTCTAATTCATTCTGTTCCCTTCTAATTAACAGTTGCTGAGTGGAGAGAGAAAGAAAAATTCAGGTACAGAGTGGCATAGTTTTATTCACCCAATAAATATGTATTGAGTACATACTCTGTTTCAAAATACATTGGATCTAAAAATTTAATAAGGAAGACAGACGTATTCTACCACTATCATAACACAATTTGTTTGCTACATCATACTGATTTACATTTGCTTTACATATTATGTTAGAAATTCAATTGTAATGGAATGTCCAAAGGGAAAGAATTTTTTGTTACCAATAGAAAAACACATATTTCTAGAAAATGATAACATCTAAAAGGGAAAAAAATTAAACGAAACAAACTTAAACAAAAGAGCTTTATTGCATTATAAGTTTTCCCTAAGGTTTTTGGTTTTTTTTGGATTTAGAGATTGGTAATATGGGTGAAAATATATGGAAAAAATAAGCATGTGACAATATTTGAAAATAAGACTATCAAGGGAAATGTTATGTATATAATGTGTCTAATATATAGTGAACATTTAATATATAATTTCAAATCAATTTTAACATGTAATAGTATACCTCCACACTTAAAAACAGTATGATAACACAAATAGGCAAGCAATGAATCTTTGGAATGAAAGAGAGAACATAGAAACAGACATAAGAACATATAGTACTTTAGTATTGATATAGTTGGCACATCAAATAATTAGGGAAAAGGTAAAATTCTAATAAAATAATAGGGCAAGTGAAAGCCATGTGGAAAAAAGATAAATTTAAGCCACTTCTCATACCAATCACAAGAAAAAATTCTAAATGATTATGTTAGTTTTTTGTTTTGTTTTTCTTATGATTCAGAGGTGTGATTAAGGGAACAATGCTCTTCTTTGAAATAATGTAAATCCTTGCAACACTGCACCACTTTTTCTCAAATACATGAGAAATTTATGCAAATTAAAAATCATCTAGTTTAAAAAAGAATAATGATTTTGTAAGGTATACTAAATAAGTATTTTCCAGAAATTGATGGAAGCTTATTCTTTCCAGTGGGCTTCACAAAGCGTTGCCCACTGCTTCTGTCACGTTAGAGACTAAGAAGCTCTTTGGAGTTACTTGAAAATATTCATTTGCCCTTTAAAGTTGAGACCTCATGAAAGAGTGAAATAACTCTTTCAATTCCTTTTCAAAGAAATATAGGTTGTCCTAATTTTCTGTAGATTACATGATGTTTTCCACAATGGTCTGTTGGCAGGAGGGACAATATGTGGTCTTCTTTTCCTGAAGCATATCATTATTATCTTATTATCTGAAAGACCTTAGAATTTCATAACACAGAATTGGCAGTTTAGTTTAGATAAACCCAAGTGTTCAAATGCTCACTTTCAGAGTGGGAGATATCTTGATCTCAGACTGTTCATAAAATATAATAGGGAGAAAAACGTCCAGAAAGCGAACGGGTAAACCTTCTAAAGCAATTTTCTCAAAATCGAGAAGGAAATTTCCTCAAATTGTTAAGGAAATTGTTAGGGTTTATATTAAATGATTGACAAATTTGTTGAACTGTGTTTTTTTTTCCCTGCTTATATGAGATATTTACACTGTTAATTCAGTAATGTCATGAATTACATTAAATTACAAAAATATTAGAAAATGTGAATTTCTCAAAGTGTGGAAGAAGAAAGGGGCAAGTAATTATTTGGACAAGTTGTTATATCCTCTAGGGCAGTTGAGGAAGAATTATCTAATTTCTTTGGCTCACCTGGGAAATAAACTAACCTCATCATTTTTAGCTATTTACCTGTTTGTTGTTTTCTGCAGGGGGATTTAATTCAAAGCCATTTCCTTTCAATAATTGCTTTTTTCTTAGTAATGGCAAAGATAGTGTGTCACAATCACTTTCAAGTCAAGTTTAAATAAAAGTGTCAACATTTATCATGGTTGAAATTAATAATTTCTTATTAAAATTGCATCATAATAAAAAGTTTATAACATAATACTATAGTTTATTTTCTTTGAAAAAACTCAAACACCTCATTGTCTTTCCTTTCTAACAATGCTTTGCTTACCATCCATTTTTTGTCAATTGAAGGATAGGTCATTAAAAACAATCAGATTAAACATATCAAACAATTATTCTATTTAATAATAATTATGGACAGCAAATCAATTCATTGACTTCCCAAGAGTTGAATAAAATTGCTTTATTCTGTTGTGATCAAGCTAGAAATAATCTGGTGAATTAATGATTCAGGAGAAAATCTAAAAGTGTCAATGTGCATAAAGCCCAAGGGAGAAAGGATAACAGAGAAAATTAGGGCAGTTCTCAAGGGCACATCCATTTCAATTATCAGCTCAAGGGCTTGATTGGCAGGCAGTTACTTTTACCAATTTTATGAGAAAGATCTCTTAAGTTACAGGGCAAAAAGAGGCAAAGAAGATGTAACAATTCACAAAAGGTATTACAGTGCTAATCATAATAGATGTAACTGTGACAAAGGAGTAAGAAAAATGGCAATATAAAAGAACAATATGGAAGCTGAATTTTGAATATTAGTAAATGGGAAAAGTTATCACCGTTTCATCACTTGCAAATCGATGTAAAATGATAGCCTTGTGTTGCTTTAGTTTGCATCTCTGATTTCAAATGAGTTTGAATGTTTCTTCATAAGTTTTTTGGCCTCTAATGTTTTCTCTTCCTTAAATTCCTTGATTTTATACAGGTGTTGCTAACTCTCTCTTGATAATTTACTGGAGTCCCTTGTATATCTAGGGAGTAATTCTTCATTGTTTCAGACAATGCCATTGTCTCCTTGTTCATCATGTCTTTGTTAAATTTGTTCATTGCCTTCTTTTTCTTTTAATATTTTTTGGTTTTTTTCTTTTTATTTACTCATTTTAGAGAGGAGAGAGAGAGAGAGAAAGAGAGAGAGAGACATACAGAGAGAGACATACAGAGAGAGAGAGAGAGAGAGAGAGAGAGAGAGAGAAGGGAGGAGCAGGAAGCATCAACTCCCATATGTGCCTTGACCAGACAAGTGCAGGATTTTGAACCGGTGACCTCAGTGTTCCAGGTCGACGCTTTATTCACTGGGCCACCACAGGTCAGGCCTTCATTGCATTCTTTATTAAACAAATATCTTTATTTCTGTGTGTTCACATTTTACCTAATATTTTATAATTTCTATTTATTATGTTTTGTAATGTATCTACTATTCCTAAGAGATAGAGATTAGTCTCTTACATTTTCCTTATGCTGTATGTTTTAATTCTTTTTCACATTTAATTCTTTCACCTATCTTGAGTACAACTTTTTGTTGAGGTCATTTTACTTTTTTTATGTAAAATAATCAGTTTTCCTATTTTACAACCTAAACTTTTCCAATTAATTTGTGATATTATCTTTTTTGTCTGTTGTGGGATTGTGTATTTGTGCGTGCTCCATATGCATGTTAATTCCTCGTTGTTTTAGACAGTGCCATTGTCTCCCTGCCCATCATGTCTTTGTTAAATTTGTTCATTGCATTCTTTTTTAAAAATATTTTTCTTTTTATTTATTCATTTTAGAGAGGAGAGAGAGAGAGAGAAAGGGAGAGAGAGAGAGAGAGAGAGAGAGAGAGAGAGAGAGAAGGGAGGAGCAGGAAGCATCAACTCCCATATGTGCCTTGACCAGACAAGTACAAGGTTTCTTGTTTGGTACTCAGATATGTGGTAGCCATATCGATAGCCACTTTTAAAAAAAAAGCTAACATTTAAAACAGTTTTTAATGAATGAATATGTTGACATTAACATAATGTCTAGTTCTCTCTTGTGTGTGTATATTGTAATAATATCTTTCTGCTTACATTACTATGGTTTTCTAGAAAGTTGTTACTAATGTTGTTACTAAGGTAAGTTATTCCTATCCATATTTGTTAAAACTTACTTAGCTATTTGTGGAACTTAACTCTTTCACTTTACATTTTATAGGTTTACTGATTCCCTTAACATCAATTGGCTGGAATTTTGATTTATAGATTATACAACTGCACTATTTTTCTCAACTGGACCAGGGAGCATCTAAGAATCTTAAGATCATTGTCCTTCATCTCAGCAGAAGCTAAAAATGAAGAAAGTATTATCTAGGAAAGATCTATAGACATGCCATTTATTTCTTTTCTTAAACAACAAAGGCCTCCTACCTTCCTTCCTTTCTCTCTTCCTTCTTGTCTTCTGTGTCCTGAGTTGTACTCTTAAGGACAAAACCACTGTAGACTCAGACAAGTGGAATCCTTGCCTTAGATCCCATGCCTCAGGGGACCTAACATTCTGGAACACCTTACTCAAGATATAGTAAGTCCCCCATTGCAGTGGCAGGAATCATATCCAGGACTGCACTATTGTCTGGGCAGTCTTGTCTGGGTATTGCAACAGTATACCAGGCAGGGAATCTTGGAGTGGAGGTCCTCACTTCAGTCTTTAGTGCAGTGCTCTAAATCTCCACATATTTAAGGTGGACAGTTTACCCAAGGAGCACTAAGACTTGTCCTCATGGGGCTGTTTTGGGACCTCTTTACTGGCATTGGTTCCAGGAAGGCAAGTTGTATCATTTCTGCTAGTTGTTTTGATATCTTTTCTTTTGAATGGAAGATTGGGCCACCAGAATAATAGTGACATACTCATTGGACACTGAATAAATCTGGGTATTTAGGTACCAGCTGCCCACCCCCAACCTTTGAACTTGAGCCTCTTATGTGAACCTATGAGTCAGCTTCTACTCACTGTGTTTGACTTTAGTGGTGCTTTGGTCTATAGAGACTGGAACAATAGGATGATTTGGTGGGAGTGGGGCTTCCAGAAATATTTGCCAAAGGCCCTGCAAATGGAAAGAATGATAGAGATTATTTTCCTGTGAACTCAAAAATCATTGTGATAGCTGCAATGATTTCTATATTTATGCCTCCTAAGTCTAATTAATTCAAAATAAAAGCAGAATTAAAGTTTTCTCCAAATGTCATTGCATTTAGAAAATATTTTTACTATTAATTTGAAATATTTTCTGAAGTGTATTTAATGTATTTTTTAAAATATGAATATGCAATCTTGATATTAATATTTATAGAAACTACATATTGACATTATTAAAAATGAAAGATATATTATATTTGATATAATAGGCATATAAATATGCAATTATTTAAAAGTACTAATTGTGTAGTAACAGAGCTATGATAATTATGATTTTCAATTTCAAATACAAATTACTTAATATTATGTAAGACATTTATTATTTATTTTGAAAACATATTTACTTTTTAGTCCTGCAATACAAACCACATTCGATGTTTTTTAAATACATCTTTAGAGATTTTATAATGTCAAATGTGATTAAAAAAATTTATTTTTCTTAGTTTTTTTCCAAGATGGAATAACAATAAGAAAGCAATTGGCTTTCAGAAAAACAAAATTAATAGCTTTTGAATTGTGAAATTCCTTTTAGCTCCTTGAGAAAAAAATAAATAAATGTGATTCACTTTGATCCTTTAGATATAAATTTGAACTAGTTTATAACAAAGATTTCATTTTTTGGTGTTAATTTTGTTCTTTCTGTGTCTAAAGCTTTCTAAAGTTACTCTAAAACAGTTTATAAAGTTCATTACAGGTAAATGGAAGGCAAATGCATCACAGAATTTATTTAAGAACTTTCAAATTGCTGTCTTTTTCTTTATTTTTTTTGCAATAAATATTTTTATTATATGCTCCAATATTGTGATATTTAACACAGTAAGTCATTATCAGTCATACCCTAAATAAAACTGCGAAGTCACAGTATGTACTACGTAAGTTGAGATTCTGTATGTATTAAATTAATACTTAGTAAAGGAGAAAATGACATTTGATCAAATTGCTGTCTTCTTCTCAAAATCAAAGTGGAATGAAATATCATATGTTTCCCTTACAACTTTTTATCCACTGGTGGGATAAAAAGGGAAAGAGACGCAAAGCTTCCGAGAGATTGATAGTACCACAGAACCTTTCTCTTCTATACTTATTGATAACACTCAGGTCTGGGTAAATGAGCCATTTAAGGTACAGATAAATGCAGATAAAATGCAGACTGTCCCAGAGAAAAGATTGATAATTTCATCTCTGCTGAAGGGCAGAGCAAGCAAATGGATACTGTTCTGAAACAGGCCATAAATAAAGAAATGCAAATTATAGAATGTCAAATCCTTACTTACAAAACTTTCAGATTGAGAGATTGTCAGACACAGGAGAAAATAGTTGTGTTAATATATTGGTATTGATACATAAAAAATGACTTCTCTGATCTTGAAATAATATAAAGCCTAAAAATAAGTGTGGAACACATTCTGTAATTTACCCTAGAAATAGTCTTTATATCCAAAGTCATAAAATAGTAATTCATAATTATTCTTAATCTGAAATATTAAACTATATTTAAATTTGGATAATAGCTCACATAGACATGTAAATTATACATATGTTATATGTTTATGTGTAATTACTATGCTGTATTTTGCAATATCTGCTAGAGGAAAAGCTATAAATTATATTGGAATTTACAAGATGCCTTGGCAAGGAATCAAGTAAACCCATTTTAACCATCAATATTTTCTTTTAACTGGTTGTATTTCACTGCATTGTGACTTATTTAAATTCTTCACCTTAGTTTTCACCCTTAGAATACAGGTCCTGAAAGATGTTCTGAAAAAAAAAAAAAACAAAAATGTACATGACCAAATAAATGTGGAAATGCAAATAAAATATTCACCTCTTATTCCTTATACATCCTATATGTTACCACAGCTAACTTATCATTTCATAAAAGAACTTCTTTAAATTTTATCATTTCATAATATTAAAAGTAGATTTTAATTGAAATTAATTTACATAATATTGTCAATATTATGTTTTAGGTGTACAACATTATGATTGGCACTATATAGATTGTAAAGCCAATAGCCACGGCCACCATTACAGCAGCCTGGCCCATGCAGGTTTGCATTAGATTTGAACAGACGGTAATGAAACAACAGAGCCATGGACTGGTGGGCCATTATCTTTAATTCTAGCTTGCACCTGGTGGGCAAGTAAAAACACACACTGGGCTCCAAAACCCACTCATTCAGGGCTCACAAAGCTACTGACTTATCCGAGTTCCCTAGAGTCAAAGGTTTCTAGCTCACCAGACTTATTCACCTCTGTCCCCCATCTCTTTCTCTTTGCACAAACCCTGCACTAACTGGCTTCTCCCTCAGCATTCTGCCATTTTGGCTGCTTCTCCTCTCCTACATGGCCTTACTCTGCTCTCCTCCCTGCTTTCTCTTCTAATGCTAATCTCAGGAACCAAGAGAGAGCAAGCTCCCAGTCTGCCGCACTTTATAGTATAGAAATGAAAACCTTTAATCCAATATACAAACAAGGAAGTCTCTGATACAAAGTCACTTATCTGAGGCATAATGGGATTCCTCATGAGAGTGTACCACCCACAACATGCAATCAGTCAAGGGTGTGGGGAAAAGCTTAGTCTTAAAACTAAGCCTTAGGCTATAACCACCCTACCTGCTTTCAGCCTGTCCCCACACCCAATGCAAACTATAAGTGAGCAAACATAAATATCATATTTACAAAGTTATTTGACCAACATATATATATCATAAATAAAGAAAGAGAGAGAGAAATTATTACCCAGTGGGTTTAGTTATTATACATTTGACTTAAATTTAAAAAGCATTTGACTTTTTATTTCTTTTAGACAGAGTGGGATTTAACATCCAAGTAATTTTCAACCTTCATTAATTTTGGTTTAATTATTTCATTGTAAACATCTGAAATTCTGAAATATGCATTTTATTTTATGAAGTCATGTTTCTTTGCTACTTAAACAGAAATGTAAAAATGATTTGCATTTGGCATTGTTTTACTTTATAATTGTTTAAATGCTAATATTAATTAAAATATATCCAGGAAGATAACACCACTTTTTTAAGTCTTTAGATGTTTAATAAGCAAATTCTAAACCTGCCCTGTTTTTTTTTTTTTAATTTAAATTATTTTGTTACTATTGTTTTGTTCTGCTTTCATCTCTTTGTCATTGAGTTCCACTACAGGAAGAGAGAAAAATAAGTTGGTTGGGAGAAAACACATTTCCTAATCACCATCAGAGTTTTGTAAAGAAGAAAAATAAGAGAAAATAAAATTAAGTTTTTCTGAGCCAAATGCATTTATCATTTAATGGAACAAGCATTAAGTTCTTCCTTACCAAGTAATGGTTTTAAACCATGAATATATTGTTTCTCTGAAAACAAAATACATTATGAAATCTGGAATGCTCTGCAGGGAACAAGATAACTAGGGAAGCAGCAACAATACACTTTAGATAAGAAAGTGGGGAATTAACACAGATTTTGTAATATTCTAGTCAACAGGAGACCAAGAAAATTGAACTCTCAGGCAATGACAGCTCGGAATGATCAGAATAAAAAATTTCTATTTTAAAAATATTTTTGTCCCTGGCTGGTTGGCTCAGTGGTAGAGCGTCGGCCTGGCGTGCAGAAGTCCCGGGTTCGATTCCCGGCCAGGGCACACAGGAGAAGCGCCCATCTGCTTCTCTACCCCTCCCCCTCTCCTTCCTCTCTGTCTCTCTCTTCCCCTCCCGCAGCCGAGGCTCCATTGGAGCAGAGATGGCCCGGGCGCTGGGGATGACTCCTTGGCCTCTGCCCCAGGCGCTAGAGTGGCTCTGGTCGCGGCAGAGCGACGCCCCGGAGGGGCAGAGCATCGCCCCCTGGTGGGCAGAGCGTCGCCCCCTGGTGGGCGTGCCGGGTGGATCCCGGTCGGGCGCATGCGGGAGTCTGTCTGACTGTCTCTCCCCGTTTCCAGCTTCAGAAAAATACAAAAAAAAAAATAAATAAATAAATAAAAATATTTTTATTGACTTTATTAGTGTTACCTTGGTTAATAAAATTATATATGCTTCAGGTGTACAGTCCTATAATACATCATCTGTATGTTTTATTGCATGTTCACCATCCCAAGTCAAGTTTTCCTGCATCACCATTTGTCCCTCCTTACCCTTTTCTGCCGCCTCCCACTGCCTTTTCTCTCTGGTCATCACCATACTGTTGTCTGTATATCTGAGGCTTTTGTTTCTTTGTTTTGGGTTTTTTTTTTTTGCTTAATTCCTTCACCTTTTTCACCCAGCCCCCCAACCCACTTCCTCTCTGATAGCTGTTAGCCTGTCCTCTGTATCTATCTGTTGGAATCCATGGGAGTCTGAAAAGACCAGAGTAACAGGCATTATTGAAAGGAAGAAAGGAACCCTGCCGGGCACTTCTCCGGGGCTGAAGGGCACTAGTACAAGCTAAGGGGATGAATTTATAGGGTAAAAGGAGAGTCTCGAGCAAGTGGGTGTTGAATCAAAAGTCCTCAGTCCTCGTATGTCCAGAATGCTCCTCCTTGGGCGGCTTGCCAGCTTCTTAGAATTGCTGTGCCTCAGAGGCGATAGTCCAGTAAGGGTGAGGTCTGACAGATAAGTGGGACATCAAGAGGGCAGTTTGGAATTCATGTATCTATCATTTCTCAACTCTGTGGTCACATATAAAAGAAAGGCAGTTATTAATTTTATAATATACGATGAGGGGTGACAAGGAGAAAAGGAGAAAAAATTGGAAAATTATTGCTACTTCTGGAGAGAACTCAAGAAGGGAACCTTGCCAAGCCAAGTTCCCCATCCAGTTAAGGAGGTCATCAATTTCCATGCTGTAAGGTCTGAATCAGGCGATGTCTTCGAAAACCTGAGTGAGGAAGTAAAAAATTTTGCAAGGTAATAATGGTTAGTTGCTTGCTGTGAGTGCTGATCTATTTCCTCTCAAATGGGAGGACATGTGGAGATTTTTAGAGACAGAGAATCTGTTGGTGTAAGCTTTTAGAAGGACTGAATATGTGTGGTTGAAAAGGAAGGGGGTTTGGAGAACATTCAGGAGGGTACTTCTTGGGGCTGAGGGGCGGCTTCTTCCTGCTGTCATCCCTACCTATTTAATATTTCCCTCATGAAGTTCTCCTTGGGGTATTGGAGAATAGGAGTGTAGGAGCACTTGATTGTAGGTAATCCTAGAGATTTCTCTAATCCGGGCCTGTAGGAACTTGATAAAGAAAGGGGCAAGTATCTGGAGATCAGGAATGCAGAGATAAGGAGGGTTGTATAGCAGGGGTGAAAGTTCTATGGTAAAGTTAGAGATATTCTTTCCTGGCAGCCCTGGAGAAAGCAGTTAGCTTGAGCTAAGAGAAATGTTTCATGTCTGTTTGTAGGCTCTTCTTCAGCCAAGAAGACCCAGTGATAGGGGACCTGTACGGGTTGAATGATAGGGTTTAGGAGGTTTGCTGATACAGGGTTTCAGGTTTTTCTGTTTCGAGAGGGTAGGTTTCAGGGTTGGTGTGTAGGGTTAGGTAGATTTTTTTCAATTTTCTGATTGGCAAAGGTCTGTATGCGGTTCTGTAAGAAACTAGTGGACAAACATAAGAGGCAGGGTCCAAAAGTTAGAAAAATAAATAGAAGAGGGAGTGGACTAATGAAAGGCAATAGTCAAGACACCCAGTTTGTGTGAAACCACTGATTCCATGTTTATGAATTTGCTGGGCTTTAGAGAAAGAGAGAGAGAGAGTAAGAATAAGACAGGGAAGTGGCCAGTCCCCTTGCTCCTAGACCTACTTCTGTAGAAATTCTTAAAGCAACAAGGAGAGGATTTACCTGTATAGCTCATTTGGTCCTTAGATTGACGGGTAGTGTACTAGGAACTGGAAGAGGTTCATGGGGTGTAATTAAGTTAATATTTGGGGTGAGATAGATTAGGGTACAGGTTTTTGTCCAATTAGTATGGAAATACATATTGGTGTTGGTCCCACATGAGCAGAAAGCCCCTGACTGGGTGAGGTAGGTTGAGAGGTGAATAGAGAATAGAAGGACAAGAGGTCGGTTTTGTTTCTCTATTTCTGAGCTCCAGATGGTCAGGGTGGAGGAAAGAGCCACCCTTAGCAGCAGTGGGAGTTGTCAGGATCACGGTGTGTGGACTTGTCCACATGAAAGTCAGTCCTTGGGTGATGTACTGCTGGAAGCACCTCTTGGATAATCTTTGAACAGTTTCCTGAGTAACCTGTAAATCCTGTAAGTACTTAGGGAAAGAGTGGTTATATTTCTACACTTTGCAACTAGAGTTTAAGTCCTAGTGACCACCGCTTCTAGCTGGAATTAGCAGCAGGTCCCAGCCTACAATAGGCATGGAGCATTGAGATAAGAGGAATAAAGGAGATACTATACATTAAATAAAGTAACAAAATCAGACTGTCAATACCCACAGTAGGGATCTTTGAGGGATAAATAAAACTAAAATATTCAGGCAAGGCATAGTAGATGGCCCTTGTGTTTACAAGAAATGAGATTAGCTTATCTGCTACTTGGAAGAAATACCTTAGGCTCGTGAAGGATGTCCTTGGGCCTTCAGTGGCAATTCCCAGCATGCTGGGCAAGGTCAGGTCACAGGTAGCTGGAGCAGGGCTAGAAGAGACTGAACTCTCCATCCATGGAGCAAGAGGGCAGCTTACCTTCTTGTGTCCCTCTTTTCACAGCACAGACGTGTCAACCAGTAGGGCCGGGAAGCCTGGCAGGCTTCAGTTCAATGACTTTTCTTTCTACTCTGTAGCAGGGCCCTGATGAAATCCTATGAAGCCCTTTAGGGCACCGGAGCCTTTAAAAGCGTATGCCAAAAGCTGGTATTTCCTGACTTCTTTTGGGCCTTATTTGCCTTTTCTGTTACTCCCTTGGTCATTATAGACCTTAAAAGCCATGCTCAGAAGATCTCACTGAGGGTCTTGACTAAGAGAGCAAAATTGGGAATCCAGTGTCTAAAGAAGCCTATTAGATTAAGGAAAGAAAGGATTTGATTTGAGGTGGTAGGTGGTTGGAGACTGCAGAGAGTCTGAGTTCGATCTAGGGTGAGACCTCAGGTGGTGGGGGTTAAGGTGATGCCCAGACAGACAATGGACTAAGAGTGAAATTGAGCCATAATAGAGAAGACATGATATCCCTTCATGGTGAGGAAGTTAAGAAGGGTGGTGGTCTGTCTCCTTGAGGCAGACAGGGAGAGGCTGCAGAGGAGTAGGTCATCTATTCTAGATATTTTAAGAGAGTACTAGTTTTGAGATTGCATGCTGCTAAATCCTGAGCTAGTGCCTGCCCAAACAGGTGTGGGCTGTTTTTGATCCCCTGGGGTAAGACAGTCCATGTAAGTTGCTGGGCTGCATTAGTGTCTAGGTAAAGGCAAACAGAAAGTAAAAGTCAGGGTGTAGAGGAATGGTAAAGAAGACATTCTTGAGGTTTAGGACCATGAAGTGAGTGGTGTCTGAGGGAATATGTGACAGTAATTTGCAGATTTAGGAACTACTAGATGGAGGAGAATCACCACCTCATTGAATTCACGTATCTATCACTATCTATGTTAGTTTTTCGTTCACAGTTCTGACATATTTTCTCTGAAGAACTTTCAGGCATTGTGTAGTTTTTCTCAATTTTAAGTAAGCCAAAAAATCTAATTATATTGGAGTCATCCATTTCCCATCATGGAAGAATTTGGGGCAGAAAAAGTGAAAGAGAAAATAAGAATTAGATGTAAATATATATCACATATATTCATCAACCATGAGAATCCATGTCCCAGGCAGAGATCCATGATCTGGCTGAATTTTAGGGTTTAAATCAAATTGTTCTACCAGAAAAAGAAATATAGTATATTGAAAAGAAGTATTAATAAGTTGATTCAAAACAGGGATATAATATCCCTCTTTATTATGTGTGGAAGCTTATAAAATATGTAAAAATCAAATACAGTCTGTCTTTTGAGAGACTTTTTGACTGAATTACTAGTATCTCTGAACCTTAGGCTTTTAAAAAAAGGCTAAATATCTATAATGTGAAATTTTTGTAAGAAGTCTAAAAGTTTTAATAGGGCACTTAAATTTTTAGAAAGTAATGTTACTCATTTTTCTTTTGTAATGCACACATTTATAAGTATGCGTTTTCTTCTAAGTACAATTTTATTTCATATCACCTGCTTTTATATATAATGATTTGATTGAGTTTGTTAGAATTCACTGAGACATTTTGTGTCAGACATGGTCAGATTTGTGTGTGTGTGTGTGTGTGTGTGTGTGTGTGTGTGTGTGCATTTTTTATGTTAATCTCAAGTGGTGGCCTTTTCTTTCTCTGATTATCTATACCTCATGCCTGGAGATGCAATCTGGAGGCAAGTTGGTTGTCTTCTTTGCTATTCATTGCCTCTTATAGTTCATTTTTTCTTTACCTCTATAAAAACACTAATCTTTTATCTCATGTCATTCGACTGTACCACCTACCACTCCACTTCACTCTGAAGATATTTAACTTTTGGATCACTATAACTCTTTCCAACATAATTATTTTTATAGTTTTAAAATGATTTCACTATTTATTTTTCTGACTCCCTTTAATACTCTTGATCTTCTGTCCATTGTCTTCTCTAATGATCATGTCCTCCATTTCATCTCATTTACTCTTGTGGTTATACCATTGACCTTGTCATTACAAATAAGTGCAACCCATCTATAAGACTGAAATAATCTCACAATTATCTTCAACACAGTGATCCTACCACATCATTAATCACTAGCAAAATGCAAATTAAAATCACAATGTACAATCACTATTAAAATAGATGTGTAATTAGAATAGTATAATTTAAGTTTTTTTACAATCTGACAATAATAAATGTTGACAAATATATATTAATAGATCAATTGGAACTGCCATCCATTGCTGATGTGAATACAACATGTTACAGTGACTTTGGAATAGTTTGGGAGTTTCCTATAAATCTAAACATACACTTATCATAGACCACAGAACTTATAGTCCTATATTTTCACCTTAGAGAGATCAAACTTGTCACGTAAATACCTGTATACAGGTTGTAGTAGTTTTATTCATAGTCTTTCCAATTAGGAACAATCAAATTAATAATATTTACAAATCAAATATCCAATAAGAGGTTAATACCCAATATATATACCGAATTTATACAACTCAATAACAAACACAAACAATCTGATTTAAAAGAGGGTATATTTTCCAAGAAAGCATACAAAATACCAATAGGTACATGAAAAAATATTTTTCCTAATTATTTTATGATTTTTAAAGATCTAGGAATGGCAGTGAAAGGTGACATGTATGTCTTTGTTTTCATCTGCAGAGCTGGGTTGTTTTATAGATTAAATGTCATAGGGGTATTTTTATATGAAGCTATGTGAAATGGATAAAATTTTGGATCATAATAGTGACTTTTTTATAATTGACATTTTTAAAACTGAAATTTTTTATGTGATATTTATTATAATTTCATAGAACATTATTTTGCTTTTGTTTCCCAAAATGACTCTCTAATTTACTTTATGATTTTAATTGAGTAAAGAATGTGACAACATATATACCTTTATGTGTATATAAAGAGGTTTCTTCTGGATTAACTCTTCAGTATGTTTTTTATGTGGAGTTCACTACAAACTTTTAAGATTGTGGACCATAATAGTTAACATTTATAGCAGAAGAGATGATAATAGTTCTATTTTGTACATGATACCTTAACTTAAAAGATACATTGAATATCACAGAATTTTAATATCATTCTTCACAAGGATATTTTCCTGAATCCTGCTTAATGTTGATGATTTAGAAGCAAAATGATTTACTGATTTAGAAGCAAACATTCATACCCCTTACTGTAAAACTGCACCATGAGCAATAAAAATCAGGAGTTCATTATTAGATGTTGGCTAAAAATATAATGAGCTCATTACAATAGGTAAATCTTCCATTTTATGTTTTGTAGGCAGTAATACAGAAAATAAGATATAACATCACTGAATTAAATGTCTCTGTAAAATTTTTGAAAAAAATATTTAGTTGCTTCTTTTATAATTGTCTCCCACCTGCACACACTCTGGAGAGAGATATTTTCTTTCTCTGTGAAAAATGACTAATTTTACTAATTATATTTTGAAGAGTCTTATTTCTTTTGGGATGCATTTGAAGTTAATCAATTTTTTTCCTGTCCTTAGAGTTTTAATATGAGTTATCAATTGAATGAACACAATATCATTATTATTCTCAAGACAGGGCACAACCAAATATATAATATTTGTCTAAGAAGCTTAAGATAAGAAAACAATCTTTGTTGCCAGCCTGTTAATATCTATTCAGTCATCGTACTTTAAAAAGAATCTTTGGGCCTAAAATGATTCAGATACCACTTATTTTGGTTTATAGCTTTGAGGTGGAAAATTAATATGAGAGGTGGAAGGAGTAGTATAACTCAGCTAAGAAAAAGACAGCAAATATCAAAACATATTTTGCAATGATTGTACAAGAAAGTAAAATTTCTAAAATGTAAATTCGATTCAAATGTTAAAGCCATTTTTATAAAGTTAAAGGTATACACCTATATTTATTGATGATATACAACCTTATTCAATAAAACATGGACATATTTCCCATATAGTAGATAATACAGTATAGATAATCTAATACATAGGCATATCAGTAGCAGATAACCAATCACCAACTTATGAATAGAATATAACCCTTTGGATGTAGTGGGTGATATCTGAGCAGATAAGACAGAATTTTATAGGAATGACGTACTAGGATAAGAAGTGAGTTATCACCTTCAATATAGATATCATTGGCATTGAATGAGTATGTTCTTTTATCTTGCAACTTTTTATTTGGCACATGGTTTTCTAGAACAAAAACCACAAACACCAATCTGCTTTGCAGCTAGGTACAATAGGAATAGTGTAACTATGTAGTATAAAAGAGCTCCACATCTTATAGAAGACTAATATGTTTGATTTCTGCTGGAATCTGAATAATTTATGATTTCCAGTTTAATGGTGTTGTTGCTCCCACTCCACCCCAGCAGTTTGCTGAGTCTTTGAATAAATTGGAGAGTTTTATGAGGTCAAGCAGAAGAGATACAAATACTCAGATGCTGAAACAGGAAAATACCTAAAATGTTCTAAAAAGAGAACAAAAGTCAGCACAATTAGAGCAAAATTGGCCTGGGAGGGGCAGAGATGTAGCATGAGATAAGAACACTGATAGCCCCTTTGAGACTGTTGTTAAGGACATTCACCCTGAGATGGAAAGCCATGGGTGGGCTCTGAGGAGGAAAATAAACTGTTTTGAATTTTTTTTTAAATAAATAAATGAGCAATAAGGATTTGTTTGAGGGCTGTTGGGCAGATAAAATATATTATGCTCACTTTGTTAAAGATGGCACTGCCCACATGGAAGCCCGTCGTCCAGGTGATATGAATATGTGTTGGAGGCAGGCTGTGGGCAGGCAGGATCCTTGTAGCCTGGGGCTTGGTTTTAGGACTAAGCCTTTCCCACCCTTTTTGATGTGGGGTGGTACAATCCCATCATGCCCCAGATAAGCGACTTTGTATTAGAGACTTCCCTATTTTGTATATTGGATTAAAGGTTTTGATTTCTACACTATAAAATGGGGGCAGAACGGGAGCTTGCTCTCTTAGTTCCTGAGATTAACATTAGAGGAGAGAGCAGAGAGGAGAGCAGAGAAAGGCCACGTGGAGGAGGCCTGGAGAAGCAGCCAAGATGGCAGAGTGTTGAGTGAGAAGCCAGTTTGTGCAGAGTTTGTGCAGGGAGCAGGAAGGAGATGGGGAACAGAGGTGAATAAGTCTGGTGAGCTAGAAACCTTTGATTCTAGGAAACTCGGATAAGTCAGTAGCTTTGTGAGCACTGAATGTGAGTGGGTTTTGGAGCCCAGTGTGTGTTTTTACTTGCCCGCCGGGTGCAAGCTGGGATTAAAGATGATGGCCCATCAGTTTTTGGCTCCATTGTTTCTTTACCGACTGTTGGGCAGATAAAATGTATTATGCTCACTTTGTTAAAGAGGCTGTTACCCAGGTGATATTAATGTTTGTCTCTGTGGGCTAAAGGCAGACAGAATCCTTGTAGCCTGGGGCTTGGTTTTGGGATTAAGCCTTTCCCACCCTTTTTGATGTGGGGTGGTACAATCCAATCATGCCTCAGAGAAGTGACTTTGTATTAGAGACATCCCTATTTTGTATATTGGATTAGAGGTTGTGAAGCTACAATATAAAATGGGGAGGGAGCGGGAGCTCGCTCTCGGTTCCTGACATTAGAGGAGAGAGCAGAGCAGAGAGCAGAGAAAGGCCACGTGGAGTAGGCCAGGAGAAGCAGCCAAGATGGTGAAGTGTTGAGTGAGAGGCCAGTTTGTGTAGAGTTTGTATCTGGGATAAGGAAGGAGATGAGGAACTGAGGAGAATAAGACTGGTGAGCTAGAAACCTTTGATTCTAGGAAACTCGGATAAGTCAGTGGCTTTGTGAGCACTGAATGTGAGTGGGTTTTGGAGCCCAGTGTGTGTTTTTACTTGCCCGCCGGGTGCAAGCTAGGATTAAAGACTATGGCCCACCAGTTTGTGGCTTCGCTGTTTCTTTACCGACTGTCCGAATCCAATGCGAACCTGCATGGGCCAGACGGCTGTGATGGTGGCCGTGGCTATTGGCTTTACAAGGACTGCCATAGAATTTCTAGTTATTTAACTCTAATTTAAAAAATAATAATTGTGGTTAAAATACACATAACATAAAAAATATCATCTTAATCACTTTTATTTGTACAGTTTAGTATAGTCATATAGTCTCCAGAACTTTTGCATCTTGCAAAACTGAAACTGTGTTCATTAAACAATCTCATTCCCTTCATCTCTCCCTTTAATCCTTATTCTATTTTCTTTTTCTTTCAGTATAAGTGGACTCATTTCAGCGGACTCATGCTATCTATACTTGTCTATTTGTGATTGGTTTCTTTCTCACTTTGTTTATCATTCATTCATTGATAGACATTCTAGGTGCTTCTCCCTTTAATTAATGTAGACCATAATTCTATGAACATGGGTTTATTTATTTCTGTATGAGCCCGGCTTTTTATTTTGGATCTATATTCAGAAATGGAATTGCTGGATCATAAAATAATTTCTTTCTTTTTTTTTTTTTTTTTTTATAAAGTGTCATACTATATTCCATAGTGGCTACATTCGAACTAATAGCTCCCAGGGTTCCAATTTCTCACACTGTCGCCAACTCATTGTTTTCTGATTTTGTTTTCTGTTTGTTTTGTTTGTATTTTTAAAGTGTAACTTCCCTAATAAGTGTGATATATTACTAACAGGATTACTCTGGATGCTCTGGGAAGAGAAGAAGCAAGGATAAAAATATATGTTTATATCATAATCCATACATAGCTAAAAGGAAATAACATGTGAGGCTGTCTCTGATTTAATTTATTTTATTCTAGTTTATTTTATCTTAAGAAAACTAGAAATGAGTTTTTGACCCGCAAGTAGATCTTCACTCACTACTATAAAGACTGGTTAGCTGTGGAGAGGTCAGCACAGTGTTGAAGGGCATTAACTCTGGAAGCAGACTCCAGCTTTGACTCTGGGTTTCTTCATGGACAAAATGTCTTTTCTTTATAAAATTCTTTCAACTTGTTCTCTGCCTCAGTTTCCTCATCTGTAATGCAGGAATAATAACAGTAATTGCCTCATAGAGATTTTTTAAAGAGTTAATTAACATAGGAATTCACTTAGAACAATGTTTGGCATATATAATTAGAACATATTAATAGTGGCTTTATTAATACATTATTATTATTTTGTTGTTATTAATGGACATTATCCTTTGCCTTTAGAGAAGTATTCAGAAACCTGGTAAGGGAAATACAATGATTATAAACATAAAAAAAACTGTAGTGGATATATGATAATAAAAATTAAGGTGCTGGTATTGTGAGCTTCATTGTTCATTAACCCTGGGCTAGGCTTAACAATATAGCAAAATAAACCATGTCCAAGAGTCATTATTACCAGTACACTCCAATTGATTGCTCTTGGTGTGATTATATCATTAATTTGAACACCAGTTAACAAATGTAGCTCTGACACTTAGATGACAGAGATTTAATTATATTAATTAAATACATAGCTTATCCATATCAAAATTAATTTTAATATTTGAAATCTCATTATTAAAACTTATGATAAGCCTGACCTGTGGTGGCGCAGTGGATAAAGCGTCGACCTGGAAATGCTGAGGTCGCCGGTTCGAAACCCTGGTCAAGGCACATATGGGAGTTGATGCTTCCAGCTCCTCCCCCCTGTCTCTCTCTCCTCTCTCTCTCCTCTCTAAAATGAATAAATAAAAAAATAAAATAAAAAAAAACCTTATGATAAAAAAGCCATGGAATGTGCGCATACTCATATATATACATATATTTACACAGATATATATTTTAAACAATTTTTTCACTTGAACTGATTTATATAGATATGCAACAGTGCATCTTTTCTTTGAAAAGGTTGCTTATTTTTAAATTACAATGATCAAAATAATGTGTTACCAGTACAAGAATCAATAGGTGGATCAATGGAGGATAGTAAGTGATATACAAAATGCCAACCATGAAAAGGTGGAATCCTAAATAAATGCAACTTAAAAGGAAATAGAACAAAATACTCTTGCTTATATGTTGAAAATACAAAATATGCTATAAAATAGTACAATTGTATGGAAGCAAAAGAGAAAAGAAAGGAAATAAGAGAAAGGCTTTCAATTTTATTATTATTACTCTTTAAAGAACAGTCGTGAAAAACTATCTTCACAGAAAAGCTTAACAGAAACCCACTGGAAATAATAAAATTCAGCTATTTTTGCTAAAGCCAATTTGTCAAACTTCACAACCCATCAGCTGTCAGGTGGTCTCTGAGGAGATGCTGACGGAACTTTATCAAGGACAGTTGGACAGACAACAAAAAGTGACAGTAGCTGAGTAAAGCCAGGCTGCCTGCCTGTCTTTCCATCTGCACTTTCTCTAGCTATTTTTATCTGCCCCCAATTTTTTTACCCTGATGAACAATGATGAGATATTTAACTGGCTTATTTCTTTCCCATTATTCCATTTATGTTTTTTAAAACAAATACTATGTGTTGAGCTCAAATCTCTAAAACCTTTCAAATAATACACATAACTTTATCTTCCATTGATTAATAAATCCAACTTTTTGTTTTCTTGGATGATAACAGAGATCAAACTGATAGTGATGGTTGCCAGAGAGGAAGGGGGTAGAGGATGGGTAATCAAGATAAAGGGACAATATAGTCAATAATATTGTGATAAGTTTGCATGGTGACAGGTGATTACTAGACTTAATGTGGTAATCACATTGCAAGGTATAAAAATGTCCACTCATACATCTGAACTTTATTATTCAGTACAAAAATAGCTGAACTTTATTATTTCCAGTGGGTTTCTGTTAAGCTTTTCTGTGAAGATAGTTTTTCACGACCGTTCTTTAAAGAGTAATAATAATAAAATTGAAAGCCTTTCTCTTAGTACAGACACCTGAACTAAATAATTTTGTGTACAAACTACACTTAAATAAACAATATTTTTAAAAAAGAGGTCCATGGAAAGGATAAAGATACATTAAATGAGTGATCTTTGGGTGGAGGGTTAGTGTAAGCATCCACCAGCGTGCTCAAGGCTTGGTGAGTAGAGACTAATGCAGAGCCCTGCCAGCAGTTCTGGTTACTGAATTTCAGTCAGCACAGGGATGTCTCATTGTTGGTCATCATTTCTGCCCTACATATAACCCAGCTGCCCATATTCTAAGCATACCACTGAGGACCAGAGGAAACAACTCCATATAGATGGTTTCCTGATATTTGGTGTTTAATGTGGAGGCTGTTTTGGGTGATGAAAGACTTGAGTTAAGAAGGAAATGCAGAAACAATTTCCCCAAAGAAAAAACATCTGCAGTGGAAAACGGAGGGTAAAGTATAATAGCTCCACTGTGTAATTCCACCTAGGAAACCCATGGAAGGCTGCTATCTGATCTCTAGAATACACACATTTTTTTCTTGTATTTTGTTGGTACCTCCAATTACAATTCCTTTTACATTTTCTAGAATTTATATCTTTCAATGTCTTATTCTCTATTCAATTCCTGTTTTTAATTTTAAAATGTTAATGTGAGGGTTTGAAGGAAATGTGATTTATAAATTGTATAAATATTCATATAATTCACCGTTTGGAAGACTGCGTGACATTACTTTCAGATGACTAAATACTTGCCATCATAAAAGGCTTCAAAGAGCAAACCCCACAGAAATAAAGTTCTTGTATGAAATATTGTCTCAAACAACACAACCTTAGTTAAGCCCCGTGTTCAGAATGGCAGGTTGTTAGTAGTTACATTAAATAAAATTATCGCAAACCATTCTTGACATAAGATTTATAATTGTTTGTCTTTGGGACTTTCATAAAGAGAAAGTATAGCATTTATTGGCTCCTGAAAGATGAGAGATTATATAACAGAATCATTTTATTCTAAGATGTACATTTCAAGGGCAATCAAGAAGAAATTGTTTTACTTCAGTTATTGTCATAATTATATTTTAAAAGATTTAAAGCTTCTTTCAGAAGTTCTTCATTTTCTGATGGCTAGACAAAATCTAAAGCAATATGCTTTTCTCACTAGAAAACTCCTTTTTCATTTTTTTAAAAAATATTGATTTTTAAGGATTTCAGTGCAGAGGTTTTGTCTCTTACTCAGGGTTTGTTCTGAATCCACCCCTCCTTTCTTTTGACAAGTAACACTAAGGCTCAGCTTGAAGATCAATAGCCTGGATTAAAGTTTCATTCATCCCTCTTTAAAAAGATCCCTATGACAGTACTCTGTTCTCCATGCATAAACTAGATTGCTCACATCTCCATGTCCTCTGTGTCCTGTGACCTCTTTTTTCTCTGAATGTTCATGGTGTGACTCCTGCTCCTGACTTTCACTCTGATGTGTGAATTTCTAGGTCCTTCCAATCAGGGCAGGGTTTTTTGTTTTTGTTTTTGTTTTTGGTGTCACAAATGTCTCGGTCTTCTCCTGGCCCATCTCTTCGGATGAGTTTAAGGATCACTTAATATTGAATCCTTGATCTACATCTCTAGACATCACTTTTCTTTTATACATTTCAAATATATATATTTTTTCACCCTGACAGGGTTTGCAGTCATTTCAATGTTGAACCAAAGTAAAGGCATTTCTTCTACATGTGTGAATTCATAATGCATTCCATTTTGTGGCTTTGAACAAGTTAATTAAACTTTTTTCTTAAATTCCTCATCTCCAGTTGTTTAAGTTGAGGAAACATAATATAAGTCTTTGGAATCTGGCCATTATTAAAGATTCATTCACAAATTTCTTCCTCAGATTCATCTGACCCCAATCTTCCATCCTTTGCTTTTCTATAAGTTATCTGGGGAAATGGATAGAATTAGGATGAAGAACAGATAGAGAGGAGAAATTTGTGCTATCTACATTTTTCCCTTGACTAAGACTTTCAGTTTGTTTTTATTATACCTCATTTTAAAGCAGAATATATAACACAATTAAAGCAGAACCCTGACTTGAAGCTGGAAGACTTCATCTTGACTAGAGCTGTCATAAACAGCTTCATGCATATGAATATGGTCTATTCTGTTAAACAGTTTTTTCCAGCTTATATGTGATAAGAAGTAAGGAAAAATGGAGATATGGATAGAATGTGCTCAAAGAATTTGAAGTAATGGGTGCAGGTAAAATACTTATCTCAATTTTCTTGGAAGAAACGATTGCTAAACAGCCAAGGAAACTTTAAGTGATAAAATGGCTTTTTATTTCATATGTTAAATTGGAAACTCATTGACATTTATTTATTCACTTTTTTAAAATCATTTGTTAAATAATTACTATGTTTCAGGAAGATAGAGCATCTGTAACTGACAAGTTCAAATTAAAGAGGAACATTTATTAAATATTTTATTATTAGGCTGATATTATGAACTGCTATATGAAATGTTAGGTTTTCACTATGTGCTCTATATTTCTTGACATAAAAGAATATCACAGGCCAGAAAAATAGCAGGATGTAAACTAGGAGTTTCCTCCTTAAGGTAGTAGATACATACAAAGATTAAAAATCATACATTTGCCTAAGGAAGGATCTGAACACATGTTCAGTTTATGATCTGAAAAGGAGAAATTCAATAGTAATCAGGAGACCAATAGGGAGAACCAATAGAAATTTATTTTGGAAAACAGAAGAAGTTTTAAAAATAAAAGTTGGTATTCTCAATCCTAAAAAAGGAAAATAAAGGTGAAAAATAAAATGTTGGAAAAATATAGTGAGAAAAAGAAAACACAAATGAATAATTAAAAAGAGAATATACAACTGCGGATGAAAACGTGTTAAAACTTTCTTAGAGAAAATTGATTCAATGATGTAATAACATATACAAGAAATCAATTCAGAATTTAGATTAAAATATGACTAATGAAGAGATAGCAAATAACGAGAATAAAATTTCAACATAATGTATTTGAGTTTTCTTAAGAAAAAAGCTGAAGTAATGACTTAGAAATAATAATTGAAGAAATAAGAGAAAAATGTTTTCCTGAGATGATGAAAAATCAGGAACTCTGTATTGAAAGAACGTACCTAGAAATGAAAAAATATCCAAAACTTCTAATGCAAATCGCAGCTAACAGCTCTCGCTTCACAACATCCAGCGCCCAATCTCAGTGGGCGTACAGCAGCAAGAAATAATTTCTTAACCCTCTGCAAATTCACTGGTGCAGCTTCATGATCACAACCAGGGCCACTCACATGTCTGGGGCAGAGCTGGCAGGTGGCTAATCTAGGGTGTGGGGGCGCTAGGCAGGGTGAATCTGCTTCTAGTCTCAGGCTTGGCCATCGCCGATCTGCTCCACATCTTCTGAGACCCAGGCGGAAGTTCAGCCGCTCCTGGGACTGCCAGTCTCGTGGCAACAGCAAAGACACAACGCCCACATCCAAACGGACAAGCACACATAAAAACCCGACTTGCATCATGAATCTTAACCTTCTAGCCACCAAAGTAAATCAACTGGCTTGGCTCCTTCAAGAAAATTTTGTAAGCAAATCAGTTTTATCTAGTGAAGCCCAAAAGAATTGCCGTTTCTGATAGAAGCTCTAAGTTTTAAAAAATCATCACTTGCAACAAGAAGAGAATGACTATGTTCTGCATACCTGTAGTCATGCTTTTATTGACTATCAAGTTAACTTTAAGTATTTCCTATATAATTCTATTTATAAATTAATTGTAATCTATAAATTGCAGGCAAAGGATTCAACTTGAATTTTGTCTTCATTGAACAAAAGGAAAAAAAACTTTAGATCCACTGACTTTTTAATTCTAATAACATATTATTTCTTCTTTTCTGAATGAATCATTTATTTCTAAATATAAAGTATGCAGTTCTACTTTGGTGAGATTTCAAATTATATCACCTCTATGATTCATCACTCATCTCTAGAAAAAGATAGGCAATTTTTGTTAAATTACTCCCTAAGTAACAGGCCTAAAGGCTTCTTTTCTGGTTTTCATAAAATCTAGAGAGCTGACCTGCTAATGAAATACCATTTATATAACAATCCCTGGGTCTCTTAAGAGCATTTCCAATAAATGAAATTCAACAGCATTACAAAATGAAATGTGCTAGGGAAGAAAGCGTGTTAAAGATCCCAAATGTGTGTGACTGTGCATGTGTGCTTGTGTGTGTGTTGCATTTGTTACAATAATTATTGGGGACAGATAATTTTGCATACTTTATAAAATAATAACATAAGAAACATGGGTCAGATGAAGAAACGTAGGAAAATATACACTGATTACTGCTCATGGAACTTTAACTGGTGCAGCCATTTTGAAGAGAAATCTGACACAAAGGAAAAAGATAGAAACAAAAGTGAGCTTGCATGATTCTCTTGATTTTTATATTTATTTGGTTTATCTACAGAATTCAGGAGCACAGAGTTAAATCAATAATTCTATTCTTTAATAGAATTTAGATATTTGGGTAGCGTACCTAAATGTATTGATGTAATAAAATACAAATTAGTAACACTAGTATATTATACACCATTATAATCATTTCTATAATCCCAATTCTTATTTTCTTTTTGTATTTTATTTTTAATCTAATTTAATTATTCTGTTTACTCTTCCTCTGATCACACATTCCTTTCCACTCCTTTTGTACTTCCTAATGTTTTGTGTGTACATTGGTCATGGTGTATATTATTATACAATACATATTTACAAAATGTGTAACAAAATTTTTATGTATTTCTTTTAAGTTACTTTAAGCAATATTGAGGTATTGGTAATTTTTAGCATTTTAAACCCAGTGTTGTATTTGTAATCCACATTAGTCTTTCTTTGAAGCATGCTCTGTGTTCTAGTTACCTTATCCCTACTGGTAGGTTATGACTTAAATTTTGTCTCTCCTCAAGAGAAAGAAGATGTGTTGGAGTGCTAACCACCATGGCCTCAGGATATGATTTCATTTGGAATTAGAGTTGTTGCAGATTTAATGAAGTTTAGAGGAAATCATTAGGGTGGGATCTAATTCAATATTCCTGGATCTCTTATAAAGAAATGGGGTAGAAATTTGGGCACAGAGACAGGTATGCACATGGGAAGACACTATGTGAAGGAATAGATTGGAGTGATGCTCCTGCAAAGACAAGAAATGTCACAGATTACCTTCACCTGTCCTACTGACACCTTGATTTCAGACTTCTGCTTCTAGAACTTTGATACAATACATATCTATGCATTGAGCCACTCAATTTGTGGTGCTTTGTTACAATAGCCCATGCACATTATTAATACTGAAAGCCATTTTTTTATATATATTTCTGAAGCTGGAAACGGAGACACAGTCAGACAGACTCCCACATGCGCCCGACCGGGATCCACCCGGCATGCCCACCAGGGAGCGATGCTCTGCTCACCTGAGGGGTTGCTCTGTTGCAACTAGAGCCATTCTAGCACCTGAGGCAGAGGCCATGGAGCCATCCTCAGTGCCCAGGCCAACTTTGCTCCAATGGAGCCTTGGCTGCGGGAGGGGAAGAGAGAGACAGAGAGGAAGGAGAAAGGGAGGAGTGGAGAAGCAGATGGGTGCTTCTCCTGTGTGCCCTGGCCGGGAATCGAACCTGGGACTCCTGCACGCCAGGCTGACGCTCTACCACTGAGCCAACCGGCCAGGGCCAATACTGGAAGCCATTTAGATTGACTACCGATCCTACTGTGATGAATAATGTTCTGATACATATGTGTGTGTGTGTTCCACTGGGAATGTATGATAGTTTTCCTGAGTTTTATGTGATAGACTAGGAGAGCTGTGGCATATGGTGCATGCACAATTAATTTCATTAAATACTGTTAGATTTGTCTCCATAATTGCTCTACCAGATTCTGCGTTCACCACAGTGCAATAATAGTGTTCATTGCTCAGCTTCCTAAGCATTTTTAGACCTGTCAGACTTTTATCATGCACTCCTAATCTGCACTGCGTTTCTCCCTTTCTGGGAATTTCCTATTCATAACATTGAGTCTTTCTAATTGAAGAGTAGGATGATTCCTTTCTTTAAATATTCAGAAACTGAATTGTAAGTACTTTCTCCCTGTCTTTTGCTCATTTAAATTTTTTATGTTGGCTTTGATGAGAGAAAAATTTTTATGAATAATTTTCTTTAAAAATGCATTAATTTCTTTTCTTTCATAGCTTGTGCATAAAAAAATGTAGAGTTAAAAAATTTCTTTCTACCCTGATATCTGAGAGCTGGGCTCCCAAGTTTGTTTCAGAATTTTTAGGATTTGCTTTACATAATAAGGTCTTTCATTCACATGGAATTGATTTTTCTGGGTGGTGTGGGGTCACATCAACATGTGTTTCCCCTTGTTTCAGAAATGTGTACTGTGTGATGCCTTCTCACTGGTATGCATGGCCAACATCATGCATCATACTTCCATGTATTCTTGTTTCTATTTCTAGGCTCTTGATTCTGTTCCATCCATGGTCTTCTATTCATGAACCAATGTCACATAGTCTTAAGTACATTAGATATACAATAGTGAACAGTTAAACAAATTTTTAGCATTCTGTATAAATTTAAAAAGCAATATAAGAGCCACAAAAATATCTATAGACTTATAATTAGAATTGTAATGAAATGTAGACCTATTTCTGAAGAACTGATATAATTGAATAACCATAAAATTTATTGTCCAAACAAGGACATGTTGAAGAATCACCAAAAATTTTACTATTGCACAAAAATTTTTATATGGATTTTGAAAATATTTTTTAAAAGTTATTTGAAACATAAAACCTTTTCTAAACATACAAATAATATATCATTTACTAATCACTTAATAATCATTTTATATTGATAATTTGAACATTAAATATAATGTAAACAAATTATTTTGGTGATATATATACATATAGTCTATGCATGCATTTTAGTGTTTGTGTTAATGTTCTGCAGTTGAATTTAATTGAAATGGTCATGTGGGCAAAAGAAAGGATCATTCATAATGCATAATCTATCCTATCATTTAAAAAATATTTTTGATACATACAGCAACTTTTTTTCTTTAATAAAATTAATACCTATTCCAAATATGGAATAATTACAAAGCCTGCAGCTTTTGTTGCTTGTATATATAAAAAGCTGTTCTCTCAAAATAAGCTATGATATCAGCTTAGGGATGAAATCTGTATTA
The DNA here is from genome assembly GCF_036850765.1 of Saccopteryx bilineata. Lineage (NCBI taxonomy): Eukaryota > Metazoa > Chordata > Mammalia > Chiroptera > Emballonuridae > Saccopteryx > Saccopteryx bilineata. The sequence goes on along the minus strand of NC_089501.1, from coordinate 46,740,661 downwards.
TTCAGCATTGTCCAGGGACACAGAACCTATAGAGTTTCCACACAATATACTGTCCTTTCCTCATGTCCAGATATGACCCATGTTATGGCAATGTTTAAAATAAAACAAGAAAATGCCCCACCTCTACCCTCCTATATACCTAATAAGAGCATATACAGTGATGGCAACTCAAAATCAAAGAGAAGCAATGGAAACACACAATAGTCTCAGAACACAGGGATTTGGAAATCCTCTGGCAAGTCTTCTGAAGTTTCCCCACCTTAAGGGAGGCCAAGTTTACTGTTCTATTGCAATTCTTTGAAAAAAAATAAGATTCCATGTCCACTGTTTTCTCAGGAGACCTCATGCCCATTGACACAATAATACATTAATTTGAAAAGACCTGCAGTTAAAGTCTAGAAGGAACAGAATGAAAAAGCAAGGCAGCATTCCTGTCTCTAAGAACAACAAATTAGAGGTAAAGAGGTGATATCTGCAGAGAAAATTAGTTCTGAATAACTTAGTTTCTTTTGTCCCCTAATGTCTCCTTAAAGAGTACTTGTTAAATTAGTGCATCCTGTTTAGATATTATTGAATGTTCATGGTTAATAGATTCTGCTCATTGGAACTATACCTACAGAACATGTAGAAAATTCTTTTAACTTAAACATAGTTTCTAAAAGTGAAACTTACAGCATACAAGCTCCAGAACTACTTGGGAGATGTTAGGATTGTATATAATTTCCAGGTCTTTCAGATACTACAGAAAGCTGACCAAATGCCCTCACCACACATAAGAACTGAGCTAGAGGAGCCATCGTAGCAGAACGAGCAGAAGGAATTTGCACTTGGCAGTTTAAAGACCATTGTAAAAATGCCACATCATTTGAAAAATACACAATAGGGCAAAGCCATCTACTTCTCGTTCAATCTGAAATGCTTGTGGACTTGGGACAGCCCACTATTATGATCCTTGACTTTATTTGAAATGTTTCTCTCAAACTGAAGTCTAGGCTTTTTAAAAATGTTGATATTTAAGATTCTGGGGGTGGGTCGGGGGGAGTGCTCCAATCTAACAGTGTCCTAAATAACCTTGAACAAAATAATATTGTCTCCTTAGACTTTCTAAAATAACGTTTTCTTTCCCCCTATGAATCACTTACTTCTGTACTTGACAGAGACTAAATGTCTGCTTGCCACTTTGGGACTGATATTTGAATTCCCTAGTCACGTCAAACCTGTGAATTGTTTCAGACATACTTCCCTGTCCTTGTTTTATTTCCTTTCAGAGGGAATGACTCACACAGAGTAGCTGATAACGGTTCATTGCCCAATATTTGCAGAGCTCTGTATCTCAAAAGAAGGCAGAGTACTTGGCAAAGAGTACTATGCAAATAACTGCCTCTTCTCTGAAAAATATTACCTTGTGGACTCCGGGAAATCGCCACTCATCACACCGGGATGAAAAAGCAGAGCCTCCTTGTCTTTTCACAGGTGGGGCTGAAACATGACATTTAAAACCCAGACGTTTCTGAGAGTGGAAATTTAAAATTCATGTTGAATTTTCCAAGTGCTATATGTAATAAGTGGCCATGCATACTTGCTTTACTAGTTCACTTTGTGGCTCAAAAATTTAGCTGTTCTCAGAATTCACTCTCAGATGGTTAGTCTCTGAGTTGAAATTCACCTTTTCTGTATCACGCAAATATTTATGTAAAAGACAAAATATATAAACAAGAATTTCAGAAAAAGTAGTGTTGATGAAGATATTTTCTTTTCTGAGAAAAAAATTAAAATGTCACAAAGTGGCATTGTCTGGGTAGCTGAGTTGGCTAGAGCAGCATCCCATATGCCAAGGGTGCAGGATGGATCCCGGTCAGGGTGCATACAAGAACCGACCAATGAACGCATAAATACGTGGAACCACAAATCAATGTTCCTCCCTTTCTCTCTCTCTCTAAAATCAATCAATTAATAAAAAAATTTTAAATAAAATTAAGCGCATAATAATATAGATATAGTATCTTAAAACAAGGATTTAAGAAACAATGGCTGGTCTGATCAGGCAGTGGTGCAATGGATAGAGAGTCAGACTGGGACACAGAGGACCCAGGTTGGAAACCCTGAGGTCGCTGGCTTGAGCGCAGGCTCATCTGGCTTAAGCACTGGCTCACCAGCTTGTGGGTGGGATCATAGACACGACCCCATGGTCGCTGGCTTGAACCCAAAGGTCTCTGGCTTGAGCCCAAGGTCACTGGCTTGAGCAAGGGGTCACTTGCTCTGCTGTAGCCCCCTAGTAAGGGCACATATGAGAAGGCAATCAATGAACAACTAAAGGGCCACAACAAAGAATTGATGCTTCTCATCTCTCTCCCTTCCTGTCTGTCCCTATCTGTCCATCTCTCTCTCTCCATCTTTGTCAAAAAAAAAAAAAAGAAAGAAAAAAGAAACAATGAAACAATGACTGCCAGGTCCAAAGATTTGGAAAACAAAAGTTTACAACTTTTTCAATTAAAAAATTGCTTGCATTTTATTACAGTCTCCATGAGAAGAAACTAATACTTTATGCTGTGAGACCACAGCTTACTCTCCTGTGAGTTACCCTCTCCCTCCATAAAGAAACACGAGCTCCTACTTTTGGAGTATGAAGTGAATTTTTCACCAGATGGGATTACAACATGAAAAGTCATCTAGCTTTGTCTATTTTTCTCTTCTCTTTTCCATGGTTAGAAGAGCCTGACATTTTGTCACTACACAGTCTGTTAAATTAGCCATGGCTTTATTTTGTGCTTTTGTGCAAGTCCAGACAAAATGAACTACCTAGATCTTCCCAAGTAATTTTAAGAAAATATCTTTTAATTCTTAATTACCTTAGATGGCCTGAAATATCTGTTTAATCTCTCCTCTTCTGCCACCATCATTGTCTAATCTAGCTTTTCTGAGATATTCTTGGCTAGATGATTCTTTTTAAGAATGACTGTGTCATTGCTGCTATCCGCCTCTTTCAAGGACATCCTTATATTTAGAGTTGGAATCCATAACATTTTTCGAAGGCTAGATAGAACTTGTGTGATGATTATGGGTCAGTCCTGAGCTCCACCCGGCTGGCTGGCTTCTTTCTGGTCCTAAAATAAACCATTCTCTCTCACCAAAAGACAAATTCCATAAGGTCCACTCTCGTTTAAACTTATGGAAATGTATTCTACTTTTAAAGTTTATTTTTAACACCATACCAGATCCTCGGGAATGTCTTCTCTGACCATCCACCCCAACATTATCTGCCTTCTCCAAGTACAAAACAATAATCATAATCATACCTACCTAATACCAAAAACCTCTCCTAAATAGCACCTAACTGAATTGTAACTTTATCTATAAAGTCAGTTCTTGTTATCTGTGGTAGTTATTATCCATAAAGTTGCCATGAGCACTGAATTAGTGAATAATAAACCATTGCTTCTAAAAATAAATACAGGGTTAGGTCTTTTGTGAACCTCTAGGGACATTTTTTTAAACCTGAACAATACATAGCCTTATTATGTGTGTATTTCTCTTTAAAGGTACTTTATTTAATATATATTACTGATTCATTAACACTGAACTTCCAGCCAAAAGTACTGTAACCCATGCCTGAACAATGTTTATCTGACATGCATTTTCCCCAGAAGATGCCTCACAACCTTTTCTGTGCTTAGGGACACTAAACAGCACTTCAGCACCATGCCTGAGTTTAATATTAACAGGCGAAGAATTTTCTTTTGGGTGTATGGGTTGGTAATCACTATCAAAGCAGAAATACTCTGGCCTTCTGAATCAAAGCCACTTTTCAACCAAAGCTTCAGAATCAATTAAGTTAAACTCAAAAGCAACAAAAAATTATTAAACATTTTGCTACAGTGACAACATAAAAAATTATTAAAAGTATGTTGGTAGAAACACTAGGAATAAATATAGAAAATTTTCTCACATTTCTTTTCTTTTAATTCAGTCACAGGAATAAATATTTTTTACTCTTATTGATATTTATGTAACTTACATATCCAGTTTCCACTCACAATTTTTAGGATTAGGTATAAGGCAATCAGGAATTAGATGGAGATAAAAATACTGTTTAAAAAATAAACACCAGCAGATGTGTCTTTGAGGAAGGATGCAGTTTGCTGTGACAAGGGTAATAAATTCTCTGAGCAATAAGAGGAAATTGATCTGATGGTTTCTACTTTTCTACTAAGTTAAAGTCCTATAGGAGGCATTATATTAAATAAATTGAACAGGAAATCAACTCAAAGTAGCTTTCTAAAGGTATTATAATTTCCATTGTCAGTATAATTTTGTGAACTTTATTAACAAAGAATGAGAAACTTATTTATATTGTAAATTGTCCTATAGCTGAAGATTACTTTACTAGCAATAATTGTGGGCAGGATACAGGTTTTTCTTGTTTGTTTGCTTACTTGCTTCCTTATTATAACCATCTATTGAAAGATATACTGAGGCCTTGGCCTCTTGGCTCAGTAGTAGAGTGTCAGCCCGTTGTGTGGATGTCCCGTGTTCAATCCCCAGTCAGAGCACACAGGAGAAGTGACCTGTTCTCCATCTATCCCTGCTCTTGCCTCTCTCTCTCTCCCTCCCTCTTCTTCCTGCAACCATGGCTTAATTGGAGCGAGTTGGCCCTGGGCACTGAGGATGGCTCCATAGCTTCTGCCTCAGGCACTAAAAAGAAAAAAAAAAAAAGCTCTGGTTGGGAAGGAGCAAGGACCCCAGATGGGCAGAACATTGCCCCCTAGTGGTCTTGCTGGGAGGAGCCCGGTCAGGGCCATGTGGAGTCTGTCTCTGCCTCCTCTCCTTTCACTGAATCAAAACAAGAGAAAGTCATACTGAATTTAGGTACGTCTCTTTGAACAGAGTATGTGAAACAAAATCCTTCGTTTTCTCCCAGCCGTTGAAGTGGAATTTTGTTGTCATTATCATCACTTGTTTCCCTCCTTGTTTCTTCAATATCACACCATAAAGTGCCAGGTCTTGCCAGTATAGTGTTACTTTCTCTGGATTTAAGAAATAATATTATAATTATTCTTCTCCCAATTTCTGCCAATATGCTACTTGTTTCTAATTTAAAAGAAATCAAGCATTGGTGTTGTTTCTAAAAACTAATTGCCAAACCCAGGTCACATAGTTTTCTTATTTATTTTTAGATCTATAATGCATTTTGAGTTAATTTTTGTATATGATGTGAGGTATGTGTCGAGACTTTGTTCTGTTTTGTTTATAGGTATCTGTTAAAAGCATCACTTGAAAAATTATCCTGTGTCCATTAAATTGCATTTACTTCTTTGTCAAAAATCAGTTGACTACATTTATGAGTCTATTTCTGATCTCTCGACACATTCATTTATTCATTCTGATTTCTCCAATTACCACACTGTCCAATCAGTGCTTTCTTTATAAGTGCCTAAATCAGGAAATGTGAGTTCTGCTTGAAGGCTGAAATCATATGAGTTCAGAATTATTTTGGCTATTTATTTCTTTTTCTTTTTCAATGTGTTTTATAATCACCAGATCAAAATTTATAAAAAAAAGATTGCTTGGATTTTGATTGAGTTTTCTTTAATTTTAAAGACCAAATTGGGGTAAAATTATATATATTAATAACATAAGACCACTATATTCATCTATCTATACTTTATTTAATTTCTTTCATCAGTATATTATAGTTTTATACATACAGATTTTGCACATAATTTGTTTAATTCGTAGTCAACTACTTTATTTTTTGTGTTATTATAAATGATATTGACTTTAAAAGTTTAGATTTCAATTGTTCATTGCTGATATATAAGAATATAATAAGTGATGCTTTAATATTGACTGTGTATACTGAGACCCTGTTAAATTCATTGTTAATTCTGAGATTTTTTTATATTCTTTTGAGTTTACTGCATATGTGAATATGTTATCTGTGAATACAGATAGCTTTGTTTATCTTTTTATTCTCTATATCTTTAATGCATTTTTTTTTTGCCTTGTTGCATTAGCTGGATTTCCAATGAAATTTTGAATAGGAAAGATGAGAGACAACACCTTTTGCCTTGTTCCACATCTTAGTCAGAAAGCATCCATTTTCTTATCATAAAGTATGATGCTAGCTATAGATATTTTATAGACTTCTTCTGTTAGGTTACAAGGTAGGTCAGAAACTTATCTCAGGTAGGGATGTTTTGAAGTCTACTCTCTCCAAAATTAATGTACCTACTCCATATTTTTATTAGTTACTATGTATATGGTATATCTTTCTCCATTCTTTTTCTTCAAATACATCTAAATCCTTATTTTTATATGGGTTCTTATAGGCAGCATGCAGATGAATTCTGTTTTTGTATTTGATCTGATGATCTGTCTTTAACTGGTGTGCTTGAACAGTCTGCACTAAAATGTTTACAGATAAAGTTGAATTAAAATCTACCATCTGACTATTTTCTTCTCTTTTGTTATTGTTGCTTTGATTTTCCAGGTTTTTTTTTTTTAAAGATACATTATCACTTTGTGATATTATAGATGTTGAGCCTTAAATTTTTGTTTGCTTGTTATTTCAGTTGCCCTGTTTCTAAATAAAGTTTATTTAGGGTGATTTTAAATTACACTGCTGCCATCTGAGCCAGTATATTTCAATATGAGAGGAGTTCTATTTATGAATCAAACTAATAAGAAAAATATACATGATTTATTATTATTACTGAATCATTATTAGTTATTCTATTCTAACTATTGTTATGACTTCTTCATCAGCTAGTCTTTTGTAAAAATCTAAGGTGCTTTTCTCATTTTTTCTATTCAAAATCTAACTTAAGCACCCACAAAATATGGTTTTTAATTTTGAAGAAAAAGAACATTTATAGAACCCATGAAAAAATAAAGTAAAGTACAGGCCTTTGAGCTAGATAGACAACTGCATTCACATTTTGTTAGGTTAAATTGTTAGCAGTGTGATCTTTTGCCAATTATGTACTCTAGTTTTGTGTCTTCCTTTTCTCATCTGTAAAATAGGGTGGTAATATTAGTACCATAGAGTTTTGTGAGTATCAAATCAGTCTTTTAATGTAGCTCTTATAAAAGACCCAATATATCTTTGTAAGACAAACTTTTATCATTTCTGTCATCCTCATATTAATTTCATGAGACAGACAATTTTGCAATTAATATAATTTCTAAATAAGAATATATAGATTCAGAGTCTACTCAATATTCCTGAGGTTGAACAGCTTTTGGTACCAGAGAGATTGCATTGATTCAAACTGCAAAGAAGAATACTTTATATGTTTCAATGAAGATTTTTGGTGTTAAAAAAATGCTGTCACATCATTTGCTATTATTAATACTTTCACTGGAAAACATTTTTATTTCATAGATAATAAAATTGAGTGAGTCACTGGAAGAAAAAAGAAGAAAATTCTGAGTTCCTGGTTTAATTTTAAACTTTATATTTATGTAGCACAGAACTTCCTTTGTTGCCTATAATGGGATGTTTATGGTGAAAAGGGGTATTATTAAAATGCATGTAAGCTCGAGCATCTTAATTCTTGTGAATTACTGATGTCATTAAAAAAATTTATGATTGCTTCATGAGTAATAACTATAACAATTACTTTGAATCTCCATTATTCATGTTTTGAAAGTGTCTCATGGAATTTCATTATATAAATCTTTTTTAAAAGATAAGAAAAAGTTAAACTTAACCTTTACATTTAAATCTAGTGAAGCATCATTTTATTAGCATATTAAATACAAAATTTTCATTGCAAATGTGTCCTTTAATTTTGGAAAATGTAATGGAAGCAGAGATCTTTGAAGAAAAATCAATTTTTCTGTTATAGTTTTATTATTTACACTTAAGACTATTTAAACTGTATGAAAAACACAAAAGTGTAATTCGGTCCCTACATCCTCCAATCTTCAACTAAAGTTTAAAAAACTTTATTCCTATGTGGCTTTATTCTTCTATGTTCAGAAACTTTTCTACTCTTCATTCTTCTCAAGTTTCTGACTAATCATTTTCCAGTGCACTCACAAATATTCATACAAAAATAATAGTACATTTGGTTTCTACTTATGCCAGATATACTTCCTGGCACTAGGGCACAGCACAGAAACACACAAATAAAGTCCCACCATCGTGAATCTTTATCCTAGGAGGTGGGGTGCAGAGTAACATGCAACCTACTCTCTTCATTGTTGGTCCAGTCTGTGTCCTGTCACTTTGAAACCCCTTCTCTCTACTGGATACTTTCTACCAGGACACCAGTCCACTTAAGATCTGTCCCATCTCATCCCCTCTTTTCACATCTTTGTGTGTGTGTGTCTGAGAGACACACAAATACACTCACTATATCCACCTTTTCACCTTGCATTGGCTCTTCAACCTACCATAAATATGGCTTTTAGTCTCTAAGATGTTCTTGGGATTAAAATGTTCTAAGTCGCCTGACCTGTGGTGGCGCAGTGGATAAAGCGTCGACCTGGAAATGCTGAGGTCGCCGGTTCGAAAACCTGGACTTGCCTGGTCAAGGCACATATGGGAGTTGATGCTTCTAGCTCCTCCTCCCCTTCTCTCTCTGTCTCTCCTTTCTCTCTCCCTGTCTCTCCCTCTCCTCTCTGAAAAAAATGAATAAATAAAAAAAAATGTTTAAAAAAAAAAATGTTCTAAGTCAGTAATTGTATATGAGTTGGAAAATCTAAAAGAGACTTAAATTTTTTAATTTATTTATTATTTGTTCCCTTAATAGCATTTGATATAGTTGATTATTCCTTCTTTCTCAAGCACAATCCTGGCTTGGTTTCCATAACACCACACACTCCTAGATTTATCCTCTGTCTCTGATTATTTTTATTTAGTATCTGTGCTGGCTGTTTCTTTCAACTTGAATGTCTTTCAGGCATTTAACAACAACTACAGCAAGTTGTATAAAAATAATTTATTCTTGTTCCCATCCTCTAGTATTTTTCTCTGTAACTTAATGGCATAACTATCATATTGTCCAAACCCAAAATTAAGGAGTCACAATTACACTCTTTTCTCTTGAAAAGTATTTACAATTAACTACAAAGTCCTATCAGTTTTTATACCTAATTGTTTATCAATCCTATCCTCTGCTGTCCAGCTTCACTGCTGGAATCATAGTAAAAGCCTGTAGGACCTTTGATCTGTAGTAATTAATGGTCATTTAAAAATATTAACATTTCACTGCTTATCAGCTCAGTTTCCTCAGGTGCTATGGTACTTAAAGTCCTCATTTTAACTCTACTGAGCATCTTCACATAAGTAACCAAGAGCTAGAGAAAGCTTTAGTAAGCTGAGGAAGGAGCATGGAGCAAATTGAGACTGTACAGACAGGAGCAAGTCCTTGAAGTGCCTTCTGTATGCACAACTTGCTGAGGCACACAGCCATGTAAAAAAAAAAATCACAACACTAGGGAAAGAATAATTACTTCCAGAAAGTAACTCAAAGCTACTGTACAGTGTTTTAGAAGAGGAAAATATTGCTTCCCCTTGAAATAATTCAAGAAAGTCATGGAGGCCTGACCTGTGGTGGCGCAGTGGATAAAGCGTCAACCTGGAAATGCTGAGGTTGCCGGTTCGAAACCCTGGGCTTGCCTGGTCAAGGCACATATGGGAGTTGATGCTTCCAGCTCCTCCCCTCGTCTCTCTCTGTCTCTCCTCTCTCTCTCTCTCTCTCTCTCTCTCTCTCTCTCTCTCTCTCCCTCTCCTCTCTAAAATGAATAAATAAAAAATAATAATAAAAGATAAAAAAAAGAATGTTTTAAAAAAGAAAGTCATGGAAATAGAAGGGAAATGGCATATGAGCAAATCTGAGGGGGAACTTCAAACTAAGAGCACATTCAGCAAAGGAAATAGCACCAACAGAACAGAGAAAAAGACCGTGAGGGTTATTGGGGGAAAAGGGGTGATGTAGTTTAGGTAAAATAATGTTCGATTGGCATAATGGGGAATAGAGTTTGAAAGAAAATTCATAATAGTAAGTGCTTCTAGGACCAGAAAAATGCTTTTCAAAAATAATTTATTAAATTTATTGTGGTGACATTAATAAAATTATATAGGTTTTCAAGTGTACAATTCTATGATATATTATCTGTCTATTGCATTATGTGCCTATCACCCAAAGTCAGATCTTAAAGTGATAAAATATAAACTCTTATTAGATTGTGAAAAAGGTAGAATAACATATAATAAATAGATCCTAAAGCAAATAAAAATAGTATGAGGATATGTAGGCAGTAAATGGTTTATAAATTGTGATGGAATAAAAAAGTAGTCAATAATCTAATAGAAGAGGGAAACAAAACAAAACCAAAAATAAAAAATAAACCAGAGGATAGCAGCAAAAATAAAAAACAACATAAGTCCAAGCGAATCAACAATAACACCAATTAAAATACAGACAATTTTAGGCCTGACCTGTGCTGGCGCAGTGGATAAAGGTTGACCTAGAACACTGAGGTTGCCGAAACCCTGGGCTTGCCCAGTCAAGTCACAAATACAAGCAATCAATGAACAACTAAAGTGAAGCAACTACAACTTGATACTTATCACTCCTCCCCACCTCTCTCTGTAAAATCAATAAATAAAGTCTTTAAAAAATACAGAAAATTTCAGATTGGAAAAAAATGAATAATACTATATGTTGCCTTCAATATGATCACTTTAAATATAATGATTTGCATAAGTTAAAAGAACATAAAAATATACTATGCAAGAAAGCAGTAATAGTGACTTTAATATCAGACAAAGTAAATTTCAAATTGTCAGGGATAATAAGGGACAGTATAAATGGTGAAAAGCTAAGTTTACCAAAAGAGTATAAATATCCTCGATGTATACTCTTAAAAACAAAAGTTCAAATACATGTAGTAAAACTGATAGAACTGAAAGAAAAATATTCTTTTTTTACGATTTTGTTTATTTAGTTTCAGAGAGAGAAGAGAGGGAGAAAAGATAAGGAAGAAAAGGAAGCGTCGATTCCCAAATGTGCCTCGTCCGGGCAAGCCCAGGTTTCTAACTGGTGACCTTGGCCTCCTAGGTTGATGCTTTATCCACTGTGCCACCACAGGTCAGTCTGAAGAAAAAATATTAAAAATTCAATTATAGGCCCTGGCCGGTTGGCTCAGTGGTAGAGCATCAGCCTGGCGTGCAGAGGTCCCGGGTTCGATTCCCGGCCAGGAGAAGCGCCCATCTGCTTCTCCACCCCTCCCCCTCTCCTTCCTCTCTGTCTCTCTCTTCCCCTCCCGCAGCAAGGCTCCATTGGAGCAAAGATGGCCCAGGCACTGGGGATGGCTCCTTGGCCTCTGCCCCAGGCGCTGGAGTGGCTCTGGTTGCAACAGAGCGACGCCCGAGGGGCAGAGCATCACCCCCTGGTGGGCAGAGCATCGCCCCCTGGTGGGCATGCCGGGTGGATCCCGGTCGGGCGCATGCGGGAGTCTGTCTGACTGTCTCTCCCCGTTTCCAGCTTCAGAAAAATACAAAAAAAAAAAAATTCAATTATGGTTGGAGGCTCATTTTTTCTCATTCATTAACATGAATAGAACATAAAGGCAGAAGACTAGCAAGTATTTAGCAGTACTGACATAATTGACCACCTTGGCTTCACTGACTATAATACTTAAACTTACGTGTCAATTTGGCTAAGCAATGGTGCCCAGATATTTCATCAAATACCAGTCTGAATGTTGCTGTTAAGGACATTTGTAGATGTGATTAACATTAAATGAGTAGACTTTGATTGAAATATATTACCTTCCATAATGTACGTGGGTCTTTAATCTGGTGAAAACCTTAAGAGCAAAGCCTAAGGCTCCCTGAAGGGGAAGTGATTGTGCCTTTGGACTCAAGACTATAGTATCAACTCTTGCCAGAACATCTAGCCTGCTGGCCTTCCCTGTAAATTTTGATTTACCAGTCCACCATTGCATGAGTCAGCTCCTGGATGTATTTATGCAAAAGAAGCTCTTCAGGCTGAAATGAAATTTACTAGAGTGAAATTTGGAACCTCAGAATAAAGAAAGAATAGCAGAAGCATATAAGTGGATAACTATAATAAACTATTTCTTCTCTATGATACTTTAAAATGTGTATGACAGTCAAAAACAAAAGTTATACGCTTGAGCAAAGAAAAAATCATAGACACAGACAACATTATGATGATTACAGAAGGGGAAGGTGGGGGAGGGGAGGTAGAAAATGGTAGAAAGGGGATAAATGGTGATGGAAGAAGACATGACTTGGAGTGGTGAATGCATGGTGCAGTGTATAAATGATATGTTATACAATGTTTCACCTAAAACCAGTATAATTTGATTGATCCAGGCCACCCCAATAAATTCACTAAAAAATTACATGATTGTCTTGGGAAAGACCTCAGTAGGGGGAAACTGCCAAACACTTTACTTTCTTTTTTATTATTGTTTAATAATAATACTCATGAGGCAGGGGAGGTAGCAAACCAGTCTGTTTCTCTGGATAACCCCAACTAATACACTGACATAGATAGAACACTCCAGACAACAGCAGAATATACATTCTTTTCAGCGCACATGAAACATTCACCAAGATAGATCATATTCCAATTTGGGGGCCATAAAATTAACCAGAACAATTTAAAATAAGTGAAATCATAGGAAATTTTCAGAGATCAATATGCAATTAAACTCGAAGTCAGTAACACAAGGATGTCTGAAAACTTCTATTTATTTGGAAATTGACATACTTTGAAATAAACCATGGGAACTTCTGCTTCTGAGATGGAGTAACAGGGACCAATTTACCTGAAGCAACCAAAAACTGACAAAATATATGAACAAGTTTTAAGATTTTGGACATCAGGCAACATAGAAATTAGGTCTCTTAGAAATGAGAAAGAAATTTTTGAAATATTTCACTGAAAAAATAGGGCTAAATGAGGAGTTAGAAAACTAATATGGCATATCTGAACAAATCAATTGAGAAGATTTTCTGTTTAACAAGTGCAAAATATGGAGCAAGCATTTTTGAATATTGAATACTTATGGGAATGAGGTCTCAGAAGTTGAAGACATAAGATCAAGTGCACATAATCAAAGATGTGGAGTCTTTTCTAATGTGACAGGTACAATAAAGGGAGGGATTGTTTCTTCCAGAAAAGGGGAAATGCTGGTCTACATGAAAAAGAGGAAAGCAAAACAAGAACAAAAACAAAAAAAAGAATAAAGAACAAAGAAGAAGATAGACACTTGGGAGGAAAGAAAAAGCAGAAGCTGTTTTTCTTTTTTTTTTTTTTTTTCTGAAGCTGGAAACGGGGAGGCAGTCAGACTCCTGCATGCACCCGACCAGGATCCACGCGGCACGCCCACCAGGGGGCGATGCTCTGCCCATCCCGGGTGTCACTCTGTTGCAACCAGAGCCATTCTAGCACCTGAGGCAGAGGCCATGGAGCCATCCCCAGCGCCCAGGCCATCTTTGCTCCAATGGAGCCTCGGCTGAGGGACGGGAAGAGAGAGACAGAGAGGAAGGAGAGGGGAAGGGGTGGAGAAGCAGATGGGCACTTCTCCTGTGTGCCCTGGATGGGAATCGAACCCAGGACTTCCGCACACCAGGCCGATGCTCTACCACTGAGCCAACTGGCCAGTGCAAAGCTGCTATTTTAATTGTACCTGTTTTGTTCAATGAAGTATGAGGCAAGATCATCAGATGCTACTGTGTGTAGGAAGTTGGAGAGAAGTTTGGGAAAGTGAACAAAGTATATGATTTCTAGGCAGTGCTGAGTGCCATTAACAAATGTTTATTGCAGCATTGTTCACAGTGGCCAGGACATGGAAACAACCAAAAAGCCCATCAATAGATGACTGGATAAAGAAGATGTGGCACATATACACTATGGAATACTACTCAGCCATAAGAAATAATGACATCGGAACATTTACAGCAAAATGGTGGGATCTTGATAACATGATACGAAGCGAAATAAGTAAATCAGAAAAAAACAGGAACTGTATTATTCCATACGTAGGTGGGACATAATAGTGAAACTAAGAGACATTGATAAGAGTGTGGTGGTTACGGGGGGGAGGGGGGGATGGGAGAGGGATAGGGGGTGGGAGGGGCACAAAGAAAACAAGATAGAAGGTGACAGAGGACAATCTGACTTTGGGTGGTGGGTATGCAACATAATTGAACGACAAGATAACCTGGACTTGTTATCTTTGAATATATGTATCCTGATTTATTGATGTCACCCCATTAAAAAAATAAAATTATTAAAAAAAAAAAAAACAAAAAACAAATGTAGCCAGTTGCATAGTTGTTCCTCAGCCTGTTCCCCAGAGCCAGGGGTCTATCCTGTCTCTGTAGCACTGTAAGGAGAGAGATTCTGTCCACCTCCAACCTCCCAACCAGGAGGCTGGTGGGTTTGTCCCTTCTTTCTGTTTCCTATCAAGCTCTGCTGAGGAAAGGCTCTGATTCCGAGAATTCTTCAAACCTTCTGCCTCACCTCATCAAACACTGGTTTCACACCACACGCACACACCTAATTTTAGGAATTGCAGCTCAATAATAATTTTTTAAAGCTCAGCTGCTATATAAGGCACATAAAAATAACTTCCCAAGAAAATGAAAATTTAGTACAATAATGCATGTCAATTTTCTTTGAAACATACTTTTTTCCAATAACACTTCATCATCAAACAATTAACTGCATTTTTTAAAATTAGTAGCCTAGCAATTTAAGTCATTTTATAATAACCACATTAATTATATACAACTTCTTTGTACAATATGTCAACACTTTCAATTAACTACTTCCATTGATAGATGCATGAATAAATTATAATCACTTATTAATTAATGAGGTCTTTCAAAAGGAAAACTTAAATCACGAAAGAAATTTTTTGGGAATAAATAAATGTTTTTATTGCAGAAATACTATTGTATTATCTGGAAGACATAAAATTCTGTTTACAGAGTTCAGTGGAAGGAGAGTGGTGAGTCTTTTTTTTTCTTTTCTCCTTTTCTAAATTTAGATTAGCAAGAGCAAATATTTGTGGAACTAATCCCCTGGATTTAGACTCTTAGTTATTTGGTATGAGTATTCGTGGGTTTTGTTAATTCTTTTCTTCATGAGGATGGTAAAAACAGGGCTCTAACAGTACTCATTTCCCACCAGCCAGAGGGTGCATGAACCTCCGGTGGACAGCCAGGTGGACTGTGGACCTGAACTTAGGGAATCTAAAAGAATGGCTGAACTTTCGAAAGTCAACATACCTTGTTAAAAAGGAGCAAAACAGATGATGCCATGAGTTTTGGAATGGTTGTTTCTAATGATGGGAGTAAACTTTATCATGTGAGAGTTGCATTTTTTATGTAATTTCTTTTGTGGATGCCTCTTGAGTCATAGTTAAGTCAGAAAAAGCCTTATCTGCTTGCATTGCTACTGTGATTAAGAGATCCTATCACCACCAATGCTTTGAATAAAATATTTTTTATTAATTGGAAAATTTTTAGAAGACTTTCAATATAATTGCTGTTTTAATGGTACCTATGGAAGGACAAAAATTTTAAAGTAGGAAGAGACAATGTAATGTCATTAAGAACTCCCTTTAAAATATTGAGATAAATAAAATGGACATTTATGAGGTTAAAACAAGGTTTTAATAAAAACACTACTAAAGGCTGGGTGGGCCCAATCAACTCCCTGTTGATCCTCCAACATTAAAGGGCCCCAATAGGGTCTAATCTATTCACCTGGTTTTAGAGAAATTTTAGAAGCCAGAAGGCAGAGATTACAATGAGCAACCTGACCACTAATTGCTTGGGGGCAGCATTAGGAAGGTCATACAAAGAAAAGATTGACAAAAAGATCAGGGTCCCTGAGCTTGACCCCTCACTGAGGACCCAAAGTCTTCATACACAAGAGTGTGTAAATGGTCAGGGAATAGAACAGAGAACTTTCCAGAACTCCTTGGCAATCCCATGAACTGTGGTACTAAAACCCATTGGTAAAGCCCTGACTCAGGCTATGATTAGATTAAAGGAATACAGAAATCTATGGGTTGGTTAGCTTATGAAAATTATAATGTTTAAATAGGCTTTATGTAAAGAAGTTATGTCAACTTTTCTTGTATGTTTTATGGGAATGGATATTATGTCTGGCCAGGAATATTTGCCTTACCCAGTACTGTAAATCCAAAACCTGTTGATAAAATCCTAGTGGAGGTTAGAGTTAAGAATGTAGGGGTAATGTCATTATAAGATTATCAACAGTAAAACTTGAATAATTATCAATCAATAGGTTACAATATTGTAAGAAAGCTCTTGAGGCATTTATTTAGATGCTGTCAGGATTATGACAAACATGTTTATATTTAAAGTATTTTGATCATTTCTGTTACAACTTTGCTTGGACAAATGTTGTTAAGTCTACAAAAATCTAGATTGCCTTTCTTCTACCCAATAAGCATATGTTTTCATAAATGGTATAAAGATGCTAAAAATACAAACTGAAAGAGATTACTCACTGCTTTGGTGGACTCTGACCTGTGAGAAAGAATTCAGTAGTTTTACAGTGGATCTCAGGAAATCTTTAATGTTATCATAAGATGGACAACTGAGAACTTTGGTAGGACCTTTAAGTTGCTGATAGATTGCACTGGGGAACATTTTTTTTTTTCATTTTCTGTTGCATGAGGTTTCAGAACTGTTTCTATATATTTCTACATTGCTGATTCCAAATCTGAAATCCGTTTTTTTTGGTGCATGCTCTAGTATTTATGCAATTTTAATTTCTTTTTGTTACAGTTAATGGCATGCATTGGTTTTTAAATTGAAGTTAAAGGGCAACCACTCTTGGATTGAACATAACCACAAGGCAATTAGTGTTTTACAAACATCACTTTTACATCATTGAAGTTGTTTTTAAATGGAAAAAACTATTATCTGATAAAAACAACCTCTTATTTTGTTTTAAGGTCGAATCATGGCTTCTTCAAGTACACATAAATGTAAGAATAGTCCTGACACCTTCTGTTATATATGTGGCTGTTACACACTTCAACATCAAAGGCGCAATATTTCATCATTTGTGACACGTGCATATGTTGCCTATTTTCAAGTTCCCCTTGGCAATCAAGACACGAATAGGGCTCTTCATATTGTGGGTCATAATTGTGAGGAAATGCTTCATGACTGGACAAAAGGAAAACACAAAGGAATGCCTTTTGGTATTCCCATGGTTT
Source organism: Saccopteryx bilineata (assembly GCF_036850765.1). NCBI lineage: Eukaryota > Metazoa > Chordata > Mammalia > Chiroptera > Emballonuridae > Saccopteryx > Saccopteryx bilineata. Next base: position 46,723,408 of record NC_089501.1, on the reverse strand, counting down.
GGCTGAACCTAAGGACCACAGCAGTGACTGTTATTTCTGTCTGATCCATACAAAGTGCATCGGCAAGAAAAAACTGCATATGATTGCATATCCTAATATTCCTTCAGCAATACAACCTATCCCACATTCTGAGACACTCCCAGTTCCAGGATTCAATGGTTTTATTTCTTCTAAGGACGAAGAAAGTGAACATGGTGATCAAGTGTATTTTGATAAGATGCATGAGGAAATGGTTGTAGAATCTGAAGGGTCTTCTTCTGATGCCAAGCAGTCATTAACCCCTCAGCAATTTAGCCAACCTGAATTGAATGACTTAGTAAGAATGACATAAAAGTTGTTCTCGACTTTCTGAAGTATAAGGAGCATAATTGGATCATTTGTGTGGATCTTAAAATGGTAAATTTCCTCCTAGGACAAAAGAGAGGTTTTACGAAGTATTCTTGCTTTTTGTGTTTGTGGGACAGCCGAGCTCAGGAGAAACACTGGACACAGAAGGAGTGGCTGAAACATGAAGCTCTGAAAGTAGGGATGCAAAATATTGTGAATGAACCTGTAGTTAATTGAGGCAGGATCATTTTTCACCCACTTCACATCAAACTTGGCTTAATGAAGCAGTTTGTTCAGGCTTTGAATAGAGAAAGTGAATGCTTTCAACATATTATTTCTGCTTTTCCTGCTTTGTCTTTTGAGAAGATAAAAGCAGGTGTATTCGATGGACCTCAAATCCGAACCCTCATATGTGAAGAAGAATTTGCCAGGAAGATGAATAAGGAGGAGAAAGCAGCATGGCAGTCTTTTGTGGCAATTACAAAGAACTCCCTTGGCAACAAAAAAGCAGAAAACTATGAATTTCTGGTTCAAAGGATGCTGTTGGTTTTCCGCGACATTGGATGTAACATGAGCATTAAGATTCACTTCCTGAACAATCACCTTGATGAGTTTCCCGAAAATCTTGGAGCTGTTAGTGATGAGCAGACTACTGCTAGAACATCAAACGAGATTGTCCTCAGCAAGTACACAAACGCAAGAGCTACAAATGCAAATTTTTGCCTGAATAGAATTAAAATGAGTGTTGCGCAAATTTTATGATTAAAATAAGTGTTTTAATATGTTCTATTTCAAAATTGTAGACAAATCTGATGCAATCATATCTTTTAGTGTATTAATGTATATACTGCATTATATAAATTATTATATTTTTACAAAGATGATGCCCAAGAAGACATTCTACTTCATTATGTTAAACTAAATGTTGAAAATTTTACAATAAGATGAAAACCTAAAATCTTGAATTGCCAAAAAAAACTAACTGTAGGTTACAGAGAAAAAACTAATGTCAGATTTGAGATCAGCACACTCGAATTAGGTAAGAACAAGTGTTTTTGTGGATGCAACAAAAATTTTGTTCCCCAGTGTTATCTGCTTGATGGTGATGCATTTTCTATGGCTCTGTGTAGTTATCTTTTGCTGTTGTTATTATATCAATTACCTACATTAAATACATGTGTATCTCTTGCTTGAGACAATTGATATTTTTTATTTTGTTAGCTAATCATCTTTGCCCTTATGCATCTATAAGAGGAAAAATGATCCATGGATATAGATGGAAGAGAAAGAGAGAAAAAAATTAATGCAAAATAGAAAACATTGGTGGAATAATGAGGGGTGAAAGCACAAAAAAGTTGAGAATGTAAATGAATAGATAAATAACCAAAGAGAAGATAAAAGTTTTACAATGTATAGGAGACACTTCAAACACAAATAATTTGTAATGAAAAAAATGAATCTTCAAGCAATTGCTGGGTAAAATTGGTTCAACAAAATACTGTTCTTATTGTCAAAACAAAAGCCATACCTGCTCATTCATTCACAATGCTATGTCTAAGAAATATATCCCGAAATAAAAGAACTATTGATTTATATTATTTTTCCCACGACACTCATATTATACAGGGAGAAGTAATCACATAGTGGATTTGTTCCGGGCAGGCGCAGTCAATCATCAGGTGGGTGTTCTCTAACATCTGCCTTGCAAGTAAAATGATAACCTTGCAAGAAAAAGAACACGTGTCAGAGCTGCGGCATGCAGGAATGTCTGATAACATTGCTTAGGCTCATTTCTTTTTAAATGAGTCTATTTTATGTATGAATGCAGTGTGAAATTACTCCCATGGTTGACATGAGGAAAAATATTCACCATCAATAATCTATTACCGTTATTAAAATTTGAATAAAAGAGAAACACAAAAATCAATTCATCTCTTAGAATCAGAGGATTTTCAACCTCTTAAAAGCATTTTTCTCACTAAATCTTGTCTTTAATAATTTTAAACAATCAGATATTTACCGGTGTTGGGTCATTGGTAATTATCAATGGCATTAGTTACTTTTATCAAAAATGGGTGAAAATGAAATACACTTTGTTTTTAAGAAAAAGCACATGAGAATGTGATGGTAATACTGTATATGCTATATACAGACCTGGAATTCTTAGAACTTAGAGAAAGTTACTTCCTTGGTCCCCCAAAATTTCAGATATAAAATACTGGAATATGGGTATGATATAGCCATGTAATCCTGTGCATGTAAGAGTAGGGAAGGATTTTCTGGCACTAAAAACACTGCATTGACAGAAAGAAAAAGATTTTTTTCTTTCTTTTTATTTGTTTATTTATTTGCAGAGGGTTTTTTTTTTGTTTTTGGGGGGTTCTTTTTAGTTTAAAAATTAAATTTAATGGGATAACATTGGTCCATAGGATCACTCAGGTTTCAGGTGCACATCTCCATGCCATGAGGTCTATACATTTTGGGTGTGCCCATCACCCAAAATGCAACCACCTTCCATCACCATATGTTGCCTCCCTTTACCCTCCACTACCCCTCCCACGCCCCTTACTCTGACAACCACCATCCTTCTATTGGAAGCAGGCCAAATGAAGAGGGGAATGTGAATGAATATGGAGGAAAAACCATGCAACATCACACCTGACTGTAGTCAGATATCATAAGTAGACTGATGGTACTCTGGGAATTGGTGTGTATGAACAGTTATTGAAATGGAGAAGACTAGTGCCAGTTGGTGGTAACGAGATGAAGATTTGGATTTGGGTATGTTCAGTTCTTGAGGTGTGTATTAAACAGACAAGTGGTGATGTCCACAGATAATCGAGTATAAGAACCTGGAATTCATGGGAGAGAAAATAGCAATATGTGAATCATGAGAAATAGATGGAATTTAACAAGTCTGGTAAGTCTGGTACAGGGTAAGGTGAGTCAGGTACCCACCACCTATGGTTATGCAGAAGTTAAGGAAAGGGCACCAAAACCTTAGTATTTTAATTCAATACTTAAAAATAATGGAAAAATCCATGATGAAAAAATATCAAAATTTTTAATGTTTCAATGGACTAGTTGTAATTATTTACAGAAATGTTTTACATCAGGGTGGTTAACTCTTCTGCTGACTGACATGACTGGTGGTTGAAAAACACTGACTTAGAGAATCAATTTGGATAAAGGAGAAAATAAATTCCTGGATTAAAAATCTAGGACATTTAAATGCTTTCTCATGGGGAAGATGAAGAGGAACCAAAAAATGAGCTTTGTAGGGAATAGCCAGAGAAACACCTGGATGAGTTTCCAAATATCAAGCAGAGGCGCAGGTAGAAGGTAATGTTTAACTTTGTCATAAGATACAGACAGGTTGAGTAGATAATCTCTAAGAAACGTCTTCACTGCCTTCTGTATAACAAGTGATCGAAACATAAATGCCATAATTACCATTTACTTTCTCAAATCATTTCTGGAAACAGCTGCCACAAGTCGATTTCCCTGGGAAGCATACAGGCAATTCATTAGGGAATATCACCGAAACCATCTCTTGTGGAAGGGAAGGAAGTAGGAGCGAAGAGAGGGAGAAGTTCAGCTTCAATGTAGTTCCGATAAAGATCCTAGTTGTCCCCTGCTTGTTGGAACTGCCCTACTGAATTGAGGCTGGGACCTGTCATTCACCTCAATGTCTGTCAGTCATTGGATGCTGGACAGAGGGGGCGCAACCTTGGACTTGGCAGCTTTCTTCAGCTAAGACTATTCCCAGAGCAGTGTTGAGTTGAGGGTTGTCTGTTCTCAGTGCTCCCAAGGGGTTGGATTAGTACAATATATCCTGCATCCAGAAGGGGGATCTGAATGGAACATCCCAGGGTCCACCACACATAGCCCCTAGCTTTTCTGTTCTGCCTTTGGTATTCTACTATTTTACTCACCCAACTCTTTCATTTGCAGCTTCTAAAGTTTTGTCTATACTTATCTCCTCTACCTTTCTTTTTGTTTTTGTAGATTTTTGTATGTAACTTTACAGGGAGGTGAGCAGTAAACAGAAATTAACAAATGCTTTCAGCCTACTTTGTTAACCGGATGTGAAGTAGCATTGTGATGGGGAGAGGCAGTGTGAAACACCCTCTTCCTACTTGTAGCGCATGTAGTCCCAGCTTTTATTTTACTCATTCTAGGTGCCTGTCTAGAAGGTCTTTCTAGGAAACAGCATCCCCTTGGACACATCAGCGGAAGAAGACCTGCAGAATCCTAGTACTTATATTCTCTAGTTTCCAAGCTTTTCGGTCACAAAAAAAAAAAAATGCAGTAGTGACAGAGAAAAGTGTCACTCTGAAACATGGAGAATAAGGCAGACCATGACATAACACCTTAGAAACCCTTTATTTCTTAGGCTGTGACCAACTTGTCATACACACACACTGATATACACATACACACACTTTTTAGGTAGAGGAGTAAGTTCAAGGTGACACACAGGAAAACACTGCTCTGCTACTCAATTGCATGCCAACTGTTCAACTAGTTATTCTGGTAGCTTGGGGAAATATTTGTTATATCCACATGAAATTTAAAAATGCGAAAGCCCAGGGAATCACCATACTAGTATTTTAGAAAGCAGGTCCTTACCATTTCTAATTTGCCTCTAAAGTAGTACTGTTAGCCTGAGCTATATACTTTAAAGCTTGGCTTGAAGCCTGTTATGAGAAAATTCTACTTAAACTTAGGCTGCAGTGCATAATTTGTCAAAAAGGCAGCACTTATATGGATGGTGCTTTGTGGCTGTGGACCTTCACTGCCAGCGAGAGCTTTTGATCAGTCTCCGGTGTAGTCTAGCACACTTCTCTGTACCACTGACAAACTCAGGTGGATAATTCTCCCCAGGATTTTTTTTTACCAAAGAACCATCTGTACATGAAGGAAAACTGTGAATGCCACATACTCAAGAGTTTTTTGGAGAATGAAGCTACCTGGGCTCCTCTCTGAAGGGAAAGAACAAATGATAATACAATCTGTCATTCAAAAATAAAGTGTCACAGTATCTCATTACATTTTTTCTATAACAAAGATAATTAATTCTAGTAAATTGTCTATTTCATTAGTCAGAGTTTTCAGGTGAAGGAACTGAAACCAATGAAGGTTGAGAGATGTGTCCAAGGCCACACAAAAGTGACAGAGCTAGGAGTAGAACCCCTGTGTCATACGCCCTAGAATTTATTTCTTTTTAATAATACTTAAGAGTTTAGTGTCTGATTTCTTTGCCTGTTATATGGGATGGTTGATTGTATTCTCCTCACAGTTCTTGTATCCCTTCAACTTTTTCTTAGTAATTCTTTTTCTTGCAGTGTCTATTACACTGACCTGTCCATGGTCAGTTTCTACAAATGAAGAAACAAAATGCTCAATTCTTGTCCGTTGTTAACATGACAGCCCATCTAGTCTATTGTGATTTTTTCAGGACTTCTATGAACATTTTTTGCTCATTAGCTCTGGTTCTTTACCCCACCATCTGTTTGTAATGAAACACATGATTCCTATCTTTCAACACGTTATAGCACCACTCAGATCTCCGTATTACATGAGTTCATAGTTCAGGATGTTGTATATATGACTTTTAGAACTCCTTTCTTTTATTCAACAGCATTTATCTCAAGTAAGAATACATTTTATAACACAATTGATGATAGTTATTTGGTTGATTTCTTCCTTTGTATCTAAACTGCAAACTCCATGAATGCAGGTTTATATCAGTTTAGAAAACTGTTGTATAGTAGAGACTAACAGTAAATTCTGTTTCCCCCAATTTTTGAGAATGTTTTCAATGATCAGGAAAATATGGAGTCTAAGAAACATGATATGGATTAAATTAATGACACGGCAGTTATTTTGCTAACTGCTCAAATTCTGTGGTCTTGGATTGGAGTGAGCCAGAGAAAGCATGAACAAAGGCCACATGATTTGGAAGCCCTTTATTTTTCTAGACCTATATATATAATAAAGCAGTAATAGTCACAACACAATTTTTAGTATGATCTGTGTCAAGAATTGGAGTAGTTATTTTGCATATTTTATTGGATCTGATTCAAAAATAACCCATTGGGTTGGAGAATTTCACCCACGTCTTTCTAATGACATAATTTGTTTGAGCCCACACCACTAAAAAGTGTAGGTAGTAGGGTTAGGGATCAGATCATGGTCTTTCTAATACCAGTGTCTAGGTGGTTCAACATTTTACTACACGTTTTGAAACAACTTCTTAAGGTAATAATATTTTAAATAGTAATAAAACATTATTACTTTAAGAGGTAAAGGTATTTGTGATAAATAATCAGTAAATTCAGTAATAGAAATAATAAATATTCTTCTGGTATATACAGTGTGTCCATAAAGTCATGGTGCACTTTTGACCGGTCACAGGAAAGCAACAAAAGATGATAGAAAAGTGAAATCTGCACCAAATAAAAGGAAAACTCTCCCAGTTTCATACTATTCAGTGCAGTTCGAGTGGGCTCACGCACAGGTTTTTTAGCTCCTTAGGTAGCTATCCCGTATAGCCTCTACAGCAGGGGTCCCCAAACTACGGCCCGCGGCCACATGCGGCCCCCTGAGGCCATTTATCTGGCCCCCACCGCACTTCTAGAAGGGGCACCTTTTTCATTGGTGGTCAGTGAGAGGAGCATAGTTCCCACTGAAATACTGGTCAGTTTGTTGATTTAAATTTACTTGTTCTTTATTTTAAATATTGGATTTGTTCCCGATTTGTTTTTTTACTTTAAAATAAGATATGTGCAGTGTGCATAGGGATTTGTTCATAGTTTTTTTTTTATAGTCTGGCCCTCCAGTGGTCTGAAGGACAGTGAACTGGCCCCCTGTGTAAAAAGTTTAGGGACCCCTGCTCTACAGACTCATCATTGACTGATGGCCTACCAGAACGGGGTTTCTCCTCCAAACTGCCGGTTTCCTTCAACTGCTTATCCCACCCAGTAATGTTATTCCTATGTGGTGGCACTTCATTATAAACGCGCCGATATTCACATTGCGCTTTGGTCACAGATTCTAATTTAACGAGCCACAGAACACACTGAACTTTCCTCTGTACCGTCCACATCTCGACTGGCATGGCCGTGGGCTGCCCCGCTGTATACATGGTGTTACGTCATCATCTGTGCATGCGCACATGCTGCCACATCATCCTACAGAAACTGGGAGGATTTTCCTTTTATTTGGTGCAGATTTCACATTTTTATTGTCTTTTGTTGCTTTCCTATGACCAATCAAAAGTGCACCATGACTTTACGGACACACTGTATAAACCAAACATTTTCTTTCTCAATGTTTTACTTTATTTTTCTTAACTCCTATTTCTTTCAGCTTTCTGGTGACTGGGGAACATACGGCTCAATATAGAAAAACAAAGTTCAGCATAGAAGTTTGCTTGCAAGGTTCTTTGTATCTCGACCTTATAGATCACTCTCTGTAAAAACTTTTCCTCAAAGAAGCCTGAGGAGTTGCGAAGTTATTTTACAGTATTTCTATTAAAAATGTCTATTGCACAACTAAATAAGTGCATGAACTTTTCTTTTGGCAATGGCTTTCTCATCACTCAAAAGAAATACCTTTAGAGAGAAAATGCCTTGCATTTGTGTGGATTACAGATACTTAATGTCTTCAGCTAGGGTCTGTTTTGTTAAGGGATGAAAAATAAAATAAAGAATAGAAATAGTTATGAGGACATACACTCTTACATTAAAATTTTGGACTCTTTATTTGCATGTGTAGACATGCAATTGAAATTACTCAATTTTTCTTTTTTTAGTCATTTATTAAAGAAGCATTTATGGTTCACTCTGTGGACACTTTCCAGGGTGATGGGTGAATAAAGTCATCCTGGCCCTCACAAAACTCTTATTCTATTAAGAGAGTTAAACAACAAAAACACATATATATATATAAATTCACATATATTGTGATTCAAACCATAAAAGAAATTAGGTGTTTGCTGAAAAAGCATTAGAGGGAACCCACTTGATTTAGAGTGCGCATGGAACAGTTTGAGTGGAAGAGATATTTAAACGTGGAGATGACAGATACAACCCAGTCAGGGAAAAGTCTGGAGAAAAATGGAATCTGGAACTGACGGAACAAGCAAGTGCAAATGACTTAGGATGGAAAGTGTCACATTCTAGGAAGAGGGAGCGTGACTGGTCCCTGGTGAGAAAGGAGCAGTGACAGATTGAATTTCAGAAGCTGACATGATTTCAGTAATGTCATGCCTGGTAGAGCATGATAAGAATTAGATTTTATTCAAGTGCACCATGAAGCTACTGAAGTGCATTAGCCAAATGATGACATGACCTGACATATTTTATAAAGTTACTCTTATGGGGGAAAGATAAAATGGAAGAGAAAGGGTAGGAAAGCAAACGGGTAAAGAGCAGAACATTCCAGAGAAATGTTCATAGATGGTGGCAATCAAGAAGGAAAAAATGGTTAAATTTGAGTCAGGAGGAAAACAATTTTATTGAAACATGGACTAGATTAATAATTACAGAAGCTAAGGCATAATAGCCCTCGATTAAGTGGCAATGAGATAGATGCCTTTTAGAAAACGTGGAATAAGCTATTACCTATGTCCTTCATGTGTAAGATGTGGTTTAATGACCACTGTGTTGTTAGACTACTGTGCTGATTAACTTGCTAATGATTTAAATAGTCTCTCTCTGTCTCCATCTCTCTCTCTGTCTCTAGCTCTTTCTCTGTCCATACTTTCAGTTCTGTGCCCTGAGGCAGGTGACACCTGGGACCAAGAAGAAGCAATAATTTCAATCATTCATTTTTGTTAAAGTGCTTTCTCTGTGTAACATTTTGGGACAGTGAAGACTTAAAAACAATAATATGTAGGCAAGTAAAATGTTAATAAATTCCATTATTCAACTTATTTCTGATTTTTACATTTAAAAAATAAGGAAAGCAACAAAACAAAACTAAAAAAAAAGCGATAGCTAGCAATTTGCATCTTAGTTGTAGTGGAAGATATTAAGATCATAAGGCGGTTTGTATCAGTGTCATGGAAATGAAATTTAAATGCCCTTAAGCCTTCCTTTTTTATTTATTATACTTTAGAACTAAACACATGTGTTGCATTCAGTTTAATTTGGAATTTTTTTGCTTTTCATTTTGACCTAGGCAGACATGTTCTAAAATAAAATGCAAGTAATCAATTTTTTTTCCCTAAAAACTGTCTTGTTTTCATAAATCTTATTTCTGCTGAAGATGCTTAGTTGGTGTTTCTGGAAGCTCTTCTCATGTAGGATAGGTTTAGTCTTCAATTTCTGTGATTCCATTGGCATGACAATGTGCGAAAACCAAGGAGAGTGTGGCTCAGAGCACATCTGACTTCCATAGCAAAGAGTGACATTTTCCATTTAAAATGTTTTGTGCCTTTTACCTGGGCTTTATTTAATGATTATGTGATAAATATTGTGAGACTGCTTCTGAAACATCAAAAATAAGCAACCCACTAGGATAATATACTTAAGTTCAGTTATTTGCTTTGAAAGTACTTTAAATATTTGAAATATAAGAAAAATTATAATACCATTTGTAATTCATTGAATTATGTAAAGAAATACAATATCATATCCCATATCTGGGTTATTAATATAGCAACAAAAGTTTATTGGCCCTGAGTGGGTCTTTTTGACCTGTCACCATGATCGAGTTATTTTTTTTTAATGTATCACAATTACATAATATTTTTTTGCAGAAAAATTTGTAATTTGTTATATGTAACTTTGAGTCACATTGAATTAAAAAATAATATTCTGTAAATACTTCTAGATAACACCTTGATATAGATGACTAAACTGGTAGGATTAGAAATATGATATAAACATTTTGATCCCCAGTTAAAGTTTAACTATATCCTTGTCTAGAAATAGAGAGATTAAACATTTTGTACTATGTGGGCTTAATTCATTAACTGTGCTGAATGGGTAAAACTAAGTAAGTGCTGTAAGCTTTTATAAGTGATCCTAACAGGCATGGGCTATAGTGATTTATTTCTCTTATGTTCTATTTGACTTATTGACTTGCATCTGTTAATCTACAATTCATATTTTCAAGAAACTTTTGCATACATACAGCGTGTATATGAACACAGGTTCACTTTACATAATAACCTGTAAGTGGATTCTCTACTTAAATTAAGAATTACACCATGGTTTTAAATAGAATTTAACAAGTTTAATTAAAAGAATAAAGAGACAAGAATACTAATAGATTGCTTAAGAACAAGGGAGCCTGACCTGTGGTGGCACAGTGGATAAAGCGTCAACCTGGAAACCCTGAGGTTGCCGGTTCAAAACCCTGGGCTTGCCAGGTGAAGGCACATATGGGAGTTGATGCTTTGTGCTCCTCTCTCTCTCTCTCTCTCTCTCTCTCTTCCCTCTCTATAACGAATAAAATCTTAAAAAAAAAAAAAAGAACAAAGGAAGTTAATAAGACTAGTGTTCATAGATACAAAATATATTGTAAAGCTATAGTGATTAAGGCAGGGTGATATGGATACAATATTATAACATGTTCTATTTTTAAGTTAATAGTTTTTAATATAAAATACATTTTGAATTTTATTAAATGTATTCTTATACATAATCATGAATAAATATATAATCAGTCTGTTAATATGGTGAATTTCAAGTGATGAATTAAATTTGCATTCCTGGAATAAACTGAATATATTCCTTAACAATTATGCATTTCCTTTTTTGAATGAAAATGGATATGAATTACCATTTCTAGCACTCTTTGACTGGCTTTATTTTATAAATATTACATTAGCCTTGCTTTCTCTTTTCTGTTTCCTAACTGATTTGTGTAAGTTTTTTTTCTTTTTTTTCTGAATGTTTTGGTGTAATTTACCTATAAACCCTGGTACCCAGGTTTGCACCCTCCAGGATCTCCAGGACCTTTAACATCACGTGGCTTCCTCTCTGCTCATCGTGTCACAGTCTGCTGCACACTCAGGAACACCTGCCTTCGGGAACATCTGTCATGGTGATGGTCATGAAGGCAGGAACACATCAAGGGAACACAAGCTAACGTGTGGAGGGTAGCAAAGACAATGGCATGACAGAGGTGGAAAGACGTGGATGGAAAAGTGATTGTCATCCCTGAGAAAACGGTTGGGTCAGCTGCGCCCATTCCAGGAGAGGAAGTGGTATTCTTTCGGGAACAAAGCAGATAGCTGACTCTCACTCTTTTTTTTCTTTTATTGTTAATTTTTTTTTTTTTTTGTATTTTTCTGAAGCTGGAAACGGGGAGAGACAGTCAGACAGACTCCCGCATGCGCCCGACCGGGATCCACCCGGCACGCCCACCAGGGGCGACACTCTGCCCACCAGGGGGCGATGCTCTGCCCCTCAGGGCTCTGCCGCGACCAGAGCCACTCTAGCGCCTGGGGCAGAGGCCAAGGAGCCATCCCTAGCTTCCGGGCCATCTTTGCTCCAATGGAGCCTTGGCTGCAGGAGGGGAAGAGAGAGACAGAGAGGAAGGAGGGGGTGGGGGTGGAGAAGCAAATGGGCGCTTCTCCTATGTGCCCTGGCCGGGAATCAAACCCGGTTCCCCCGCACGCCAGGCCGATGCTCTACCTCTGAGCCAACCGGCCAGTGCTTATTGTTAATTTTAATGGAGTGACATTGATCAATCAGGATACATAGGTTCAGAGAAAACATCTCCAGGTTATTTTGACAATTAATTATGTTGCATACCCATCACCCAAAGTCAAATTATCTTCCGCCACCTTCTATCTGGTTTTCTTTGTGCCCGTCCCCTCCCCCCTCTCCCTCCCTCTTCTCCCTCCCCCCCCCAACCACCACACTCTTGTCCATGTCCCTGAGTCTCATTTTTATGTCCCACCTATATATGGAATCATGTAGTTCTTAGTTTTTTCTGATTTACTTATTTCACTCAGTATAATGTTATCAAAGTCCATCCATGTTGTATGATCTGATGTCATCATTTCTTTTTTTTTTTTTTTTTTTAATAAATTTTTATTAATGGTAATGGGATGACATTAATAAATCAGGGTACATATATTCAAAGAAAACATGTCTAGGTTATTTTGTCATCAAATTATGTTGCAAACCCCTCGCCCAAAGTCAGATTGTCTTCCGTCACCCTCTATCTAGTTCTCTGTGCCCCTCCCCCTCCCCCTAACTCTCTCCCTCCCTCCCTCCCATGTCCTCCCTCCCCCCCCCACCCTTGGTAACCACCACACTCTTGTCCATGTCTCTTAGTCTCATTTTTATGTTCCACCAATGTATGGAATCATGTAGTTCTTGTTTTTTTCTGATTTGCTTATTTCACTCCTTATAATGTTATCAAGATCCCACCATTTTGCTGTAAATGATCTGATATCATCATTTCTTATGGCTGAGTAGTATTCCATAGTGTATATGTGCCACATCTTCTTTATCCAGTCTTCTATTGAAGGGCTTTTTGGTTGTTTCCATGTCTTGGCCACTGTGAACAGTGCTGCAATGAACATGGGGCTACATGTGTCTTCACGTATCAATGTTTCTGAGGTTTTGGGGTATATACCCAGTAGAGGGATTGCTGGGTCATAAGGTAGTTCTATTTGCAGTTTTTTGAGGAACCACCATACTTTCCTCCATAATGGTTGTACTACTTTACAGTCCCACCAACAGTGAATGAGGGTTCCTTTTTCTCCACAGCCTCTCCAACATTTGCTATTACCCGTCTTGTTGATAATAGCTAATCTAACAGGAGTGAGGTGGTATCTCATTGTAGTTTTGATTTGCATTTCTCTAATAACTAATGAAGCTGAGCATCTTTTCATATATCTGTTGGCCATTTGTATCTCTTCCTGGGAGAAGTGTCTGTTCATGTCCTCTTCCCATTTTTTTATTGGATTGTTTGTTTGTTTGTTGTTGAGTTTTATGAGTTCTTTGTAAATTTTGGATATTAGGCCCTTATCTGAGCTGTCGTTTGAAAATATCAGTTCCCATATAGTTGGCTGTCTGTTTATTTTGATATCAGTTTCTCTTGCTGAGCAAAAAGTTCTAATTCTGATGTAGTCCCATTCATTTATCTTTGCCTTCACTTCTCTTGAACTTGGAGTCAAGTTCATAAAATGTTCTTTAAAACCCAGGTCCATGATTTTAGTACCTATGTCTTCTTCTATGTACTTTATTGTTTCAGGTCTTATATTTAGGTCTTTGATCCATTTTGAATTAATTTTAGTACACGGGGACAGGCTGTAGTCGAGTTTCATTCTTTTGCATGTGGCTTTCCAGTTTTCCCAACACCATTTGTTGAAGAGGCTTTCTTTTCTCCATTGTGTGTTGTTGGCCCCTTTATCAAAGATTATTTGACCATATATATGTGGTTTTATTTCTGGGCTTTCTATTCTGTTCCATTGGTCTGAGTGTCTATTTTTTTGCCAATACCATGCTGTTTTGATTATCGTGGCCCTATAATATAGTTTAAAGTCAGGTATTGTAATGCCCCCAGCTTCATTCTTTTTCCTTAGGATTGTTTTGGCTATTCGGGGTTTTTTATACTTCCATATAAATCTGATGATTTTTTGTTCCAGTTCTTTAAAAAATGTCATAGGGATTTTGATGGGAATTGCATTAAATTTGTATATTGCTTTGGGTAATATGGCCATTTTGATTATATTTATTCTTCCCATCCAAGAACAAGGAATATTTTTCCATCTCATTGTATCTTTTTCGATTTCCCTTAACAATGCTTTGTAATTTTCATTATATAGGTCCTTTACGTTCTTTGTTATGTTTATTCCTAGGTATTTTATTTTTTTTGTTGCAATCGTGAAGGGGATTATTTTTTTGAGTTCGTTTTCTAATATTTCATTGTTGGCATATAGAAAGGCTATGGACTTTTGTATGTTAATTTTGTATCCTGCGACCTTACTGTATTGGTTTATTGTTTCTAATAATCTTTTTGTGGAGTCCTTCGGGTTTTCGATGTATAGGATCATATCATCAGCAAAAAGTGATAGCTTTACTTCTTCTTTTCCGATATGGATGCCTTTTATTTCTTTGTCTTGTCTGATTGCTCTAGCCAGAACTTCTAGCACCACGTTGAATAAGAGTGGAGAGAGTGGACAATCCTGTCTTGTTCCTGATTTAAGGTAGAAAGTCCTCAGTTTTATGCCGTTTAATAGGATGTTGGCTGATGGTTTATCATATATGGCCTTTATCATGTTGAGATATTTTCCTTCTATACCCATTTTGTTGAGAGTCTTAAACATAAAATTGTGTTGTATTTTATCAAAAGCCTTTTCTGCATCTATTGATAAGATCATGTGGTTTTTGTTCTTTGTTTTGTTGATATGGTGTATTACGTTAACCGTTTTGCGTATGTTGAACCATCCTTGAGATTCTGGGATGAATCCCACTTGATCATGATGTATTATTTTTTTAATATGTTGTTGTATTCGGTTTGCCAGTATTTTGTTTAGTATTTTAGCATCTGTATTCATTAGAGATATTGGTCTGTAGTTTTCTTTCTTTGTGCCATCCTTGCCAGGTTTTGGTATGAGGGTTATGTTGGCCTCATAAAATGTGTTTGGAAGTATTCCTTCTTCTTCAATTTTTTGGAAGACTTTGAGTAGAATAGGAACCAAGTCTTCTTTGAATGTTTGATAGAATTCACTAGTATAACCGTCTGGGCCTGGACTTTTATTTTTGGGGAGATTTTTAATAGTTTTTTCTATTTCCTCCCTGCTGATTGGTCTGTTTAGGCTTTCTGCTTCTTCATGACTCAGTCTAGGAAGGTTGTATTGTTCTAGGAATTTATCCATTTCTTCTAGATTGTTGTATTTGGTGGCATATAATTTTTCATAGTATTCTACAATAATTCTTTGTATTTCTATGATGTCTGTGGTGATCTCTCCTCTTTCATTTTGGATTTTATTTATTTGAGTCCTGTGTCTTTTTTCCTTGGTGAGTCTTGCCAAGGGTTTGTCAATTTTGTTGATCTTTTCAAAGAACCAGCTCCTTGTTTTATTGATTTTTTCTATAGTTTTTCTGTTCTCTATTTCATTTATTTCTGCTCTGATTTTTATTATCTCCTTTCTTCGGCTGCTTTTGGGTTGTCTTTGTTCTTCTTTTTCTAGTTCCTTAAGGTGGGAAGTTAAGTGGTTTACTTCGGCTCTCTCTTGTTTGTTCATATAGGCCTGAAGTGATATGAACTTTCCTCTTATTACTGCTTTTGCTGCATCCCAGAGATTCTGATATGTCGTATTTTCATTTTCATTTGTCTGTATATATCTTTTGATTTCTGCACTTATTTCTTCTTTGACCCATTCATTTTTTAGAAGTATGTTGTTTAGTTTCCACATTTTTGTGGGTTTTTCCCCCTCTTTTTTGCAGTTGAATTCTAGTTTCAAGGCTTTATGATCAGAAAATATGCTTGGTACAATTTCAATTTTTCTAAATTTGCTGATATTGTCTTTGTGGCCCAACATATGGTCAATTCTTGAGAATGTTCCATGTACACTAGAGAAAAATGTATACTCTGTCGCTTTGGGATGAAGTGTCCTGTAGATGTCTATCATATCCAGGTGTTCTAGTATTTCGTTTAAGGCCACTATATCTTTATTGATTCTCTGTTTGGATGACCGATCTAGAGCCATCAGCGGTGTATTGAGGTCTCCAAGTATGATTGTATTTTTGTTAGTTTTTGTTTTAAGGTCAATAAGTAGCTGTCTTATATATTTTGGTGCTCCTTGGTTTGGTGCATATATATTAAGGATTGTTATGTCTTCTTGATTCAACTTCCCCTTAATCATTATGAAATGACCATTTTTGTCTCTGAGTACTTTTTCTGTCTTGTAGTCAGCATTATTAGATATGAGTATTGCTACACCTGCTTTTTTTTGGGTGTTGTTTGCTTGGAATATTGTTTTCCAGCCTTTCACTTTGAATTTGTTTTTATCCTTGTTGCTTAGATGTGTTTCTTGTAGGCAGCATATAGTTGGATTTTCTTTTTTAATCCATTCTGCTACTCTGTGTCTTTTTATTGGTAAGTTTAATCCATTTACATTTAGTGTAATTATTGACACTTGTGGGTTCCCTACTGCCATTTTATAAATTGCTTTCTGTTAGTTTTGTATCTAGTTTGATTCTTCTCTTTTGTTTTTCTATCATTTGTTTTTGTTTGTTTGTGTTCCATACTTCTTTCCTCTGTTGCTACCTTTTTTAAGTCAAGTGTTTTTGTGGTGGTTTTTTTAAGGGTGGTTACCATTAAGTAATGAAAAGGGTACCTACCATATTCATTGTAGTACCCTATCTTATAAGTATTTCTGCACTTCATCGTCCTTTGCTACTGTTAATCTCCATCCTCTCCCCCCTTTTTTTCCTTTGTTGTCACAGTTTAAGTTTGGTTTTATTGTGTTCTTGGTGGAGCTGTTACTTGTGGTGTTGTTTTCTTTTGTTCTTTGAATCTGGTTGGAAAACCCCCCTTAGTATTTCCTGGAGTGGGGGCTTTCTGTTGATAAATTCTCTCATCTTTTCTGTATTTGTGAATGTTTTTATATCTCCTTCATACTTGAAGGATAGCTTTGATGGGTATAGTATTCTTGGCTGAAAGTTCCTCTCTTTCAGGGCTTTAAATATTGGGGTCCACTCTCTTCTAGCTTGTAGAGTTTCTGCTGAGAAATCTGATGATAATCTAATAGGCTTTCCTTTATATGTTGTACTCTTCTTTTCCCTGGCTGCCTTGAGAATTTTTTCTTTGTCATTGGTTTGTGTCATCTTTATTATGATGTGCCTTGGAGTGGGTTTGTTGGGGTTAAGAAAACTTGGTGTTCTGTTTGCTTCTTGAATTTGAGGCTTTAGTTCCTTCCACAGGCTTGGGAAGTTCTCGTCTATTATTTGTTTGAGTATATTCTCCATTCCATTTTCTTTCTCTTCTCCCTCTGATATACCTATTATTCTTATGTTATTCTTTCTGATGGAGTCAGACAATTCCTGTAGGGCTTTCTCATTTTTTATTATTTTTGAGTCTCTTTCTTCTTCTCTCTGTTGTGCCTCAAGTTGTTTGTCTTCTATTTCACTAATCCTATCTTCAATCTGGGCTGTTCTGTTAGCTAAGCTTGTTACCTCGTTTTTCAGCTCGTGAATTGAGTTTTTCATTTCTGTTTGATTTGTTTTTATAGTTTCAATTTCCTTGGTAATATATTCTTTGTGTTCATTGAGTTGTTTTCTGATCTCCCTATATTGCCTTTCTGTGTTTTCTTGTATATCTCTGAGTATTTTTAAGATTTCTATTTTAAATTCTCTGTCATTTAGCTCCAAGGCTTCCAATATGTTAAGTCTTTTCTCCATAGATTTTTCCACATCTATTTGTGTTACCTCTCTTTCTTTTGTATCCATAATATTCGATTTTCTCTTTCTTATCGGCATCTGCGGGTGGTCTTATTGATAGCACTAATTAGAATTAATAAAGAGTAAAAAGAAAAAAAAAAAAAGGGTTAAACAACCCACAAAAAAAACAGTAATAATTTATTATTTCCCCCTTTTTTTCTCTCTTCTCTTTCCCTCCTCTCCCCTCCTCAGGGAAATATCGTGCCTATAATGGAGGGCCTGATTTGGGGTGAAGAGTTCAAGGGGCAAAAAAAGGGAGTAGGGACCTACTAAATGCAAAAAAAAAAAAAAAAAAAAAAAAAAGGAAGAAAATCTTAGACAAGCATAAGATGATTTGCTTGTAAGTGATGGTCAACTAAGAGATATAATGAGAGGGATAAGAGGGAATCAGAAAAAAGGACCAAAAAAGAATAATAAAGAAGAAAAAATAAAAATAATAAGTAAAAATCTGTTGTATTAAGTGGAGCGAAGACTAAATACAATGGAGACCTTGGGTTGGGAGGACCCAAAATGCCACAAAAATAAACAAACAAGAGAAAAAATATATAAAAACAAAAGCAAAAAAGAGAAATAAAGCCAAAAAAAAGCCTTGAGTTCCAAATTAACTAATTTGTTCGTGATTGAGGATTATATGGGAGGAAAGTAAAATGAGAAAAAAAAAAACGAATAGAAAGGAAAAAAATAAGAAAAAGAGAAAAACGAAGGAAGAAATAAAATAGGAGGAGAAAAAAACAAAATAAAGCAAGACAAAAAAAAACAAAAGAGGAGAGAGTGAGAGTTAAGTGTTTTGGAGTATAACCTTAAAGGAGGGTGAGGATGAAGAAGAAAAATAAAATGCAACACTCATGGGTAGTGTAGTTCAAGAAAGGGGAAGCATAAGATGGGCAGAGAATAGAAGGACCGAGGTGGAGGAAATAAAGGCAAAAAGATAGAAGAAACAAACAACAACAACAACAACAAAAAAAAATTAGTGGATCAAGTTGCAAAGTCTGTGGGTTTTTCTTGATTTTGAGACGTTAACTTCTTCCTTTTTCTTTTCTCTCCCTCTTCCTAGTCGGTGACTCTGTACCCCAGGCTCTGCCCCTGTGTCACTCTTAGGTAGGGATTTGCAGTTGATGGGATTCTATGGCAATGTCATATAATTGGCTTTAGTCTTGCTGGAAGTAAAGGCTTGTTGGCGTTTGAAGGGTCCAACGATGAGAGAGTTTGCTTTCCTGGATTCTCTCTCCTAGTCCCCCCTTTCTGAATTAGCAGCCTGGTGATCCAGCTATAAGGCTGCTACTGCTTCTGCCTGGGGAGTAAGAGGCTCAAAGAGCTGGGAAATCCCCACTCTATCCCCACTCAGTGCAAGGCTTTGGGAAAGGCTCTGACAGTCAGGGCCTCCAGTGTAATCAGGAGGGGGTGGGAGTCAATTGTTGTCAAGGTGACTGTTCAGCGCCTATCATTTAGTTGGACCTCTCAACCCAGGCTTTCCACACTTTGTAGCCTGTTTTTGCAGGGAAGAAGAGGCACTAGTCTCTGCTTACGACTAGTGTAGTATAGACCTTATTATCTGCCAAGTCCTTCTTGTTAGCGTTTATCCCTGAATATGGAGGCTCTATCAATCAGAAGTTGCCCCCGCCCCTTTAGCGAGAGGCACTAAAAAATATCATGCCTCTTGTCTTGGATCGCTGAACTGAGAGAGATCTTATCAATTAGAACCGAGGGTGCGCAGATTTTATGGGTTAAGCTAATTTCAGTGATTGGGTCGCAGCTGTGTTTCCGAAGGTATTTTAGGCTGCCTGCGCGCGCCCCTCCCCCAACGCTTGATTGTTAGCTTGAATTGCTGGGTGAGGTGCCCCGCCCACGGAGAGAATCTCCCAAGCCTCTCCCGCTCGCCCCACCGCTGGCGGCTGGACCGCACCAGGCGCAGGATAATGGAGCCCCCTGGGTGTGCGGGCCAGTAGGGCGCCCTGGGCGCGTGGAATGCCCAAGGCACGCGCGCGAATGGGGCGCTCCGGGCACCGGTGGCCGGCGACCCCCACTCGCAGTGTGCGGGCCGCTGGGAACGTCAGCGGTGCTCAACCGGACCGGGCGCGCGCTCACGGCTGGCGGCGGCGGTTCGCGGGGGCTCGCAGCAGCTCGCGGTGGCGGTTCGCGGGGGTTCGCGGCAGCTGGGGGGGGGGCTCGCGGCGGCTCGCGGTGGCGGTTCGCGGGGGTTCGCGGCAGCTGGGGGGGGGCTCACGGCGGCTTGCGGTTCCCAAGTATATGGGCTGACTCACCGCAGGCGCACTCCCTGGCGGCTTGAATGAGCGTCGCTGCGGTAGCTTCCTCCACACCCTCCTCTCTCAGATTCAAGTGATAACAGTCCTTTTGCTTTCAGTTTGTGTGGAACTCCGGAATGCTCCGAGGATAAATTTTTCTGTTTCTAGTTGATAAATTTGTTGTGATTTAGGGGAGAGCTGTCGGACGCGCTTCTCACGGCGCCATTTCCGTGATGTCACTTGATGATGTCATCATTTCTTAAGGCTGAGTAGTATTCCATAGTGTATATGTACCACATCTTCTTTATCTAATCATCTATTGAAGGGCTTTTTGGTTGTTTCCATGTCTTGGCCACTGTGAACAGTGCTGCAATGAACATGGGGCTGCATGTGTCTTTACGTACCAATGTTTTTGAGTTATGAGAGTATATTCCCAATAGAGGGATTGCTGGGTCATATGGTAGTTCTATTTTTAATTTTTTGAGGAACCACCATACTTTCTTCCATAATGCTTGTACTACTTTACATTCCCACCAGTAGTGAATGAGGGTTCCTTTTTCTCCACAGCCTCTCCAACACTTTTATTACCTGTCTCTCACTGTTTCACGCAGCTGTGGAACCAGGCAGAAAGACAGAATCTGTATTTGAAATGAGGCCAGTCATTTGTGCCAAAATTTGTCATTGATCCCTTAATATCTTTTCTTGGTTTGTTACATTTTCTTCCTTTCTATATTTTTTGTCCCTTATTATGATTTCCTGTGGTGACAATACTCGCTAGTGTTCTTAATGATTTAGTTTTCATTTCTGAAATGTTTTGTCTTTTTGTTTAGTTCTTACCTGAGTTCTGTGAACTCCCTTTGCATTAGCCCATTGCTCTGTTATACAGGTATCTGAACCTTGTTTTCTGTTGGTTTTTTTATTTTTGCTTAGTGATGTTTCTTCATGGATGCAATTGAGCTGTTAGGGTTTTCTTTTAAATTCAGGTTGAAAGATTGCATTACAATCTGTCTGTGATGACATTTATAAGATGCATTTTCTTTGGCTCCTAAGAAGCTTTGCTTTATGTATTTTTTTTTCCTGAAGTCATTTTCATTGAATTATATGGTTTTACTTTTGTGTTATTAATATTTGAATGAATTGGACTTTCTAGACTAGCTATTAATAGAAGGACCTGTGTATGGTAGGACATATTTAAAGTACTTACGGGATTCCTTAGCTCAGAGGATGCCACTTTTGCTGATACAATGATGAATATTTCCTTTAATACCTGTTGCCATGTGGCCGGATTTGTTCTGCCTGTATGATGCTGGGCTGTGCGGTTTTTGAAAGGCTTCCACCGAGACATGTCTTTCCTTTTCTTTAGTTACCCTCTTACAGATGTGGTCTCCCAGTCCGAGATAGTCTCCCCTCTTTCAGGACTGACTCTCAGCGGCCCCCTCTGCTCTGTGTATACGTCTCATGCTTTGATTTCTCCGACATCACTAGGTTTCTCTCTATGCGAGTTGTTCATAGATCTTCGAGTGGTAAGGCGTCCGTCTTTTCTGGAAGGGACTTTTAGCTGATATTTCTTCGCTTTGCTCTCAATAGGGTATCTCAACAGTCCCAGTTATTTTTGGATGAGCCCGCTCACCTGCTTTTCCACTATGGCTTCTCATGTCAACTCTGCCAATATTTGTGTTTTCCTCTAATTTGCATATAATGTAAAGTTTGTGTTTCAAGTGCACAGTTCTCTGATATATCATCTGTATGTTGCATTGTGTGCCCACCACCCAAAGTCAGATCTTCTTGTCTTACATCTTACACTCAAATGGACTCAATATGGATTAAAGAATCCTAAAAGAAAACAAAGAAAAAACCCGACTTTGGTCTTGGCAATGGTTTCCTTGAATATGACATCTAAAGGTCTTCCATTTTAAGTTTGAAATTCCTTTTTAAGAATTAACAATGTGGCCCTGGCCAGTTGGCTCAGTGGTAGAGCATCGGCCTGGCGTGCAGAAGTCTGGGGTTCGATTCCCAGCCGGGCACACAGGAGAGGCGCCCATCTGCTTCTCCACCCCCACCCTCCTTCCTTTCTGTCTCTCTCTTCTCCTCCCGCAGCCAAGACTCCATTGGACCAAAGATGGCCTGGGCGCTGGGGACGGCTCCTTGGCCTCTGCCCCAGGCGCTAGAGTGGCTCTGGTCGTGGCAGAGTGACACCCCAGAGGGGCAGAGCATCGCCCCCTGGTGGGCACAGCGTCGCCCCTGGTAGGCATGCCAGGTGGATCCCGGTCGGGCGCATGCGAGAGTCTGTCTGACTGTCTCTCCCCATTTCCAGCTTCAG
The DNA here is from genome assembly GCF_036850765.1 of Saccopteryx bilineata. Classification (NCBI taxonomy): domain Eukaryota; kingdom Metazoa; phylum Chordata; class Mammalia; order Chiroptera; family Emballonuridae; genus Saccopteryx; species Saccopteryx bilineata. The sequence continues at coordinate 46,701,098 of NC_089501.1, read as the reverse complement.
AAAAATACAAAAAAAAGAATTAACAATGTGTTTTTCTTTCTATATCTTGGTAGAGAAAAAACATTAATCTTTTATTATTAACATTTAGGTGTATTATGTCATAGTCTTAAAATGCTATTTGTGTTTAAAAGTTTGGAATTTTTCTGTCATCTACTTTTATTGAATTTCTTTTATTGAATGTTTTAGTTGCAGGTTTATTAATTCTTTATGTTTTTCTGTTTAGATTTTTCTCTTTTTTGGTTTCCAGTTTTTGCTTTGAAGAAGCAGCTAGTGACATAATTGTCCTAATGGACAATGAGCAAAGAAAACCTTCATGATGACCTTTCAGACTTTGGCAGATAAAAAAGTGGCAAATATGTAGATTTAGTTTCCAACCCAAATTGAAGGTTCATAGAGCACTCGAAATTGCTAATGTCATATACGACCATGAATTATGGCTCTTAAAAGAAAGCAGACATCAATGTCAGCTTTTCACTCCTTTAAAAATATCCTAGTCTATGGACTATTATCTATTATCTATGAACAGTAGATAGGTTACAGCAAGGAAAAGAGCTATAGACCCTCCTGCATGAGTTATAGATGTAATTGTATGTCTCTATAGTATTTGACAGAAGTACTTCATGGGTTGGTTGGTGTTTCAAGCAGCTTTTATGATTACAGTGATTTAAGGAGTTGATAATTAGAGCATATATGACTGTGACATTCTGAGTGACCTTAGATCAAAGACAGGGTGCTTCCTGAAGCTATCTGTTGTCATGGAGCATAGTAAACATGCCCCAAAAAGGCTTTACTTGCATTCAGGCGTGAAACTAAGCTACTTTATAAGCATAACTTAAAGGCAGGCTCCAAGGCTAATAGTACATCTGAAGGTACTCAGAGTTTGCCTTCCTGTCCCATTCTCCTTGAAAAATGTAAAGATGGCTCCAGATTAAGTTCTTGTTTCACTTTATTTGTGGTAACTTTCTTTACATTTACTCCTGTATCTGTTATCAGTCTTAGCAGGATTCTCAGCATCATAGTTATACAACCTGGTGTCCGGTTGGCTTCGGTTGCTGTCTTTTCAAACTCCAACAATCATTATTATTACTTGTCAATCTTGGGACATAATGAAGAAAACAAGAGGGAGTGGTATTGTATAACATTCTCCTCACCCTTCTGCTAACAACCTAGCCTCAGTTGAAACCATTGTCCACTGTGACACATCCACAACTGTGGATTTCATACATTCATAACTGTGGGTTATATTATGTCACCCATTTCTTATTAGACACAAACAAACAGAAATACCACTGATTGTCAACAAAGGCTAAAATGATCACTCATTTCTTTGGTGGTCAAAAACTTTCATGATCTGATTCTAACATAATGATATCTAGTGACATCTCCTCCCCTTCTCACACCCTCCTCTCTCTGCTCTAGCGGCTTTGAGCTTCTGGCTGTCCCTAAAGTATGTATAGAGATCTTGTGAAGCTATGCTATTTTATTTATTTGGAGCCCCTTTACTTAATTGCCTATTGATTTGGGAAACCAATACTCATTCAGTCTATAGCTTCAGAGCAAAGACTTTTTGATTCTCCAATATGGTGATATCTGGTCAAATATTATCCTTTTCATTTGTTACTACATTAGTTTTTGGTGTTCAAAGGGCTTCTTCACACATTATCTAAGAAACAAAGAAGCTGGTGAATTAGAAAGGAATGGAACATATTTTGTTATACCCATCAAATCAAATTTCTGGGACTTAAACACCAGTCTTCAAATGTATAATATAGTTTTCTAATTACAATGTTAGTCTTGTGATTCAGTCGAGCAAATAAAGACAGTTAAACTAAAAAGGAAACTATTGCATTTATTCAAAGTTTGATTCACTGCATAAGCATTTAAAATGGAAAAGATTGTGTTTATTGAAAATTAATTTTGGAAAAATTAGTTAATTTAGAAGAAAGGGATTTTTCTAATTCAAAAATGAAGAAAAAGATTCTAATTGGCAGCAGTGACTCATATTCTATCCTGAAGAAAAACGGGTAGTTTTTTTGCAAGTTGTAATATTTGTGAAATATGACCATTTTTATTATAGGAAAGTCCTCTGATCAAGCTTTTGCTCAGTTTTTATGGCATTAAAATTGTACTTTACTTGTCATTTAATACAAACAAAATAATTGAATGGAATATTTTATTATGTACAGCTAAAATTGAGAACTGAATTATGGGATAGTCAAGCAAATTTTACAGTTTATATAAGAGGTCACTAAGGATACTTGAGAAATCTCTTAGAAAAGTAAACTTAGGAGAACTACATTCCAAAAAATTCCAAATATCATTTGAAGTTGAAACATTGGTGAATTACTGAAGAATTCACAAATATTTTAATTTTTTTCCTTTTTTTTTTTTTTTGTATTTTTTCGAAGTTGGAAAAGTGGAGGCAGTCAGACAGACTCCCACATGCTCCCAACCAAGATCCACCCGGCACGCCCACCAGGAGGAGATGCTCTGCCCATTGGGGGCGTCGCTCTGTTGAAACCAGAGCCATTCTAGCGCCTGAGGCAGAGGCCACAGAGTCATCCTCAGCGCCCAGGCCATCTTTGCTCCAATGGAGCCTTGGCTGCGGGAGGGGAAGAGAGAGACAGAGAGGAAGGAGAGGGGGAGGGGTGGAGAAGCAGATGGGTGCTTCTGTGTGCCCTGGCCGGGAATCTAACCCAGGACTCCTGCACGCCAGGCCAATGCTCTACCACTGAGCCAACCGGCCAGGGCCAATTTTTTCCCCTTTTTTTTGAAATCACTGGGGTGACACTGATTAACAAAATTATACAGATTTCAGGAGCACAACTCCACAACACATTATCTGTACACTGTATTGTGTGTTCATCACTCCAAAGTCAAGTGTTCAATCACCATTTATCCCTTCTCCACCTCCCCAAGCTGCCCATCTCCCCAGCATCATTACTTTTATTTTAATAGTTAATGGTCAATGGACAAGTTTGCTTGGTACAAATCAAGGGTACACATATTGGAGTTAGATATTGTTGCGAAAAGGAAAGAAGCCCTGGCAGGATGGCTCAGTTGGTTAGAGCATCATCCTGAAGCACAGAGGTTGCCGGTTCGATGCCCTGTCAGGGCACATATAGGAACAAACTGATGTGCCTGTCTCTCTCCCTCCTCCTCTCTCTCTAACATCAATAAATAAATTAAAAATATATTTTAAAAGGCATGAAAAATTGCGTGTGCTAAAGAGCACTGTTTATTTTCCTCATCCAACCTGAAAAAAAACTTAGCAAATGTTAAAAAGAAGATACTGCATAAAAGCCAAAATGTATTTGAACTCCTAAGTGAAAAAAATACAGTGAAATTGATCTTCCTAGTGCCAAGGAGACAGAAAATGGAAATTTAAAAAGCATTATCTTAGCTCCCGATAATGGGCTAAGAAAGAAAAGAAGTACTGAAAATGAAGATGAGCGATGAGCAGAATGTTCAAGGAGTGAAGTCTTGTTGGCTAGAGAAAATGTTAGAGAAAGGTATTTTTTGTCCTTAAGAGAACTACAGAGACTGTTTAAGGAATTGTTGACTATTTTCAACTAAAATTACATGCTTATTTAGGTATGTTTTTGTTCACGTAACTATAAGTCTCTGAAACGCATGTATCTCGGTGTTGTAATCTACAAAAAGGACACAGGAACTTTTATTTCTAAAATTCAGGGATAACATTTTAGTTAAAGTTGTGTAACCTACCTTTTCCCGAGAAAAGCTAAAAGATAATCCATTGATAAATTTATTGCTGGCACATGAAAATAGCTCTCTGAGATTGATAGTGTTCATTTTTAAAAAAAAAAACTTTCTTGTTAAATTATTAGTCTCTTTATTGTTTGAACAAGAGACCTAATCTTGTCTTGGAATATACTAGTGGACTAGGACTGCCATAACAAAGTACCACTAAATGGGCTGCTTAAACCACAGAAACTGATTTTCTCACAGTTTTGCAGGCTAGAAGTGCAAGATCAAGGTGTCTGCATGTTTGGTGTCTCCGAAGGTCTCTCTTTTTTGCTCCTTGTCATGAATTTAGATAACCAGTCTGAGCAGACGGAGAATAGAAGCCTCACGGGTACTTTTAACCTCTGCTCATTGCTTCTGTCCTCTGGTGCCCTGCTAGTGTTGATAAAACTCTCCACTGTATATATTTGTTTGATAAATGTATCACAATCTTTTTTTTAAATAAGTAATGACTTTCCTTCTATTTTGGAAATGCATTTAGTGGCTTGCATAGTTAGGATATCTTTTCCTAATTACTTCCACAAACTTTTCTGAAAGTCAAAGAGTATAATTTTAATCTCCCTGAAAATACTCTTTCCCTCTCCAGTTGAAACTAAATACATGCATATGGCAATATGGCAGGATTGCTTTTACTCCCTGCAAAGATGCTAATGGACATTTCTGGACTCAAGGCATAATGCAGTCTCTAGCCAAGCATATGTAATCACAGAAGCATAAAAAAAACCAGTAACAATAATATTTGGCACATATAAAGCACAGCTTTTTGATAAAAGAACATTTTCAAATTTAACAACTTGCATAAAGTCTTAGATATAATGGTCAATGTTTTTTTACTATTATCTAAGAAAGCCATAAACACAGGAACATCTAATTGGGGGCTTGCTTATTAATAACCATCCTAATGGGTTTTCTGAGGGACTTATATACAAATAGGATAAATAGAAATCAAAGTACAAGTAAATAATAAGCCAGAATAACATCTGGAACTACAATTTTGGTATGAACTTTGAACCAGAAACTTAAACGGAGTTTTTGCTTCCCACTAATAACCACATACAATTCTTGAGACAGTATTAATGACCTCTACTTGACCACAAATAATAACAATGTCAAGGCAACAGGAAGGAGAAGACACATTGGCTGATCTATCTCAAGGCCAGACCATGTTAACTCACATGATAGCTGGATATGATAAATGAAGAATTATACCCATCCTTCTGCACTGACTTCTTAAAGCACTGGGGCCCTACACACTAGAGTATACAACACAGTCAATGTTGTGAAATTCTATGTCAAAGATAGGAATTCCTTCTGAATGAGAGAATAGAAGGAAGAACAATAAAGGGGCACTTGTGGTAGGCAGAGATACAACCACTGTCTCCCTAGTCAAACTGCGTGATACAGATTTGTCCAGGAAAACAAGTCCTGCCATCCCCTTTCGTCTCACATCTTTTTATTTTTTTAAAAAGGTGATCTTATATTTTTTTTATTTTAGAGAGAGAGAAAGGTAGAGGGAGAAGGATGGGGAGCATTAACTTGTAGTTGCTTCCTGTATGTGCCTTGACCAGGGAAGCCTGGGGTTTCAAACTGATGACCTCAGCATTCCAGGTAGATTCTATCCACTGCATCACCATAGGTCAGGTCCATATCTTCTCTTCCAATAGCCCTTAGCCTTAGTCAGTCATCACAGCAAAGATTCCTCAGGTTATCCCTTTATTCAAGGTTTCATCAATGTAATTAAGCCAGTATTAATAATACTAACTTTTATCTTAAAACTTTCTCTCCCCTATAAATATCTATACTCAAGAACTTTCTGACTTAAGTTCACAGACTCATTTCATCCCTTGCCTTTTCCTCCCACTGAAAGTCAACAACATTTTTTTTTCTTCCTCCATTAACCAGCCAATGGTGACTTGGCTGTAAGATTAAAGAGAGAATGATGAGTAGGGAAGGGAAGCGTAGAACAGTCTTCAAGATAGGCATGGGTAGGGAGTAACTATGAGTAAAAGTTTAGGAACTTTTATTTCCAAGGGTGACTCCCAACGGGAAGGGCTTATTGAAAAGTTGAGATAAGACAGAAACTGGAGAAGAATAAGGGAAGATTTATTTCAAGGTTTGTTTTCCCTCTAATTATTTTCAAATGCTTATGAATGCAGATGTTTGGAACAGCTGGTTTACCACCCTTAAATTATGCTTCAAAACTTCATGAAAAAGGAGTGGAGATGAATGGCTCAAATAGCCATTTTGTAGAGTGCTGAAACTTTTTGAGGAGCTAAAGAAAATAAAGTTAAATAGAATTCAAATATAAAGCATATTTTAGAAAGCTGGAGAGCAACAAGGAAACCAACATTAATAGTCAGAAAATTAGAATCCATAAACAAATGATTCAGAAAAACCACAAACAAAAGGCAATCAAAGCTTCAGTTGACATTAAGTGCTACAAACAGGATGTCAGCCTCCACTCAAAGAGCTGTCCCTAAAGATAGCCATTTCCATATAAAATTAAAAGAAAAAATAAACACACACTAGTTTCAACTGCTTTCTCCTGTATAATTGACACCACAGGAGATTTATTAGCCAAATAGAATAGAAAGATAATATATACTATTTTCAAAGTAGCACTTCAATCAATTCTAACAAGTGAGACAAAAAAATCAGCATAGTAAATTTCACTCAGTAACATAGAATCTTTGAAAATATATCTTTAAATCTAGACCTGGTTTTAAATCCAATCTAACAAAGGCAATGAATCATGTTTAGAACTTGCTTAAATCATGGAATCTTGAACACAGAGACACCATATATAGCTTTGTTGTGCTATTCCACAGGAAACCTTCCTAATCTATATAATATAACACCCTCTGGACAGAATCTTATTAGAAAACATTACTTAAATATGTTTAACTATCTAAACTAATTGAAATAATGCAGTTTACATGTATAAAGATTAAAGAGCTATTTTCAGCAAGTGTGTTAGACATATTAATTTTCCAATAGTCACAGAATAAGTTTCTGTGGAATTTACCACACTAATTTTAAAAATCACCTCCCTTTAATATAGGCCTAAATTAAACAATTTCAAATGGCTCTTAAATTTACTTGAATATTCATCTATTTATCTTAATCTAGTAGCAATTTTACAGATGGTAATCATATGACCGCACAATGTGATTACTGTGTTCTGGGCACTATTCTCATAAATTTAATCTAAATTCTCATAAATTTAATCTCATAAAGTATGCATTATTGTTATCCCCATTTACAATGAAGCTGAGGTTCTGTAAAGTTAAGTGATTCGCCTAAAAGCCCAGAGCCTGGATTCAGACACAGGCTGACATGCTACAGAGAGTGATCTGTTGTTAAATCATCTCATTATACAAATGGCTTCCCCAATGATATTGAATAAAAAATAAGGATTAGGTAAATTGCAGGGACCATCTTCTCTAGAGATATAAAATGTTTCTCTTATTACCTAGCTTGATACTAGATCTAAAATATTTGTCATCATTATTTGTGCATTCTTTGTACCCAGATGACTGCTTCTAAATTGTCTAATAATCCCGAGCCGACGCTCTCTGCACTGATGCCTCTCTCTCCCTTTCTTCTTTTTACAAACACCACTGATGGACTCAAGTGTTTCTAGTGAAGAACATCTTAGCACATGCGCTGATATTTATTATGAAATGGTTGCATACAGAAGATCTCAAGTAGAACAGCCAGGGGTGGGTGCTTAACAGAATTACATAGAGAGCCTTGACTTACTGTTTCTGTCTATTGGGAAGCTGTTTTTAGTTGGGACTCCAATAAGAAAGTCACTCTTCCCATCAAAACTAGTCAAAAATTACCTCTGTGTTATGATAAAATGAAGAAAACAGTCCCTAGAAAAAGAATATTGTCCTTAGGAAGAAAAATATCAATTTAAGATACAGCAGAGAGAAGGAGAGGGAGAGAGAGGGAGCTTGAGAGAGAGAGAGAAAAATCAAGTGAGCTCTAAGATAAAACAGGCAAAACCTTCATTCTCTGGGGTAATTAGGTATGTGTGGCACAGCCAACACATTATGAAGAGAACACACAAATGGCCTATGAGTATAAAAGTTGCTTAATCTCAGTGGTAATCAGGGGAAAGACTGATTAAAACACAGATCACAGTTAGATCAAGAATACAAATTACATTGTTTAGCTTCTTCTTTTCTTTGCCCAATTAGCTCTCTTTCCCCAAGGAATAATTATCCTATTTATTCATTTGTCTTTCTTTTTAGTGCTGTTTCTCTCCTTCTAAACTCTGGTAGTCTTTGAGAATCAATTATGCTTACGAATAGAGTTCTCAGTTGCTGTTTCTAGGTGGCATGGGCCAGTTTTGCTCCTGTTATGCAAGCCTACTCCCTAGTTCCCCAGTATCACTCCTGAATTGGAAGGCTGACAGTGAACTCTGTGTATGTGGAGAGGGGACAGCATAACTGTGAAGGACATGGCCAATCTGTGATTTGGGATCCTTGGGGAAAGACTTTGAGAAGGGAAGTGTCATGCAGCAGCTTGCTGGGGAATGCTCTTGAGAAATACCACAGAAAGAAAGTGAGCATGGTTGCACTGAGCAGAGATGGAAGCAGATTCACTGCACAGTGGCTAATGGGGCATTGGCTAATCCTACAGGGAGCTACAGAGCTGGATGGCCTCTTTCCAAATTAAGGCATAGAGGGAGGATATTGCATAGCTGAAAGTCAGTTATTAGCCACTGACTGCCCTTAAGATGGGGCATTACCTTGGGCAAGACAATTCCTTTAAGAAATCCCAAATAAAGTTCAGTGGTGAACTCTAGATATTTTCAGCTTTTGGGGGATGGATGTGTCAATGGTGAAGAGAGGATCCAGTTAGAATACTGCAGTATCCAATAGGCCCATTATTTGTGTCTCTCAACTATACTCGCTTTTTATAGGAAGTTTATTATATTGAAGAACAGATTATTCAGGAAACTGATGAGTCCTGTATTCTGGGTGTTGATTCACAAACTTAGTAGTTTTCAACAACTCAGTTGAACTCTGAAACTGGCCCGTATATACTCAGGGCAAGAAGAGACCCAAGAAAGAGGCAGACCACTCCAGATGGCAGGGTTAATAAGCAAGGGAACTTGCACATGAGTCTTCTCTTTGGTGGCTGCCAGACAAATCTCTGCACATGCCTACCAGAATCTTAAAGAGGGATAGGAGGGTGGGGGAGGTAGAAGATGGTAGAAGGGAGATAAATGGTGATGCAAGGAGACTTAACTCAGGGTGGCGAACACACAGTACAATAGACAAATGATGTATTATAGAATTATACACCTGGAACCTATATAATTTTATTGACCAATATCACCCCAATAAGTCCAATTAAAAATAAATTTAAAAAAGAAAATAAGTTCATCTAGAGGCCCTAACAGAGTTCAGTCATGTATACCATATAAATGGTCTCAATGACACCCTACTATCTCAAGACTGTGTTCTTGGGCAATGTCCAGTGCAGGGAAGGCAAGCAAAACAGACATTCTTAGGAGAATAAACAGGGAGAACTTTCAAAGGATTGCCGAAGTCTAGCTCTTGGGTGCCGGGGTCCAGCCCCGGGGGGAATCCAGGGGCCCCACAGGAAGAGATGGCGTCGGCGCGAATCGAGTGAGAGAGCCGAATTCTTTATTTTCTCTTTATTCTCTCATTAGCATTTACTGCCAGGCATCTCTGTCAATGGCTGGTCTAACTTTACTTTTATACATACACACTAAGTTACAATCACATGGTATTCAGAATACATTGATTAATCATTGTTTTTGTTTCACTATGGTTACATTTTCTAGGTAACAGTTAATTCATTTCTATAAACTATAAATCAGGTGGTAAGTCATTCAAAGTACAATTATACAATAACTTGAACAGCAATAACAATATTGGTACAAACTTCCAAAAGGTCAGTACTGATTACTAACTCTACCTTGTCTAAGATTCTATTGTCTAGTCAAATTTTATTTTATTTTATTTTTTATTTTTATTTTTTTTTTCATTTTTCTGAAGCTGGAAACAGGGAGAGACAGTCAGACAGACTCCCGCATGCGCCCGACCGGGATCCACCTGGCACGCCCACTATGGGGCGACGCTCTGCTCACCAGGGGGCGATGCTCTGCCCATCCTGGGTGTCGCCATGTTGTGACCAGAGCCACTCTAGTGCCTGAGGCAGCGGCCACAGAGCCATCCCCAGCGCCCGGGTCATCTTTCCTCCAATGGAGCCTTGGCTGCGGGAGGGGAAGAGAGAGACAGAGAGGAAAGCGCGGCGGAGGGGTGGAGAAGCAAATGGGCGCTTCTCCTGTGTGCCCTGGCCGGGAATTGGACCCGGGTCCTCCGCACGCTAGGCCGACACTCTACTGCTGAGCCAACCGGCCAGGGCTCAAATTTTATTTATTTACTATATTCATACACTAGTTAAGTTCTAACTTTATTCTTTTCAGAGTGTTCCACCACCTGCAGGTCAGGTATGCAAGAAGAAAGGAAAGTTTCTCTACTCTACCACATGAAAAGGCTAGGGAGGAAAAGTGATGAATTAAGTAAAAGCTGAGAGGTGCTCTGTGTATAGTTACTGTTTCCTACCTATTCATAAGTCACAATCTATTCTTTCTAACATGATTAATGAGAAGAAGTTCTCCTACAAACTTAACCCTTTACGGGGGATATTATAGCCAGCCTCTTATATCTATGAGCCCAGTTCAAGGGGCTTACAGGCATTTCTGTGGAACTCACACCCTCTGTCTCATTTCCAAAGAAATTACTACGAATCTACAGGGAAAGCACAGTACTATTATCTCTGTGCCATAAATGATAGCACACACCCAGAAAAAGGGGGGATATAAGGCCAGATTAATACAAAAAGGTCAAAGGGGGAAGTATCATTGTGCCTTTCCTTTGCGGTGACTTTGTCAACCCGCAGCCATTGGCAGCCATTGGTCTTCACTGCAGTGACTTTGTCAACCAGCAGCCGTTGGTCTTCTCTGCTGTAACTTTGTCAATCAGCAATTTTTGATCTTCTCCTGCTGTGACCTTGTCAGCCAGCAGTTGTGGGTCTTCTCCTGCTGTGACCTTGTCAGCCAGCAGTCGTTGATCGGCTCCCGACACTTGGGTCAACCAATGATCACATTCATTTCATGTCTTCTTCCAACAAGAGAAATGTTAGTGAGACAAGTACAGCCTCTACTGCTGCCATTAATCGTAAGGTCATTCATAATCCTCCTTCTTCTTCAATAGCTATTTTTTGATTTCCATACTTTGTGCTGGCACCTCTACAGGGTAGATTCACAAAGTGTAAGCAGTCAGGACAGATGCCAGATACATCTAAGGCCTCTTCCTTAAAGATTATACAAAGAGTCCATAATCTCTAAGCGAGTATGGCCACTATGTTGTAACAAGGGTCTAATGGGTGGCCTGTGCAGGTTTACCGGGTTCAGAGGAATAGATATATATTCAGATATTCCCATCCTAAGCCTCACTCCATCCTATTAAAGACTAAACTTTGGCATAGGTCTGACAGCTCTGAGAATCAAATCTTCTCTGACTCTTTGCCACTCTTATGATAAATTCTGTTCTTCTCATCTATCTGATCCTGATGCAGAGACTATGAATGTTATATTCTGCCTTGGATCAGCAATGAGTCACCGTCATTGTCCATAAATCCATGAATCAAATACACTCGGCAACAGCTTACCAATTCTTTAGTCCCCACAGTTATCTTTCCAACATACTTCTCAGGCTCCAGAGGGACTGAGCATCAGCCAGGGCATCCCCTCTACCACTAACCCACCCCAGTTCACCACTGGTGATTATTTTGACAACATGCCAGGGCTACCTATACTTTATTTTCTACCAAGAATTGCCAGCCAGCTGATAAAAGATCCAGCACTGAAATTCTATTTAACATCTGTTTTGTTTTGTTTTGTTTTTACACCAATTCTGGGGTAAATATTTTGACTTTGGTTTTATGGTAAGAGACTCTGAATGCAGAAGATATATTGGGGACTAATCTCAGCAGAGAGACTATCAGAAAGTAAAGAAGAAAAGATGGAACCCTGTTAAGAACCGACCTTCTGTGTGTAGTTGTCAATGAGCCCTTTGTTGAGCCTATGAGGAGCTGTGAAGCTCAGATTGACCTCCAAAGTAGCCTCAAGTTGAAGCAAGATAGGCGAGACAGTCTATTTCTTTATCAACAAGTCAGTATCACTGTGCTGCCCTCTTCCAGGTCTTAAAATGTTGGATGATGCTTGCTTTTCTGCCTCTGAAAGCAGTTCCCTGAGAAGAACACAGCAGTGACCTTTCAGCAGCCAATATTCTCAGCTGCTCCTGGATGGCTGCATTGGCAGTGCACACATACAAGTGAAAATTTGATGAGTTTTGAATACACAATGGGAACCATCACCACAATCAAGATAATGAACATATCAGTCAAGCCCAATAGCTTCCACATGCCCCTTTGTAGTTTTCTCTCCTGCCCCTAACCTAACCTCAGGCAATCATTGATAAGATTCTGACTCTATGGATTAGTTTCTATTTACGTAATTTTATGTGAATGGATTGATATAATTTGTACTCTTTTTGTCTTGCTTCTTTTACTCAACATAATTATTGTGAATTTCAACGATTTTGTTGTATTTACCCATAATTTATTCTCTTTTTGCATGAGTATATCACTTTTTTTAAAATCCATTTCTCACTGACAGACATGTGGGTTGTTGCCAATTCTTGGCTATTACAAATAGTACTACTACAGACATTCAAATACATGTTGTTGTGTAAATGCAGGCTTTCTTTTCCCTTAAATAAAAACATAGGAGTGGAATGACTGGGTCACATGCTAGGTGAAAAATTTTGAAACTTTTGTAAAATTGCCAAACTATTTTCCAAAGTAGTTATATTATTTTACCTTATCACCTGCAGTGTATAAGAACTACTTGCTTGGCATCTTCAACAAGACTTGGTAGAATTCTCAATTTTAACCATTCTACAATGTAGTAGTATATTATTATGGTTTTAATTTGCACTTCCCTAATGATTAATGATGTTGAGTATTTTTTCAGGTATTTATTTGCCATAAAAAAGATAGCACTAGGGGTGGGGGTGGGGGCGGCAAGATGGTGATGCAGTAGGCAGACATACCAACTTCCACCTCCCAGAAATAGAATGGATTACAACTTACTTTTAAGAACCATCATCTGGAAAAACCAACTTTGAACTAAACTAAGAGGACCCTTTAACCAAGGAACACTGAAGAAGCCACACTGAGACTGGTAGAAAAAGCAGAAATGCGGAGAGGGCTGCACAGCTCCCAGAAGTGAACAGCAGCCCGGAGGGACTCACATTGTGAGAAGTGAGTTTAGTGGAGAGGAGAGGGTACTGGGCCCCAGGAACAAAGCCCCAGCCTGCAGCCCCAGAGCCTAGAAGAGACGTACAAACATTATTTAGCTGTGAAACAAGCCAGGATACTATTTGTGAGAAAGAGACAGATTTCACAGACCCAGGATTATTCTTAAAGGAACTGTGTAGAAAACCTCTTTACAACCACTTACATGGGACTCTGGGGGACAGGAAAGAGAAGAGAACCGGAGCAGCAGGAAGAGAGTATAATCTAGGAGGCACAGGGAGAAACACTTTGAGAGGCAGCCACCCTAACCTCTGGGCTGAATCACTCCCCAAGTTTAAAGTAAATATTTCCCCCAAAACCAGCAATACCAGCAAAGGGAAGCAGAACATCAGCCAAACAAGCTCTCCGTGGCACTCAGAGCAGAGTCGCTTAAAAGGAGGGAGCCATCAGGAATACAATATTGAGTGCTAAGGTCTGAACTGCATCGCCCCCACCCACACTGCTGAGGGCTTGCTGGAGGACAGGCAGTGGCAGGATACAGAAGCATGGCCCCATTGGCAGGGGTGGAAGCCAGGCCAGCCATGACTGAGGCCTGGCATGAGCTTAGTTCCACTTGGAAGGGGTGGAAGGGGCGCACAAAAGCAGTCTGACTCGGCTGCGGGCCAGGTGAGCAAGAGCAGTCTCGCCTGCAGTCCCACCCTGCAGGAGCAAAGCAAAAGCCATAAAACAGTGATCACCTAGTGGTGGAATGCGGGTGCATAGCCCCATCCCCAGAGCCAAGGCTTGCAGCCTAGTGTGCAAGTTTGGCCCCACCAGCATAGGCGGGGTGAAAGCTGTGGAAACAGTGGAGACCTGCAGCTGAGCATAGGTGCGCCACCCTGCCCGTGGTGCCGAAGCTTGTGGCCTGGTGCAGTGCATGGCCCCACCTGTAGGGGCGGGCAAAAGCCAAGGCCAGCCAGGGCTTGTAGCCCCAGCACATGAACACAACCCCACCTGTGGAGCAGAGGCTAAAACCACAGCAACTGCCTCAGCGGGCTGGTGCTGGCAACACCTATACCTGAACGCCTGAGCCAACAGCAGAGGGGGTAGTGGGCCTGTAGACAGACTACACCTAGGGAACACCCACTGGACTTCTGTGGCCACACCCTTCTTATACACAGACAAAATGGGAAGGCAGAGAAATGCAACCCAAATGAATCAAGAGAAATCCTCAGAAAAAGAATTGAATGAGTCAGATATAACCAAGTTACTGGATGCAGAGTTTAAAATAATGATTGTTAGGATGCTCAAAGATCTTAGAACAACAATTGATGGAAATAACGAGCACATAAATAAAGAGAGAGCAAGTATTAAAAAGGACATTGAAATAATAAAAAAGAATCAGTCAGAAATGACAAATACAATATCAGAAATGAAGACCACAATACAAGGAATTAAAAGCAGGATGGATGAAGCAGAGGATTGAATCAGCGAGTTAGAGGACAAGATAAAAGAAGGCATGGAAGCAGAGGAATAAAAAGAAAAGACACTCAAAAAGTCTGAGGAAACTCTGAGAGAGCTCTGTGACAACATGAAGAGAAATAATATCTGCATCATAGGGGTTTCTGAAGAAGAACAGAAAGAACTAGGGATAGAGATCTTGTTCGAAGAAATCATAGCTGAAAACTTCCCTAAATTGATGCAGGGAAAAGTCATACAGGTTCAAGAAGCACAGAGAATTCTTTTAAAGAGAAACCCAAAGAAATCTACACCAAGGCACATCATAATCAAGATACCAAAGTTAAGAGATAAAGAAATAACACCAAAAACTGTAAGAGAAAAGCAGTCTATTACTTACAGACGAACCCCCATAAGGATGACATCTGACTTCTGAACAGAAACACTTGAGTCCAGAAGGGAATGGCAAGAAATATTCAAAGTAATGCAGAACAAGAGCCTACAACCAAGACTTCTTTATACAGCAAGGCTATCATTTAAAATTGAAGAAAAAATAAAAAGCTTCCCCGACAAAAAACAAACAAACAAACAAGCAAACTCAAGGAATTCATTACGACCAAACCAATACTGCAAGAAATGGTAAGGGGCCTGTTGTAAACAGAACAAAGGGGAAAAGGAATATAGTAAAAGAGGAATGTAGCTTTAAAGAACAAAATGGCAATAAACAACTACATATCAAGAATAACCTTAAATGTAAATGTATTAAATGATCCAATCAAAAGACATAAGAAAGCTGCATGGATAAGAAAACAGGACTCATAGATATTTTGTCTACAAGAGAAACACCTCAAAACAAAAGATGCACATAGACTGAAAGTAAAAGGTTGGAAAAAAATATTTCATGCAAATGGAAATGAAAAAAAAAGCTAGGGTAGCAATACTTATATCTGACAAAATAGACTTTAGAACAAAGGCTATAGTAAGAGATAAATAAGGTCTCTACATAATGATAAAGGAAGCAATCCAATAGGAAGATATAACCATTATAAATATCTATGCACCTGGCCCTGGCTGGTTGGCTCAGGGGTAGAGTGTTGGCCTGGCGTGCAGGAGTCCCGGGTTCAATTCCCAGCCAGGGCACACAGGAGAAGCGCCCATCTGCTTCTCCACCCCTCCCCCTCTCCTTCCTCTCTGTCTCTCTCTTCCTCTCCCGCAGCTGAGGCTCCATTGGAGCAAAGATGGCTGGGCACTGAAGATGGCTCTGTGGCCTCTGCCTCAGGTGCTAGGATGGCTCTGGATGCAACAGAGTGACGCCCCAGAGGGGCAGAGCATCACCCCCTGGTGGGCATGCCGGGTGGATCCCTGTCAGGCACATTCGGGATTCTGTCTGACTGCCTCTCCGTTTCCAGCTTTAGAAAAATGCAAAAAAGGAAAAAAATATATATCTATGTACCTAATATAGGAGCACCTAAATATATAAAGCAGACTTTGATAGATATAAAGGGCGAGATCAACAGCAATACTATAATAGTAGGGGATTTCAATACCCTACTAACATCACTAGATAGATCCTTAAGAAAGAAAATTAACAAAGAAACAGCAGACTTAAAGGACACACTAGATCAACTGGATTTAATAGAGATCTTTAGAACCTTTCACCCTAAAGCAGCAGAATATACATTCTTTTCAAGTGCTCATGGTACGTTCCTTAGGATATATCATATGTTAGGACACAAAAGCAGTCTCAACAAATTTAAAAAGATTAAAATCATACCATGCATCTTCTCTGATCACAATGGCATGAAACTAGAAATCAATCACAACAGAAAAACTGAAAAACACTTCAACACTTGGAAACTAAATAGCATGTTATTAAATAACAAATGGGTTAACTATGATATCAAAGCTTTATAGAAGAAATAAAAAAATCCTAGAAACAAATGATAATGAGCATACAACAACTCAAAATTTATGGGACACAGCAAAAGCAGTCCTGAGAGGGAAGTTTATAACATTACAGGAATACCTTAAGAAGCTAGAAAAAGCTCAAATAAACAACTTAACCCTGCATCTTAAAGAACTAGAATAAGAATACCAAGAAAAGCCCAAAGGTAGTAGAAGGAAGAAAATAACCATCAGAGCAAATATAAATAACATAGAGGCTAAAAAAAAAAAAATACAGAGAATCAATGAAACCAAGACCTGATTCTTTGAAAAGGTAAAGAAGATTGATTAACCTTTAACTGGACTCACCAAGAAAAAAAGAGAGAGGACTCAAATAAATAAAATTAGAAATGAGAGTGGAGAAATAACAACTGACACAACAGAAATACAAAAGGTTGTAAAAAAAATACTATGAAGAACTGTATGCCAAAAAATTAGACAACCTAGGTGAAATGGACAAATGCCTCGAAACATAATCTTTCAAAAATCAATCTGGAAGAATCAGAAAACCTAAACAGACCGATTACAACAAATGAGATCAAAACAGTTATCAAAAAATTCCCCAACAAACAAAAGCCCTGGGCTAGATGGCTTCACTGGTGAATTCTACCAAAGATTCAAAGAACTAACTCCTATTCTTCTCAAGCTATTTCAAAAAATTCAAGAGGAAGGAAGACATTCAAGTTCCTTTTATGAGGCGAGCATAATTCTGGTTTTAAAACCAGGCAAAGACAACACAAAGAAAGAAAATTATAGGCCAAAATTCCTGATGAATTTAGATGCTAAAATCCTCACCAAAATATTTGCAAAATGGATACAGCAATATATGAAAAAAAAATCATACATCATGATCAAGTGGGATTTATTCTGGAGAGGCGAGGCTAGTACAATATTCACAATTTAATCAATGTGATTGATCACATAAATAAAAAAGGGAGGAGAAAAACCACATGATAATTTCAATAGATGCAGAAAAAGATTTGATAAAATCTAGCACCCATTCATGATCAAAACTCTCAGCAAAGTGGGAATATAGGGAACATACCTCAACATGATAAAGGCCATCTATGACAAACTCACAACAAACATCATACTCAATGGGCAAAAATGAAAAGCAATCCTCTTAAGATCAGGAACAGGCAGGGGTACCCCCTTTCACCACTCTTATTCAACATAGTTCTGGAAGTCCTAGCCACAACAATCAGACAAGAAGAGGATAATGAGATATCACCTCATATCAGTCAGAATGGCACTCATCAACAAAATAACACAGAATGAATGCTGGCAAGGATTTGGAGAAAGGGGAACCCTCCTGCACTGCTGGTGGGAATGCAGACTGGTGCAGCCACTGTGGAAAACAGTATGGAGATTCCTCAAAAAATTAAAAATGGAACTGCCTTTTGACCCAGCCATCCCACTTTTGGGAATATATCCCAAGAACACCATACCACTGATTCAAAAAAAGAAATGCACTCCCATGTTTATGGCAGCATTGTTTACAATAGCAAGGATCTGGAAACAGCCCATATGTTCTTCAGTGAACAAGTAGATTAAAAAGCAGTGGTATATATACACAATGGAATGTTATGGGGCCATGAAAAAGAAGAAAATCTTACTTTTTGCGACAACATGAATGGACCTGGAAACTATTATGTTAAGTTAAATAAGCCAGGCAGAAAAAGAAAAATATCATATGACCTCACTCATTTGAGAAATCCAATGAATAATGTGAACTGAGGAACAGAATTGAGACAGAGAAGGGATCAAAGGAATCAGAGGAAAAGTGGACAGAGGGAAAGGGGAAGATAGGATGGTTTAAACCTGAAGGGAAGGAGGGAGGGTGTTGGGTGGGGGGAGATGTTGAGGGGAATACGGGGGAGGGGGGCTGCATTCGGGTCGACACTAGAATCTATGTAAACAAAATAAATTAAAATCAATAAAGAAAAGAAGATAGCACCTGAAAACTGGTCAGAACATTATATAAATATATACATTTAGGAAAACACTCTAAATCTTTTTCCTATTTTGATGGACTGTTTGTCTTATTGAATTATAATAGGCCTCTATGTATTCTAGATAAAACTACTTAGTTGGGTCAATATTTTGCAAATATTTTCTCCTAATGATGCCTTTGCCTTTTCATTTTCAAACAGAATCCTATAAAGTATAAAAGTATTTAATTTTGATCAAGTCTAATATATTGCCTTTTAAAGGCAGTTTGTATCATGTTTAAGAAATCTTTCCCAAACCCAAAGTCCCCATTTCTTGCTGGTTTTGTCTACAAATTCTATAGTTTTTAATCATTTTTAGAACAGTGATCCATTTTAGGTTATGTTTATACAAATTTTACAGTAGGGTTGAGAATTAATATTTTACTATGGCTATGAAGTAGGCCTAGTACCATTTGTTGGGGAAAAAAAAGTCCTTCCCCACTCAGTTACCTTGGCACTTTTTTTTTTTTAACAGTTGATAATTTTTGACTGGTTGCCATAGACTTTGAATTTCAATTCCTGAGTGTTAATCCTAATCCAGAGGGATGTGAAACATTGAAGACACGAACAAAATCCATCGATTACACACCAAAGCTTTATTGTCTAGCTTGGCCAAGCGGCGGCTCCTCCAACAGTGGTCTGAGGGAGCGTGCGTCGGCCCTTTGTTCTACTTAGTTTCTATAGTTTTGTAAGTACAGAAGCAAAAATTGTAATTAGGAGCCCCTTACCACTATTGGTTATAGTCATATGCCCTTTAACATGATAGGACCACGTTCAATTTGCAAGCCATACATTATTTTGGAGAAAACAAAATTTACTAGTCAACACAATGGCAGAAAGATATCTTTATACATATTAAAAGGCATTCCCATATTATCTAGTGTTCATCTGCTATTTCTCTGTCCAGAGTCACATGTGTTAACTACAGGCATTTACATAGGAGAGGTAGTTTCCATGGGGACAAATACATGCAAATGGTTCATTGCTATAAGAAAAGGTTTATTTTGGCTTTTCTCTCCCTGCACCTGGCTAGCCATTCACCCCTTTCCCCACAGGTGTGGTGGAATGTCTGGGGATCCATGTTTTCCTCCCCTTTGCATTTACAATACAATGCCAAGGGCCATCCTGGTCATGCCAATCACACAGTACAGAGACTATTCTCACAATTTCTCTGCACACCTTAACCTAAATTAATAAAATGTTCTCCAAGCCTCTTAAAATATTAATATTAATTCTGTAGTTTTTGATACCTTACAACACCTGCGGGTGAGGTGACGCAGTGACTCCTCACTGAGTGATGTATATTTTTGTATTATTCTTAATTATTTTTTAGCTTTGTTTTTTTTTTTTTTTTTTTTTTTTTGCATTTTTCTGAAGCTGGAAACAGGGAGAGACAGTCAGACAGACTCCCGCATGTGCCCGACCGGGATCCACCCGGCACACCCACCAGGGGGCGACGCTCTTGGGCGACGCTCTGCCCAACAGGGGGCCATGCTCTGCTCATCCTGAGCATCGCCATGTTGTGACCAGAGCCACTCTAGCGCCTGAGGCAGAGGCCACAGAGCCATACCCAGCGCCCGGGCCATTTTTGCTCCAATAGAGCCTTGGCTGCGGGAGGGGAAGAGAGAGACATAAAGGAAGGCGCAGCGGAGGGGTGGAGAAGCAAATGGGCGCTTCTCCTGTGTGCCCTGGCCAGGAATCGAACCCAGGTCCTCCGCACGCTAGGCCAATGCTCTACCGCTGAGCCAACCGGCCAGGGCCTTTAGCTTTGTTCTTGAACATAGTTAAGTTACTGGGAAAATGATCCTTCCAAGTCTTACTTATACTTTGCTATAGGACCAGAGAAACCTTTAGTTTAGGGCTATTTTCCCCTTCCCTCCTCTTCACCCTACTCTCCTCTTATTCTTTGCTGTCACTCTCTTTCTCTCTTTTTTTTTCTCCTCTTGTCTTCTGCTCTGTGAACTCTTAGTTTTTTTGACCTCGTGGACTTTTGCTTCTATCTTTTCTCAAGAAGATCACCAGTCTTCACCTTGGATCCCCTCCCTGCCTAGCAGTCAGTAAACTGAGGTCATTGTAAGCGTCACCCCATTTCTCTCTCCTCTCTCAGTGATCTTGCACTGCCTGATGTCCAAAGTCTGAAAAACTTGTCAAAGATATAAATATTTTCAGATGAGAAGGTGTTGGGCAGATAAAATATATTATGCTGACTTTGTTAAAGATGGTGCTGCCCACGTAGAGACCCGTCACCCAGGTGATATTAATGTGTGTCTCTGTGGGCTGTGGGCAGGCAGGATCCTTGTAGCCTGGGGCTTGGTTTTGGGATTAAACCTTTCCCACCCTTTTTGATGTGGGGTGGTACAATCCCATCATGCTTCAGATAAGTGACTTTGTATTAGAGACTTCCCTATTTTGTATATTGGATTAAGGGTTTTGATTTCTACACTATAGAATGGGGGCAAAAGGAGAGCTTGCTCTCTCGGTTCCTGAGATTATCATTAGAGGAGAGAGCAGAGAGGGGAGAGGAGAGAGGCCATGTGGAGGAGGCCAGGAGAAGCAGCCAAGATGGTGGAGTGCTGAGTGAGAGGCCAGTTAGTGCAGAGTTTGTGCAGAGTGAAGGAAGGAGATAGGGAACAGAGGTGAATAAGTCTGGTGAGCTAGAAACCTTTGATTCTAGGAAACTCGGATAAGTCAGTAGCTTTGTGAGCACTGAATGTGAGTGGGTTTTGGAGCCCAGTGTGTGTTTTTACTTGCCCACTGGGTGCAAGCTAGGATTAAAGATGATGGCCCATCAGCCTTTGGCTCTGCTGTTTCTTTGCCGACTGTCCGAATTGAGTGCGAACCTGCATGGGCCAGGCTGCTGTGATGGTGGCCTTGAATACTGGCTTTACAGAAGGTAACCCTGGCTCCTATTACTTCCTCTTGGTCAGAATGAGAAATCTACTATAGGCTCTTAACAATATAAAAGGAAATCTTACCATTCCAAGTCAGGTGGTTCAATTTCTTCAAGGTGATAGTTGGAAAAAGTAATGAGCCAGAGAAAAATATGTTGAGAAACTTGCTTAAAATACATTCTCATGTCTTACCCTAGAATTTCAAATAAGTAGATTTGCAGTGAAATTGGTTAAAAGACCCTAAAGTGAGAGACTTGCTTTTATGACTATTTTTCCAGTTTAAACTGAGCAAAAATGACTCAGCTCATGCACGAGGCAGGGAGGGCAGAGACTTTGGCAGTATTTCTGTGGTTACTCTTTTGATAATTATTCTGATTACAGTGTGAATGGAAAAGGGGCCACATGCTGAACCTGACAAGCTCAGAAAAAGCCTGCGTGGTGGCCTTGCAAACCCAGAGACCTAAAGTGACCACACAGGATGGTCTGAAATTAAACTTTTTAACTAAAAGCAGTACATGGTGAGTAGTCATGTCCTAGGGTGGTATTTTTCTCTAACAAAGGTCTAGGCTTAACTCTCTAACAGGCTTAACTGAGCTTGTATAATGTCTTTTTGCTTCTATAATAAAGTACCTGATAACATACCTTTAAAATGTAAGAGTGATTTTCCTTTCCTGCCCCCTTCAGGGCACAGCCAACCCAGGAGCAGGAACCACAAATCTCATTGTTATTATCATGTTAATTGTTAACTGTTAATTATCTTATACCAGTCTCTGTAAAAAAGTATGTATCCATATATTTTGCTTCTTATCCAATCCCAAAAAGCCCCTCACCCTTTGCTTCCTCCCACCTTCCCTAATCTATTACCGATGAATTTCATGTAACACCCTTATGTTTTCCTCTTTGGTTCTGATGTATAAAATAAGTGGTGAAACTGCCATTTTCCAGTGCATTTTCACAAATCCATTGAGATTTTGCTTCTTGAAAACTGTCAATATTTTGGCTCAAATAAACTCATTAAAATTCTTACAGGTTTAGGTATTTCTTTCATTGACAATATATATTCCCATTTGTCACTCCAATCCTGAGTGACTTCTTACCCAGATGTTGGAGGCTCTCCATAACCTAGTTGACTGAAAAGAGGCCTTTGTATGCAATCTAGATATTCTCTGTGTTTGCTCCATTTTGCAGCCTCCGCTTTTACATTGTCATTATGATCCCACCTGCTATCTTCCAGAAATTTTTCAAAAGCTCTTAGCTGCTAATGACCTTTGTCTCATTCTCAGATTGCTATGAATCTATTTCTTTATAAATATTTAATTGTCATTTTAATTGAATTTGTTAGGAAATGGAGTAAAAATAGACTCAATTCACTATCTTCAACTGCAAGACACAAGAAATTTAAATAGCTTTAGAAGTAATATCTTAAGTAATTGGTCTCTTATTATTTGAATGAGGAATTTCTGTTTCTACCAAGGCAATAATACTTCTATAGTCTTATTAATAATAATTGCATAATCTATAGTTATGAATCATTTTCTAACATTTTATATTCATCACTTGATTTTATCATTAGAGCATTTCTTATACAAAGATCAGTATTTTTGGTCTATTTTACTAAGGTCCATTAAATGACTTATGGAAAGTCACACACAAGGAAGGATAATATTCAAAGTTTCTAATTTTCATTTCCCTAAGGTTCACTAATATTTGTTTTTGCTTGTTGTTTTTTAAATTATATTAATTATTGAAACATTTACTGCTACTAAAGTCCACATTACTGCACAATTTTGATGGTTAATAAAATTAAATAATTTTATTTAAATCCTCTTGATATTAATAGCCTAGCATGCTGCATTATCGTGATTACCATATGTTAGATATTAGAGTAGATGATTTCCATAATATAACATTTAGTCTTCACGAGAATACCATAAAGACTGAATTATTACTCTTGAAATTTTACTCATGGATAAAGTGAGGTACAACATAATTCAGGCCACACAGTTAGAAATTATAAGCACTCAGACCCCAATCTGTGAAGCTTCCTCCAAAATCTGTATGTAATCTAAAGAATCATTCTAGGTGATCAGTTTAATATAATAAATGCTGTTAGAAGATATTTACGTTGACTTCACAAAAATGCAATTTCAAAATTTTCTGATTGCTGTCTTAAATGCCATTAACTGGATGATTTTTGCACCCACTGTTACTTGTAGTCATCTTGTCACTTGGGATTTGAGTATTAGGTTTGAATATTAATCTCCATTACCAGTCAAGACCCATCCTATTAGAATTGCAAATTAACTCAGCAATAAAAACAAAATATAGAAGTCTATCTGGGAAGTCTATTTTGATATTTTATGGCTTTAGACTGACAGCTGTCAGAGGGGAGGCAGGGTGGGGGACTAGATGAAAAAAGGTGAAGGAATTAGCCAATAAATATGTATACATAGCACAGAGACACAGAAAATGATAGCCAGAGGAAAAGGCGGTGGGGGGTAGGCGGAGGTGGGCAAAGGGAGGGAAATGGGGATGGGAAGAGACATTGCTTGAGACAATGCGTGCACAAATGCAACGTGAAGTAATGTTTTATTGAATTGTACACTTGAAACCTGTATGGTATGCAAATCAAAGTGGTCTTGTATTTAATATGATTATTTACCTTACTCTTGATACTGACTTTAACTCCCCTTTTAAATCGGGTTTTACTCTATAACTGTAACGCGTCTGGTGGAGTAGTTAACAAGTGACATTATGAAGACCAACTTTAAGGAATCATTTAAATTTTAATAGAGACCTTAACTAAACTCTTGGTTAAGGGCAGATCCAGTCTTGGATAGATTTATAGAACTGGCACAACAAAGTATTTGTGGAGCCTCCAGTTAATGAGTAAAATGAATAACAGTACACTGACTACATTGACTCTTGAAAGAACATTACAGGAGATAAAAATAGCTGTATTATGCCTGACCAGTTGGTGGCGCGGTGGATAGAGCATCAGACTGGGTCACAGAGGACCTAGGTTCAAAACCCTGATGTCACCAGCTTGAGTGAGGGCTCATCTGATTTGAGCAAGGCTCACCAGCTTGAGCCCAAACTCGCTGGCTTGAGCAAGGGGTCACTTGGTCTGTTGTAGTCTCCCCCCCTCCCCCCCCCATCAAGGCACATATGAGAAAGCAATCAATGAGCAACTAAGGTGCCATAACAAAGAATTGATGCTTCTCATCTTTTCCTTCCTATCTCTGTCCCTATCTGTCCCTCTCTCTGTCTCTGTCACACATACACACACACACACACACACACAAAAGCCCTATTATAGAAGAAAAGCTAACTATTTGTATGCTTACTATATCCAGAATTATCTAGAGAAAGCAACCTTCATAAATCACTAATATTATAAAATAAACAAGCACTGGAGATAAGGAAATGTTGAAGAAAAAAATAAATGAGAAATGGAAAATTCCCTTATATTCCTTTTGTATCTCAAACATGTGCTGGTTGTCTAGAGCTAACCCATTTCAAGAAGGATATTATCTAATAAAACAGAGATTGATAGAAGAAAGAGCAGGAGAGGATTCTTATCCAGTATTAGAAGAGATTTTTCCATAATCTTAAAACAGTAAAAGATCATCTATGGTCAGCATACCTCTATACCCCTACACAGTGAGCATCTTGGACACTTTTACACCAGCAAAGGCAGCACCTAGCATTGTTGGCAGGTAGCTGACATGAGATAGGAATTCAATAACAATTGTGGAGTAAATAAGTTTGTATGACTGATTGTTAAATTAAATTAGTGTGGTATAATATATTAAGAAATGTGTGTTTTACAAGTTATTGATGAGAAAAGCATATTACTTTATAATCTGGGTTATTACTCCTTCTATTTTCCTTTTCTACTGCTTTTATTCTCGTGAGCTATATAGCTTCAAATAGCCTGTGAATGTGTTTCCACCAGCCTATTTACAAGTATAGTCTGGTAAGACATAAATGTTTCCAAGGTCACCCATCTCATTAACTTGGTTCTTAAACAACAAAATACCGAGGCATCTGTTTGTCACTTAATGTTACTATAACATAGTTTTGGCAACAGCAAGAGGTAATTTTTCCAAGAATTAATGGAGAACTAAACTTATAATATTCTGGATTTTATAAGATAACACAGACCTTCAAAACAATAATAATTTTTTATTTAAAAACTAAAAATAATGCTATTATAAGTGGTTAGAAAGTTAAGGTATGCAATTTAATTATTGGCTCATATTTTCTCCGTTTAGTTTCATAGTTAACTAGTGATCTTTATGTTTGAGATGATCTTTTAATCCAACATTTGAATAGAGAAAAGAGGACTGAACTCTGAGTCAGCATATGGAAATATGCCCTTAGGTAATTATCATCGATAAAATAAAACAGGAAATTGGATTATAGCACCTCTCATCTCCATCCAGAAAAAGTTAGTTATATAATATAAATAGTACAATTAATATAGTACCTGATAATCAACAAGCTGACTATGGAAAATAAATAAATCTAGAAGAATGGAAACTGACCAGGAGTCTTAGGGCCAGTTCCATCCTGTGCTCTTAATATTACCTTTGAAATCCTCCGAGCTATCTGGACTTCCGTTTTGTCATCTGTAAGATGACCAAACATTTTGGTCTCTGACCTCTAAACTCCCTTCTAGCTCTCTACATCATGTTCATATCATTTATTTCTAGACACTGAGTTTCTTCTCTCAGATTGAATCTTTTAGTGTTTATACAAGGTAAAATTCGTAAGTAGTTTTGAAATCAGAAATGATTTAGAAAGCAAAATTGTCAACTAGCTCACATCTTGAGCCAGAACAGGCATCCAGCAGATGGCACTATGCTATCATCATGGCACCGGCCAGCCCTTCCGTGTGGGCGCTGTTCTCTCAAGCACCGACCTTAATCATTTGTGGTCATTAAGAGGGCCACGTTATTATTTTTTTCTTTCTGATTACAAGATGAGCCTGAAACATTCTAATTTGAATAATTATGCTCCATTTAATTCTCCTGTCTGTCGCCAGGTAGATAAAAGCTAAACAGAGAGTTTGTTCCTTCTAAAACTTGAGTAAATAACAAGGTCAGAGGTAATGACGTTATCTTTCCCCTTATGGAAAGGTGATTGAATCCCACCTTCTCAGAAGACTGCTGCGTCCAACAATGAGACTGAAGTCTGCGAAGGCATGAACCATGCCTGTTCATCTCTGTATCCTTCTGTCCTTGCTTATTAGGAGGTGCTTCATAAGTCTGTTGATCCGGTTAGCAACAGAACGTAAACCACTGTGCATAGGATGTGGAAGAATAGAAACTTTTCTAAAGTAAGTAGGAGGCAGAGTGGTCATCTGAGAATGAAGATGAGGGTGGAGGTGTTAGAAGTTCAGAGGTCAGAGAAGTTGTGAAACGTTTTCTAGGAGACTGGGAGAACAAATGAACTACACTAGAATTATATGGTTTGATTACAGGCCGGGATTAAGGATAAGATGAAGCTTTTGGTTCTGATTTAAAATAAGAACAATAGTTGTGAATTTATTTCCAGCTACATTTAAAAGCATGGCATAGGCAGAAAGTTGGATATAGTCACAGTTGAGATTTTTCAGGCAGGATTCAGGGAGCAGAAAGCTTATATGTAAGAGAATGATTGTAATGATTGATTGACCATATAATATAAGGTGAGTAAAGAGGAGATAGAGAATGTCAAAGAATAAAAATGAGAAAGTATCAGTGAATTGGAAGTCCTGGTCAGGTTGGAGGATTGTTAAAGGGCTAGATGAATCAGCTGAAATTATTGGTGGTGGTGGTCTGTGAGAGGTGTATATAACTGAAATTATGAAGAGATTGCAGTTATTGGCAATGCCAAGTTCTAGGCTCTGACCACTAGTTAGAGAAGATGAAGGCAGGATTATTGAAGGACAGAAGTCCTAGAAAGTAAGAGGTCATGGTGTTGGTATTATTATCTGGATGTGTCTTGAAAGTAACAGGAATAAAGTCAGGAGTAGTGTTAGGGTGACAGTGAGTAAAAATATAAACCATCAGGAAAGAAAGACAAGTAAGACAAAGGCCTCTTAGATGATAACAACAATGCCAATGATACATTTTAATGAGATGATACTCAAATATAAAGGATTTTAGGGAAGAGGTATGGAAAATGAGTAATAATAGAGCTCTCTCCTCAGTACCAAAAACCAGTTAGAATCTTTGTAATGAGGGAAGAACTTGTCGACTAATAGGCTGAACTAAAGGAGACCGAGCAAGGACATCTGCCCAAAAGCAATCTCAGTAGATATTACCCGTGGGCCATTCAATTTTTCCAGAGGAAAATATTTTAATATCCTAACTAAGGGAAACAGTGAAAGGGATATTAAGTATATAACCTTCCATCTAATTTCTGTTTGTAGTAAGATATATTAGTCTTCATCTTTCACTCTGTCCTCATTCTTTCTTGTTCTAATTAGGTAGAGTAAGCCTTTGTCATTGTGGGAGAGAGAGTAGCTGTCTACAGCAGAGGTGAAGAGAAATTTCTAACAAGTTTAGGGACCTCTTAAGAAGATGCACAGCAAATATCTTAGCTTTTGTCCCACCTCTTGCCCCGGAACCGGAGATTTCCAGAGCTTCTAGTTCTTTAGCCTGTCTGGGCTCTGCCTTATAATTTATCTTGTTGCTATATACCATTATCTTTTGCGGACTCTGGATTTTAGCTTCCTATATGCTGTGAAGTCTCTTATTGCTTACACATCTGCTTCTCAATTGCTAAAATTTTATTGGTGTTTCTCATTTGCTATGGTCTCTTTTCCTGTGCTATTTATTTTACTTGTGGTTTATTCTTTTATTATTATTATTATTATTCCTGTGCTTTTTTTTTAGTGGAATATTTTAATAAAGTAGAAATCTGCACATGTGTTTAAATTCCCTTCTTAGTCATATCCCTTCCCCCTAATAATAAAGAAGCATCTGAATTTTAATGTAACCCTTGCTAGGGTTCCCTTGGGAGAAAATATGGCCTGGGGTTAATGCTCCTATGGTTATATCATCAGTGGTGATTTAGTTGCTGCTGCTATAGAAACTACAGCTAGAATCAAGAAGACAGTTCTGTGGATTCTGCCATTATCTCAAAGGAAAGGTAATTTATACTTTTGTCCTAGTTAATTCCATGTGAGAAATGTCATTATCAACATTTTACAGGGTTGCCATCAGACAACTTTGCATAGGATAATTCAACAAGTTTGCTAAGTCAAGTAAAACACATGAGTGTCCAGTCTCTTGGAATCCAGAGACCATCACCGTGCTTAGCTAGGAGAAGTTGTCTGGGCTATGTTATAATTTAATGAATTTGCATAAAAATATGGTTACTGCAATTTTGTGCCACAAGATAGTTTCATTACATTTAGCATATTTTTATCTTGTAATATATACATAGCATATTTATATCTTATAATAAGGATATTGGAATTTAAATATTAAGTATTATAAAATATTAAAATATTATGTGACATCACACTAATGATTTCAAACCTTCTGAGTACCTGTAGAAACAAACTCCTTGCGTAATAATTTTTAGATCGTTTGCTGCAATGTCCTTTGGGCATGTGGGTGGTGACCAGGAATGGGGAATGCGACAATGGTCAGAAGGAAAGTGGAGAAGGAACCTTGACCGTGGACTGCATGACTAATTATTCCTGTGCATCATAACCAGCCACACAAACTCCAATTCACTTTAGGGTAAGAGGCCAAAATTAAATATAATAGAAGACATTCCTTAGCCTCAAAAGGAGTGAATTACCACCTGACCAGTGGTGGTACAGTGAATAACGCAACGACCTGGAATACTGAGGTTGCCGGTTCAAGACCGCAGGCTTGCCTAGTCAAGGCACATGCAGAAAGCCAATGTGAGTTGATGCTTTCTGATCCTCCCTCCTGCCTGTTCTCTGCCTTTCTCTTTCTCTCTCTCTCTCTTCTCCTCTCTCTCTAATCAATAAATAAAATCTTTTAAAAAGTGAACTATCTTAAAACCAATGTATGTATTTGAATATTTAAAGTAAATTTCCTGACAGAGGCAAGAACAATGTGGTGCCATAATTCAGCAGATGAGAGTTAAGAATCCTTGGGCAAATGGCCCTGACTCCTTTCATAAAGTGCATTTACATGCTTGTGTATTCCACCTGTGACTCCCTGTCAAATCTATCACATCCTGAAGGGCATCACGAAACAAATGCTCTTCTTCTAATGAGTTTTGCACCTGTTTCCCTGCTAACATCCTTTCCTCATCAACAAGAACAACACATTTGTTTTTTAAAATAGATTTGAATTAAAATTCCAAAAGAAAAGTGGGTAGTGAATATCTGGTAAGGTAAATAATTTGATTATACATCAAAATAATGAAACTTCAGCCAACTTCACTGGAGTTTGAAGGATTAATTTTACTGAAAAAATATAGGAGAAAGAAAAATTGGCAACTATAAGTTAAAATGGCAAGATTAATCCTTACTAAAGCAAAAAGTAGAATGATTACACTGGGGAACAAAATTTTTGTTGCATCCACAAAAACACTTGTTCTTACCTAATTCGAGTGTGCTGATTTCAAATCTGACATTAGTTTTTCTCTGTAAGCTACAGGGGGTTCTTTTGCAATTCAAAATTTTAGGTTTTCATCTTATAAAATTTTCAACATTTAGTTTAACATAATGAAGTAGAATGTCTTCTTGGGCATAATCTTTGTGAAAATATAATTTATATAATGCAATAAATACACTAAAAGATATGATTGCATCAGAATTTGTCTACAATTTCAAAATCGAACATATTAAAACAATTACTTTAATCATAAAATTTGTGCAAAACTTATTTAAATTCTATCCAGGCAAAATTTTGCATTTGTAGCTCTTGCATTTGTGTACTTGTTGAGGACAATCTCGTTTGATGCTCTAGCAGTAGTCTGCTCATCACTAACAGCTCCAAGATTTTCGGGAAACTTATCAAGGTGATTGTTCAGGAATTGAATCTGAATGCTCATGTTACTTCCAATTTCGCAGAAAGCCAACAACATCCTTTGAACCAGAAATTCATAGTTTTCTGCTTTTTTGTTGCCAAGGAAGTTCTTTGTAACTGCCACAGAAGACTGCCATGCTGCTTTCTCCTCCTCATTCATCTTCCTGGCAAATTCTTCATCACGTATGAGGGTTCGAATTTGAGGTCCATTGAATACACCTGCTTTTATCTTCTCAAAAGACAAGGCAGGAAAAGCAGAAATAATATGTTGAAAGCATTCACTTTCTCTATTTAAAGCCTGAACAAACTGCTTCATTAAGCCAAGTTTGATGTGAAGTGGGTGAAAAATGATCCTGCCTCAATTAACTACAGGTTCATTCACAATATTTTGCATCCCTACTTCCAGAGCTTCACGTTTCGGCCACTCCTTCTATGTCCAGTGTTTCTCCTGAGCTCGGCTGTCCCACAAACACAGAAAGCAAGAATACTTCATGAAACCTCTCTGTTGTCCTAGCAGGAAATTTACCATTTTAAGATCCACACAAATGATCCAATTTTGCTCCTCATACTTCAAAAGTCGAGGACAATTTTTATGTCATAATCTTCTCACAGATGAGTTGAATAACCAATTGAAAACGCTGCATAAACATTACTGTTGTGTAGAAGAACGCATTTCAGACTCTGTTTAGAGCTCTCAAAAAATAGCGCCATTCTGTTGGACTGTAAGTGGTAACACCTAGCTGGCTGAGAAGACTACTGATATCATGACAGTAAACAAAGTGTTTGTCTTCGGGAAAAAAGTCCACAAAAACTTGTTCATGCTTCCTAAGTTGGGATACTTTAGCTGACCGGTGAAGTACATTCTTTTCTTGAAGCCTGGAGGCTGATAACTCAGCTGCTTTCTTTGATAGACCCAGATCTCTTACTAAGTCTTTCAATTTGGGTTGGCTAAACTGCTGAGGGGTTAATGACTGCTTGGCATCAGAAGAAGACCCTTCAGATTCTACAACCATTTCCTCATACATCTTATCAAAATACACTTGATCACCATGTTCACTTTCTTCATCCTTAGAAGAAATAAAACCATTGAAACCTGGAACTGGGAGTGTCTCAGAGTGTGGGATAGGTTGTATTGCTGAAGGAATGTTAGAATATGCGATCATATGCCATTTTTTCTTGCTGATGCCCTTCGTATGGATCAGACAGAAATAACAATCACTGCTGTGGTCCTTAGGTTCAGCCAAACCATGGGAATACCAAAAGGCATTCCTTTGTGTTTTCCTTTTGTCCAGTCATGAAGCATTTCCTTACAATTATGACACACAATATGAGGACCCCAATTCTTGTCTTGATCGCCAAGGGGAACTTGAAAATAGGCAATATATGCATGTGTCACAAATGATGAAATATTGCACCTTTGATGTTGAAATGTGTAACAGCCACATATATAACAGAAGGTGTCAGGACTATTTTTACATTTATGCCTACTCGAAGAAACCATGATTCAATCTTAAAACAAAATAAGAGGGTGTTTTTATCAGCTAATAATGTTTTAGATTTAAAAAACAACTACAGTGATGTAAAAGTGATGTTTGTAAAACATTAATTGCCTTGTGGTTATGTTCAATCCAAGAGTCGTTGCCCTTTAACTTCAATTTAAGAACTAATGCATGTCATTAACTGTAACAAAAAAATTAAAATTACATAAATACTAGAGCATGCACCAAAAAAATGGATTTTAGATTTGGAATCAGCAATGCAGAGATATATAAAAAAAGTTCTAAAACCTCATGCAACAGAAAATGAAAAAAAATTGTTCCTCTGTTTATCAGATGGAAGCTTTCATATGAGCCAGTGGTATCAATACATACACACACACACACACACACACACACACATATAATAGTCATTAGACTCTGGATTGTGATCTATTTTTACCATTGTTGTTTAGCTTGTACTTCCAATATTTTGAATGTGTAAAGAATATAAAGAGAAGACTAATTTCCAATATGATCAGGCTCATGAGGGAGCTTCATCCACACCTACCCGTCCTTTTATCCCTTAGCCTGGGCCATAACGGTATTTGAAGAGAATCCCCCTCACCCCACTGTGTGTCTGTAATATTTGTTTCTTTGTTTTTCTTTCTTATTTTCACAACATTGTAAAAATTATCTCAGTGAATTACCTGAAAATATTTATTAAATCATTAAGGTAAAGATATTTTTTTCACACAAATCAGTGTTTCTAAGTATGCAAAGAATTATATTTCTATTATATGTTTATATAAATATAATTGAATAGCTTTTGCATTTACTCTACATTTTTTTATATTGCTTTAATCTTTTTTTAATTGATTGATTGCTTTTAGAGAGACAGAGAGAGGAATGGATGGGAAGAGAGAGAGAGAGAGACAAAGAGGGAGAGAAAACCACTCATTTGTTGTTCCACTTAGTTATGCACTCATTGGTCACTTCCTGTTTGTGCCCTGACCAGGGGTTGAGCCCGCTACCTTAGTGTTTTGGGATGATGCTCTAACCCAGTGGTTTACAACCTTTTTACATTTGGAAACCAGTGAAAAGAAGAGAATTATTTCAGGGACCGCTAAGGCAGAAAGCACCTCAAGCATAAGTTAGTTCAACTAAGATCATTGGGTCTATAATCTTCGTACGATATCAGGGTGGTTATCTCTTTCATGTAGTGGCACGAAATTTCTGGCCAACTGGCACTGGTCTGCAGACAGGCGGTTGAAAAACACTGTAGAGTCTAACCAACTGAGCTAACTGGCCAAGGCCATATTGTTTTAATCTTTAGTGCAGAGAGTGTATTTCTATTTGCCTCCTGAAATAAAAATGACTGAAGTAAAAAAAAAAAAAAAAAGATACTTTTCCAGCCATCATCAAAGAACACATTAACTGTACACTTTGGACCTGAGCTAAACTCTTTATATTAATGATTTGACATGGTTTAACACAAAAAATCACCCACCATTTTAGAACTACTATTATTTTCATCAATTTACTTTTGACAAATGTGGCATCAAAGGTTGAACAACTTGCTCAGGGTCACAGAACCGAGAAGTGCGTTAGGTGAGTCCCTCTAAGTATTCATCACTAATAAAGATATGAATCTGTAGCAATATGCTTTTTAGTAGAGTCTGTTCATGTAAAATCAACTAAGAGTGAACTTTAAAAACTGCTGGTTCAAGCACCAATTAAACTGTCTATAAAATGTTAGTAACTTAATGAGCTTAATTAGAACAAATTAGTCAAATGAAATAAAGTATTGCTTTTGGAAAAGAGCCTGAAGGAAGTTAATGATACTTAAAACTTGGACCACAATTGAGACAACACATTTGTCTTGTAGAAAAGATGCATTGCTCAGTTCACGTTGGAAGAGTCAGAAGAACTCTTTTTAAAAAAAAAGACCAAAATATGTCCTTTGACCCAAATTTGTATTTCTCTTTGCTTAGCATATACCTGAGCAGCACATACGTGAACTGGCATTAAACATATTGCCCAAGGTAGAAATAAACATGCTGTAGGTACTCAATAACTAGTGGGTTTATTTGCAAAGATTATTACGTAGAAAAAATGTTTTGAGTCAGTCAGAAAATGTTCCATCTATTCCCCAGCTTTCCTTTCTGGACTAATCTCATCTTATGGAACACTGGACCTGAATGGGCACAGGCTCGCCAAAACGGAATCCCAATCCCATCATATGGCTACAGCTAATGAAACAAACACGGAAAAGAGGCAAAACAAACCCCCAAAAGCCCATATTCCTTAATCAAACATACTTAGGGAAAGGTAATAGTCAATTGAATTCCCTGTAATTTTCTCCTTTTAGTTCCTCTTTGAAGTTGGTTATATCTGAATTCATTGAGTATAGCAAGGAAATGTTAAATTAATTGTTTTCTGAGAATAATTGTTTTTCTAATTTAAATATTAAATATATATATAAAAATAATAAAAAATAATATATATATCAGAGTGGCCATCATTTTGAGGGACTTCCTGTATACCATCTACTCTGAGAGTTTTATGTATTTACTTTCGCCCTCTTGAAAGCTGCTACAAGCGTCTATCTCTAACATTAGTGCACTGTTCAGTGTTATAAGTGACCCTGCCCCTGAACTATGGAAAGAATTAGCATACAAACGAGGAGATCAAGATTTGGAGAAAGCACACTATGTCTGTCTATAGTAAACCGGCCAACTGAAATAAAAACCTGGCATGAATACGTCAAGACTGCCGGCAGAGTCTGGCCCTGCCACGTGAACGGTGAAGTTCAGTGGGTCACACCACAGATAAGTCGGGCTCACTGCCATCAGCATTTCCACGCAGGCCCAAACAGCGCCTTCTGACTCATAAGGATAATGAAATATATCGGATTGATCCTGTTCACTGTTAGGAACTGTTTCATGGAGAGAGTACGGTAGCCTTATTCTTGCCAGACTTGTTCTATTAAAATCAAATCAGCAAAATGTGTCTAGGCAAAACCTCAAATGTATTTCATCCCCGGTTTTCTAAATTTCACATGAGAGATGTGTGATTTCCAGTATGTAGCTTCTAGGTGCATGCATTGCAGAGATAAAGTTATGCACCCCTTGTGATTAACTGACTAAGCATCATTAACTTAATTAGGAATATTATTTTGCCTGTCTCTAATGCTCCTGTTCTAGAACAGTAACAATAACAAATGTCTGAAAGACTCAGCCTTGATTAGAGCCCTGTCAGGTCTTCAGCAAGATGCTTTACATAAGAAAAACAATCAAGAAATTCTAAACACCATTAGCGCTAATAAACATTTCTTCTCTTGTTTATAATGTGATTTGGAGGAGAGGGAGTTCTTAACTTTTGCAAGTAACTGAGAGCACATGAAACATTAGATTACTTGTTTTCTGAGGCTAGTAAATATATTGCTTTGTTTGTTGCTTAAATATTAAAAACATATAAAAAGAATTGAGGCTGTCATTTGAAGGCACTTGCTGTATGCCATGCCCGTGAGAGTCGTATTTATATTGTTTCATTTAACTTTCAGCATCACCTAATAAGGTGGTAGTTGATGCCACATGAATGGGTGGAAGAAATGAGAATTTGGAAGATAGGACATTTTGTCCCACGTCAAACTAGTAAGTTTCTTTCTTTTTTTTTTTTTGTATTTTTTTTTTCTGAAGTTGGAAACGGGGAGGCAGTCAGACAGACTCCCGCATGCGCCCGACCGGGATCCACCCGGCATGCCCACCAGGGGGTGATGCTCTGCCCATCTGGGGCATCATTCTGTTGCAACCAGAGCCATTCTAGCACCTGAGGCAGAGGCCACAGAGCCATACTCAGTGCCTGGGCCAACTTTGCTCCAATGGAGCCTTGGCTGCGGGAGGGGAAGAGAGAGACAGAGAGGAAGGATAGGGGAGGGGTGGAGAAGCAGATGGGCGCTTCTCCTGTGTGCCCTGGCCGGGGATCCAACCCGGGGCTCCTGCACGCCAGGCCAATTCTCTACCACTGAGCCAACTGGCCAGGGCCAAACTAGTAAGTTTTTTAAACCTGTTTTCTTCATGGCTCTGCTACACTTCTTGTCAAGTATTGGACTCCTGATAAATTTATTGACTTGAATCTACTGTAACTTGTATAAAATACTAGATGAATCTAAAGTCTCAACTAGACTTGAATAATGAAATTTCACCAGAAGATGCATAATGTCTGGCTGTTTCTCTTTTTAAAAATTAATATACTTCTAAATTTACTAGAGATAATTAGAATAAAAATCACTATACATTTTTTCTTTTTGTAATTTTAAAATGTCATTCTCTTGGTTCTAAGACATTGGGTTGGTATGCTTTTGGGAGAGCCTATTGGCAAAGCTGCTTTCAGAGGTCTGGTCCTAACCCAATTTTTCCCATGAACTCTGCTGTTCTTAACTTTTTTTGAAAATGCACCTAACATGTTTGAAAAGCATAATATTTAATTTTAAATTCAAGGTTTGAGCATTGTTCTAATAATTGAGGAAATTAAAGTATGTATGTTTATTTTATTTA
This sequence comes from Saccopteryx bilineata, assembly GCF_036850765.1. NCBI lineage: Eukaryota > Metazoa > Chordata > Mammalia > Chiroptera > Emballonuridae > Saccopteryx > Saccopteryx bilineata. The sequence continues at coordinate 46,664,662 of NC_089501.1, read as the reverse complement.
TTTATTTATTTCTATTTTTCCGAAGTTAGAAGCAGGGAGGCAGTCAGACAGACGTCCGCATGCACCCAACCGGGATCCACCTGGCATGCCTACCAGGGGGCGATGCTCTGCCCAGCTGGGGCTATTGCTCCGTTGTGGCTGGAGTCATTTTAGTGCCTGAGGCAGAGGCCATGGAACCATTGTCAGTGCCTGGGCTAACTTTGCTCCAATGGAGCCTTGGCTGTGGGAGGGGAAGAGAGAGACAGAGAAGAAGGAGAGGGGGAGGGGTGGAGAAGCAAATGGGTGCCTCTTCTGTGTGCCCTGGCTGGGAATCGAAGCCATGACTTTCATATGCCAGGCCGAAGCTCTACCGCTGAGCCAACCGGCCAAGGCTAAGTATTTTTTTCTAGCTGTGTCATGCTATTTTTTTTAAGCTTTGATGTTGTATATTTGACATATGTTTGCTATATAAATCTTTTAAAATTTGTCATATATACACTTAGTTTGGATGACAGTCTTGTAGTACTTCTATTAATATCAATATTTAAGATTTTATTAATAGTTTCTACTTTCTTAGTAATCAGAATTAAGAATAAAATTATATTTGTTAATTTCACCGATGTTAGAAAAGGAGTTTATGATGTATTTACATTATTCTTCTCACTTCAATTATTTTTTTCTTTACTAATACAATTCAGGAATTTGAAAACAGAGTACTGGAATAAGTTATATATTTGTGTATGTGTGACAGAGACAGACAGACAGAGAGAGAGAGAGAGAGGGGGGGAGGGACAGAGAGGAACTGACAGGCTAGAAGAGAGAGAGATGAGAAGCATTAATTCTTCGTTGAGGCTTCTTAGTCCCCTTAGTTGTTCACTGATTGTTTTCTCATATGTGCCTTGACTGGGGGCTACAGCAGAGAGAGTGACCCCTTGCTCAAACCAGCGACCTTGGGCTCAAGCCAGCAACCATAGGGTTATGTCTATGATCCCACGCTCAAGCCAGCAACCTCCCGCTCAAGCTGGTGAGCCTATGCTCAAGCCAGATGAGCTCACACTCAAGCTGGTGACCTCAGGGTTTTGAACCTAGGTCCTCCACATCCTACTCTGACGCTCTATCCACTGCACCACCACCTGGTCAGGCTGGAATAAGTTATAGTTAAAATTTTAGATTTTTGCTAAAAAGTGTTTTGTATTTGCCATTAGTCTTACTTATGTAAATACTAATAGTATTCACATAAGTAATATATATTAAAATATAATATATATCACATACTAATATATATAATAATATATACCCATCATAGTTATTCAATAATTTATATATTATATAATTTATATGCCACATATATTTGGTTCAGTAATTAACAATTTTTTCCAAATCTTTTTGAGTCATAATTTTGTATTTCATTTATTATTCAAATTTAAGTTATTCTTACCATAATAAGATGTTTAAACCCAAATCTACTCTCCTATCCATGGGACACTTCTCAGAATATTTCAAAAACATTATGTAACTGGTGTATATATAATGATTTGTCAACATCTATGGTGCTCACATTAGAGACAATTTTTTAAAGTTGAGTTTTCATAGAAAATTGGAAAATGGATAAGATTAATGCAAATCTTAAATAAGCATACTAAAAATAACCAGTATTACTAGCAAACAAATCAATAAAATGTCCATTTTTACACCTCAAACTGGTAAATATTTTCTTATGTTAATGTTGAGTTTAGACTTGCGTATAATGATACAAACCTTCTCCCGCATTACTAATGCGCAACTAGCTGTTTTGTATTTTTGGAGGGCATCATTTTTCCAGACTTAAATGTTATTTAATCCCTTGATTTAATAATTCCTCTTTAAGAAAATTTCCCTACGAAAACTGTTTTACATTGTGTTTGGATGCTCATTAGCTGTTGTTTTTTTTAAATATCAAAATAAGAGCTAACAAAATATTAAATAAATCATAATTCATATAATAAGTTAAATATTTTCATTATTAAAATGTTATTTTGAAGACTGTTTTATAATAATATTAATGAATATACAAAATAATGTTAAGTGAAAATACTAAATAGAAGTTCAATATATAATTTGAAAGCCATATTGTTATCATTTTCTTTGGCCTTTTCTTTCTTAATGTCTCTAAATGTTTATCTACCATCTCTCTAATATTTGCTCGCAATTATTCATTCTTCCAAAGCTTCAGATTGAGCTGAATCTTATATAGCACTTTTTTCTTTTCTAACACCAGTTCTATTCTCTGCTTTTTCTTTGCTATAGTTTCCTAAAATATTATACATTTTAATCATTTTATTACTTTGGATATATTTGTTAATTCTCCTCCATACAATCTTCTTAGTTTATTCTACAAAAATTATTTTTGAGACAGCCCTAGGCAATCATTATTGAACCAACCCTCTCATTTCTTCTTTCCTCCTCACCAACAAGAGCCCACCTCCCAGACCATCACCACTGATTACATAACAGACAATGGTTCTAACTTTAGCTTTACCCTCTTCTCAACACATTTCTGGCCATCCATGATCCCCATAACGTTGTACCTGCTGATGGCCATAGCTAGAATATCACCATCTATTCTTTAAGAAGCATCAAGAAAAGGCCTATTAATTCTCTAAATTCTAATAAATGTTATGTCTTTGAAAGACTTTTAATCTACCATAGCCAAGAGTGAGTCTCTTTGTTCCCTTAGAACTGTGCTGAAAATTATCTGTGTAACTTTTCCTAACTGCAAAATGAACTCAGATGGGTTTTCCCCAATGCTCAATTTTCTGATGAGATTTTCCAGTCCCCATTTCAAATGAATCTGACCATTTCACATGGACTAATTTGTACCACAGAAATGTGTTTTGCTAACTAAGTCACTCTGCCTCCTCTATTTACTACTTCATTCCTGTTGAGTATAAATTGAATCTTTAACCTTAGCCCTCTGGGTAGAATTACCAAAATAAATTCTCCCAGCAGTCCTTTTCTTTGTTTTTTAATACTTTCACCATAATAAATGCAATTTCCTGCTGTTTAAATTGCTTTGAACTTCTCTACACAAAATTTTACAAAATTAAGCTCAGCAAGAAAAAAATGAAATAAATATCAGTGAAAAATAAAATGAACCTACTGATTTGCGGTTACTAGTTTCCCTTTAAATAAATATTTATATAAGTTCATGCCTCATTAGAAATTATATATATTTATATATTTTTTTATTTTTTTACACAGTGTACCTTCTATTCCATCAAAATGGATGGATGATGACATATATATATGAGCAATGGAAAAATGCCAATACCCATAGTCAAAATTACAAACAATTGTTGATTATTTTCAATGCTGTGGATTGCTGATATTTTGCTTTCAAACTTCCAACATGCGTCCTTTGTGGTTCCAGTCTGGCACCTGAAACTGGTTGACTACAGAAGAAATATTTAGTGACTTCTCTCAATCTCTAATTCCTCCAAAAGGCCTAAAAAATAAAAATCTTATTTTCTATCTTTTAAAATAATTGTGTAAGATTTCAATTTCATATAATTAGCCCCTCATTCTATAATGTCCATGTAGGTTCTTCTAGGACAGAACAGTGACTGATACCATTATTGGAGTCAGAAATTGGTCTGGAAAACAGAACCTTACAGATGGAAATGTGTAATTAGTTCTCTGGTTTGATTATATTAAAAAGCATTAATGATCGTGTTTTCATCAGTAAACCAGACAATGATAGCCAACAACATACTGTGGAAAAAGAATTACTTTTATTATCACCTATAATCAAATGGTAACAGAAGGCCAGGTGTTGTGTGACCAAACATTTGCTACCATAGAATATTTTAGTGCAAAATAAGGAAAATAATAGAGCTGATGGTTAGCTTCTTATGCACAGAGAATTTGGAGAAAGAAAATCATAAGCTCAGGACTTAAATTCTAGCTAAAATTTCAAGTAAGGGACCAAAGAACTTCTATCACTATGCTAAAACAAACCCTATTTCTTATAGCTTCAGGATCAAGATTTCTGAAAACTAAGCCCCAGTTCTAATCTGCAGATGATGGAATTGGTATTCAAACTGAATTCCCACTTCCACAGCCTTTCTTCCATTAACATTAGGTCAGACTTGGAAGTATGTGAGACCTGAAAATTGGCATGAAGACTTACAGACAGAATGTGATGCAGTTCAACACCGTAAACCCCTACATTCTACTAAAGCTTCATTCCTCTGTGGAAGCAATCTTCACGCCCCGCTCTGAGAAGGCAGTCTGTTCTTGCCTGAAAACCTGTCATTGCCCCCAGTGAAGTAGGTGCTTTGCAGGGCACTGCTGATCCTCTTCAGGTCCTTTAACTATTATTAGTATTTCTAGGCCTAAACCAGAAGCATGTCCCAGCAGGCTCCGGGAGTCTGGCTAGTTATGACCCAGGAGGAGTCACCCTACATGCAAAAAGAATTCATGATTTTTCCAGTTTTTAACACAAACCTAGAGAAAAATGTGTGGGGACATAACCTAAAACTATAATGTTGGATCAAGTTGAATATATTAATCAGGCTGTTCTATGCAGAGACTCTCAGTTTGAGTGGCTGGGTAATGGCTCCAATAATTTGCTTAATCAATATGTGGAAACCTGGACCCCAAAAAAGGTCCACACTAAGTGAATGTTAGATTTTAGAATTTCTTTGGTATACTTTAGAGGAAAATAATCAAAGGCTTATGGTGATTGAAATTCTGGGTGAAATTTTTATGTCAGAGCTGCTCACTCATTTCCTAACAGCAAGAGTTCTGAAGTCAGCTCCTTCCTCCAGCCTCTGAGAAAGACATCGGTGGAGGCTGTACCTGTATTTGTGAAGAGCTCTGTGTTACTTCTGCTCTGTAGGTGAGAAACAACAGCGAAAACTTTTACCGTTGAAGTAGACTCTCTAATTCTGTGAAAATGATGAGACACAAGAGCGATGGGGATGAGGTGGAAGCACTTACCTGCCCGAGATCAGGAAACACAGTGGGTGGCAAATCCAAAGCAGTTGTCAGAATATATCAGAATAGTTGAGCCACTGGAAGCTTGAATATCATCTAACTGCTCACAGTGTCCCTAGGAGTGAAACTGATCGAGAGCCCACTGAAGTCTTACTTGGTTTGTATAACTGGAAGAGCTTTGGATTTCATCAATGTATGTTTGACCTTAATCAGCCCAGTAGAGGTTCGCGGCATGTCAACCACCTTCCACAGTTGTGCCAGTTTGTAGAACTAGAGCCTTTAGAATGAAACATGAGCTCATTTTATGCCAAACAAATAGGAGAAGTGAGCTCATGGCTTAAGTAATTTACTATTCCAGTCTAATCAGGTGGTGGTGCAGTGGATAAAGTGTCAGACTGGGAGGCAGAGGACCCAGGTTCGAGACCCTGATCTCGCTGGTTTGAGCCCGGGCTCACTAGCTTGATCCCAAGGTCACTGGCTTGAGCAAGGGGTCACTTGATCTGCTGGAGCCCCCCAGTCAAGGCACATATGAGAAAGCAATCATAGAACAACTGAGGTGCTGCAATGAAGAATTGATGCTTCTTATCTCCCCTCCTGTCTGTCCCTATCTGTCCCTCTCTCTGTCTCTGTCACACACACACACACAAAATTACTATTCCAACCATGTTCCCTATCTCTGTAAAGCCATTGGCTTTTTTGAATATTATGGCATTTTCAGAAGCCAAATATGGCACAAACAACATGATAAAATCTTATGTGTCTATGTCACAAGATCTTAGAGAACATACTTCCAAGGAGTGGTCAGTATACAGTAGTGTTTCTTCCATAGCTAAGATAGTGGAAGTTCTAACCAGACCAATATGGAGGAAGAAAAGCAATTAAAAGTATGCAGATCAGAAAAGAAAAAATAAACCTGTCAGTAGATGCAGATAACATAATGGTCTTCGTGGAAAATTTCAAAGACTACTAAAATTCCAGCTTACTGTTGGATTTCCACAAGCTCATGTCATTTCCACTAAAACTAGTTAGAAGGTTGATAACTTCAATTTTCAATCACTACAAAGATTTCTGAAAAGCTGTAGTTCTCCACACCAAGCTACACTGAGGAACCTCATTCTATTGTAGAGGGAACTACTATCCCCTGGATGAGTCAGCACCATTCAGGCAACATGAGCCTCTGCTTGGAAGTCAAGACATCTTAGACCTTTAGTGTATAATAAAGAGATAGCTGACAAAAATTAATAAATACAAACTTGTGAGACCTAAGGTTAAGAGGTTTAACTTTATTTTTATTTTTTTGTTAAATAAGATGAATACAAAATCCCTTTTTTGGGGGGGGGGGGACATTCTACAAAATACCTAACTTAAAAAAAAATTTCTTTGTTTTAGAAAATTAAATGTAACTGGATGACATTGATCAATAAGAGCACATAGGTTTAAGGTAAACATCTCTAAATCATTTGAACTTGATTGTGGTTTAGCTTTAGAGTGATATAAATCATTTTGAATTTTTAGGCTTTACACTTAATATGTCTTATTTTAGAAAGGTTCTCTAAATATCAGTTTCATTATATAGAAAATGAGAATAATAGCAGGGTTGGGGTAGAAATTAAAGGTACTACAGTAATAGCTTATGGATAAAGTGTTTACCTGGAATGGGGAGGTCACCAGTTTGAAACCCCAGACTTGCTCAAAGCACATACAGGAAACAACTATGAGTGATACTTCCTGCTCCTACCCCCTTCTTTCTCTCTCTCCTCTCTTCTCTAAAATCAATAAACACTACATATGTTGAGAAACACAAAATCAAAAACAGAAGATGGGACACAAAAGGTCAACAACTTGAATTATGTTACCCATAATTCAAGTTGTTTAGTAATTTTATACATTTTAAAACATTATCATGAAGAACTGACATTTTCTTAAATTTTATGTGTGATATGAAATTCTGATTTTTAAAAGAAAGATGTAAAGTTGAATAGTTCATTAGTTAACATAATCTTTAGATATCTCAACAATCACTATTGACACTACTTAAAAATATAATATTGGATTTTGAATAAATATGATTGGGAGCTTATTTTGAAAATTTACATGCACTTAAGTTATTTCCTTTAATCATGTCTATTTATGTAACTAAGATGTAAAAAACACAGTTCTTGTCCTTAAATATGTTGTTTTTTTTAATAGAAATCTTCAGTGTGTGTATTTAGGTAGCTAAGGTGTAAAAACATTTCTCATCCTTAAATATACTTTTAAAAAAAAATAAAAATCTTAAATGTGTCTATTTAGGTAGCAAAGATGTAAATGCACATTCCTTGTCCTTAATTGTTTTTTGTTGTTGTTGTTTTGATAAAACCTCTGGCTACTGCAGTGCTACGCGGACTAAACCATTAAGAACTGTAGGCTTACCCTCACCAGAATGTTAGACTGCATTAAAATCAACCTTAAAAATCTCACATCTGAAACATATTTTTTTCTCCATTTATATCACCTACTGCTGTTAATATCCAATTTAGATTTCAGTTACTCAACTAATATTCTACTTTTGAAGGAAGCACTTCTTTCTATTCTGAAAGCAGAAGAGCAGAACAAGCAATTAACAAAAGACATTTCACAATCAGACTTTTATTGCTATCTTTGGCAACGTCTTAAAATACAGTCACCTTAGGGTTCTCTTATCAAGGGGTTACATTATGGAATGCTTACCAGACAATAACATCTTACAAATAATTTCTGAATAGATGAGATTTGTTTTCACAGTATTACTCTTACTGCATCAACTCATAGTTTCTATTTTATGAAAAGTAAACCATACATTTAGTGGATAGCATGCATATCTAAGTGAAACAACTAAATGTTCTAACTGGAATGTGCTTTGATTTAAACCACTAACTTGTTCACATTTACATCTAATTGTAAGGTTGCACAGATGTAAACAAAGCAATCATCTTTTCACATGCATGAACTTATGGTACAAGGACAAATATATGTTCCATAAACACTTGAAATTCAATAATTCCACTTTGAAATACTTATTTGGGTCTAATAACATTTTTTTTCCTTAAGAATTTTGTGTAAAAATATAAACACTCCAAATAAGCAAAAGTTCCATTATGTTTTTTATTGATCCACTCATCAATTTATTCTCAAACAATACTTTGCAAGCATAACTTACAAGTTCTCTGTTATTTGGATATTCCAGGCATATGACTCCCTATCAAGGAGTCTTAGGCGATAGGGAAATTTGCCAGTGACAGAGCAAACAAATGGGTAATTTCAGATTGCACTGCTAGAAAGCACTATGTCCCAGAAAGTGATGTGATGGGTGGAGCTGTGCCTTGATAGATCAGACTGGCTTTGTCTTATTTTTAGAAGTTAGTGGCTATGAAAAAAACTTAGGTGAACTCTTATTTTTTTCTCTCTTTGTTTGCCTATGTGAAAAAACAATAAGCTCTGGTTATAAAGGATCAGAATGGAAACAAGACTTCTATAGGAACCCAGGCGAGATAAGATGGATGACCAAGACTAGAGCATTAGCAGAGGAAGTGGGAAGTATAGATGCATTCAGGATATATTTTGCAGCTAAAATTGACAAGTTTAAATGTTAAATTTATATCTAAAATAAGAAACTGAAAAGAGTCAAAGTGACTCTTAAGTCTTTTTCTTTTTAATTAAAAATTTTTAAAGGCATGTGCAGCAATGTAAGGAATCAAGATATATGCTTTGGCCATGTTCATTTTAAGGTAACTTTTAGGCACTGGAGACACTGATTATCCCATTTGATGTATATGGGGAAGATCATAGAAAAATAATTTTTTGAAGCATTAGCATTTAGGTACTGTTTCAACTACATCAGAAAAAAAAATGGATTGTCTAAAGAGAGAGGATATATAGAGAGAAGAAAAGCAGGCCCAGAACAAAGACCTGAGATAGTCCCAAATACAGAAGTCTAGCAGAGGAGAAAGACCAACTCAGGGAGGATGACATCACAGCAGCTTAAAACCGAAGTGCTATAATAAGGGAACAACAGTAGTGGTGCAGAGTACTGCTGAGAGGATCTGAGGTAGGCTGAGATTGCCTTTGGCTTTGACAGTATGGAAGCTGTTAGTCACTCAATCCTGAGCAGGGGAGTGATGGGTCAGAAACTAGAACCTGGTGGGTGAAGAAGGGTCAGTGGAATTTTGCAGTTCAAGATGGTGGGTAGAACACATGCGTTTACCTTAATTTGCTCCCAAAACTACACTGAAATGATAGCAAAGAAAGTTAAATAATAAAAGTTCAGCATATGAAATATGTTTTCAAGATAGGAAAACAACCTGTGTCCAACAATGGATAAGGAAGATGTGACATATGTGTGTATGTGTGTGTGTACACACAAGGTAGTCTATAGTTCTTATCTTCATATTAAAAATCAAGACATAATAATATGCACATCGCACATAGAATTATGCAATAAATAGAAATAACAAAAACAAGTACAGTAATACTTGTATATTAATTACAATGTGCTAAACACTGTTCCATTAATTTTGGGTCCAATTTCTCATTGTGACCCTTTTAGTAGGTAATATTGTTACACCTATAATGGAGAAGAGTCAACTAAAGTACTGGGAGCTAAGCGACTTGAACAAAGTACATGGCCAGCCAGGAGCAGAGCTTTGAAGCTAACCTCAGTTTCTGTCCTGAAGAGGTTAAGTGTTGTCTCCAGAGAACCACAATCAGGGGTAAGTAAAGTGGGAAAAAAAGTTTTCCTTCCCCAGTGTCTTTGTTCTTTAAAAAACATGCATATGTATTGCTTGATAAAATTATAAATTGTTTAAAATGGAAGAGCTTACACTTAATTTGAAGCTTGATTTTCTCTGGGTGTAGGAATTATTCACAGTTTTTAATGTTTCCTTTTCTTGTCCATATTCTGATTTTTTACATTTAACACCTATTAGCTGTGCAATTAGAAGAATGTTATATCAGTTTTTTTAAGTGTGAATAGGAATTGAAAAAATACAGTATAAACATTTCTTTCTGTAAACACTGCTCTAGAAAGGAGGATAGAAATAGGGTGTTGGAGATGTGAGACCATGATGGGGAATTCTAGAGCATGTTGCTATGGTGATGAGAACAATCCAGCAGTGAGGGGGATCTTGCACATTTCTTTTAGTCCCCGGGAGGAAAAAAAGCCCACAGGAGCTAGTTTTCTGCAATAAGGGAGTCCACATTCCTTGTTCCCGGTATGTACTGGTGGCCTTGTGGCACTGCTGACTCAGCATCACTTTCCCAAGCCCACTCAATTGTTTCATAACTCAGTGTTTGGTCTTCATCATTTTAGGTCATTTTCATGGGTGTTGAGACAATCAATATAACAATATGACTCACAGTTTTCAATAAAGTAGCATTAACACATTCCAATTGAGTGACTTGTTCAGGTAATTGGGCTAAAAACCCACAGAATAGGACTCATATGTAGTTCAGGTTACTTTCCCTGTAAAGTTAGTCCCTAATTTTATAATGCATCATAATCACCTGGAGTGTTTGTTAAAACATACTGCTGGGCTCCAATCCCAAAGGGGCTGATACAGTGGATCTGGGATGGCACTTGAAAATCTAAACTTTTAACAGGTCCCCAGGGGAGATTGATATTTCTGGTCCTTTCCCGTAGAAAAAAACACACACATAAATCTTTTTGATGTTCTTCCTTGTCAACTGTCACTTCTGGCTATAAGTCCAAGAATCTCACTAATTCTCTATATCTCCCAACATGGTGATAATTTCTTTAAATGTGCATGCCCTAATCTTGGGCTCAATGGGTGTTATTTCTGCAAGTTGGACAGAATAATGGTTGTCTCTCCTTTCAGAACTGCCTTCACACCTCTAGATGTTATCCTTGGAAAGGTCTTCTGTTAATACTTCTATGCAAATATCTAAATGATATGTGAAATTTCATTTAAAGAATAGGTCCTCTATAGGAAATGGACTTGTAACTTCTCTAGGTATCAAGATTGTAACATCCTTGGCTCTCTCCTCTACTCCCCTGTGTACAAAGTCAAATCCATTCAATTCAATGTGAGTTCAATTTTTCCAAATGTCTTCTCAAGGTATTGAGATTTTAAAGGCAACCACTTATTTTAAGTAGTGTTCAGACTTGTATATGCACAAAAACTCAAGTTATTTTCCACAGGCCACAAGTGGGCATATAATTAACTTATTATAAATAATATTTTAATTAAATTTTTTAATTTTAAAAAAATATTAAAAGCTTATGTTTTTTTTGTTGTTTTTTTACAGAGACAGAGAGAGAGTCAGAGAGAGGCAGACAGACAGGAACAGAGAGAGATGAGAAGCATCAATCATTAGTTTTTCATTGCGACACCTTAGTTGTTCATTGATTGCTTTCTCATATGTGCCTTGACTGTGGGGCTACAGCAGACTGAGTAACCCCTTGCTCAAGCCAGCGACCTTGGGGCCAGGCTGATGAGCTTTGCTCAAACCAGATGAGCCCGTGCTGAAGCTGGCAACTTCAGGGTCTTGAACCTGGGTCCTCCACATCCCAGTCTGATGCTCTATCCACTGCCACCGCCTGGTCAGGCAAAAGCTTATGGTTTTTTAAGAAAAAAAAAATACATTAAAAACTAAACACCTGCCTGACCAGGCAGTGGTGCAGTGGATAGAGTATTGGACTGGGATGCAGAGGACCCAGGTTCAAAATCCTGAGGTCGCCAGCTTGAGCACAGGCTCATCTGGCTTGAGTGCAGGCTCACCAGCTTGAGTGCAGGTTGAAGGCTTGAGCATGGGATCATAGATATGACCACATGGTTGCTGGCTTGAGCTCAACGGTCACTGGCTTGAAGCCCAAGTTTGCTGGCTTGAGCCCAAGTTCTCTGGGTAAGCAAAGGGTCACTCACTCTGCTGTAGTTCCCCCACCCTGGACAAGGCATATATGAGAAAGCAATCAATGAACAACTAAGGTGCCACAACAAAGAACTGATGTTCTCATCTTTCTCCCTTCCTGTCTGTCCCTATCTGTCCATCTCTCTGACTCTCTCTGTCTCTGTCAAAAAAACAACAACAACTAAAACACCTAAAACCCTAGTTAAATCTCATATGCATGTTTTAAATGTGAAAAAAATTATTCTTCAAATGTAAAATGACATTTTGAATTTAGTTACTCATATAACTTAGATACTAACAAGATTTTAGACACCAGTATAAATAATTCTCAGCACTATAGCTGTTGTTTGCATTTTGTTATTTTCTCCTCTACTGCTTAAAAAAAAAGTGGGAAGACACCTTTAGACAAATGAGACAACCTCTGAGTAAAATAACTTTTGCCAAAAATGTATTTGAATGTGAATTATGACAACCCAAAAAGAGACCTTCACATTTTCAGAAGAGTAGAGTTGAAAGTATAGTTTGACATGGGACATTGTGTACAAAAAAAAAAAAAGCTTTAAAATAAACTAAGATAATAAGTATTTTTCATTAAATTGTCAAGAAAGATTTCTAAACAATAAAATAAAGTCATACCATAAAAATGTCAAATGTGTCAATGAAGATATGTATTTTGTGATAGGAGACATGAAGATAAAATTCATCAAAAAGACATTATTAGACCATGAAATATGTTTCATTTGGTTTTATAACAGTTACGAAATCATAAAATAATCTTAAAATAAATTTAAGAAAATCTCTACACCTATGTATACTGTTCTATGTCTCCATTTTTGATACATGTCTCTACACTTGTATTAAGAATCTTTATGTAAGTTTAGAAAATAATAAATTCCAAAAATAAAAATAAAAGTTACCAGATCATTTAAATGGTCTTTATCCATGGAAAAAAAAAATAAAGTTTCTTACTTAAAGAACAAACTTTAAAACTTTGCTTCTTGGATATAACAATATTTTTCAAGAAAACATGAAGACTAGACACATTGGCAGAGAATGTTTGCAATATAGTATCTGACAAGTACTGAAATTCAGAATATATATTTTAAAAAATACTCTTAGAACTCAAAGGAAGGATGAGGGGGATGAGGAAGAGCAGGGGGAAGTTCATGGCCCCAAAGGGGCTTTCTACAAAGGGTTTATCAAAGATGTTCATGAAGACTTACTCACAGGTGTTGTCAAGAACAACTAGCAACCATAACTTCAGGTTCCATTTAATAAAGTTAGATTACTACCACCACTTCAGATTTAAAAAGAAAAGAAAAGAAATAGAAATTAGTGGAGATGTAGTAGAGGTACAGTCAAGAGCAAATGACCAAGAACCTTGCGAATGTTGGTTGGCTCACATTCGAGAAATGAAAGAATTTTCTGTCATTCAATATGCTGCTTGTGATACCACTTACAATGAAATAGTCACATTTGAATGACTTCAGCCTGTCAATCAAAATAAACCTATCAAAAAGAAACCTTCTTTAAATACGCAGTAGATGTTCCTGAACATTTGAGAGAAGCATGTGCTAATGAAAATGCACACAAAGATTTTAAGAAAGCAGTAGGAACATGCTGAAGTTTTAGACCACCCAGAAACCACACAGCTAATCATACTGTCAGCCAGTGAAGCCACTGTGATTATTTTAAATGACATAGTTTGTGAACTAGTCATACCAAGTTGATGTTTATGTCCAGAAAGGAAGAGGCCACCAAGCATTTAGAATGTATAAAACAACTTGCAGAGTATTTTATGAGGAATTTATTGTGAGAGAAGATTTGGTGGGCCTGGTACTAGGGACACATGGTAGTAACATCGAATTAACATCAAGCCTAAAGTTTCCTGGGGTTACAGGTTTTGAGCTAGAGGGAGATAGAGAGTGCTGATGCTATAAAAAAGAAAAGAAAAAAGAGAAGATAAGAGAAGGCTAGAGGTTTCTTGGAATTTGTGGAGGATTTTACTCAGATTCCTAGGAAAAGTAATTGGAAAAAATGGCAATGTTAGTCAAGAAAAAGTAGACAAATCTGGTGTGGTTCAGGGGGAATTGAAGGAGATAATAAAAATAAACTACCATAGAGCCTTGGCTGGATAGCTTGGTTGGTCAGAGCATCATCCCAAGGCGCAAAAGTTAATGGTTTGATCCCTGTCAGGGCACATACAGAAACAGCTCGATGTTCCTGTCTCTCTCCCCCCCCCACCTTCTTCTCTTGCTGAAATCAATAAATAAAAAATTTAAAAAATAAACTACCTAGAGAAGATGAAATGGTTCCATTTGTATTTGTTGGCACTACAGAAAGCATCAGAAACATGTAAGTTCCTGTAGAGTATCTAATTGCTTATCTAAAGGAGGTAGGACAGCTAAGAATGGAATGCTTACTGATTGGTAAACAGCTATAACAGATTGGTATGGGTTTCAGACCTTCCTCCACCAGAAGGCCTGAAAAAGAGAAAGGGTATGACACTGATGAAAGCATCATCTCTTCTGTACAAGTTTCCGGGTATTACGGTGGAAGAGGCAGAGGTCATCAAGGGCCTAATTACACCTTCCATCACAGTACAAACTCTGAGCTGTCAACCCCCCTAACACAGAATCTGAGCATAAAATGATGAGGGATTGGTCACTGCCAGGAAAAGACTACTGCAAGAGCCCCCATCAGTGTGACAGTAGGAAACACGGAGGAAGAGGCAGAAGTATTTCATGGGGTCAAGATCATGGTGGACCATATAGTGAGAAATCCTCCATCACATCTGTGCTCAAAGATCCAGGCAGCAATCCATACAGCTTACTTGATGATACAGAATCAGACTGGACTATAGACACTGATGCCAGAGAATCTCATCACAGTGTTAACATCATAGGCGGTCTCATAGGGGAAGCACTGATGAAGATGCTGTGCTGATGGAAGGAATGACTGGATCCGATACAGCTTCAGTTAAGGAAAATGGGTTAGTTCAGGGGTCCCCAAACTATGGCCCGCGGGCCACATGCAGCCCCCTGAGGCCATTTATCCGGCCCCCACCATACTTCCAGAAGGGGCACCTCTTTCATTGGTGGTCAGTGAGAGGAGCACATTGACCATCTCATTAGCCAAAAGCAGACCCATAGTTCCCATTGAAATACTGGTCGGTTTGTTGATTTAAATTTACTTGTTCTTTATTTTAAACATTGTATTTTTTTTCGTTTTGTTTTTTTACTTTAAAATAAGATATGTGCGGTGTGCATAGGGATTTGCTCATAGTTTTTTTTATAGTCTGGCCCTCCAACGGTCTGAGGGACAGTGAACTGGCCCCCTGTGTAAAAAGTTTGGGGACCCCTGGGTTAGTTAGATGTGCAGAGCATATTTCTAGAGCTAAGTCTCAGAACAAAGAAATCTTCCAAGTGAAACTTTGGCAAAAAGTAGAATACAAGAAAGAAATGTTATTTTCCTCCCCAGCTATACATTTCATTTATAAAGAAGTTTAAGAAGTTGCCTCCCTTTGGCAAGTAAAAGATGTGATGGAAGAGCCTGGCCATTCAGGAAAGGTAAAAGGTAGCCCAACTAGCTTCTGGCAATGATGTGCCTAAGCTCTAGACCATTCCAGACGAAGAAAAGATCAATACCTTAAAAGAGGAAAACGTTCAAGAAGCAGCCATCCTGAATGGTGTTTCATACACTGAAGAAGTTCCTAGTTTGCAGTTCTGTGACATTACATCCTACAGCGGTGCCTGTGCAAGCTTGTAGAGACAGACTGTGGGTCTCCAGTCTTTACAGTGCACTTCCAGCCTTCCACTGAGAATTCAGAAAGGGGAGATCCCGAAGAAATCATATGCTACACATACCTGGATGCTTACTCTGTTATAAAATACACCATCAGAGGTGCCTTCAGAATAGTATACGTATTATTATTATTACTTTTTTAGTATACATATTATTAATAAAAGTTACTAGCTAAAATAAGATGGAGGAGGAGAAAAAAAGGAGGAAATTGAGAAAGAGAAGTAAATTAAATAAAAAAAAGGAGTGGACACAAAACCCACTAATGTATATATTTCACTAAAAAAAAAACCATAAGTGACCAATAAATGAATTAAAAGATATGCAATGTCATTAGATATCAAGAAAATGAAATCTAAAATAGTAATGAGTTACCACTAAACACATGCAAGATGTCTAAAATTTAAAAGATTGACAATGTTCAAGAGGATACAGTGTTAATAGAATTCTCACAGATTATCAATTGCTATATAAATTATAAAAGAACTTAAATTTTTTTTTTCAGCAGTAAATTTAAGAAAACTCAATATACACTTAATCGTATACTCCATCAATCTAAGTCCTAGGTAGTTATCCAAAGAAATAAAAACATATATCCTCCCAAAGATGTGTACACAAACACACACATGTTTATAGTAGCTTTAATTATAAAAGCCCCCAACTGGAAATAACCTAAACATTCATCCAAGGATGAATTTATAAAAAACTACTATATTCCCACATTAGAACATTACTCAACAGTTAAAATTACAAACTACCGATACATACAACCATACTGATGACTCTCAGAACAGTGGGCTAATAGAAAGATGCCAGAAATGAAAAAGACTCAAATGATATGATTTCATTTATATAAAATTTTAGAACAAGCAAAATTAACAGAAAGTGGATTAGTGATGATCTGGGACTTGGGATGGGACTTAGAAAGCAAGAGGGACCTATTTTAAGATGATGGAAATGCACTATCTCCTGATTATGTTGGCAGTTAAAATTGAGAGTACTTTTGCGAATGAATTGAAACGCACACTTAAAATTGATGCATTTTATTATGTGTGATTCCGTAGTGATATATTTAATTTAAAAATAAGCTTAGAAGATAAAGTAAAAATTAGGATTGCTAGTGTTTTTCTTTCTAGCTGATTGGTCCCCACACCCACTGTAAGCAGGAACCCTGCTCCCGACATCTCCTCCTTCCTGAGCTTTCACATCCATGAGCTCACACAGTAAATGTTTCACATCTGCCAACAGAAAGAATGGGGTCTTATTCACAGACTTTCAACTTTTAATAGTTTGGCTTCTTTCCCAGGTACTACGAATAACTTAGTGATAATAACTATTATTATTTAAGCATGATTTTTACAATTTTTTTAGTGTTTTCACTCTGTGTTTATTTCATGTGATCTTCATGGCAACCCTTTGAAGTAGATAAATCTATATTAAATCTACTCCAAAAAAAAAAAATATCCCTCATCTATCCAGGCCAAATTTCCTTTCCACTTCATGAAATCATATCATGACAATTGCTAATTCATAACATATTAGGTTTCTCTTTTCATGATGAAGAAACATTGTAAAGCAGAGTCTTAATATTCATGAAGAATGGGAATAAAACAACTTGCTATTTATTTATTCAGCAAATATGAAGAGGGGCAGAAGGAAGCGTAGAGGAAACAGCCACAGTGGGGAAGCATGGCCCAATGAAAAGAACAAAACGAAGGCCATCGAAATAGATTAAAGAAGAAAATGATGAGGTTCAAGGAGAGCACTTGGCCCATTCTCATGGGAAGAGTGAGCGAAGACAGTAACTCGGACTCCAGGAGTGGCCATATCAGGCTGTCCCCGGAACCGACTAGAGAGAACTTGATGGAGGGCAGGAAGTTGGAAAAAGAAATGGCTTCCTTGGGACTTGAAATCATAGTGTCCACTAATCAGCTGGATAAGAGTCTGAATCAGAAAAGAGAATCTGAAGTATAGATTTGAGAACACTAAGCGTGAGTACGGATGGTAATTGAAGCCCTGAGAATGGCTGGGACAGGTTAGAAGGCACACGACAGCAAATCCATCCAGTAGAAGTAGTCATTTTCTCTGCTTTCCAGTTTACTGTTGTTTTAGTTCTGATTTAAACACTGTTAGTCAAATAAATTTGTAAATATGATATATATGTTTGCTTGCTTATAGTTTGCATGGGGTATGGGAGATCAGCTGTAAGCCAGTGAAGTCATTATAGTCTAAGGCTTAGTTTTAAGACTAAGCCTTTCCTGCCCCTTTAATACTAAGATCTTTTCAAAACTAAGCTTTACCCACACCCTTGACTCTTGCATGATGTGGGGTGGTGTACTCTTATGAGGAATCCCATTTATTCCACAGATAAGTGACTTTGTATCAGAGACTTCCTTATTTGTATATTGGCTTAAAGGTTTTGATTTCTACACTATAAAATGGGGCAGACCGGGGTTCTTTCTCTCTCTCGGTTCCAGCTAATAGCACTGCAGAGGAGAAGCAGCCAAGATGGCAGAGTGCTGAAGAAGAAGACAGTTTGTGCAGAGTTTGTGCAGAGAGAAGGAGATGGGGAACAGAGGTGAATAAAGCTGGTGATTTAGGAATCTTGGATAAGTCAGTGGCTTTGGGAGCCCTGAATGGAAAGGGAAGTGTTTTCCCACTATGTGTATTTCTTGCCCACTGGGTACAAGCTAGGATTAAAGCTAATGGCCCACCAGTTCTTGGCTCTATTGTTTCATTACCCTTTGTCCGAATCAAATTTGAACCTGCATGGGCCAGGTGGCTGTGATGGTGGCCATGGCTATTGGCCATACAAACACGTATGTCTTTAAACAGGTCATGTATTCTCTGCTTGGTTACAAACTACATGATTTTTCCAGTTCATTCCATATATTTAAGTTCTTTGTTCAGATCATGTTCGCTACTCCACCTCGTGTGGTAAGGAAGGCCCAGTTTCATGTAGAGTCTTGCTAATATCAGCATCTAAGGGAGGACAGAGGGAAAGGGGTCTGAATAAAGATAGTGAATGGGCAATCTGAGAAACAAAAGGAGACTCTCACGGCAGAGATCGACCCCAGAAATGCTGCTGGAGATCAGCAAGAGGAGACCTGAAAATTCTCCATGTTTTTTGTGATGAGAAGGTCATTGCTGACCCTTGGCAGATGGGATTAAGTTGAAGATCTCAAGCTGAGATCATTCTGGGCTACAGAGGACCCTAAAGCCAATGACAGCATCTGCGTGGAAGACAGAGACACAGAGAAGGCCAACGTGGAGAGAGATGCAGCCTTATGCAGCCATGAAGCAAGGACAACATGGACTCATCAGGAGCTGGAAGAGGCTGAGAGGGGCACTCCTGCCCCCAGCCATAGGGGAGGGTGGACACCTTGATTTCCAACATCTGGTCTTTGCCACTATGAGAAGAAATTTCTGTCGTTTTAAGGCACTCAGTTTGGTGTGACGTGTTATGGCAGCTCTTGGAAAGGTATTCCAGAAATTTAACAGGGGACAGACACAGAGTTAGTAGAGCAGGTGAGTGGCTGGAGGTTCAACATTAAAAAAAAAGTGTTGCCCTGGCCGGTTTGCTCAGTGGTAGAGCGTCGGCCTGGCGTGCAGGAGTCCCAGGTTCGATTCCCGGCCAGGGCACACAGGAGAAGCGCCCATCTGCTTCTCCACCCCTCCCCCTCTCCTTCCTCTCTGTCTCTCTCTTCCCCTCCTGCAGCCAAGGCTCCATTGGAGAAAAGTTGGCCCAGACGCTGAGGATGGCTCTGTGGCCTCTGCCTCAGGCGCTAGGATGGCTCTGGATGCAACAGAGCGATGCCCCAGAGGGGCAGAGCATCACCCCCTGGTGGGCATGCCCGGTGGATACCCGTCGGGCGCTTGCGGGAGTCTGTCTGACTGCCTCTCCGTCTCCAGCTTCGGGGGGAAAAAAAAGTGTTAAGAGAAACTGGGAGATAAGCAGAATAAAGAATTCTCTGGCCCCCAGTACTGGCGCTCACTCTGGGCCCTACAGCCCTGCTGCCAATTGAGCAGGATTTCTCCCACGGAGAAACTCACCATCTTCTGAGCATCAGTTTCATTGGTTAGAATAATCTATCAAACAAAACAGAAGCAGGTGTGGTGTGGAGCTGTTGTGTCAGCACACACCAAGGAGAGGAATCTGGGCCGAACCCATTGCGATAAATCAGACACAGGATTTCAGAAGCAGAAACAGATGAGTAAGGAAGGAGGATTCTTCAGCAACACGGTGACTAGCTTCATGAATCAGTGGGTCCCACTGCGCAGTTTTGTTTGGTTTTTCGTTTAAAAAATAAATCATGAGGTTATTAAAAGAGACTGCGTGGCTAAATTTACATATCAGAGGGGTAAGGGGACGAAAGGGGAAAAAACCTGGGCCTCTGGAACCGTTTCTGAGGAATTCTAGATCAAAGGCGCTGCTCGGGGCAATACAGGCAGCAGAACCGATAACAAAACGCCTACTTCCTGGGGGTCAGTGGGCAGCGGGCGGCCGCAGGGCCCGGCTCGGCCTGGCGTGCACGCGCACCGCCTGCAAACCGGCCACCAGGGGCCGCAACGCAGGCCGCCTGTCACTCAGCTTTTTCCTTCGCTTCTTTTGAAGATATTTTCCCTAATTCCACAAGCCGTTTTATGGCACAGAACCACACAGTAAGAAAAACAGCTTCGCAAACCATCTGGCGCACGCCCCTCCCCTCCCCCGAGAGAAAAAGTAAGGAGTAAAGCTTTCTTTTCGTCCCTAGCACCTTCCTAAGAGTCACAGTCCACTGCAGAGTGTTCTAGCGGGAAGGTGTGTGTGTGTGTGTGTGTGTGTGTGTGTGTGTGTGTGTGTGTGTGTGTGTTTTGCAAAGCAAAGCATTTGGGGAAAGGTTGTCTATCAGCTATACTGTGATACATATCGAATTTATAAAGATATTTAGAAATCCAAAAATGTAGAAATATTGAATAGCTATTTTATGACTTATTACAAAATCCTGGGAGGGCGGGGGCGGGGAGGGATGGACTTCCAGGGCTGAATGTAATGAATCATAAAAACATACCCTTCAAATGAGAGAAGAAAAACTATATTTTAAAATCTTTGTGCACATGGATAGTAAATATCAAAATTAAAAGAAAAGAAAACAATTTGATAAGAGTGAATATTCAAGCACCTGTTTACAAAGTAGCAAGTATTGAAGCTCTTCTGATTTGGATAGCCTTGGCAGTACTTTCCCTCGGGTATAACTCAGGTGGTTCTCACACTGAACCAGACTTCACGTGTTTTTCTCAATCTGCCATCACCAGTAAAAACCACTAATGACTGTTCCTAAGGATTTAGAGGGTTGTTTTTTTAAAAACGACTAATTGAAATGTTTTCTAAATATGACACTTAAAAACTGAATCGTGATTGTCTCTCAGATTTGGTTTATTTAGCATATATATATATATATATATATATATATATATCTCAATAGCTTGAGTGAGGCTCTTCTGTTAAAACACCTCTAATAACATGGACATTACTCATTTTTAAGACCTCTGCTGTTACCACCTATATTAGGAACCAGAGCTGGACTTCTGATTTCATGCTAATTACTTCGTAGATCCTTTTTCAGTATATCATGCTACATATTTTTGTTCCCCTTTAGAATTGTGTCTCTGTGATAATCTTATTTTGTTCTCAACTTAGTAAAGCAAGTTTTGTTTAATTCTTATATAAGAGGAAGTTCTAAAAGGATTTTAATTAAAATGTTAAGGTCATACTGAAAACCTGCTAGTGTAGTATTTAAGACATTGCCCTTAATTTTTTGTCTTCAACTAAAAAGAATTGTTACTAAATAGAACTAAATTCACCCTTGTGACACATAACTTATTATCTTGCTTCTTAAAACCTCTCCTCCTTCTGTATTCATAATACCTGCTCAACACTTCTATTTGCTCAAAATTTGCTGGTGATTCACCACCTATCCTGTCACTCAAATACCACACCCTGCAAATTTTCATTGCTTCCTTTCTCATCTTTTTACCTAGTTCTTACCGGGTACAGCACTTTCCATTTTGAAATAAAAATCCGACTTACATACAAGTTGCAAAAGTAATCTAAAGAATCCTCTTACACACTCATCTAAATTACTCAGATGTCAATATTTTACTACTCTTCATCATTCAGTCTTTTGATAAATTGATTGATAGATTAAATAGGTAGGCAGAGATGTCGATATAATTTTCCCGAAATTTTTGAGTTTTTAGCAACATAATCAAACTTACATAATAATTATGACACAACTCAGTTTCATATTTCCACAGCAGAGAACAAAGACTATTTTTTTAAAATCCTTCAATTACTAAATTAAAAAGAAACTGTAAGTGAGAAAAAATGCTAGATATACATATTTAAATAAATATTTTTTAAAAAAAGATGGTTTAAAAAAAACCGACTTCACAAATGTAAAAATTATACTTATGCACCCATCGAAAAGCTCATCAACTCAATCAAAACTCAGCATAGCAAAGTGGCCAAGTTAAAGCAGTCTCTGGATGGAAAAGGAATTATTTACTTTAATTTTTAGAGAATATCCATGAAGGAACTATGCAAATTGATCAGAAATAAGAAATTGCAGAAGAAACTGAATATGTTAATGAAGCTCCAAAGTGAAAAAAAAAATAGGGTTTGCTGTCTTTTTCTTGATGAGGCTAGGAAACAATTAGGCCATCAATGAGAGGCCTTGCAAATGGCACAAAAGAAAATAAGACAAAATAATGATGCTCTAATTATTTACCTTGGATTTTACTGCAGAAGAAACTAGGGAAATTTCTACTATATATGTTTTTTAATTCATGTCAAATGTAATTAGAGACATTGATCAGAATGGTGACACCTTGGAGTATTTGAAAAACTAAATTCAAATAATTATAAAGATTCATGCTATACATGAAAAAAATTTGAAAAGACAAACAACAGTGAAATTATGGGATAAAAAACTTATAACTGACTTATCTATAAGAACAGTTCCAAAAATATTCTGGATACACGTGCCTGCGTCCTCTAAATATGGCAAGGCTTTAGAACTAAAATGTCACAAGCAGTGAATGCTTAGCCAAGAGATCATTGGAGAAAAAATAAAACATGTTTTCTTAGAGAAAAATGTTGACAAAACTCACTAAACTCTTTCCAATGGAGATCTCAGACATATGGGGACAAACAGAAGCCAGAAACTGTGAGATTGTTCAAATTAGCACTGTGTGGCAAATAACATCAACTTGAAAGCAAACAGATATATAAAAAGTTGGTCCCCACTCTCCATGGATGATGTGCTTTAGATTCCATTTTGATCCAGTTACTGCCTCTAAGTGTCATCACATATTGATTACAAAAATACTGTGTCACAATCAGTACCAAATATGCTTAATGTATTGCTTGTGCCTGGAACTTATGAGAGGGAAAATGACGCATAGAGTCCACAGAAGCACCATGAAAGGGATTCAAAACATAGAAAGGCTGTCTTATAAAGGCTTTCATAAGATTCTAACTGCATTCCTTCAGACTTCAGGGAAGATGGCAGTTGCTGTTGTGGCTGTGCTTATGACAGATGGAGTTTTCAGATGAAACGTGACTCTTCATTTTGAAACACTGAAGTCTTTGACTACAAAACTCATTAAAGAAGTACTAAAACATTATGAAATTCAGTCTGAGATTTACCACTGTGTTCTAAACTCCATTCCTTTTAGATATATTCAAAACATTTTCATCTGCATTATCATTTTGTCTTCTTCTAGTCTTTACTGATAAAAAGATTTTTATTCACACTCATTTCCTAGCTTTTCCCAATTTTTTTTTTTTTTGTATTTTTCTGAAGCTGGAAACGGGGGGGGGGGGGACAGTCAGACAGACTCCCGCATGCCCCCGACCGGGATCCACCCGGCATGCCCACCAGGGGCTACGCTCTGCCCCCCCCCGGGCTTCGCTTTGCCCCCCCCCCCCCCCCCCGCTTCGCTCTGCCCCCCCCCCCCCCCCGGGCTTCGCTCTGCGGCCACCAGAGCCACTCTAGCGCCTGGGGCAGAGGCCAAGGAGCCATCCCCAGCGCCCGGGCCATCTTTGCTCCAATGGAGCCTTGGCTGCGGGAGGGGAAGAGAGAGACAGAGAGGAAGGGGGGGGGGGTCTTCTCCTATGTGCCCTGGCCGGGAATTGAACCCGGGTCCCCTGCACTCCAGGCCGACGCTCTACCGCTGAGCCAACCGGCCAGGGCCGCTTTTTCCAATTTTTAAATGATACCCATATTTCTGAAGATTGTGTTTCTCCCATTAAGACTGTGTAAAAAAGATCATTTTTTTCAATTTATTTTTATTTATCTCACCAACCACCTGCTTCTTAGATAGATTCTGTCCCTAATGTAGTGACAAACATATTGAGATATGTATTATCAGTCCTTCTTTGTCATTATCACCCCAAAAAATTTATTTTATGAACAAAGTGGGAAATGAATTAATTAATTATGGTGTCAGTGGACTGTTCTTTTTTCTCTGATTATAAAGGTATTAATCTTAACAACCACTTGAGGCCCGTAATCTGCTCAGAACCTAGCGAGATTCTGGACTAAGACCGTATAATCACCCTCGATCACCCCTCTAGTTGAATACAGGCATCAGAAAAAGCATAGTAATAAGTTCTGATCTTTAGTGAGTCCAAAAATCAAAATGAATAGAAAGAATAGTACATTTTATGACATTTTATAGCTTAACCTGCCTGAGTGGGTCTCAACCATGGTAGAAATTTTTATTCTTCTTACTTCTTGGAGATGGATTTTTATATGATTTTATTTAATTTTGCAAAAGGAGCAATTCACCATAATATGCATAAGTGCACCAATTGGCAGATAATTTTGAAACTACAAGACAATAATGAATCCAGAATTAAATTTGTAAGATTATAATGCACTTTTCTGAGAAAAGAAAAAAGCAGTTATTTTTTTGAAACAGCTGTTCTTAATTGTTAGAGATTTTGGTACTACTGAGGAAACAATCACAGGAAAATCTGCTTATTTCAGCCACTCTTTTTTAAAAGGGTGGTCATATAATCAAATAGCAGTTATATTATATTATATTATTATATTATTTCTCAACTACTTCATAATGTTTCAAATATTTTAGAATGTGTCCAAATAATATAAATAAGCAGACAATTAGTCTGTGAACCCAATGAAGAAATAAGGCCCTACTTTTTCTGGCAAAGAGAGAACAACTCTCACCGAAAAGCTTCCTCCTGCAAAGCAGTATTTTCTCTTCTGTGAAACTATAGGCTTTGCATTTTTGTTGCTTTCTTTGCATTCTGTAAATGTCTCTACAGTCTGCTGCTCTTTAGTAGTATATGAGAAGAAACGTTCATTCAGTCAGTCAACTTATGTTTTATGAGCCTATACTATGTCCAGCAGATAATTATCGAGACAATAAAACAAATGGTATTTATATGGTTTATGTTTAATAGGAAGAAACAGAAAACAAAACATTAATATGTCAAATATTGACATCAAAGATATCAAGTGGGCTGTGGGATAAAGCAGCTCAAAGTTTTCAAGAGAGAATCAAGATGGAAATGGAAACTCAGGAATCACTGCACAAATATTTAAACATTTTAAGATTTAAAGCATGGCTTTAAAGATATAAAGCTGTGAGACTGAATAGCACCTTGGGCGTTCATGTCCTTAGAAAAATGTGAGAACTAAAATTGAGCCAAAAGGCATCCTAAATGTAGGCGATGAAGAGGCCAGAGATGTAATCAGTGAGACTAGGAGGAAAAGAGACAACCGTGGTTTCTGAAGACAGAAAGAAGCTTGTCAAGGAGGTAGCTGTGATAGCTGTGCTCAACTGTGTTAAGGTAAGGTGAAGACCAAGAATGAACCATTGAATTTTGTCATATGAGGGTCATTGTTGACCCTGGCAAGAGCAGTTTCAGTGGAACAATGAGTGAGAGAGTAAAAAGAACTAGATACAGGAAGTATAGAAAACTAATTTATATTTATAGCCTTGTTGTAAAGAGAACAAAGAAATGGAATACCAGTGAGAGAGAGATGTAAGGTGAGGTAGGGAGTTGTTTGGTTTTATTTCTTTGCCTTTAAGATGAGCTACGTTTCACATGTTCATATGCCCATGATGATAATCCCCGTAAGAGAGAAAACCGTGAGCTCCAAGACAGATAGAGAGATGTCACTGAACAGCCAGAGAGGTGGGATCTAGTATACATGTAGAATGTTCAGCTTTAGTTAGGAGCAAAGAGCATTTCATCCAGAACAATGGAAAGAAAGATAATGCATGAGCCAAGATGGGTAGTTGGGGCTGAAGGTTAGATTCTGTGCTCCAAAGAGATGTGTTGAAGCCCTCAGCCCCCATACCCCCAGAACCTGTGAATGTAACATTTGGAAATAGGGTCTTTGGCGAATGTAATCAAGTTAAAATAAATTCATGTTGGATTACAGTGAGCCCTAATCCAGCATCTAGTGGCCTTTTCAAATGAGAGAAGTTGCAACATAAAGCCACAGACACAGAGGGAGTCCACCATGGAGAACAGAGACAAACGAGCACCGAGGATGCCAGCAACATCAAAAGCAAAGAAAAGGCAAGGAAAAGTCTTCTCTTAGGGCCTTCAGAGATCACATGGGACGACTGACACATCATATCAGACTTTCAGCTTCCGAAACAGAGAGAGAATAAACTTCTGTTCTTTTAAGCTACTGAGGTTGAGCGACTTCTAAAAGATAGCTCTGGCAAACGAAGCCAGTGGAGTGATCTGTAGTTGTCCGCCTCTGATTACTTACACTGTATGTCACAAATCTTGGCAAACTTTTTATAACCATTTAGCAAGGTTCTGGCATTTGCTTTTAAAAAGGTTCTCAGATATGTCTAAGTTTTATTTAGCTCATTAATAACAAAAATAATAGGAAAGACATAAAAAATCTGGGTAAAAAACTGTTTCAAGTACATAGTCAAACAGGAAAGGAATGCTTGGATGAGATACTAAATTAAATGTAAAACTGGTTACATTTCTACAGAGCAATAAAACCATTTTAGAAGTTTTCTATTCCAGACTATATAGTCACATTAATTTATATATTTCTATGCCTTAATCTCTACCTCTATTGCAGCCAATCACCAACGTTACATCCATTGTGTGTGGTTATTCAGATATTCTGTGACATAAATTTCATTTTCTAAGATCCTCTGAGGAGGGATGATTTAGAAGTAAGAAAAGCTACTTTTGTTCAAACCGGCTAATTAGAAAATGCTCTATAATAATATCCTAGTTTCAAGCAGTCTTTTGTCTTTTTTTCTAATTTAGATAATTTGGGATAAATTTACTTAATTGTGATGTAACTAAGATTTGTACCCAGACTCTATGTCACCAGAGTAGACATTATTAACTACTTCAAACACGCTAATAAATGTAAATTATAAAGGTAAACAATTAACAGACTATAAATTAGATTTATTTCCATAAAATAATGAATTGTAATAAACCTATGAAAGGAAACAAAATTATTTTCTAAAGACTCATTAGTTTCCTATGTCTAGAACATGATCTTTTGATTTTAATATGAGACTTCCATATTTTTATGGAAGGTTAACACACTGGCTCTCACCCTACTCATTGCCACAAGTCTTGAATTTGCATAAACTGCCCTTTCTGTTTCCTCCTCCCATCCAGCTTATAATAAGAGGCATAATATAAGCAATTCTTCAGAAAGGACCATGTAGTGACTATTTTCTACACTAGACCAGGTAATATTCCAACGTCTTTTTATATTATAACATTTAAGGATATTCTACTTATCTCTAGTGCTTCTAATTAATTCCTCATATTTTTCTTAATAATAATGAGCCCTCAACCTGACTATTTAAATAGGCCAATTACTCTATAATTTAAGCCGTATATGTTTAAAGTAGAGTTGATTTATTTAACACACCAATAACTCATAGTGATATCCATATAATAACCTTTGTTAATCTAGAGAGAGAAATGGCCGTTTTGTGATCTAAAATAAGCATCTGTTGTTGCTCAGTCATATTTTTTCTCTTGGATAAAGTATCAACTGTTAGTTAGCTGCTAATATTTTTTTTACTCTTTCTAAGTAATCTATTGAGACATCCATTATATTGAGTTGAGAAAAAAACAGTAATTTAAAAACAACAAAGTCAGTAAAACAATATTATAATACTTTGAACTTTGTATTGTCCTAATATAGTGGTTTTTAAACTAATAGTGAAACCCATAAAGAGTTTGGTAATTTGATTAATTTAAATTCACTTATTTTTTTCAAAATCAGCAAAAGGGTATTTTCTTAAATGAACTTCATTGATTTTAATGCCTGAAACATTTACATTCTGTGTCTTGGCTGCCTGCCTGATTTTAAAGAGTGAATGGCTCACTTGAACTGGGACAGTTAGTCCATTTGGCTGTAAAATAATATCATTGATCTTCAGAGTGCGTAATGACCTTATAGCTTATCATTAGGCTGTTTATTTGCTCTATGTGGACATCAGTCATGTAAAACATTTACTTATTCAGACTCGAGAGCATTAAGGCAGTCCGTAATTAAAACTATCACAGAGGATAATTCATAATTCCATTCCAAATATAAACTAATGCTCGAGATCGTACTACCTTCCTCAACCCGATTGATTTTTACTATGAAGTTCTTTGCAGCCATAACTACATAAATGGCAAAAAAAAAAAGTTTTGCCTGTTTAACATATTTTTATCCAGAGTTAAAAGAAGTTACAGAATGTCACCCATATATGTTATAAATTATTGAATATAGTTAAACTGTGGGTATTTTTTAATATAAATAGAAGGATTTTGGCAACCCTGCACCTAACAAGTCTATACGTGGCATCTTTCCAACACCATTTGCTTACTTTGTATCTCTCTATGTCACATTTTGGTAACTCCCACAGTATTTCAAACTTTTCCATTATATTTGTTATGGTGATCTGTGATCAGTGATCTTAGATGTTAGTATTATCATTGTTTTGGGATACCATAAGCCATGCCCATATAAGATAGTGAACTTAATCATTAAATGTTGTGAGTGTTCTGACTGCACCCTTGACCAGCCATTCCCCCATCTCTCTTCCTCTCCTTGAGCCTCTCTACTCCTTGAGATACAACAATATTGAAATTATACCAGTTACTAACCCTACAGTGACTTCTAATTGTTCAAGTGAATGAAAGGGCACACATCGCTCACTTTAAATCGAAAGCTAGATGTGATCAGTCTGAGAAAGGCATGTTGAAAGCTGAGACAGGCCATCAGCTATTCCTCTTGTGCCAGTTAGCCAAGCTGTGAATGCAAAGGAAAAGTCCTTGAAGAAAATTAAAAGTGCTACTCTTGTGAACTCACAAATGATAAGAAAGCAAAACAGCTTTATTACTGATACGAAGAAAGTTTTAGTGGTCCGAATAGAACAAACCAGCCACAACACTCCCTTAAGCCAAAGTCTAACCCACAGCAAAGCTCTTATCCTCTTCAGATTCTGTAAAAACTGATAGACATGAGGAAGTTGCAGAAAGAGTTTGAAATGTTGGCTTATGAGGTTTAAGGAAGAAGCCATCTCCGTAACACAAAGTGCAAGGTGAAGCAGTAAGTGCTGATGTAGAAGCTTCAGCAAGTTATTCAGATCAAATTAGGATAACTAATGAAGGTGACCACACTAAACAGCAGATTTTCAGTGTAGACGCAACAGCATTGTATCGAAAGAAGCTGCCACCAGAGCATAGCTAGAGAGGAGCAGTCAATGCCTGGCTTCAGAGCTTCAAAGGACAGGGTGACTCTTTTGTTAGGGGCTAATGCAGTTCATGACTTTAAGTTGAAGTCAATACTTATTAGCATTCTGAAAATCCTAGGAGGCTTTCAAATTATGCTAACTCTGCTCTGCCTGTGCTCTAGAAATGGAACAACAAAGTCTGGATGGCAGCACCTCTGTTCACAACATGGATTACTGAATATTTTAAGCTCATTGTGTAGACCTACTGTTTAGAAGGAAAAAAAAATCTTTTCAAAATATTACTGCTTGTTGACAATGCCTCCGGTTACTTAAGAGCTCTGATGAAGATGTGCAATGCAATTAATGCTGTTTTGATGCCTGCTAGCACAACATTCATTTTGCAGCCCAAGAGTCAAGCAGTCATTTTGATTTTCCAGACGTATTATTTAAGAAATACATTTTGTAAGGCTATAGCTGATGTTGGTGGTGATTCCTCTGATGAACTTGGGCAAAGTGAGTTGAAAACCTTCATGAAAGGATTCACCATTCTAGATGTTATTAACAACATATGTGATTCTTGGCAACAGGTTAAAATATCAGTGTTAACAGAAGTCCTTGGCAGTAAAGTAGGCAGGCAAAATAATCACAACATTGTGGACTGATTAAAATAAGAGAAGAAGCAGTAAATAAATAAATAAATAAATAAATAAAAAAGAGGTAAAATTTATGGACCTTCTATTACATATAATTGTAATTAAGATTCTTAGGTGAGAATTATCACCATGATACCATTTTTGAAAGCTTCTTGACTAATTTTTAGAAATATATTGTTTTCAATATACTTGCCAGTCTTTTTTAGCCTACGTTTAGTATCAAATGCTGTTTTTAAAATAACTTGAAACAAAATTCTTCTTCACATTATTCTTGCTCTACCCAATATAAAATAATAATTTTTAAAATAAAGAGAAAACCATTTTGCTATGCATATTTTAAAATGTTAATTTCAACACTTTACACATTTGTAGTAAAACATAGATTTTTATATTACAGCATTAATACAGCTAACACAAAAATTTAAGAGTTGTTTTAATGTTAAAAATATTTTTAACCTGAGAACAAAGCATTCTTCAGGATTAAGCAAAATGTAATATAGTATTATGTTAACATTTTGGTAAGGGTCTCAAAACACCTAGAACAAAATGATGTGTATAAATACTCCTGCATTCCAAAATTAAAGTACTAGATCACCTTGCTGGGCTTGCAGATGGAGTGAGTGGTTAATAATAGGTTATAGAACCATCAAGCTTCCTTGAGGAAATAAAAATGTTGAAGTGTAGCCTACAGAAAGAATTTTTTTGGTGAAAATTCCCAGTGTGAGTGTCTCGCCTCACACCATTTCAAACTTGGTGGGAAAGGTCTCAAGAAGATGCTTAAGGAGCCTATTAGAAGTCCCCAAAAGCTTAGGGCTCACAGCAGACTGGTATCTAACTCATGACTGGAAATCAGAAAAGAAGCCTTCAGCACAAGCCTCTCACTATGATGTGGTGATAGTGAAAATATCTCCTCTCCTTCTCCCCTCTTTTTGGAACTCCGATTACACGTCTGTTAGACCATTTGATATTGTCTCACAAGTCACTGAGGCTGGTCATTACTTTCTATTAATGTTTTTGGTTTAAGTTTGGATAGTCCTATTGTTATGTATTCAAGTTCAGTGATCCTTTATTTTAAGAGACCTGCTGTGGATTCCATCCAGTAAAATTTTAAGATAAACTGTATCTTTATATCTATAAGTTCTAGTTGGCATACCTTATTACAGCTTTTATTTTTCGCCTTATAACTCAAGTTTTCCTTCAAAGGAATGAGCACGTGCATAATATCTTTTCTTTAAAAGAAATATGGGTTTGTTTGTGTTTTGCAGCTTTCATGTTCTTCCCCATCTCCTTTCCCCTAAACATGTTTTTCTGGCATCTCTCTTCTAAGCTCCAAGGGTCCTTCCTTTGGTTTAACTTGTTTCCTGAGCTCATTGCTTCTAATTCTGTGGCCTCCTAAATAAACTTTCTCTTATAGTTTGAAAAACAAAAACCAATAGAAAAAAGAAACCGCCCTGGCCGGTTGGCTCAGCGGTAGAGCGTTGGCCTGGCGTGCGGGGAACCCGGGTTCGATTCCCGGCCAGGGCACATAAGAGAAGCACCCATTTGCTTCTCCACCCCCGCCCCTCCTTCCTCTCTGTCTCTCTCTTCCCCTCCCGCAGCCAAGACTCCATTGGAGCAAAGATGGCCCGGGCGCTGGGGATGACTCCTTGGCCTCTGCCCCAGGCGCTAGAGTGGCTCTGGTCGCGGCAGAGCGACGCCCCGGAGGGGCAGAGCATCGACCGCTGGTGAGCAGAGCGTCGCCCCTGGTGGGCGTGCCGAGTGGATCCCGGTGGGCGCATGCGTGAGTCTGTCTGACTGTCTCTCCCAGTTTCCAGCTTCAGAAAAATACAAAAAAGAAAAAAGAAACCATAAATTTTTTTTAGAGTTTAAAATGCTCAGTATGATATAAGCATGGACACATGTCATTATATATTTGTCCAAATGCAGTCTATAAATTGTGGGCTTTGGGTGATTGGGATGTATCAGTACAGGTACATCAATTGTAACAAATGGACTCTTGCAGGAGATGCAGATAATGGGAGCCCCTGCGTGTGTGGGGACAGCTATATTGGACAGCTCTTTATCTTCTCAATTTTTCTATGAATTTAAAACTGTTGTAAAAACGTTTTTAAAAGACATATTTGAAAATCACATCCTTAATGAACCAAAAAAACAAAGAAACTAAAAGGTCTTGTCTCATAATTCCATCATTTCTATCATTTCTGGGTCAGTATTTGACTCCATTAATTACTCCTTTCTTCCCACACTTTCTTCACTTGCCCTCTCCCCCGCCCCGCCCTGCCCCAGTTTGGAATTAGCTTTTGTTTCACTCTAGCTATGCACACGCCATTACAGAGATCATTCAGCCAATACACAGCTTTAAAAATAATCTGTCAGTGACTCCCAAATTGTATTCCTCGCCTAGACAGCTCTCCTGAAATCCGGGTGCATATATCTACTGCCTGAGCCAGGGGTTCTCAAACTACAGCCCGCGGGCCGCATGCGGCCCCCTGAGGCCATTTATCCGGCCCCCGCCGCACTTCCGGAAGGGGCACCTCTTTCATTGGTGGTCAGTGAGAGGAGCATAGTTCCCTCAGTCAGTTTGTTGATTTAAATTTACTTGTTCTTTATTTTAAATGTTGTATTTGTTCCCGTTTTGTTTTTTTACTTTAAAATAAGATATGTGCAGTGTGCATAGGGATTTGTTCATAGTTTTTTTTTTATCATCCGGCCCTCCAATGGTCTGAGGGACAGTGAACTGGCCCCCTGTGTAAAAAGTTTGGGGACCCCTGGTGAGCCATGTCTCCACTGGGATGTCTAACAGACACCTCAAATGGAACTTACTCAAAGCTGGACACTTGATATTTTTCCCCAAACTGTTCCATCTTCCTGCTTCACCATTTCTCCTTGTAGCCTGAACTGCTCTGTCACAGATAGCTACACAGTTAAATGTCTCACCTCCTGTGGATATTAGTTCAAATGTCACCTTCTCAATGAGTCCTGCTCTAAACACCTAATTTAAAATCTTGTACCCTAAACCCCTCCGTTCAGCCCTCTTTACCCTACTGTTTTTCTCAAAGCATAAATTATTTCTAATACTCTAAAAATAGCACTTTACTTACTCCTTGTTTCTATTATTTTACTTATAAATAAATAAAATAGGTTCATGAGGTTTTCTTGATCTGTTTTGTTAACTGACATATCTCAAATTTAGCACCAGTTGATATTGAATACATGATATCTGCATGAATGATCTATATTAGTATGTCAATTATTTGGCAGTTATGTAAACATAACATTGAGATATCAATTCAGTACTTAAGACAAACTATAATTTCAATCTGCTATGATATTTTCTGAATATTTATTAAAATAATACCTTTTAACTCAAACTTGGTTTAAGTTCTTCAAGCGTAACAATTATGTTTTGGAGTTTTAGTCTCTCTGCTACTATTACTGCATTGCTTTGTACACTGTAAGAAGTATAGGTTAAAGAAAAATAATATTTTCAGTTTTTATTTTTCCTCACAGATCTGGTTTCTAATACTGGCTATTTTAATAATCAACAGGTATTTAATTTAAAAAATAAAACCCTCAATTTCTTTCAAATGAACATATTTTTTTCTATACTAGAACCTTCTTTTGTTTACTCTATTTATTTTCATTTTTCTCCTATTCCCCCCTTCATTACAGGCAGCCATTTTAATGTGTTTGATTTATATAATTTTTTTGTGAATCTCTAAAATATGTTTGGTGCATATTTATTTTTATCTTATATAGATTGTGTTGTACTCACACCTGTCATTCCATTTTATTTTCTTTCTTTTTATTTTCCATTCTATGTACTATGTTTTTAAAATCTCTCTATTACCATGTACACAGCTGGTCTACAAAATAGTCTCTTAAATTTGTACTTCAGCAAATGGGGGTGGAGAAAAGTAACTCCTCTGCTTATTTTACTGTATGATTATTAAGCTCCTCCAGGAAAAACATATGAGAACACTTGGAAAGTATTAAAAAAATCTCTCTGTAGCTGTAAAGTAATAATATTGTGCAAACACTGTAATAGCACAGATCACAACAGAAGCTTAAAAGATACAATGCAAAAGATAGTAAATGTGGGTCCCCTTGTCCAGAAGGCTCTTGAGCTTTGCTGGGCCAGGGAGCCATAGAGAGCTAGTGGTGTCTTAGGGTATGACTCATCTATAAACCAGAATGTAAACTCATTTTGTAAAACTGTCTTACTGATAACCATAATACTCACATTTACCATTAACTTTCTTTATAAGTTAATGAGCAGTATTCCACTTTTAAGTTTAACTCAGAACCAAGAGCTTTTGAAGGTCAGCTAGGTAATGTGACTGGGAGGCCAGAGGAAGCAGGGTTTATTTTCCCCAAGATAAAATAACATGGATAGGATTCTTTTGGTAATATCTTGCCCAACTGTTAAGACTTCGTTCTTCCTTGGCCACTGCCTTGGCTTATGTATGTTGATAAAATATTTTTTTTAATTATAATTTTATTTTTTTAAAGGGGCGACATCAATAAATTAGGTTACATATATTCAAAGATCAACAAGTCCAGGTTATCTTGTCTTTCAATTATGTTGCATATCCATTACCCAAAGTCAGATTGTCCTCTGTCACCTTCTATCTAGTTTTCTTTGTGCCCCACTCCCTCCCCCTTTCCCTCTCCCTTTCCCCCCTCCCCCCGTAACCACCACACTCTTATCAATGTCTCTTAGTTTCACTTTTATGTCCCACCTACGTATGGAATAATGCAGTTCCTGGTTTTTTCTGATTTACTTATTTCACTTCGTATAATGTTATCAAGATCCCACCATTTTGCTATAAATGATCCGATGTCATCATTTCTTATGGCTGAGTAGTATTCCATAGTGTATATGTGCCACACCTTCTTTATCCAGTCATCTATTGATGGGCTTTTTGGTTGTTTCCATGTCCTGGCCACTGTGAACAATGCTGCAATGAACATGGGGCTGCATGTGTCTTTACGTATCAATGTTTCTGAGTTTTGGGGGTATATACCCAGTAGAGGGATTGCTAGGTCATAAGGTAGTTCTATTTTCAGGTTTTTGAGGAACCACCATACTTTCTTCCATAATGGTTGTACTACTTTACATTCCCACCAACAGTGAATGAGGGTTCCTTTTTCTCCACAGCCTCTCCAACATTTGCTATTACCTGTCTTGTTAATAATAGCTAATCTAACAGGTGTGAGGTGGTATCTCATTGCAGTTTTGATTTGCATTTCTCTAATAACTAAAGAAGATGAGCATCTTTTCATATATCTGTTGGCCATTTGTACTTCCTCCTGGGAGAAGTGTCTGTTCATGTCCTCTTCCCATTTTTTTATTGAATTGTTTGTTTGTTTGTTGTTGAGTTTTATGAGTTCTTTGTATATTTTGGATATTAGGCCTTTATCTGAGCTGTTGTTTGAAAATATCATTTCCCATTTAGTTGGCTTTCTGTTTATTTTGTTATCAGTTTCTCTTGCTGAGCAAAAACTTCTTAGTCTGATGTAGTCCCATTCATTAATTTTTGCCTTCACTTCTCTTGCCATTGGAGTCAAATTCATAAAATGCTCTTTAAAACCCAGGTCCATGAGTTTAGTACCTATGTCTTCTTCTATGTACTTTATTGTTTCAGGTCTTATGTTTAGATCTTTGATCCATTTTGAGTTAATTTTAGTACAGGGGGACAAACTGTAGTCCAGTTTCATTCTTTTGCATGTGGCTTTCCAGTTTTCCCAGCACCATTTATTGAAGAGGCTTTCTTTTCTCCATTGTATGTTCTTGGCCCCTTTATCAAAAATTATTTGACTATATATATGTGGTTTTATTTCTGGACTTTCTATTCTGTTCCATTGGTCTGAGTGTCTATTTTTCTGCCAATACCATGCTGTTTTGATTGTCGTGGCCCTATAATAGAGTTTGAAGTCAGGTATTGTAATGCCCCCAGCTTCATTCTTTTCTTTAGGATTGCTTTGGCTATTCGGGGTTTTTTATAGTTCCATATAAATCTGATGATTTTTTGCTCGATTTCTTTAAAAAATGTCATTGGAATTTTGATGGGAATTGCATTAAATTTGTATATTGCTTTGGATAATATAGCCATCTTGATTATATTTATTCTTCCTAACCAAGAACAAGGAATATTCTTCCATCTCATTATATCTTTCTCAATTTCTCTTAACAATGGTTTATAGTTTTCATTATATAAGTCCTTTACATTCTTTGTTATGTTTATTCCTAAGTATTTTATTTTTTTTGTTGCAATTGTGAAGGGGATTATTCTTTTGAGTTCATTCTCAATTGTTTCATTGTTGGCATATAGAAAGGCTATTGACTTCTGTATGTTAATTTTGTATCCTGCGACCTTACTGTATTGGCTTATTGTTTCTAGTAGTCTTTTTGTGGATTCTTTGGGGTTTTCGATGTATAGGATCATATCATCTGCAAAAAGTGATACCTTTACTTCTTCTTTTCCAATATGGATGCCTTTTATTTCTTTGTCTTGTCTGATTGCTCTGGCTAGAACCTCTAGTACCGCATTAAATAAGAGTGGAGAGAGTGGACAACCCTGTCTTGTTCCTGATTTAAGGGGGAAAGCCTTCAGTTTTGTGCCATTTAATATGATGTTAGCTGATGGTTTATCATATATGGCCTTTATCATGTTGAGATATTTTCCTTCTATACCCATTTTGTTGAGAGTCTTAAACATAAAATTGTGTTGTATTTTATCGAAAGCCTTTTTTGCGTCTATTGATAAGATCATGTGGTTTTTGTTCTTTGTTTTGTTGATATGGTGTATTATGTTAACCGTTTTACGTATGTTGAACCATCCTTGAGATTCTGGGATGAATCCCACTTGATCGTGATGTATTATTTTTTTAATATGTTGTTGTATTCGATTTGCTAGTATTTTGTTTAGTATTTTAGCATCTGTATTCATTAGAGATATTGGTCTGTAGTTTTCTTTTTTTGTGGCATCCTTGCCTGGTTTTGGTATGAGGGTTATGTTGGCCTCATAAAATGTGTTTGGAAGTATTGCTTCTTCTTCAATTTTTTGGAAGACTTTCAGTAGAATAGGAACCAAGTCTTCTTTGAATATTTGATAAAATTCGCTGGTATAGCCGTCAGGTCCTGGACTTTTATTTTGGGGGAGGTTTTTAATGGTTTTTTTCTATTTCCTCTCTACTAATAGGTCTGTTTAGGCTTTCTGCTTCTTCTTGACTCAGTCTAGGAAGGTTGTATTGTTCTAGGAATTTATCCATTTCTTCTAGATTGTTGAATTTAGTGGCATAAAGTTTTTCATAGTATTCTACAATAATTCTTTATATATCTATGGTGTCCATGGTGATTTCTCCTCTTTCATTTTGGATTTTGTTTATATGAATTCTTTCTCTTTTTTCCTTGATAAGTCTTGCCAAGGGTTTGTCAATTTTATTGATCTTTTCAAAGAACCAGCTCTTTGTTCTATTAATTTTTTCTATAGTTTTACTGTTCTCTATTTCATTTATTTCTGCTCTGATTTTTATTATCTCCTTTCTTCAGCTAGTTTTGGGTTGTTTTTGTTCTTCTTTTTCTAGTTCCTTAAGGTGTGAAGTTAAGTGGTTCACTTGGGCTGTCTCTTGTTTGTTCATATATGCCTGAAGTGATATGAACTTCCCTCTTATCACTGTTTTTGCTGCATCCCATAGATTCTGATATGTCGTATTGTCATTTTCATTAGTCTGTATATATCTTTTGATCTCTGCACTTATTTCTTCTTTGACCCATTCATTTTTTAAAAGTATGTTGTTTAGTTTCCACATTTTTGTGGGATTTTTTTCCTCCTTTTTGCAGTTGAATTCTAGTTTCAAGGCTTTATAATCAGAAAATATGCTTGGTACAACTTCGATTTTTCTGAATTTGCTGATGTTGTTTTTGTGGCCCAACATATGGTCAATTCTTGAGAATGATCCATGTACACTGGAGAAAAATGTATACTCAGTCACTTTGGGATGAAATGTCCTGTAGATGTCTATCATATCCAGGTGCTCTAGTGTTTTGTTTAAGGCCACTATATCTTTGTTGATTCTCTGTTTGGATGACCGATCTAGAGCCATCAGCGATGTATTGAGGTCTCCAAATATGATTGTATTTTTGTCAGTTTTTGTTTTAAGGTCAATAAGTAGCTGTCTTATATATTTTGGTGCTCCTTGGTTTGGTGCATATATATTAAGAATTGTTATGTCTTCTTGATTCAGTGTCCCCTTAGCCATTATAAAATGGCCATTTTTGTCTCTGAGTACTTTTGTTGTCTTGTAGTCAGCATTATCAGATATGAGTATTGCTATGCCTGCTTTTTTTTGGATGTTATTTGCTTGGAGTATTGTTTTCCAGCCTTTCACTTTGAGTTTGTTTTTATCCTTGTTACTTAGATGAGTTTCCTGTAGGCAGCATACAGTTGGATTTTCTTTTTTAATCCATTCTGCTACTCTGTGTCTTTTTATTGGTGAGTTTAATCCGTTTACATTTAGTGTAATTACTGACACTTGTGAGTTCCCTATTGCCATTTTATAGGTTGCTTTCTGTTAGTTTTGTGTCTTGTTTGATCCTTCTCTTTCGTTTTTTTATCTTTTGTTTTTATTTGGTTGTATTCCATACATCTTTCCACTGTTGCTATCTTTTTTATCTCATGTGCTTCTGTGGTGGTTTTTTCAATGGTGGTTACCTTTAGGTAATGAAAAGGGTTCCTACCCTGTTCATTGTAGCGCACTATTTTGTGAGTACTTTTGCACTCCATCGTCCTTTGCTACTGTTAATCTCCATCCTCTCCCCCCTTTCTTTTTGTTGTTGTCACAGTTTAAATTTGGTTTTATTGTGTTCTTCTTGGAGCTTTTACTTGTGGCTTTATTTTTTTTTTTTGTTCTTTGTATCTGATTGGAGAACCCCCTTTAGTAATTCCTGGAGTGGGGGTTTTCTGATGATAAATTCCCTCATCTTTTCTGTATCTGTGATTGTTTTTATTTCTCCTTCATATTTGAAGGATAGCTTTGATGGGTATAGTATTTGTGGCTGAAAGTTCCTCTCTTTCAGGACTTTAAATATTGGGGTCCACTCTCTTCTAGCTTGTAGAGTTTCTGCTGAGAAATCTGATGATAATCTAATGGGCCTTCCTTTATATGTTGTATTCTTCTTTTCCCTGGCTGCCTTGAGAATTTTTTCTTTGCTGTTGGTTTGTGTCAATTTCATTATGATATGCCTTGGAGTAGGTTTGTTGGGGTTAAGAAAACTCGGAGTTCTGTTTGCTTCTTGAACTTGAGGCTTTAGTTCTTTCCACAGGCTTGGGAAGTTCTCATCTATTATTTGTTTGAGTATGTTCTCCATTCCATTTTCTCTCTCTTCTCCCTCTGATATACCTATTATTCTTATGTTATTCTTTTTGATGGAGTCAGATAATTCTTGTAGGGCTATCTCATTTTTTTAATTTTTGAGTCTCTTTCTTCTTCTCTCTGTTGTGCCTCAAGTTGCTTGTCTTCTATTTCACTAATCCTCTCTTCTATCTGACCCGTTCTATTAGCTAAGCTTGTTACTTCATTTTTCAGCTCGTGAATTGAGTTTTTCATCTCTGTTTGATTTGTTTTTATAGTTTCAATTTCCTTGGACATATATTCTTTGTGTTCATTGAGTTGTTTTCTGAGCTCCCTAAATTGCCTTTCTGTGTTTTCTTGTATATCTCGGAGGATTTTTAGGATTTCTCTCTTGAATTCTCTGTCATTTAGCTCCAAGGTTTCCAATATATTAAATTTTTTCTCCATAGATTTTTCCTCATCTAGCTGTGTTACCTCTCTTTCTTTTGTATCCATGATATTCGATTTTCTCTTCCTTAATGGCATCTGAGGGTGGTTTTGTTGATAGTATTAATGAGATTTAATAAAGAATAAAAAGTTTTAAAAAATAATAAAAAAATAAAAAATCGAAAAGAGTTGTTTTTTAAAAAAAAATTAATAATGAAATAAAGAAAAATAAAATAAAATAAAAATTTAAAAAAAGGAAATTATTCCCCCCCTCCTTTTTTCCTCTCCTCTCCTCTCCCCTCTTTCTTGAGAAAATCTTGTGGTGAACTGTGAATTATAACAAACAATGCCTGTGATGGAGGGCCTGAATTGGGGAAAAGTAATGAAGGGGCAAAAAAATAAATAAATAAAAAAGAAAAAAAAAGAGCGTATGGACCCACAAAATGCAAATAAGGAAAAAATTTGGGTCAAGAATAAAATGATTTGCTTTTAGGTGTTGGTTGTCTAAGAGTTATGATGAGAGGAATAAGGAAAACGGAAAAATGGGGGGACAAATTAAAAAATTACTATTGTATTTAGTGGAACAAGAACTAGATAATATGGAGAGCCAGGGATGGGAGCACTGCTAGTGAGTTAAAAAGGTGAAGTAAAAAACCCCCAAAATGCCACAAACATAAGTTTGAGTCCCAGATAAGATAATTTGTTTGTTATTGAGGTTTGAATGAGAGGAGATGTAAAGGAGAAAGGAAGAAACTAATATAGAGGGAGAAAAGAAAGAGAGAGAGAGAAAAAAAGAGGAAACCACTAAAAGAAGAAAAAAGAAAGGAGAGAGAGAGAGAGAGAGAGTTAAGGGTTTTGGAGTGCAACCCTCATAGAGAGAAAGGAAGAGAAGAGAAAAGATCATGGGAGATGTAACACTTATGGGTAGTGTAGTTCAAAGAGAGGAGAGAGTAAGACCGGCAGAGAGTTAATCAGCCAAATTGGAGGAGGAAGAAAAGTATCAAGAATGAAGATAAGAGAAACAAACGAACAAATATAATAAAATGGGATAGGTTATAAAGTCTGCAGTTTATTCTTGATTTTGAGAAGTTATCTTCTTGGTTTTTCTTTTCTCTCCCTCTTCCTGGTCGGTGACTCTGTACCCCGGGTTCTGCCCCTTTGGCACGCTCAGGTAGAGGTTTGCAGTTGATAAGTCTCTATGGCAATGCCATGTATTGTGCTTTAGTCTCGTTGGCAGTCAAGGCTCATTAGCATTTATAGGCTCCGACAGTGAGAGAGTCCGTGTTCCTGGAGCCTTTCTCCTAGTCTTTCCTTCCTCAATTAGTAGCCTGATAATCCAGCTATGGGGTTGCTGCTGCCTCTGCCTGGATAGTAAGAGGCTCAAAGAGCTGGCAACTCCCCACTCTATTTCCACTCAGCACAGGGCTCTGGGTAAGGCTCAGTCAGTCAGAGCTGCTAGCATAATCAGGCGGGCTTTCCGCCCACTCAAAGACCTCTGGCTCTGCCACTCTGTCCAGTAACACAGGCGGGCGCCCACTTCTGGGGTGCTTGGAGGAGACTCTCACTCACTGCGCGCGCGCAGACCAGGATATCCGGCCAGCAGTCTCACACTCTGAGTGAAACCCCCAACCGCAGGGAAAAGTTGCAGCGTTGGAATTGAGTCTTGCTCCGTCCCCGTGCGCGGCTTTTGCAAGGCGCTGGGGCGGCCCGAGATTCCGCTTTGGCCTACACAAAGGCCCCTGACTCTGCCCCTCTGTGCGATAACACGGGTGCGCACTGCCGAGGCACTCGGAGAAATCTCTCATTCACTATCTGCGCGCGCAAACCAGGATATGAGGCCAGCCGCGTTTCCCTCTGAGTGAAACCCCCTCCAGCACGGAAAATCTCCACCGTTGGAATTAGTTCTCACTCCCTCCCGTGCGTGGCTTTCCCAGGGCGCTGGGGCTGCCCAGAGACTCTGCCCTCGGCCCACAGAAAGGCCTCTGACCCTGCCTCTCCGTGGGGCAACATGGGCACCCACTCCCGGGGCCTAGGAAGAAATCTCTCGCCCACTAACTGTGTGCACGCCGACCAGGAGACCGGGTAAAATGGCCACTCCGCTTGTCTTTCTTTGTTTGGGTTTGGCACAAGTGTTAGCTTGTATTGCCCGGGTTGCCACAGGATCAGTTTTTCCTTGGCTTGGATCTCCGTGCCACAGCCTGGTTCGGCCGTTTGTGCCGCGGCCTGGATCTATTCACCCCCTTTGCCCGCCTCAGTTTCTATATTCACAGTTACCAGAGAAAGCCGCCCTGTTAGGTTAGTGAGGAAGGCGGAGCATTTCTTACTTCCTATTTCCTTCGGGGTTTGGTTATATATTTAGCCAATTTTTCACTCAACCATACCTTTGGGTGTATTGCGAAGCATCTGGAGGCTCCAAGTATAGGTTTTTCTGTTTCTGGTTGAAGATCTTGTTGAGTTTTGGGGGAGATTTATCGGTATCGCTTCCTACCCCACCATTACTCTGATAAAATATTTTTCCCAGTATTTTTTAAAAACACATGTAGTGAATAACTATTTTTTAACACCATCTTGTTTACATTACATTTATTTAATTTCTTAAAATAGCTATACATATTACACATATAGAGTGTATGACAATGATTATAGCTCATAAAAAATAATAAAGCAGATGATCTGGTAAAGAGCACACAGATTAAGATATGAACATTGCACTCACTCTTGGGCACCTGTGTCGCCCTCTTTACCACATTCCTCATCCTCTTTCGGATACTACTATCCTGACATTTTCAGTGATGAATCATTTACCTTTTTCTTTTTACTTTTATGAAGTCTGTGCTGACTAGTAGTATACAGTAATATATTTTCATTTTTGAACTTCTTATAAATAATGTCATACTGTATATATTCTCTAATAACCAGTTTATTTCTTGCACTGTGAGGCTTGGGAAATTTTCTATGGCAATACATATAGCTGTAGTTGATTTTTTTATTCCTATGTATAATTAGACCATAACTTGATGTACATTCTAATATTAAGGGAAATTTTGTTGTTCCGAGTTTTTTACTATTATGAAAATTTCTCTTGTGTACACTATGAGTCTCCTGGTAACAATATGTAAGAATTTCCGGGCCTCATTCTTAGACTTTGAACTCTAGGTTACAACATGCGCGCATCAATGACTTCATTAGATACTGTCAGACAGTTTTCCAGTGTTTATAGCAATTTACATTTCCACCAGCAGTGTGTGAGAAACCCCACTGCTCCACAAACTCACTGCTCTGCACATTATTAATTCATGCAATCCATGTGACTAGGCTATTGCTTTCTCTCACATAATCATACTTTGAATTATAACTCTCTTAGAAGACTACAGTATTTCTACTGCTTCTCTATTGTGAATTGAAAACTCCTCTGTGTCCCAAGGTAGCTCTCTCAGAGGACATTACTTACTGAATGATAACTGCTAGGTTAGCTACTAAGGGACCATGTCACAGCAGGTATCTTGAACTCATTACTGTTGCCATTTTGGACTGGAAAATTATTTACTATTAGGATATTTCCTGTGCACTTGGAATGTTTAGCAAAATCCCTGGCCTCTGCCCACTAGACACTCATATAGCATCCTTCATTCAGTTAGTCACAATGTTACAATATTACCCATATCCTGACTGGGGAGTTTAGGCTAGAAGAATTGTAATGAAGTCAATGACAGCCTATCAACACAAATGGGCAAGCTTTTCCCTAGATATGAGCTTC
Organism: Saccopteryx bilineata; assembly: GCF_036850765.1. Classification (NCBI taxonomy): domain Eukaryota; kingdom Metazoa; phylum Chordata; class Mammalia; order Chiroptera; family Emballonuridae; genus Saccopteryx; species Saccopteryx bilineata. Next base: position 46,621,081 of record NC_089501.1, on the reverse strand, counting down.
AGAAAGACCTGTGCACTTGGAAATAATATGTTCAGGACAAATGAAAAGAGGGATAATTTCAAGAAGCATTAGGTCACATTATATTTTCTTGTTGGTTTGTTTTGATGAAGTGTGAAAAGTGTTTTACCTGTCAACAATATCATTTCTGTCCGTGAAAGGAAACAGCCAGTTAAAGATAAGAGACCAATAATCCTCTAGCAAAGCATATAACAGTAAAGCAAAAGTGGGCCTGAGACAGACTTGCACTTCTGTCTGGGAACCTGGGGTAGACATACTTCCTTCCATCTGTCCCGTGAATTAAAACCACTGAACTTCATATTTAAAACAAAAAGAATCTCTGAAACAGGTCAGAGATTACAGGTCCCCCCACAATGACACCATTTTGGATTTTGTGTAGTTTTTCTTTTTAACCTCTTATACCCCAAACTTGGAGCTAAAGGAGGCATCAACTTGAAAATGCCAACAGGTACAAAGAAAAAAATGCCTACTTTTTCTAGCCAAAGGACAAAGAAAGAGTCAGCCTAAAGAGACAGAAAACTTGTAGACAATAATCACTCTCTTCAACCAAGCAACCAAGAAGAGCCTGTGCCTCCTCCTACTCATACAGCAAACACCAACTAAAAAGCCTAAACTTCCATCCTTATGAAGACATAAGGAGAAACCTCAACATTCCTGCCAGAGTGGTGTTAGAAAAGGCCACACAGGGAGCCAGGACCATCACCTTGCTAGCTAGGTAATGCTGATGAAAGAAATCTAAGCTCCAAGTAAAGTGTAAATGTATACCATCTTCATGGATTGGAAAACTCAGCATAGTAATGATGTCAACTCTCCCCAACTTGATATGAAGGTCTAACACAATTCCTGGCAAAATCTTAGCAAAAATTTATGTACATATAAGCAAAGTTCTGAAGTCTATATGGAAAGGGAATGGCAGTAGAATATCTAAAGCAACTTTGATTAAAGTGAGATTATTTTATTATTAATAAACATGTTTTCATTATCCACTGCATGTCTGGCATTATTCTAAGTACAAGGAATGTAGTAGCCTTAAACAACATATGGAAAAAATACATGGAACTTATATGCTTTTGGGAAAGATAATTGATAAAAACATAAACATGTAAAATATAGTTTTAAGTCAGTTGTCAATAAGTTTTATCCAGAAATATAAAGTTCTACACAGAAAAATAAAGCAGATGAGGGTGATGTGGGGGCAGGGTGTTCTTTGTAGGATGATCAAGAAATGCCTCCCTTAGAGTAATTAGAACAAAGGACAATTGATCATGAGGGAGCCAGCTACACAGATGTTGAGTATGAGGGGAAGTGTCTCAGGCAGAGAGATCTTCCAGGACAAGAGATCTGAAGCTGGAGTGTAATGGGCTTAAGAGCTCAGCAAGGTGACCAGTGTTGCTGAGTGTAGTACGTAAGAAAGAGTAATAAGTGTCAGAGCCTGTTCAGAGATGTCATGTCTTGTAGGTAACTGTGAATCCTTTTGATTTTACTCTTGAGTGAGAGGAAATCAGAGAGAGTTTCACAATGAGAAACAATGTGACTCAACTTGAGTATAGAAATGAGAGGAGAGGTATGTACAAGTTAAAATGTAAGTCAATGCCTGACCAGGCAGTGGTGCAGCGGATAGAGCATCGGACTGGGATGCGGAGGACCCAGGTTCGAGACACTGAGGTCACCAGCTTGAGCACGGGCTCATCTGGTTTGAGCAAAAGTCCACCAGCTTGAACCCAAGGTCGCTGGCTCCAGCAAGGGGTTACTTGGTCTGCTGAAGGCCCGCGGTCAGGGCACATATGAAAGAGCAATCAATGAACAACTAAGGTGTTGCAATGCGCAATGAAAAACTAATGATTGATGCTTCTCATCTCTCTTCATTCCTGTCTGTCTATCCCTGCCTATCCCTCTTTCTGACTCACTCTCTGTCTCTGTAAAAAAATAAATAAATAAATAAAAATTTAAAAAAAATGTAAGGCAACAAAGGCAAAAAAAAAAATTCAAAGTTCACTTTTTCAGAATAAACACATAATAAAGAGATCCTTATACCTTCTCCTACTTGAAACCCTAGGGCAGATTCTCTTTTTCTCTTGTTAACGATAAGAAACCAACATTCAATATTAAGATAGTGTTGCCTGACCAGGTAGTGGCATAGTGGATAGAGCATTGGCCTGGGTTGCTGAGGATCCAGGTTCTAAACCCTGAGGTCTCCAGCTTGAGTGTGGGGGTTTTTAGATTGAACACGGGATCATAGACATGACCCCATGGTCACTAGCTTGAGCCCAAAGTCACTGGCTTCAGCAAAGGATTCCTGACTCTGCTGGAGGCTCCCCCATCAAGGCACATATGGCAAAGCAATTAATGAACAACTAAGGTGCCACAACTATGTGTTGATGTTTCTCATCTCTCTCTGTTCCTGTCTCCTATCCTTGTCTTTCTGTCTCTCTCACAAAAAAAAAAAAAAAATGACAGTATTGATTAAACAACCCATAAAAATGAGTTTTTTAAAGTACTGAATAGCAACCAATGAAATGCAATTGGAAAATGAGTTACATTAAATTGATTTAAATTAGAACAAAAAGTGTCAAAGTTTAAAAATTATTGAAATATGACAAATGGGTTCATAAAAGTATATTTTACCTTTGATGGGTATAAATTACATAATGTGATTTAATGTCAACATATTACTGAACTTGATGTGTAAATTATGGAAATATGACTTGTTACTTTATAATCATAGCAAATTATTAATTTTGTGGTTTTAAGTCACTCGTGAAAATATCTCACAGGAAGCAAGATCATTTGAGATGACTTTATGTAGGAGCTAGGATGGCCCTGTGCTGTCATAAAATTTAATGAAATTTCTTCACAGCAACAGGGAGCTGGTACTGAAAATATATGTCCTATCAGAGCTAGACCTTATTCTCACCTTGCTTTGGGGATTCTGATTTTGGGCTTGTGAAAAACCAAAACTACAAATAATAATGTAAAACACTGGCAGTATTGAAAATCACAAGATATTTCAGTTTGTGTTTGTCACTTATGGTTTGTAATATTTTTGATGTTGTGGTCACGCTTTCACTCAAGGGTATCTTCATAAACAATAGTTTACTATCAATAAAATTGGGTTATAAGGAGTGCAATTGTATCAGTAAAATGAGAGACTATTTGAAATATGGTAATATGTTTAGCTTTATTTATTTTTTGTCAGTTTTTCATCAATATGGGTTCTGCTTCAGAATCATTGGCAGAGTTAGCAATAATGAATCTGAGACTAAACAATTCCAGCTCACCCGGGAGGACCCATCCCATCAGATTACATCACTAATCTTAGATTGCTTGTCAGATTGCCATTGCGTTGTTTTATTCATCTTTTCTCAAGAATTCTTTTCTGTTAACATCCATCCTAATAGTTGATAAGGTATTCTCAAATCACATATTCAAATTAAGAGAAGAATACTAAGATGCAGATACTTAATCCTTCAGGATTAGGTTGTTACAGCCTTTTGTTTTGGAGTTACCAGTTCAGTTTCCCTGTTTGCAATACACATGCACAACTTTTACTTTCTGTTATACTTTCCTCATAACTCATGACCTCCCAGAGGTTTTACTAACCAAACAACCTAAGGTACTGGTTAGTGTCTTCCTTGTCTTAGTAGCAAAATTAAAGGATAACTGTGTATGAAGTTCATGTTAATCTATGTTCTGATAAAGAAATATCAAAATATTTTAAATCATAAAGCCATTATTTGAAACAATAACAAGAATTAATAAAATATAATAAATGTTTATTTTAGTACATTTTAGTTGGTTCCAAAGTTCTATCTTTGGCATATGAAAATAAAACATATTTTCCATTATTTATTTATTTAAAAAACAATTAAACCTATATAGTTTTAAACCTATATATTGACTACTAAAATTTACATAGAACTATTAAAGCCACATGTAATATAAAAGAATAAGTTGATTCAAATAAAAATTGCAATTGTGCTAATTTTATTTGGTTATTAAAGCTCATTACTTTCACATTTCTATTTTCATTTACAAGAATAATACAAGTTGATGAACTTGAAGCTATTTTTAAAAACTTGGTCATTTCAAAGCCTTGTTCTTAGAATTGTCCTTCCCCAAACAAAATAGACAAAAAAAATTAAGAATGCTTTAATCTTTTTATGAGTGATATGATAAAACTTGACTTTATTTGTTATTATCTTCTGAAAATTGGAAACCAATTAAGTGGTTATACAAAGCTGTTATTTTTAGAACAAAACAGAAATAAATTTGAATACCTGTATTCACTAGCAAATAGCAGTTGTGTTCTTTTAATCTTAATAAAATTAATTGTTATGCCATCATCAATGACTTTTTCTAGAAAATTTGCAGAATGATTTACTGCCTATTTCTTATTCTTTCATTTTAATATTTATTATTCTTAATAAAGAGGTTATTTTATTTTTTCTTATGATTATTTGTAGGAATACAGTAAGACTTTAACATTTTAAGAGTTATCTTTTCAGATCTTTGGTGATAATCTTTAGTGATAAATGTGAATAAATACATATGCAATAAGTTTATAAGCAATAGGTATTAGAATCTTTTCAAAAGTAATTAAAAATTATCGTGTTTTATATCGTTTTCTTCGAGATTGTCAACTATATTTCTTAAAGGTAAATCACTTCACTAAATCTATTTATTTAGTTTTGATCTCAAATTTGTTTTTCCATTTTCTCTTATTTTATTTCATGAACCCAAAATATAGTAATACATTTTTGAAATTTTGTAATTTACTTTAACAAATTTTGTCTGAGAATATTTGATACAATATGATCATTAAGACACACGTTACTTCTAGGTATTCATATCCGGAGACAGCTAAAGGAATCAGTATTCTTGATGACATCTCTATTACTGCTATACAATAATTTTCAATTTTTTCAATTTTATTTTTATTAAGTGAGAGGCAGGGAGGCAGAGAAACAGACTATTACTTGTGCACCTGCGGGAAGCTACCTGGCAAGCTACCTACCAGGTGATGCTCTGCCAATCTGGGGCTGCTGCTCCATTGCTCTACAACTGAGCTATTTCAGCACCTGAGGCCAGGCTGTGGAGCCATCCTCAGCACCCAGGGCCTACTTACTCAAACCATTTGAGCCAAGGCTGTAGGAAGAAAAGAAAGAGAGAGACAGAGAGAGAGAAAGAGGAGGAAGGATAGAGAAGAAGATGGTAGCTTCTCTGTGTGCCCTGACTGGGAATCAAACCCAGTACTTCCACACACCAGGCTCACACTCTACCACTAAGCCAGCCAGCCAGGGCCAAATAATTTTCATTGCCATAAAATTTTATCACTGAACTGTGAATAACCTCAGAGAACAGAGCCCAACTCTGCCCTATGCATGGCCCATTGACATCGGTGATAGGTGGCCACTGACTCTTGTGATGTATGTCTGATGATAAGGCATTATTTAATGTTAGATGCAAAGAAAATTTTAATTCTGCTTATAAAACTATATATATACATATGTTCACACAATTTAAAACAAATATTCTGCTAAGTGTTTGTTGCCATACTAATAAATAAATCTGTAAAAGAAATTTACAAAACCTTTATGGAAACATGTCTAACTTTATAATTGCTTTACCTCACATGTTTTTCATCCATAACACAGAAATATTCTTTCCTCCTTTCCATTCAAACCCAAGAAGCAACATAAGAATATCAGCTTTTCTTTAAAACTTTAGTATTTATTCTAATCTACAATCTCAATATCCTCTATTTTATCTCTTTCAAAGGGAATAGATAACATCAGGGAAAAGTAAGAAAAATTGTTCTTATATTTTGGGGGTGTTTTAAAAATCGAGTTCCCGCCTGACCAGGTGGTTGCGCAGTGAATAGAGCGTCGGACTGGGATGGGTAAGGACCCAGATTCAAGACCCCTGAGGCCACCAGCTTGAGCGCAGGCTCATCTGGTTTGAGCAAAGCTCACCAGCTTGGACCCAAGATCACTGGCTTGAGCAAGGGGTTACTCAGTCTGCTGCAGCCCCATGGTCAAGGCACATATAAGAAAGCAATCAATGAACAACTAAGGAGCTGCAACGAAAAATTGATGATTGATGCTTCTCATCTCTCTTCGTTCCTGTCTGTCTGTCCCTATCTATCCCTCTCTCTGAGTCTCACTGTCACTCTAAAATAAAAAATAAAAAAAATCGGGTTTCCCTCCCCTGCACCTGAGGTTTGCACACTTCTAATCCTTTGTAAATTGTCCCTGAGCAGCTGTCTGAGGATCTTTCTTCCTGTCATTCTCCTAATGTCCATGACCAGTGATTAAACAGATACTACAACCAGTTTTTTACTTCCTTCTCTCACAGGTACCCAAAGATCAATTTTTGCCATCAAGAACAAGAGATAAAAGGGAATGAAATGAAATGCATTCTGGAGCTCACCTATGAAGTGTCCTGTCTCATGTACAGGAAGAGAACAGAAAGTACCCTGTATTTACACATCACTTCAAATTAAAGGTAATTAAATTTTACCTCTGCCTCCTGTCAACCCTTCAATTTAGCAGTCTATGCAGAGCAGGCTGTGAATACCACCTCCACCGGTGGGCCGACCACTAACTACAGTGTTTCAGTGCCCTCTGGTGTTAGTGCCTAGAAACACAGCTGGCATTATTATTATTTTTTTCTTTTTTATTGAATTTATTGAAGTGAGACTGATTATCAGAGATGTACTGGTTTCAGGCGCACAATTCTACAACACATCATCTGTATACTGTATCGTATATTCATCACCCAAAGTCAAGTCTCTGTCCGTCTCCATTTATTCCCTGTATACCCTGCTCCACCTAAGCAAACACCACACTGTTGTCCATGTCCATGAGTTTTTTCTCTTTATTGTCCTTCTTTGCTCAGTCCCTTCACCCACCCCCTCCCTCAATAGCCCCCAACAGCTAGAAACCTGCTGTCTATGAGTCTGTCTCTATTTTGCTTGTTAGTTCATTTTGCTCATTAGATTCCACATATGAGTGAAATCATACAATACTTGTCTTTCTCACACTGGCTTTTTTCAGTTAGTTTAATACTCTCCAGGTCCATCCATGCTGCGCAAAGGATAAGATTTCCCTCCTTTTATAACTGAGTAGTATTCCATCGTGTAAATCTACTACAGCTTTTTTTTTATACCCTCATCTACTGATGCACAGTTGGGCAGCTTCTAAATCTTGGCTATCGTAAATAATGCTGCAGTGAATATAAGGGTGCATATATTCTTTTGAATTAGTGTTTCAGGTTTCTTCAGCTATATTTCAAAAAGTGGAATCTCTGGGTCATAAGGCAGTTCTATTTTTTTTTTTCTTAAGTGAGAAGTGGGAAGGCAGGGAGACAAACTCCTGTATGTACCCCACCCAGGATCCACCTGGAAAGCCCTCTATGGGACGATGCTCTGTTCACCTAGGGCTGTTGCTCTATTGCTGGGCAACCGAGCTATTTTAGCACCTGAGGCAAGGCCATGGAGCCGTCCTCAGTGCCCAGGGCCAACTTGCTCCAACCAAGCCATGGCTGCAGGAGGGGAAGAGAGAGAGAGAGACAGAGAGAGAGAGAGAAAGAGAGAGAGAGAGAGAGAAGGGAGAGGGGGAGGGGTAGAGATGATCGTTTCTCCTGTGTGCCCTGAAAGGGAATCAAACCCAGGACATCCACATGCTGGGCTAATGCTCTACCACTGAGCCAACCGGCCAGGGCCAGGAAGTTCTATTTTTAATTTTTTGAGGTGACCGCATTACCAGCAACAGTGCATGAGGGTTCCCTTTTGTCCACACCCTTGCCAGCACGTTTTTGTGATTTTATTGATGATAGTCATTCTGATAGGTGTGAGGTGATATCTCATTTTGATTTTAATGTGCATTTCTGTGATGATTAATGATGTTGGACATCTTTTCATATGTCTATTGGCCATCTGTATGTCCTCTTTGGGAAAATGTTTATCCAAGTCCTTTGCCCATTTTTAAATTGGATTTCTTGGAGGGGAGATTTTGTATTGAGTTTTACACCAAGACGTACTGATTTTTTTCATGTTTGCAAGGAATTTTTTATTGCAATTGACAAATATACCTCAATATAATGTATATTTGTTAGCTATTTAAAGAAAATAAAAGCTCAACAACAGCCTTTAAAATTCTGCATTATTTTATTTTGTTTAGATGTTCTTACTATTTTTCTGGGGGAAAATTTTGAATTAAACAGTGTATATCAAACTCTCTTTAAAAATATACTCCTCACTAGAATCTATGTAAACACAATTAATTAAATAAAAAAACCCAAAAATATATATATACTCCTCAAATAAATATAAACAATGCCTCCAATTTATTTGAGAGTTCTTTTACATTTCAGCTTTTTAAAGAAAATATTAACCATGAATAATAAGAAGCTAAAACAGAACATCTTCACCCATTTTTTTAAAAGACATTTTCCATAGATTATCTACACTTTCACAGATAACAAGAAGGCTCTCCAAAGATCAGCTTTGAAAAGAATACACTAATGTTAAAGAAAAGAAGAAAAATGAAACTGAAATTAGTTTGACCTGTCTTTTCACAAAATTATTAAGTGCCTAAATGAACATTTTTATACCACAAAAAGAAAGATTAGGAGAAATGACCTAAATCAAGTTAACACCAGAGCTAAACATGTAAAACTTACATAAAAGAGTACAGTAAACGTCTTATGGTACAGTTAGGGTCCATTTAGCAAGTAAGTTTTCCTGGGATGCTAAGGGGTAGCCTTGTAAAACCTCAAAAGGAATCATTTATCTTCCCTTCTCATGTATTGTCAGGTTACTCCCTGTGTAAAAATGAAAGTCCTACACAGAGAAAAAGATACAAATCGCAAGCAAACTAATTTATTCTAAAAGATATCTTCAAACATTTAAAGCCCTGCATGATGTAAAAATTATCGAAGCCAACATCCTGCAGACAGAAAATAATTAAAAGCAGCAGCCTTGTCTGAACTCCAGTTGTTAAATTTGAGAAACATAAAATGTTTTAGAATCCTTAGGCATTATATCCTATTTCACAGCTACCATAATTTATCCTCATTATTTAAATTAGACATAATAATTATTATAATATATCCACCATCCCGCAAGGAAAGATCATGTCTTAGCTTTCTCTAATAAGCATTTTGAATTTAAATCGATTTTTTTTTAATTCAAAGGTTAGAAAACAAAGCTTCTTGAATTGGAACCTAAAATGTCACACATGTTTAGTTCTTAATCAAGTAAAACTCAAAGAAATTATCATCAAGTTCTCATTCAAAATAATGGAAGAAGAGTTACTATTAAGACACAATCATTTTCTTAAAGTACTCAAGACTTAAATTGGGTTCCAGTTCAAGATTGCAGCTGGATATTAGGCAATGCCTATATGTAATCACGGCAGAAGAGAGGGTAGCCCTTGGGTTCAGGTGCAGGAGACTGTCCTGTGCTCCGGGTCACCACTTACCCTTCTCACACGATACCCTTTTCCTCCTGGTCACTGGCACCTGCTGGCATCCACTCCTGAAGTCAATGCCGATCAATCTACTAGTCTGTTTCTTCTGTAAGCTCAGAGCCTCGTGGCCCCTTCCTGACTCAGACCACCGTGACTTGGACCATATCGTCTATTTGGGTCCTGTCTAGGCTGCAGCATGCCTTTGTCTCTGACCTGAGGCCACAGTGTCTTCTCTACTGCCCTACTTTCATACTTTCAGCTTCCTTCCCTACTTCACTGGGAATTTCTAAGTCCTTCCCAGGCCACACTGGAGTCTAGAAAGAATGAGCGTGGAGGAACACTGCCTCCCTCTTCTCTTTGCCTGAACACACTATTGCTACCCCTCACTACTGGGATTGCTCTACTGCACAGTGGGAAGTGATCTCTCCCCACATCCCCTAAAATGAAAAGAAGTCTCCTAGAAAAAACAGCAGTGAATTTACCTCATCCCTTTTGAGGGTCAATTCTACTGTAACCTCTCTGGTCAACTGAGATGGTGCAAACTAATACATATTTGTGAGTAGGACCACTGAGAGACCAACAGTGGCTCACTCCCAGCAACACTGTCATCCTTGGTCACCCCACATCATGGCCTACATGCGGTCATGTATTCCCCAAAATCTTTCTTTGTCAGTGAAATCTGCCAGAACTGGCATGCATGCCCGCAATTAAGGAGCATCAACATCCAAAGGCCTTATCCACAGCTGATGGCAAAACTGTGCAAGGCGTTCTCTCTCTGAGCCTCAGACAGTAAAACGGGACCATCAGTTGGATATGCCTGGGCAGCATGCAGCCACATGTCACCTATAGCAGCATCATGTGACACACTAATAGAAACCCATACCTGTCCATGCTTCTAGAGATTTGCTTGGCAATGATTTGTTCATCAAAATAACCCCTATTGTTCCTAATCAAAGGGTGTTAGAAAAAGGCTTTGATGGGATACTAACATTCCTCTACTATGAGTATGACCATGTTATTCCCAAACTTGAAAAAAAGAATTCATATCTGCTAGAATTATTTCACTTCTATAACTTTCCAAAAAGAAAAAGAAAAAAAAAAAAAACACTTGATTCAGGCTATTTATTATTTATTATTATCTTAATATTTTAATTTTTTGTGTGATAGTTTTAACATTTGTGTTATTGAATTTAAAACATTAATTTGTTTTAGTTCATGATACTTTTTATTTGAATCAGATATAATAATAACCTAGAAATCTCAAAAACATAAAATAAATGGGTAGATGAGTTCAATACGACTAAAGGCCATGTGTGTGTATGCCTAACCAGTACAATTTGCTATTTATAAAATAATCAAAACAGAGGTTATAAATAAATCTAGATAAATCAAGCACTTTAAAGTAGCTATGTTCTTGGCAATGTTATTCACAATAGCCAAGATTTAGAAGCAGCCCAGGTGCCCATCAGTAAATGAATAGATAAAAAAATAACTGTGATACATTTACATAATATAATAATTAAAAAGGAAGGAAATCTTGCCATTTGTGATAGCATGGATGGCCCTGGAGAGTATTATGTTAAGTGAAATAAGCCAGACAGAGAAAGACAAATACCATGTGATCTCACTTATATGTGGAATCTAAAGAACAAAATAAACAAACAAAATAGAAACAGACTTCAAAAATACAGAGAACAGACTGAAAGCTGTTAGACGGGAAGGGAGTTGGAGGGATGGGTGAAAGAGGTGAAAGGATTAAGCAAAAAAGAAAAAACACTCATAGACACAGACAACAGTATGATCATCACCAGAGGGAAAGGGAGTGGGGAAGGCAGGAAAGGGTGTAGGAGGGATCAATGGTGACAGAAGGGGACTTGACTTTGGGTGGTGAACACATGGCACAATAGACAGATACTGTGTTATAGAATTCTACACCTGAAACCTATATAATTTCATTAACTAACATCACTCCAATAAATTAAACTTTAAAACATTATCAAAAGTTGAAAATAAAATATGTAAGCAGGGAAAAAAAGAAATAGTTCAACCATGGACGGAGGTTCAGCAGCTCAGTCAGCTTTCACCTACTTTTCTGCTACATATCTGGTCTTGGAATCTCAAAAATTAGATGAAATCATATTCATTTGGATTATTTCCCTTCCAATTTATGACCATGTATTAACATCACTGAAAATTACTCTTACATAAGTCCTAAAAATTCATTTTCTAGATAAGCTAGGATGTAAATAAAATGTCTCGAGAAATCTTTACACATCAAGAAATGGGTTCAATGCCTTATGAACACTTAGCATGTGGTAGTCTAAGCAAATCATGAAAAAGTAGATTTTAATAAACATTTAATAAAATATTTGCACTAATTCTATTATATTTATCATCTGAAAAAGTAGGGTTCTAGATATGTTTTCTTTTTTTTTTAATTTTATTTATTCATTTTTAGAGAGGAGAGAGAGAGATAAGGGGGGAGGAGCTGGAAGCATCAACTCCCATATGTGCCTTGACCAGGCAAGCCCAGGGTTTCAAACCAGCGACCTCAGCATTTCCAGGTCGATGCTTTATCCACTGCGCCACCACAGGTCAGGCCTGTTTTCTTTTTTAATGTATCTTATAAGTATTTTTGAAATAATTTATTTGCTCTTTAAATACATTTAGAGCCATATATATGTAAATTTCCATACTGACTTTCAGTACATTTATATCATAATCTCCCCCACTGCTTAGTAATTTTGATTTATCTCCTGTTTAGTGTAAATTAGTATCCTTTAGTAATTCCTTTCAACTAAATACAATATCAGACATTCAAGAACTAAGAAAATATGTATGATGAGCATATCCTTACCAAAAAACTTGAAGATGAAAAAGATTAATTTGGCTATTTTTTAACATACACTTCTTGACCCATTTGGAGTTTAATTTTATGGGCAAAGTCTGAGACAAGCTAATCTATATTCTTTTTATAGTAAATGTTTTTCTTTTATTTTTTACTGCTCTATTGCCTTTTTGCTTGGTTAGGAGTTCCCAAACTTTCTTGGCTCATAATACCTTTAAATAATTTATTACTTAATAACTATATTATTAATAATTAATAAATTGTTAAATAATGTATTATTTAATAGCCACAATTACATAATAACAGCACACTTCCTCATACCTTCGATTCAGATTAAACGCCCCAACTTCATTTCTTGTTCCATGTTGATTTTTGCATGGTATGTGTTATTTATCAGAGCATCCACCAAAATATCATGTCACTAAGATATGACATTCCTTAGAATGCAGTTCAATCTAAAATTGAAATTATGAACTCCATTAAGCGAGTAATTTGCACATGCTCTGAAAGTTGTCCAGTATCCCTGAGTTCCCTTAAAAAAATTTAAATATCCCATTGTGCCCCTGTGAGCTTAAGACACACAGTTTGGGTACCATAAATTTAAGCTGTTTTTTTAACCTTGAAGTTATATAATATTATGATACTAAATGGAAGCATTCATTTTTTCTAATTTAGTACTTTTTTTTACGAGGAGCCATTTTTATCAATAAATGTTACCATTTAAGTGCATCCTCAGAATTTTTTAAAATTTCTTCATGACTTTCAGACAGCTGCCTTCTCACTGTGTCCCCACATGACCTTCTTCCTGTGTGTGCACACTCTGGCCACCTGTTCCTCTCCTTACAGGGACACCAGTCCTGTCGACTCAGGACCCCACCTGTAGGGCCTCCTTGGACCTTAATTACATCCTTGAAAGCCCTAACATAATCACATTAGGGGGTTAGCAATCGACATATGAATTTTCCAAAGACACAGTTCAGTCCATAACAAGGTACATATGTAAACTGTGAATATATTTGTTTAAAAATAAATATTTTTTCACTTTTTCTCTTTTTAAATTTATATTTATATATTCATATAATTCACATTTTCCTGAATTTAGTTGATGGGGAGGGAGAGAAAGGCACCTTTTAAATGTTATGACTAAATTTGTTTCTAAAGGATACATACCCTTTCTCTGCTGTGGTCTTTATTTTGTTTTACAGAATCTCTCTGTCAGACCCTTTTAGTTGGTTTTTGCTGCTTCCCATTTTCCAGTATATTAATTTATCTTTCAGTAAATGGAAAACTAAGTGTAAGCTTATTTGTTTAAAAAAAAAAAAGTACATGGGGGGAGGGACGACATTGCCTGAATTCTCGGCCATTTCGCCGTCCCTCTGATTGTTGCCCATGTCCCCTCTCCTGCCTCAGGCTGAAGGCCTGGCCCATGTGCCCAGTGCTAATAATGAGTCCTCCAGCATGCTGCAACCTTCTTGAGTGGGAAACTGCTGGACTGGAGGGGGACTAGTAGCTGCTAGTGTTTGATCTGAGGAAGATCGCTGGAGTTTTTCCTGAAGTCAGAAACAGTCTTTCTTTTCGTTCCAAAAAGGTGTGTGAAAAGAAAGAAAAAAAAAAAAAGAAGAGGGAAAGAAAGAAAGAAAGAAAGAAAGAAAGAAAGAAAGAAAGAAAGAAAGAAAGAAAGAAAGAAAGAGGAGGGAGGGAGGGAGGGAGGGAGGGAGGAAAATGCACCTCCTTTGTAAATTGTCCTGTCCTATCCCTTTTTAGCTGCTGATGTTACTTCTGTAGTGCTTTGTTCTAACACTCCTGTCTTCACCTGCGTTGTATCTATAGAAACTAAGGTTTTCAAGCCTGTTGATCAAACAGGTGTTAAGGGACGGCAGTAATTCACACTGATAGCTGTAGCTCCACGGCTGTGCCTTGAACTTCTTTGAAGGAGAAAAGGTTTTACGGCTCTAGGATACAGAAGCAGTGTCTGTAGTTCAGGTGAACAACAGTCACAGAGGCTGAGATGACCCAAGGAATCTGCTAGTGCCTCCAAATGCACAGACTTCAAGATTGATCAGTAAATGTGCCCTCTGTCTAGCACGAGAAGGACGGACATTCAATTGGCTCTGTGTTGAGACAGAAACGATTAGCAGATGCAGGTTCCCAGCCTTCTTTTTGCCGCCCTCCTAAAGAATTCTCTGCCCTGGCCCGCTGCAGTCTCTTCCCAGACCCTTCTGTTCTGGGGGGAGCCTTGCTTGCTAGCCCAGGTGTCGGGGCTCAGGGGAGGGAGACCCGGGGGAAGGCGGGTGGGTCCGAGGAGACTGTGCGGTGCCCAGAGGTGGCCGTGGGTTATGCTGACATCAGGACAGCTTCGGTGGAAGGTGAACAGAGAAAGAAACAAAGGGACTGTCAGTATAGAGAGGATGGAGTGTTCCCCTCACAAATTATTTTGAAATTGCTCTTGCTCTCCGGAACATTTTTTCTTGCAATTGTGGGGTTGAGTCACCCAGGTCAGTGTTTTCAAGCGTGACATTTGATGGTGCCAATACGAATAAAAATGGAATTTTGAGGCCGGGATGCTGTACCCAGCTGGGTTTGTGTTTAAATCATCGCCGTTGACCTGAGGCACGTGCATTTATTTCCCCTAAGTCTCCCCAGGTTCTGAGGAGGGGAAGAAGGGGAAAGCCGGACCCCGTGAGCAGGGGCGGTCTCGGACCACCGCCAGAAAGTGCAAGATCTCACGGGGGCCACTCTGAGAGTGGAATTTCAGTTTGGAGGAAAACGTGGTACCAGATGTTCCGGGCAGAAAAATAGATTTGTGCAATATACCAGTTGATTAAATTGAGAAAATTTTAAACTTCTTTGTGAAGTGAAGACTGACCAGGACCTGGAGTCCTGAGTAGACACCAGATTTCTTACCTGTGCGTCGCCTGACCTACTCTGGCTGGTGACAGAGGTTTGGCCCCGCTCTGAGCATTATAACCTGTGGACGTGGTTTCGACTGGGGCCTCCCACTCTAGACCTCCCGGAGGCAAGCTCCTTGCAACCAGAAAATTGAAACACTGCTGGGAAATAATTGGCAGAATGTAGAAAGAAAGAACTTTGGCACCAAGTTAGACCCTTTTACACAGACGGTGAATACATGGAGTCTGACGACCAGATAACCTTTCCGAGTTCAAAGGCATACAAGGGGCTGTTCCAGGGAAGGTCTTCCCTAGAAAAAGCGAACTGTGACAGGGACAGCAACTGCAGTGAAGATGCTGAACTCAAGCATAAATGCCAGTTATAATTTCTTGCTTTCCACAGTGGCTGCACCAGGCTGTGTTCCCAACTTGACTTGGGGTGGTGAACACACAATACAGTACAATATATAGAAAACGTATTATGGACTTGTACACCTGAAACCTATGTCGTTTTATTAACCAATGTCATCCCAATAAATCTGATAATTTTTTTAAAAAATGTCAGTGCTGGTGACATGCAAACAGTATCTGGCTTGTTTTCCACCTGAAACAACCATGACTTGTTGGGACCTTGTGTTAGGGTTAAGTGTGATTACACATATCAAATTTTAAAAAAAAAATAGTCATGTAATATTGGTTCTCAGAAGATACAATTTTATTTCTCTCGCATGTAAGAAAGTCTAAGAGGAGACAGTGCAGCGCTGGTATTGGTGGTTCTGTGGTGACTTCAGGAATGGTCACCTTAAGCTTCCGGTTGTTGAAGGTCACAGAGTGAAGGGTAGAGATGGGAAAACTGTCTCGATAATGCACCTGTCGACTTCTTTCTCATTTACCTGAAACTTAGTTAAAAGGCTGTATCTAGCTGCAAGAAAAAGCAAAAAAAAAATAAAAATTATTATTTGATGGTACATTTTCACTGTATTATTGGAATTATGTTAGGAAAGAAGGTAAGAAAAAATATTGAGGTTAAAAAATAGTAGTTTCTGCCTCAGGACTGTAAAGATAGGATTATAGGCACAAAAGAATATAAGTCATGATATAAATCTGACATTAATATGCAATTCTGGTCTTTTTTATGTGCTGAGAGGAAAAGGGAGGAAGTTCTAGAGACTAAGAGACCAATCCACTACAAGTCCCTTCTTGTCTTTGCCCTCCACCAGCCAAGGAGACCAACAGACCACATCTTTTCAGGTTCAAATGCATACACACAGACTTACCTGAATATAAAGACTTAACTAATAATTTAGTTTCTTGTATGATGAAAGACAATTCAGCTTTCTCTTTTCTTCTGATTCTTTATTGGTAGTAATTTTCCCAGAAATACAACTTCCTCAAAGTTTTCAGATTTCAGCAATGAAGTTATTATGACATTTTATGTCATTTTTTATATGCACTCCTTCTAAATTATGGCTCCTTTATTGTTATTTAAAAAAAACACAATTATTTATACTTCTTTCTTGTCTTGATTAATCTTGTCAAAGATTGGTCAAGTTATTTCTCTTTGAAAGAGCCTTTTGCTTTTTTGGAATCTTTCAATTATAACCTTCTCATGATTGTGTCTCTTGCATTTATTCTGTCCTTAAGTCTTTTCTAAAACAAACATTTAAGACTCTAAGTTTTTGTGTAAGTACTGTTTTTAGCTGTAGCCTTAGGCTTTGGTATATAATAGTTATCCTATCATTTAGTTCAAAAGAGTTTCCAAATTCTGAAATTATTTTTAAGCCACAATTCATTTTATATTTTTAACCTCCAAACTCCTGGCAGTTAACAGTGATTTTCTGATAATGAGTTACAACTGAACTTCAGTCCTTTCTAGGACCATCTCTGTCCTTGTGTGACATGGTCCCCAAGCTCAAGACCCTGGCTGTCTGTTCCCCACCATCTCAGTGCGGGGATCCTCTTTGTTAACAGCCTGCCTTCCCAAGGAGCCTATCAGAGATCACTACCTTCCATGCAGCCCACCTGCCATCTTGGCTAAAGCAGCTTGCTTGACCAGACTGGGAAGGAAGTCCGCAATGGGGAAGACTGACACTACACCGATTTGCATGGCATGCATTATAGATTCTGAACACCCACCTGCTATGGTTGAAAAAAAATTAAATGGGATAATATTATAATTGTGATATTATAAGAATCATTTAATTACTAAACGAAGCAAAACTCATCTTCAGATGACTGGAAAAACCATTAGACATCAAATGCAAGATTTTATTCGTGGTTTAGAAAGGAACTCACAGAGCAGGATTGAAAATAAAGGTGTTTAAACCCTAAAAAAACCAGGAACACACACAGTGAAATTTAGAAGATTTTTCTTGTTCTCAGAATTTTGTCTAAAACCTCAAAGCAGAAGACAAAAGATGAAAAAAAAATACCCCCTGCATTCTAGAGAGAACAGCCAAGAAGCTTTCTGATGTCTCTCTCTAGGGATTGCCCAGAGATGGCAACTGGCTGTCATCCTGCCCATCCACAGCAGCAGAAGACTAGGGCTTATGCAGAAGAAAGAACCCATGGTGACAGCAGGTTGTTGGCCACTGCATGATGACAAGCAGAGGAATGTTGCCCACTCCTCTCAGTGAGCTCCCACACTGTGACACTCCAAGACACCCCCTCCCAGAGACTTAAGTTTTCTGCAGGAAGGGAAGATTGGCACCTCACTCCTGGTTTTTATGCTTGCTGAGATGCTGGAAAGTTAAGTCCCATGTCAGTGCACCAGAATTAACTTGGCAAAGGTTTTCACGAAAGCTCAACTTTCATGTCCCAGATTTTGGCAAGTTAGGGTAAGCAGCAAAGCAGAGGAAACTCAGAAGCATCAAAGCCACAGGATTGGAGAAGTGACAGCTAAGGCAGAGTAGAAGAAGGAACCATCTCTCTCCCCAGGCTTCTCTGGTACAGGACCCCTAATGATTGTGAGAACTGAGCTAGGAAGGGGATATGGTGCACTGGATGCAAGAGTGAACTTTTAAATTGAAACGTGATAAAATCCTTAATACCTGAATGTAGACAGATCTGCCTGAGATAGTCAACGGTGAGGAAGGAAGTATGCTAGAGCAAGTTTGTTTAAAAGCAAAATAAAGTTTATCTCCTCAGCAAACTACACAACTAATATAAATTTAGGTAAATGATAGGTAGATACACAATTTAAAATAAAATATGAATAATCATGTTAGTATTTATTCCTACTTTAATAAAATTTTTTTATGTATCTTTGGTTTCCTATTTTGATCTATGAATATGGAATTTATTCATTGAGTTGTTGATGTTGCACCATCTTACCACTTTTCTAATGAATGTAATCGTGCTATAAGTAATATGTTGATGCATTGTGCTCACAAGTATCTAGGGTTTTACACTAATGTTTTTAATTAAACTGGTCTATAGTTTTCTTTATATGACATTTTTGTTAGGCTTTGGTATCAATGTTTTTTAATTTTACAGAAATATTTTGAAATTTTTATTATTTTTTCATGTCCAGAATGATTTTAAACACATTGCAATCATTAACTTTATTGCCCCTTTGCAAAAATAATTTTTATCATAATAAGTTTACTTTCTGTATCTTCTGTGCCAAATCTGGTCATTTGTACAGCAAAAAGGCAGTATTCGTTCAACAAATCCGCATAGTTTAACATAGTTCTTACTAACTGATAAATCCATCAAGTTTAAAAAGATAACGATTTGAACATCATAATTATCAGTTTTCAAAATTTGCAATATAAAGCTGACAATGCTAGCTTATAACAGCACTAGCGAATGAAAAGACATTTGCCCACTTTCCTTATCTTTTTATCTATATCAACATAACCATAAAAATTGGTAAAGGGTGGTGTCTAGCTCTTGGCTGAAAGAAAGGAACACCAGACAAATGATTCCACCAGGGAATTTCATGTGAACTTGCAGGAATAGCCCAGTGAGAGTGAGTTGAGAAGCCAAAACCTCCTAGGTAGAATTCTACCAATGCTGCAAGACTCTACTGTTTTGCCCTCAAATCGCCACTTTTCCCAATGCAAACTGTAAAGCACATAAGAGCTGAGACGGAGGAAAGAAAACGGACTTGGGATGAGGAAACAGAAAACCTCCATTACGTATCATCTTGATGTGGGCAGTACCTCACTTCTGTCTGGCAATGTATGACCACTTCCTCGGGAGCTGGTGTCTGATGACCACCAACCTGCTCTCCTGGTCACATCTGTTCTTCGAGCAGCACTGTTCCGTTAGAGCCCTTTTATGATAACCTCATGCTATCTCCCTTTCGCAGTGTCCGCAGCTGCTCCCAGACAGCCATATCTTTGCACTGTTATCTAAAGTACAAATGTCTCCAAACACAGACCTCTTTACTTTACTCTCTAGCCAAGGCAGCTCAGCTACAGTCTCTCATTTTAATTTTCTCCTAATAACAGTCAGTCCCAACTCCTTAAGCCACTGCCTCTCCAGAGAGAATAAACATCTAAAGTAGTCTGTGAAGCAGAAATGATTTAAGAAATAATAACATTCTTGCAATTTGGAACATGTTCTTGGAAATATAGGAGAAAATAGCAGAAATGGGAAGGAAAATCTTTTTTAAAAAAAAGAATAAGAAAGGCCAACTCTAGTACATATTAAAATATAAAGCTATAATAACAAAATTCCAGATCTTATTTACCAATGATGTCAAGAGAAAGTCCAGGGCACTGGCTACAAGCATCAGGGAGTGTGAGCGGAGAACCCACAGGAAGTGGGTGCGGGTGTTCACCGGCTCTTCCCACCCCGTGGAGCCACAGCTGGGGTGGGCACAGGTAGACTTCACCAGGAACACTCTCAGTGGGACTCTGCCATTCTGCTGCTCTCTATCACTTAAAGGTTAATGCAGAAGTCATCTGCCCAGGGATAAATCTCAACCTAGAAATAAATCTCAAGTGTGTCAAATATTTAAATATTTTAACGTGATGAAACACTGGCAAAATAATATATGGATGGATGCATATTCTGCACACTGTCTATATTCCTTTTGTTCTCATTTCATTATACACACACATAACTCTTTTGCTGGTCTGCAAAGGACTTAACAATCCTGATGTTATGTGAAGATTACAGACCCAATCATTGTATCAATAGTCAAATTCGCCTATGCTCAGGGTGATTACCAGTTATCAGCCTGTATCATCAATGAAAATACTGTTGAGGTTGCTTTGATATCTTTGTAACTTGCAGGCTCGTTTGAATAACCTCTTGTACCATGCAGAACACTTCTAACCATGCACAGTAGACAAAAAGCATTC
This sequence comes from Saccopteryx bilineata, assembly GCF_036850765.1. Taxonomy (NCBI): domain Eukaryota; kingdom Metazoa; phylum Chordata; class Mammalia; order Chiroptera; family Emballonuridae; genus Saccopteryx; species Saccopteryx bilineata. The sequence goes on along the minus strand of NC_089501.1, from coordinate 46,600,542 downwards.
AGATAAACATGTAGTATTCAATGCATCATACATGTGTCATTTGGAAACGAAGGACCAGCTTGCACTATAATGCACTATGGTGTACCATGTGATAAAACTTTATCAGTGGGATGTTTCCATTTCTGACCCGCTCCCTCTCTCAGTAGTACATTTTCATCACACTTGCACAAGTGTGTAAATCCTGCATGTACTTGTCCATTCAGAACTCACCTCTATTGTTTGCAAATAAATTACCGTGTGTTTTAGTGTCATTGTGCTGTGAATTTTAAACCCTACAAAATGGAAAGAGAAAAACAACAAAACATTTTAACTTTCTTCAAAAGCAAAGACAGTAGTCAAAAAGAAAGTAGTGATGACACCTAAAGAAAACCAAGTACTAGTCCTTTAAACTGAAAGAAACAGTGAAAAAGAAATGTGTTGATAATTTGGAAGGTGCCACAGCAAACAAAACAAATCAAAAGAAAGAAAAGGAAGCTTGTTAGGCAGTACAATGAGGAGTATTTAAAACTTGGATTCACTAGAGCACCTGGTAGTGAGTTATCACCATGGCCCTTGTATGTTCTGAAATTTTGTCAAATGATGCAGTGAAACTTTCCAAACCTACTTGTCATTTGCTTTCAAAACATAATGATCTTATTGAGAAGCTACTGGACTTTTTGAGAGATTACACAACCAAATGAAAAGCCAGAAAATTCAAATGAAAAAAAATGATGACTAGTGACAAATTGCTGCTTTGAGCATTTTATTTGTCTGCCCTTTGAATATCAAAAATGAAAAAATATTTAGTATTAGCCTTGCATTTTAGATGTCACTTGGGAAATTTTGGATCCTCAAACTACATAAAAACTTGAGGCTATACCACTTTTGGGCAGCACTGTTCAGGGAAGAATCGTTGATATGGCCAAGGATATTGAAGAGCAAATTGTAGAGGGGATAAAGAAATTATCATCTTTTGCCATTCAACTTGATGTGTTAGCTGACATGAGCAACCATGCTATTCTACTTTGCTTCGTGAGGTATATTGATGATCAGGACTTTAAGGAAGAACTACTCTGTTGCCTTGAGTTACCTGGTTGGACTACTAGTTCAGAGACATTTATTTAGTGCTCTTAAAGAGTACTTCTAAGCAGAGGGCTTCGAGTGGGGGAAGTGTGTTGCAATGTATATGGATGGCATTCAGAACATGATATGACATCACCCAAGGGTCCTTGAGAAAATAAAAGATGTTCCACATCCAGAACTGTCCACACACTGTATGATTCACTGGCAGCATTTAGTTGCAAAGAAATTTTCCTCTGAATTGTACACAGTGATGAATGATGCAGTGAAGACTGTTAATGATATTCATAGTTGAGGTTTGAACTCCAGATTATTCATGATGCTATGTGAAAGCATGGATTCACAACACCAACATCTCCTCTATACGAAAGTGAGGTTGCTCTCAAAGGGAAGTGCTCTTCATGCCTTTTTGAGCTGAGAGAAGAAGTGAAACAGTTTCTGTAAGAGCAAAACTTTACATTAGTAAAGCTTCAATGAAGAATGGGTAGTAATCTTGCATATATGGCAGAAAAATTTAGCCTCTTCAAAGAACTAAAATATTTCCCTTCAGGGGTTTAACATAAATATTTTTACATTAAGAAATAAGACACCTGCATTCAAAAAGAAACATATTCTTTAGAGAAGTCACATATAGGAAGAAGATGCAGAAAAGTTTCTACTTCTCCAAGACGTTTTTTTTCTTTTTTTTTATTTATTCATTTTAGAGAGGAGAGAGAGAGAGAGAGAGAGAGAGAGAGAGAGAGAGAGATGGGGGGAGGAGCTAGAAGCATCAACTCCCATATGTGCCTTGACCAGGCAAGCCCAGGGTTTTGAACCGGCGACCTCAGCATTTCCAGGTCGACGCTTTATCCACTGCACCACCACAGGTCAGGCAATCTCTAAGACTTTTTGATTGTTGCAGACATCAGCCAGAAATTCATATTTAATATAATAAGTCAACATTTAAGAGCATTAGTTCAAAACTTTGACCACTATTACCCTGAAAATGAGGATTCCCATAAAGGTCACCTCTGGTTCAATCACCCATCTATGGAAAGTATCAACTTCTGCTCTCTTAATAATTGTAAAAAAGAAAAACTGATGTTTTATCTTCTGATGTCACTCTGGTGTTCAAACATAAAATGCAATCATTGCCACGATTTTGGATATCACTGGAAGAAGAATATCCATCTCTTAGTTATAAAGCTATTACATTTTTAATCATATTTTCTACAATCTGCTTGTGTGAGACTTTTTCTGCCCTATCACTTAGTTGTCCCATGCAACACATACACACATGTAAATATATAAAATATCTTTTTGGAAAATAAGCAATTAATAACAGTGACTACTTCTGGGGGATGAGTATTGATCGTCTGTGAAAGACAAAGACTAAATACCTTATGCCTTTACAATTTTTGTCCCATTTACTTATCTTGTCCATTATTTCAAAAATAAGTAAATTCTTAAGAAGGTAAAAACAATTCAAGCTAAGTAAATCTTAAAAAGATATATGTTAACAACTGAATTGTTGCCCCCCCCCCAATTAATTGGTTGGGGTCCTAACCCGCCCCCCAGTACCTCAGGAAATGACTCTGTTTCAGAACAGCATCTTTAAAGAGGCACTTAAATAATACTTTGGTCATTAGTTTGGGTCCTAATCCAATATGGTTGATGTGCTCATGAGAAGAGGAGATTAGGACACCCATCGAGAGAAACCAGGTAAAGATGCAGGGAAAGGAAGCAATCTATAAGCCTCAGAGACTCCCAGAAAACAGCTCCCTGACTCCTGAATCTCAGACTTCTAGCCTCCTGAACTTCAGAGAAAATAATTTTCATTGTTTAAGCCACCCAGTCTCTAGTAGCTTATTATAGCATCCCTAGAAAAATAATACATACATATGTGTGTGTGCATGCATGTGTATATATATATACACGTATGTATATGTACAATAATGCAAACATGGAAAGCTGGGTTTAATTGAACTTTGTGGCTTTTCTCTACAGTAATTATTGGAAATGTACATTTTCTTTACTATAAGATTCGTGTTAAACAACCTGGTTACTAGAATTATTTATTTTTTATATATTGTTAATTTTTTTCCCCCTTACACAAATGCTGTTTTAAAAGTCAATTACCCTTAATTACCTGGACTGAACAGATCAAAGAGTAATATGACAGCCTTTTCAGGTCTTAAAATTAATTGATGGTATCGTTTTTCTTATGAAAAAGACTTATTAATTACCCTCAGAATTCTTAAATGAAGTTGCAATTAACATTCATTTCCACTTCTTTTATGAATGCCAAAGTGGGATCCAGCAGCTTCCAAAGCTAAGGCGCACTGGCCCTGGCCGGTTGGCTCAGTGGTAGAGTGTCGGCCTGGCGTGCAGGGGTCCCAGGTTCGATTCCTGGCCAAAGCACACAGGAGAGGTGCCCATCTGCTTCTCCACCCCTCCCCCTCTCCTTCCTCTCTGTCTCTCTCTTCCCTTCCTGTAGCCAAGGCTCCATTGGAGCAAAGATGGCCCAGGCGCTGGGGATGGCTCCTTGGCCTCTGCCCCAGGCCCTAGAGTGGCTCTGGTCGCAGCAGAGCGACGCCCGGGAGGGGCAGAGCATCGCCCCTGGTGGGCAGAGCGTTGCCCCTGGTGGGCATGCCGGGTGGATCCCGGTGGGGCGCATGCAGGAGTCTGTCTGACTGTCTCTCCCTGTTTCCAGCTTCAGAAAAATAAAAAAAAAAAAAGAAAAGAAAACAAAGCTAAGGCACACTGATGTCTGAGGCAGACACCTGCACATCTCAGAACTGTTCATGGCAACATGGAACATTTCAAAACAGCAGATGGGTTCAGGTTGGGGAAAAACCCCAAATGGTTCACTAAATACAAAACGTTACCTTGAATTATTTTAAAAGCACTTTAGGACTGTTTCTATTGGTCACCCTGGCTCATTCTTACAATTTAAAGTAAGCAACACATGGTGTTAGTTTTATAATATAAAAATAAACGAACCAGGAATATACCATGGTAAATCAGTGAGGTTAGGAATATTAGATTTTTTTTAGGATTGCTTAGCAGGGAAATAACCTTAAAGGGAAACAATGCGAGAGCCGCACTTTCTCTGCTGTTGCCCCTCCCTGCGGAGGGGAGTCCTTTTCTGACTCAGTGTGTCTGCAGAGGCAGCGGCATTCTGGCTCCACACCCGATTTCTTCCTTCGTCTCCCTCACTCTGAACCTGCAGAATAATCCCACGTTTTCCAAGCCACGTTGGGCATGGTCCTGTATGCATGTCAACTCTAAAGGAAGAATGGCTCCTTCTGCTGCAGCTTCGAGCTCGACTCTCATCCAGCTGCGACAGGAAAAAGTGAATTTTTATTTATTTATTAAATTTAATGAAATGACATTGATAAATCAGGGTACATATGGTGAGAGAAAACATCTCCAGATTATTTTGATATTTGATTGTGCTGTATACCCCTCCCCCAAAGTCAAATTGTCTTCTGTCACCTTCTCTCTGGTTTTCTTTGTGCCCCTCCCCTCCCCCAACCCCTCTCTCCTTCCTCGCCCCATCCCCTCTCCCCCCACCCCCCACCCCCATTGCCATCACATTCTTGTTCATGTCTCTGAGTCTCATTTTTATGTCCCATCTATATATGGATTCATATAGTTCTTAGATTTTTCTGATTTACTTATTTCACTCTGTATAACGTTATCAAGGTCCATCCATGTTATTGTAAATGATCCGATGTCATCATTTCTTATGGCTGAGTAGTATCCCATAGTATATATGTACCAAAGCTTTTTAATCCACTCATCCTCTGACGGACACTTGGGCTGTTTCCAGATCTTCGCTATTGTGAACAATGCTGCCACAAACGGGGGGTGCATTTCTCCTTTTGGAGTCGTTCTATGGTGTTCTTGGGGTATATTCCTAAAAGTGGGATAGCTGGGTCAAAAGGCAGTTTGATTTCCAATGTTTTGAGGAATCTTCATACTGTTTTCCACAGTGGCTGCACCAGTCTGCATTCCCACCAGCAGTGCAAGAGGGTTCCTTTTTCTCCACATCCTCACCAGCACTTATTCTGTGTTGTTTTGTTGATGAGCGCCATTCTGACTGGTGTGAGGTGATATCTCATTGTGGTTTTAATTTGCGTTTCTCTAATGATTAGTGATGTTGAGCATTTTTTCACATGCCTATTGGCCATCTGTATGTCCTCTTTGGAGAAGTGTCTATTCATTTCTTTTGCCCATTATTGGATTGGATTGTTTGTCTTTCAGATGTTGAGATTTACAAGTTCTCTATAAATTTTGGTTATTAACCCCTTATCAGACATATTGTCAAATATGTTCTCCCATTGTGTAGTTTGTCTTTTTACTCTGTTCTTATTGTCTTTAGCTGAGCAAAAGCTTTTTAGTTTGATATAGTCCCATTTGTTTATCCTGTCTTTTATTTCACTTCCCCGTGGAGATAAATCAGCAAATATATTGCTCCAAGAGATGTCGGAGAGCTTACTGCCTATGTTTTCTTCTAAGATGCTTATGATTTCACGGCCTACATTTAAGTCTTTTATCCATTTTGAGTTTATTTTTGTGAGTGGTGTAAGCTGGTGATCTAGTTTCATTTTTTTGCAGGTAGCTGTCCAATTTTCCCAACATCATTTGTTAAAGAGGCTGTCTTTACTCCACTGTATTTCCTTACCTCCTTTGTCAAATATCAGTTGTCCATAGAACTGTGGGTTTATTTCTGGGTTCTCTGTTCTGTTCTATTGATCTATATGCCTGTTCTTATGCCAGTACCAGGCTGTTTTGAGTACAATGGCCTTGTAGTATAACTTGATATTAGGAAGTGTGATACCTCCCCCTTTATTCTTCTTTTTTAAGATTGCTGAGGCTATTCGTGTTCTCTTTTGGTTCCATATAAATTTTTGGAATATGTGATCTATATCTTTGAAGTATGTCATTGGTATTTTAATTGGTATTGCATTGAATTTATAGATTGCTTTGGGTAATATAGACATTTTAATGATGTTTATTCTTCCTAACCATGAGCACGGTATATGCTTCCACTTGTTTGTATCTTCCTTGATTTCTTTTATCAATGCTTTGTAATTTTCCAAGTACAAGTCTTTATTCTCCTTGGTTTACTCCTAGGTACTTTATTTTTTGGTTGTAATTGTGAAGGGGATTGTTTCCTTAATTTCTCTTTCTGACTGTTCATTGTTGGCATATAAAAATGCCTCTGATTTCTGAGTATTGATTTTATATCCTGCCACCTTGCTGAATTCATTTATCAGGTCCAGTAGTTTTTTGACTGAGACTTTAGGGTTTTCTATATACAGTATCATATCATCTGCAAATAATGATAGTTTTACTTCTTCTTTTCCAACTTGAATGCCTTTTATTTCTTCTTCTTGTCTGATTGCTGTGGCTAGGACTTCCAGGACTATGTTAAATAAGAGTGGTGAAAGGGGGCACCCCTGCCTTGTTCCTGATCTTAAGGGGATTGCTTTTAATTTTTGCCCATTGAGTATGATGTTGGCTGTGGGTTTCTCACAGATGGCTTTTATCATGTTGAGGTATGTTCCCTGTATTCCCACTTTGCTGAGAGCTTTGATCATGAATGGGTGCTGGATTTTATCAAATGCTTTTCCTTGTTTAAACTTTTTGATGCCAAAGTTGACATTGAATCTAAACAATTCAATAAGCATCATCTCTGCTCTAGAAGTTTACAATTTAAGACCATTTTGTTCTATTATAAAGAACATCAAAATGAGAACATGATACCAAGGAGAACATTAACATGAATATCACAGACAGTTTTTAGGAGCATGAAGGAGATCAATACCTGATCAGATGCGATTAGAAAGGGATGGGTGGGGGTGGTATAAACACAGGTGAAGTCAGTACAGTCACTGCCTGGATTTCTGACAGAGCTGGACAGATACTGCAATGGGAGTGAGAGTTCAGAATTTCTTCAAAAGATAAGATAGAGCCATAGTTTTCCTAGAGTATATGACTTCCTGGATGTTCTAGCACCTAACTATCCTGCACTGTATCGTTCTTTCCCTGAGTGGTGTGGTCTGTACAGGGAACAGACAAGGACAAGCTATAGAAACTGAAAACCCAAATGTAACCCATCAGAAAGTATTAGTTGCATATGAGTAAGCTGGTCTTGATTTAAATAAACGATGCCCTCATCTCTTCTATATTGTAACTACTACTGTTCCACCATTTATCTGTTCCCTAAAAAGCTATCAAAAGTCAGGTATGTGCATAACTCACATCTCTTTCCAAATGCATTTACAGGTGAGGTTTTTTTTTTTTTCAGCCCTTAAATATCTTTTAAATCCAAAAGGATACTTCTGCCTATCTTATCCTCAATGGGTAAAAAGTGGCAAGATAGCTAGAAATATTATGGAAGAAGAATGAATAAAATAATACCAATGAAGTTCACTAGAACCATGCTGTCTAACAGAGTAGCCTCTACTAGCTATATGTAACTATTTACATTCAATTAGTTAAAATGACATAAAATTTAAAATTCAGTTCTTCAGTCACACCAAACACATTTCAAGTGCTTAATAGCAACCAAGGGCTAGTAACTCTCATCAGGGGCGGGCAGTAAGGGAACATTTCCACCACTAAAGAAGTTATATTGGGTGCTGCTGGTCTAGGCGCAATTTATGGTTGCTGTGGAAAGTGTTACTTGGTCATTGTTTCCTCTGAATTATCTTGAGTTTCTATACCATGAAAGACAGTAATTCTAGTTGTTGGAGTTTTTTGTCCAATATTATAGATACACAAAAGAGCTTTATATAGCTTGCAATCATTAATTTCTATAACCAACCCAAACTGTCTTTTCAAAATTAATTTAAAAGAATCAAAATTAATATTCTGGCAGAAACATAAGATGGGCCCTGGCCGGTTGGCTCAGCGGTAGAGCATCAGCCTGGCGTGCAGGAGTCCCAGGTTCGATTCCCGGCCAGGGCACACAGGAGAGGCGCCCATTTGCTTCTCCATCACCCCCCCCCCTCCTTCCTCTCTGTCTCTCTCTTCCCCTCCCACAGCAAGGCTCCACTGGAGCAAAGATGGCCCGGGTGCTGGGGATGGCTCCTTGGCCTCTGCCTCAGGCGCTAGAATGGCTCTGGACGCAACAGAGCAATGCCCCAGAGGGGCAGAGCATCACCCCCTGGTGGGCATGCCGGGTGGATCCCGGTCAGGTGCATGCGGGAGTCTGTCTGACTGCCTCCCCGTTTCCAGCTTCGGAAAATGAAAAAAAAAAAAAAAGAAAGAAACATAAGATGGAAAAGAGAAGCTGAAACTTCACCAGTCAGGTTGGAGGTGGTAAGGGAGGAAGAAAGTCACTGGACACAGGTAATTCTCCTGCTACAAGTAAAAGGAAAATGAGAATGGAGGATGGAGGAAAAAGTCCCTGTGATGGGAGCCCATGTGAGACAGCCCGAGACAGAATTACATTCCTGTAGCGGAACTCGAGTGATGGGCAAACTTTGATGACTTACTTCTTCCCATTTGTTCAGAAAGGCACTCTTTTAAAAGCACTAAGCCATTTATTTTGGCTTACTTTAGTAAAACAGAAGAAAGAGAACATTAAAGAACAAAAAATGTCCATTTGGCCACTCTGGTGGAGGAAAGTGAATTAATATATAGTATTGTTTTGTTGTTTTTTCACCGGAAAACACTTAAAAGCCCGTTTTAAGCGATCACTTTAAAATAACCCTGCGGCCGTCATTAGGTGACCTTTTAGAGAGCAAGGGACAAGCTGTAACTTCCATTTTAAAAGCACCGGCTTTACCAATTATGCTGAATAATTTGTGTTTATGTAATTTCGCATCACTGTAATTTTTCTTTCCACTCTAACTTCAGCACTGTGACTCTTCTTCACCTCGCAATTAAAGTCCTTCAGTGAAGCCGAGCGTAAGGAAAGCGGCTGTTCAGAGCTGAGCTAGAGACGGCAAACTGTTAAGAGGTCTCCTTAGCGATGGGAAGGATTTGAATGCTTTCAGAAGCTAATTTCTTGGCTTCTCCTTGTCCTTCTCTCAGCCTGGCCACCCTTGCCGTCCCTCACAGCCTCATTCACAAATCTGTTTCTCTTCTGGCTTCATGCACATGTTCTGCTACTTACCTTAAGACAGTGGTCCCCAACCTTTTTTGGGCCACAGACCGGTTTAATGTCAGAAAATATTTTCACGGATCAGCCTTTAGGGTGGGATGGATAAATGTATCGCGTGACCAAGAGAAGTGTCAAGAGTGAGTCTTAGATGGATGTAACAGAGGGAATCTGGTCATTTTTTAAAAATAAAACATCGTTCAGACTTAAATATAAATAAAATGGAAATAATGTAGGTTATTTATTCTTTCTCTGTGGACCGGTACCAAATGGCCCATAGACCGGTACCGGTCACGGCCCGGGGGTTGGGGACCACTGCCGTAAGACACATGTCAAATTTACTTCCTCCCTTTTTTTCTACATACCATCTTTAGAATCATGTGTTGTATCTGTCGTTATTTAACCGTGCTATTTACCGAGGGTGGTGGGCTGCGCAGTAAGTTCCAAAGCTTTCAGTCCCTAACCCCCGAGCACTACCCTGTGGTAGGACCGCTTCTGGAAAAAGGGACTTCGCAGGTGGGATTCAGTTGAAGGTGGTGAGTTGCATCACCCAGGTGAGCATTCATTGCCATCACACTGTCCTTATAAAAGAGGCGTGGAGATCATGATGTAAAACACTTCAAATAATATAATGTTGTGTATCGATTATAATTTAAAACATTTGAAATGATTTTTAAATTAAAAAATGAGGCATAGGGAGGTTGCGCGCGCGCACACACACACACACATAAAGTCTATTTGAGATGGAAACAGAGATTGACATGAGTCAGCCTTAAACTAAGGAATGCTAGAAGCCACCAAAGTCTTAAGACACAAGAAAGGTGCCCCCCCCCCCCGAGCCTCTGGATGGAGCACTACTCTGCTAAAAGTTTGAATTCAGACTTCAGGCTTCCAAAACTGTGAAAAAATGAATTCCTGTTAAGCACCAAGTCTGCAGTAATTTGTTATAACAGCCACAGGGATCTAAAACATCAGGGATAATTAATAAAAACATCTTACCTTTTAAACAGGCATGAAATGCACATTTTATCACATGCAGGAAGTCCAAAGGTAAGACTAGGAACACCGCATAACTAACTGGAATCTGGTTAGTAACTGAGATAGACTGCTAATTCTTAAAACTTAAAACCATTCCACACCTGTACTTCAAAAAAGCAATGGTCATCCCAACAATATCAGTTAAGAGTCACTTCTGGGACTAGTAACTACTTCCAAAGCAGAATGGAAGAATATGGACTTGACTCGTCATCTCTGTAAAAGCTCTTCTTTGTTTGAAATGAAGGGAAGCCACTTCGCCCTTCTTCTCTGATTTGCAGACAAGCGGTTCTGTCTAGGGCAAGCAAAGAAGAAGGAGTACCAGAGCTGTGCTTGGTGGAGGACAAGGCAGTGGTGTCCTGGGGCCGGCTGGGCTGGCTGTGACAGCAGGAGCAGCTGTGCAGAGACTCTCTCCCAGCTGCCAACTGATCATATGCAAGGACAGCATGCAGGTGTCTCTCTGGGCTTGAGACTTATCAGATGTTTACTAAGCCTATGGGATTTGGGATAGATTAGACTTCCCTGAAAGGAAAGAAAATTCCGACTTCCTGGGATGGTACTCTATGCCGATTTGGACAGAACGCATTCTGCAAATGATGCCATGGCAGTCCACTTGAGGAAAATGCAGAACAGAACTTCCTCCCTTAATGTAATCTTGAAGATTTTTAGACTCTAATGAGTGTCTTAAAGAGATTTCCTAGTACTGGCTGGGGATTCAAATGTACTTTCTTACCCGCCAGCTCAAGGACTGGAATAAAGTTATAGACTTGATGTGTACAGAACAAAAGTGCGTCCCCTCCCAGATGTCGCTTGACCGTATCACTCATTGGTGAAAGGAGACATGGAAATCAAAGGGACAATAAAAAGAGAAGACACTAGGAGATTTTTCAGCACCTCTGAATGACATTTTCCATAACCCTACAGGAGTCCAGCACTTGCCTCTGCAGGCACACAGCTGGAGAAAAGGAAATAATATTTATGTAGTACTTACTATATGACAAACACTGTGCTAGCTATTTTGTATCTCTTATTTTGTGTAATGCCTTACAAAAACACCATAGGGTGTAATTATTCCACAATATATGATTTACCTAACTCAAATCATACAGTCAGTGGAGAAAGCAAATTTTGAACCCAGTTGTACATGACTCCAAAAGCTGTTTTCCATCATTACACCTCACCAAGATCCCTTGGAGAGCTGGATAAATCCTAAAAAGTCCATCAGATTGATGGTTCCTTTATTTCTTTACCATCAATGAGAAAAGAGAAACCAGCAATGGCCATCGTCTGCAATGTGCGTGAGATGAGAGACAATTTTTTATGAGATTCTGAAAGTAGCTTGACTATTTCAGGGATGGGCCGATTTGCATCTGCTGTTTGGACAAAGTAAGCTGAAAATCCCTCAACTCTTTTTCTTCACCCACCCCTCAACTTCATGTATACGTATGCCACTCCTTCTATTAGGACAGAAACATGTCCCAGGAGAGAACTTGTCCTTATTACTATGATGCCCTCATTGTGTAAGGTAATAAGTCATCTTAATGAAAATCAAACCAGGAAAAAAAAACTGTGAATTTACATAGTAGGACCAGGTTTATCATCTTTGCATGAAGATTACATTAGCATAGAGAAAATGCTTCTCTCGAGAAATCAGGTTCAGCAGTCTTTGAAAGGAAATTATTCCTTATGTTGGCAAAGCATGCTGCTTTTATGTATTTTAGGAATAAACACTACCACAGAATAATGGAACATAAAAAACCAGAAGAGAGAGAGGGAGTCTATAGCTTTATATTATTACCCTTCCCCTTTTCCAAGAGACTAGAACTCAAGCTACCTCAGGCCTCAGAATCAGCAAAGGGTTAAGCACAAAAGAGCCTATATTTCTAGCCCAGGGTGGTAGAGGAAAGAGGGACTGCCAGCCTGATTTAGTTTAAGAAAAATACTTCATGTTAGGAAAACAGAATAAAACAGCATCTGAAATAACAAAGGATATGAAGAAAATAAAACGCCATCTGAGATAAATAAAACATAAAAACCATCTGAGAATAGGGAAAGAGAAGCATTGCGTAGTTTCTGAGAAAACTGACCCTATACCAATTGCCCATAGGTATGTACCTAAAAATACAGCTAAACTCCAATGAGAGTTTGGCAACTTCGTAGTCATTCACAGGAGGTATGGGCACACCTCTCTCAGAAACTGATGGAGCAAACAAACAAAAGTGCTGAGAGTTGGGGAGATTTAAGTAATGCAATTAATAACTAATGATTAATAGCTATTGATCTAATAGTAAATTGATCTTATACTATTCTCCTCCAAAACAGAAAAAATTTTCAAATATTCTATATACAAAGCTACTAACAACATCTCAATGAAGTCCAATAATTATTATTATATAAATTATTCTGTGAGCCCATACAGGATTAAGTAGATAAAAAGTCCAACAATCAGCCAGTTGTTCCCTTCAAAATATGACAAACTAAAAAAATATTGCTCCCAAATAATACATTGATTAAAGAAAAAATATATACAATATAAAGTATTTAGAATTGAATGACAATGAAAGTGTAATGTATATATTAAAAACTAGAGGATATGGCATAAAGCAAAGCATGTCTCTTGTAAAACAATTCAGATACACAGAGATGCAAAGAAAAGTAAACTTTTAATCCAAATATCCAGAAATAATCAGTTAACCTTTGTTGTATAATCTTCCAAGCTCTTTAGATTAATGCAATGCAATTATTCCATCCTCAAAACTCTTTTTGCTGATACCAGTGGAGAAAGTCCTTTAGCAAATCCTCCAAAACCAAGATAAATATTTTCCCTAAGGAGAATTTTGTAGAGTAAAAGATTTATTTAATTACTTAATCATATACAATATTTTCCATTAAAGTACTCTATAAAATACTTATTTTTTACACTACTGTACGGTCATGTTTACAAAGAATGCTCTTCGCACTTCTAACATCTTTGATTCATCTCAAATTTATTATGGTTTAAGATGCGAGATGCTCTTCTAACTTGATTAATTGGCTTGCCTGTTTATTTTCAACATCATTAGCCAGTTTTCACATACATATTAAATAATCTATCTTTCTCCAAAGACTTAAAGTTGTATCTTTTCTAATCTATTTACTCATGTTTAAAGTAGCCCTTGCTATATATTAGAAAATACCCCCAAAATCAGAGACCTATAACACTAAGAATTTATCATTCTTCAGGTTAGCTATATTGCTTTCTGGTCATGGCTGAGCTCAATCATGTATCCATGGATATTTTCAAAGTGGGTGGGAGACTCTGGGATCTTCGTCGAGCACTTTCACATAGTTGGGGTCAGGTGACTCAAGAATGATCCAGCATAACCTTGGTTGGGACAATTGAAATCTCTCACAATTGGCCCTGGCCGGTTGGCTCAGCGGTAGAGCGTCAGCCTGGCGTGCAGGAGTACCGGGTTTGATTCCCAGCCAGGGCACATAGAAGAAGCGCCCATCTGCTTCTCCACCGCCCCCCTTCCTCTCTGTCTCTCTTCCCCTCCTGCAGCCGAGGCTCCATTGGAGCAAAGATGGCCCGGGCACTGAGGATGGCTCTGTGGCCTCTGCCTCAGGCGCTAGAATGGCTCTGGATGCAACAGAGCAACGCCCTAGATGGGCAGAGCATCGCCCCCTGGTGGGCATGCCGGGTGGATCCCGGTCGGGCGCATGTGGGAGTCTGTCTGACTGCCTCTCCATTTCCAGCTTCGGAAAAAAAAAAAAAAAGAAATCTCTTACAGTTGTCTCTCACCTGCATGTGTCTCTTCTATCACTTATGCCAAGCCATGTATGTGTGCATAAAATCACAGAGAAGCCAGAGAGATCAAGGATAAGTTGAAATGTGTAAGAACCTGTCAAGTCTGTTCTTTTATCATATTGGCTAACCTGTTGGTCAAAGCAAGACACATGGCTGAGCTGAGAATCTGGGAGGAAGGGGACTATTAAATTACAGTACAAAATACAATGTAGATAAAGGGAAACCAGTAGTAAAAGTCATTAATGAAATCAGACTACCACAATCTGTGTTCAGTGATAAAACTTCTATAAAGTAGTTCAATATAAACTAGACAAAATTTAACCTAGTACAAACATTTTTTAAATTTTTTATTCCTGGGAAATTCATAAAGTAGATTTTATTGGGAGTGCTATCTACATTTTTATTTTACCTTTTAATTATAATGTTGACCATTTTTATTTACATAGTTCTTTTTGAATCAAACAAATGCTTTTTGGCTACTTTGTACTCTCTAGCTATGTAATTATGTTGTTTGAAAATAACAATACTCATTTTCATCTTTTCTATTCCTTCTTGTTTTGTTTCTTTGTCTAATTCAGTGTGCTATAACTCGTAAAACGTTTCTGTTTCAGACTAAATGTAAATTCTCCTAATTCTTTATTAAATATAAGGCTACCTAATTAGTTCAAGATAGCAATTTTTTGTTTTTTAATTGTATTTGTCAATTACAATTTACAATTAATATTGTTTTGTATCAGTTCCAGGTATACATCATAGTAGTTAGACAATCAATATACTTTACAAAATGATCCCCCAAATATTATTATTGACTATAATCCTTATGCTGTATTTTATAACATGATTATTTTATAACTACCAATTTGTACTTCTTAATCCCTTCATTGTTTTTACCCAACCCCCTACCCCCCAAATCTTCCCTTCTGGGAAACTGTCAGTCTGTTCTCTGCATAAGTTGGCAATTTCTTATAATGTAGAAAATTTGTCAGTTTAAATAATAAACTTTTTGCTAATGCAGAATTCAGTTATATTTAATATATCTTAGTATTTCTAGATGATCAAAAAATTCTCCCTTGGATATGAACGTGATTAACTATGTTACCAAGCTTCTAGTGAGGAATTACTGGAAAAAAATCATTAGAGATGTTGAGTTATTCTTATACTACTTGGCTTGATTTACTAACATTTAATATTTTGCATTTATTTATAAAAGGGATTCATCCATTGTATGGTGTATGTTTGATGAAAACTACGGTTTGGTGTCAAATTGAATGGGAACGATTTCTATGTTTCTGATGAGTTTAAATACTATTGAAATGATTTGTTCCTTTAAAATCTGGTGGATCTCTCCCATCAGATCTTTTCAGCCTAGTTTGAATTTTCAGAAACCTGATTTAGACTAAATTAAACACAACTGCATAAACAAACAAACGGTGTTGGCTTATATTAGAACTGACTAGTCCAGGGTTACAAATTGGCTTCTGACTCTGCTGGCTACAGGTGCTCAAATGTCTTTAAGCCTTACACATTTCTTTACTCCTCAGCTTTGCTTTCTCTTTTAAGTACTTATTTTTAGGTAAGTTTACTTCTCATGATAGAATAGATGACCTACAGAAGCTTCAGGTTGCAATTTTACAATGACAGAGGGGAAAAAATGATATTCTCTCAATTCATATGTGTATATGTAGCAACAGTGGCTGGTCCAGTGTGAATTACACAATGGTCCCCTGGACCAGTCACTGTGGGTAAAGGGATGAAAAATTATGAGTGGCCCAACCCAAGTCACAAGCCCCACCGTGAACAGGGTATTTAGTTCATTATAAAATTTATTGGTTTAGTGATTCTCTGCATTGTCTTCTTGATGAAATATTTTGGTTGCCACACTATAAATTATTATATCTCCATTTTAAATATTCCTTTTTGTCTCTTAGGTCTTTGGATATTTTTAGGGGAAAAAATGAACAAATGTAATGAAAGGAAAACAAACTATGTATAAAATTAAGAAGTTAGAATACAATAAACAGAGGAGATCATTAAACATTTTTAATCTAACAATTATTAATGTCATTACTCAGCTAATTATATTAAGCCTCATATCTGCAATGCATTATCTAGATTTTATATCATATATATTAGGGAGAGATATATGTTCTCATAATATTTCCAATATATATTTAATTATCTTTAAATATCAGAATAACATAAAATTTCTTTTTACTTAATCATTTACACCATAAAAACTCATAAATGTTTGGGGGATTCCAAGATGGCAGTGGAGTAGGCAGCCACACAGACTGCCAGCTCTAAACTGAATTACAAATTAATTTAGAAATAATCATCCTGAAAAACCAACTTTGGACTAAAAGAACAGGTCTCAAAAACCAAGGAGCAAAGAAGAATCTACAGAGATCCTGGTAGGGAATGCAGCAATGCAGTGGGGGGCTACCCTGCTCCCAGGAGTGAGGGGAGGCTGAGGTTGAGAGTCCAGAAGGGCTTCCATTACAAGGAGAGAGACCCTGAGAGATGGGGGCCCTCAGTCTCAGAACCGGAGATCCAGCCTAGAAATCCAGGGACTGGAGGAGACAGACAGAAAGCAGTGAGTGGGGAGAAGAGCGAAAGTTCTATATGTGGGAAGTGGCGGGGGTACCTTAAAGGGACAGAGCAGAAAATATCACCAACATTCACTTGCCTGGGTCTCTGGGGGTGAGGAGGGCTGAGAGGATTGGCTTGTCTTCCATGAGGAAAGTGGGGAGAACGAGACAGATGGTGACAGGGAGAGGAATGACTGGGCTGACCAAAGAAGCTAACTTATTCTCCAGTGCAGCAGCAGCCATAGCTGGGGGAGGGGTTGATCCCTCCACACAGGACAAGTCTAAAGTAGTTCCGGGTGTCCCACCTCCAAAAAGCTCTCCAGCTCCAATCAGCATGAAACAGGTATCAAAAAACTCCCATACACAAAAGCCCTGGGCCAGATGGCTTCACAGGTGAATTCTACCAAACATTCAAAGAGGAACTAACTCCTATCCTTCTCAAGCTATTTCAAAAAATTCAAGAGGAGGGAAAACTTCCAAGCTCATTTTATGAGGCGAGCATAATTCTGATTCCAAAACCAGGCAAAGACAACACAAAGAAAGAAAACTATAGGCCAATATCCCCAATGAGATTAGATGCTAAAATTCTCAACAAAATATTAGCAAACTGGATCCAGCAATACATGAAAAAAATCATACATCATGATCAAGTGGGATTTATTCTGGGGAGGCAAGGCTGGTACAATATTTGCAAATCAATCAATGTGATTATCACATAAACAAAATAAAGGAGAAAAACCACATGATAATATCAATAGATGCAGAAAAAGCATTTGATAAAATTCAGCACCCATTTATGATCAAAACTCTTGACAAAGTGGAAATACCGGGAACATACCTCAACATGATAAGGTCATCTATGACAGACCCATAGCCAACATTATACTCAATGGGAAAAAGTTAAAAGCAATCCCCATAAGATCAGGAACAAGATCAAGTGCTCCCTTTCACCACTCTTATTCAACATAGTTCTGGAAGTCCTAGCCATAGCAATCAGATAAGAAGAAGAAATAAAAGGCATCCAAATTGGAAAGGAAGAAGTAAAACTATCATTATTTGCTGATGATATGATACTGTACATAGAAAACCATAAAGTTGCAGTCAAAAAACTACAGGACCTGATGAATGAATTCAGCAAGGTGGCAGGATATAAAATTAATTCTCAAAAATAAGAGGCATTTTCATACACCAACAATGATCTATCTGGAAGAGAAATTAAGGAAACAATCCCCTTCACTATTGCAACAAAAAAATAAAGTACCTAGGAGTAAATTTAACCAAGGAGGTTAAAGACTTGTACTCAGAAAATTATAAAACATTGATAAAAGAAATCAAGGAACATACAAACAAGTGGAAGCATATATATGCTCATGGTTAGGAAGAGTACACATCATTAAAATGTCTATATTACCCAAAGCAATTTATAAATTCAATGCAATTCCTATTAAAATACCAATGACATACTTCAAAGATATAGATCACATATTCCAAAAATTTATATGGAACCAAAAGAGAACACGAATAGCCTCAGCAATCTTAAAAAAGAAGAATAAAGGGGGAGGTATCACACTTCCTGATATCAAGTTATACTACAAGGCCATTGTACTCAAAACAGCCTGGTACTGGCATAAGAACAGGCATATAGATCAATAGAACAGAACAGAGAACCCAGAAATAAACCCACAGTTCTATGGACAACTGATATTTGACAAAGGAGGTAAGGAAATACAATGGAGTAAAGACAGCCTCTTTAACAAATGGTGTTGGGAAAATTGGACAGCTACCTGCAAAAAAATGAAACTGGATCACCAGCTTACACCAGTCACAAAAATAAACTCAAAATGGATAAAAGACTTAAATGTAAGTCATGAAACCATAAGCATCCTAGAGGAAAACATAGGCAGTAAGCTCTCCGACATCTCTTGGAGCAATATATTTGCTGATTTATCTCCATGAACAAGGGAAATAAAGGACAGGATAAACAAATGGGACTATATCAAATTAAAAAGCTTTTGCGCAGCTGAAGACATTATGAACAAAATAAAAAGGCAAACCACACCATGAGAGAACATATTCGACAATGTCTGATAAGAGGTTAATAACCAAAATTTATAAAGAACTTGTAAAACTCAACACCAAGAAGATAAACAATACAATCAAAAAATGGGCAAAAGAAATGAATGGACACTTTTCCAAAGAAGACATACAGATGACCAATAGGCAGGTGAAAAAATGTTCAATATCACTAATCATTAGAGAAACGCAAATTAAAACTACAATGAGATATCGCCTCACACCAGTCAGAATGGCGCTCATTAACAAAACAACACATAATAAGTGCTGGCAAGGATGTGGAGAAAAGGGAATCCCCCTGCACTGCTGGTGGGAATGCAGACTGGTGCAGCCATTGTGGTAAATAGTATGGAGATTCCTCAAAAAATTAAAAATGAAACTGCCTTTTGACCCAGCCATTCCACTTTTAAGAATATATCCCAAGAACACCACATCAATGATTTAAAAGGAGAAATGCACCCCCATGTTTATGGCAGCATTGTTTGTAATAGCCAAGATCTGGAAACAGCCCAAGTGTCCGTCAGTGGACGAGTGGATTAAAAAGCAGTGGTACATATTCACAATGGAATACTATGGGGCCATGAAAAAGAAGGAAATCTTACTTTTTGCGACAACATGGATGGACCTGGAAACTATTATGTTAAGTTAAATAAGCCAGGCAGAAAAAGAAAAATATTATTTGACCTCACTCACTCATTTGAGGAATCCAATGAACAATATGAACTGAAGAATGGAATAGAGACAGAGGCAGGATCAAAGGGTCCAGAGGGAATGCAGACAGAGGGAAAGGGGATGAAAGGATGGGATGAGAGCAGAAAAGAAAATCCTGGAGAGAAGGGGGGAGGGCGTTGTGGGGAGGGGGCCAAGGGGGATGTTGTGCGGAACATGGGGGAGGGAGGATGTATTTAGGGGGACACTAGAATCTATGTAAACACAATAAATTAAAATAAAATTAAAAACAAATAAACAAAAACTCATGAATATTTGTTTTCAACGAAATAAAGTTAGATTGTAGCTCTCTGATGTTTTAAAAATTCAATCATTATTTAAGCCCAACAATGAGGGAAACAAGAAACCAATGCTGCTATTTTCTTTTGTAAAAATATATTATATAAATAGTGCATATGTAAATTTCCTAAGTACACTAGTTTCAAAACTATATACTCCATTAGCTTCATTTATGTCTGTATCTGAGCAATCCAGTTTTAGCATATTTACACACATAAATGTGATTATTTTAATTTGAAAATTTAAATCAAACAATAAAAAGATACAAAGTTTGATTGGTGCAAAAAATAGCTAATTTCCATTTGTTTTTTCAGAATTGTGTTCATTTTTCAAATTTTATACAAGAAGCAAATACTTCAGTAGCATTAGAAAAGTAATTAAAATTATTTTCTAGCTCTGTAATACTACCACTAATAAAAATGTTCCCTTTCTCTATGTTCAAATTTAAAATGTAAAAATGTTAAATTTTATTTTTATATTAAAAAATGTTGAATAATTATGAATGCATATATAGTATTTGTTAGCACTAAGTTGATCATTGATCTTAAATACAGGGTGAGGCAAAAGTAGGTTTACAGTTGTTTGTATGGAAATTAATACGTAATAATACAAGAATAAACTGTTTCAAGTACTCCCAACTGTAAAACCACTCTTTCCCTACCCTGTATAATTATCCTCATTTTCCTGCCTAGTTCAGAATTCCCTAATGAATATTCATTTTTGAATAAAGCAGTTATTTTTTAGCATAAATTAAATGTTGGGATAAGTGCCAGAGAAATTAACTCCAAGGTTACTTCATTAATTTAAATTGGTCAGAGATTTAGAATTAATTTCTGGGACTTTAATCACTTTTGAATTATCATATTTCAGAGCTTTCCCCCACAATTATATGGTAACAGGCCAGGTCCTGAAAATGTGTTTTCTTTACCTGAAATACTTTCTTCCATTCATCCTCATTGCAGAGTTAACTCCTTCTTGTCTTTCAGGGCTCCACTTAGACATCACACAGTTCAGAAGATTTGAACTGCTAGCTTAGTTTCCATCCCCCTCATATATGCTGTCACTGAACTCTACAATTTCTCTTCCTGACTATATATCGGTGTTTGTAACTTTATGTCAACTAGAAGCCACTCTCCTTGAGGACAGGGATTTTATCATTTTCTTTTTTCACTGCTTTATCACTGGCACCTAGAACAGTGATGGATACAGGGTAAACATTTAATGCATATTTACTGAATTAATTAAACTAATTTGAACATTCAGTAAATGTCTCTGTCCACCAAGGTGTGAGTTTAATTAAGGGCAAGACAATGTCTGCCTTGTTACGACCATATCCTCGGATCTCCACATGGCATCTGGCACAGAGCAGACATCTGATGCACGTTGGCTTACTGGAGGGTATGAAATGCCATCAAAAGGAATTCAGTTCTGAGACGGTGCTCCGGAGAAGGATTCAGCAGGGTACCTCATGTGGTCAGCCGGTACAGAGGACAAGAGCTACTCTCTGGCTTGCCCTGGAGGTTGGATCAACCCCAGTGAAAAGGAGAAATTATATTTCCACTTGACTGTAGCTTAAAATCACAAGATTTGGAAAGTCTCTTAAAGATGGAGGTGTAAATAGACAGCCATTATATTGCCTGTCCCCCTTTTTTCTTCTTTCTCCAAAATGTCATATATACATACTCAATGTTACCTCGCTGTCTTTGGAATTTTGAGGCTTATGTGAATTCCCTGTGTGCACGCATTAAAATTTTGATTTTTCTCTTGTTAATCTGCTGAATGGCATTTGAATTATTTGACCAGCCGAAAGAACTAAGAGGATAAGGGGACTATTTCCTTGGCCCCGACATCATCAGCCACCATTTGGCTCTGTGGTCCTCCCAAGCATTAGTGTCACACTGCGTACACAGTGCTGCTCTCTGCTGTTGGGAAGTGGATACTCAGGACTCAGCAGTAACCAGATTATCCGTTCATTTAAAGGGAAGCCCAAGCTGGAGTGCTCTGAAAAAGGTTCATCCTTGACACCACGGTCTCTTCGTTCCTGAGTCATTGAACAAGCACTGAGGGGTTTGGGGAAGAGGCTGACTGACATCCATCGAATTGGCATTTTATCCATCCAATTATTGAGATTATTTAAAAGGACCACTTTCTCCAAAATACCCTGCAAAATTCAGGATTTCTACTTTACCTCAGCAGTACTTCTGTCTATCTTTGTGTAAGTCTGTCTTTTCAAGTGTTTCTATTTTCCAGATGCAAATCAGTTTCTTCGGTGTAAATAGAATAGAATTTTAAGTAGCTTTTCCTATGAAAAATAATATTGTTGATGCCCAACTTAAAATTAGATTTCTCCATTGTGGAACAAAAATGTAAATACCATGATACATTCTTTGTTGAGTCATTCAGCATTTTCTGTGCCTGTAACCCTTAGGTAGGTTGGTCTTTATTTATGTTATATCTAAAGTTATGTGGGTTATAAATATACACCATTATTTTCATCTTTATTTTAATTCCATTTTCTCCCTCACTTTCAAGACTCATAAAGCAACTGAGTTTTCCAGTCACAGGTTTGAAAAAGGTATTCCCTCAAACTTGAAACTGTCAACAACACACTGTTAATCAAGAACCTTCCCAACCCTGAGGCTGGTCGGGACTAAGAGTAACATTTCTTGCACTTCTCAAACTTTAATTTGAGTAGAAGTTACCCAAAGATCTTCTTAAAATGAATAATCTGACGTGGGACATCTTGGGTGGGACTTGAAACTGCATTTCTAGAAAGTTCCAAGGTGACATTGATGGAGTGTCAATCTATGGGACCATATTTTGAAAACAAGGGAGAAAATACACAAAATATATGATTTCATTCTTGATCTGGCTCTGAGCACCAGCTCCTGGGAGCCTACAGTTGCATGTCAGAAATTCTGTAAGCCAGTTGTTAGCATAGCCATTATTAAAAGTTTTATTATGTAAACTTTGAATTAAATAAATAAAATTAAAACATAGGAAATGTGTATCTAAAATTCTTCATTTCTTAATCAGTTTCCTACCTTTTAATTTTATCCATGCTCTTGAGTTCATTAACAACTATCATGTCTATATAATGAAAACATTATATGATGGTATCCTGCTGGAAATGTTTCCAACTCTGATCTTAGCAACACCATGTTGGTCACTTGAAATAGCCACAGGGAGTATTTATAACATTGAAATTGGCGAACACTGTTCATTGCAGCACTGTTCACAGTGGCCAAGACATGGAAACAACCAAAAAGCCCTTCAATAGAAGACTGGATAAAGAAGATGTGGCACATATACACTATGGAATACTACTCAGCCATAAGAAATGATGACATCAGATCATTTACAGCAAAATGGTGGGATCTTGATAACATTATAAGGAGTGAAATAAGTAAATCAGAAAAAAACAAGAACTACATGATTCCATACATTGGTGGAACATAAAAATGAGACTAAGAGACATGGACAAGAGTGTGGTGGTTACCAAGGGTGGGGGGGGAGGGAGGACATGGGAGGGAGGGAGGGAGAGAGTTAGGGGGAGGGGGAGGGGCACAGAGAACTAGATAGAGGGTGACGGAGGACAATCTGACTTTGGGCAAGGGGTTTGCAACATAATTTGATGACAAAATAACCTAGACATGTTTTCTTTGAATATATGTACCCTGATTTATTAATGTCATCCCATTACCATTAATAAAAATTTATTAAAAAAAAAAAATTGGCGAACACTACAAATCATTCCTTCCCTATTTTCCCAAAGGGCCTGTTGTTAAACATTACCAACACACCACTGGTCAGTCCATAGTGAGCTTTTTGACCATTTATAATTTACCCAAAGGGTAGACCAGTTAGATTCAATGTTCTGTAAGTGCACTCAAATCCCAGAATTAAAGAGACAGAAATAGATACCACTTTACTTCTTCCATATCTGAAAAGAACTGTACTTTTAGCACTCTAACTCATATTGATTCTGATGAGAAAAAAAAGGCTACATTTAGGAGTCAAATGAAAGTTGTGATGATGAACATGCATTCATCCTGATTGCTAAAAGCAGCTTAGAACTCAACATAAACACTTTGGCAATTATATCATTTCTGCAGTTACACCTTAATGAGAACATTATGTGTGTTATTTGTGATAATGTCATTGTCACACTATGATAAGTCAAAGGGTTCTTGAACTGTTTCTCTGAAATCTGTGGCTCTACCATACAAAGAAAATAATTTTTTAGTTTAAAGACTCTATGAAGTAAAATTTTTGTGAATACATGGATTAGAACGCATGCAGGTTTTAAGAATCTATATTCATATTCAGAATGTTTTGGAGCAAACTATAGTCCCTGCTGAGATGAGCCTTTCTATACTTGCTGGCTTTATTTACACTTCCATGGCACATTGACTCATATATTTACCTTCACAAGGAGTTCTCCAGCTTCTAATTTTTGTCTTACCATAGTTTTAGCCTTGTAATATATAGGAATACCTGGGTGAAACTGATATCTGATTATGTTACAAACACTATATAAAAGTTATTCTTTAATATGCACACAACTCACTCATTTAAGCTTGGTTCACATATTTCCCCATTCCACTAATCTCCATTGACCATGAAGAGAAGAAATTTTCTTTCCTCCCCTGCCTCTGAATTCCCAGAGTATTTCCTACTTGGGGAAGAAATTCAACTAGAGCACCATTTGGATAAGACTTTACTCAAAAAATGCTTAGCAGGAAAAGGCTCTGAAGGAGTGAAGAGACATTCTAAATTGGGGGAGGGGGTGTGTGAAGCCAGTGGCCAAGGCCACCATCACAGCCACCTGGCCCATGCAGGTTCTCATTGGATTCAGACAGTCGGTAAAGAAACAACGGAGCCAAAAACTGGTGGGCCATCATCTTTAATCCTAGCTTGCACTCAGCGGGCAGTTAAAAAAAAACCACACACACTGGGCTCCAAAACCCACTCACATTCAGTGCTCACAAAGCTACTGACTTATCCGAGTTTCCTAGAATCAAAGGTTTCTAGCTCACCAGACTTATTCACCTCTGTTCCCCATCTCCTTCCTTCTCCCTGCACAAACTCTGCACAAACTGGCCTCTTACTCAACACTCTGCCATCTTGGCTGCTTCTCCTGGTCTCCTCCATGTGGCCTCTCTATGCTCTCCTCTGCTCTCTCCTCTAATGTTAATCTCAGAAACTAAGAGAGCAAGCTCTCGTTCTGCCCCATTTTATAGTGTAGAAATCAAAACCTTTTAATCCAACATACAAAATAGGGAAGTTTCTAATACAAAGTCACTTAAACTGAGTCATGATGGGATTGCACCACCCCACATCAAAAAGGGTGGGAAAGGCTTAGTCCTAAAACCAAACCCCAGACTACAAGGATCCTGCCTGCCCACAGCCCGCCCCCAATACACATTAATATCACCTGGGCTATGGCTTCTACGTGGGCAGCACCATCTTTAACAAAGTGAGCATAATATATTTTATCTGCCCAACAGGGTGGGATGATTTTTGGGACTGTAGCAGGAGGAAGCTAATTCCGGAAATGGGAAGAGAGGGATTTTTTATGTGGATTAGCTGCCATTGTTTGGGCAGCCTGGGTTTTATCTAAAGGATGACGAGGAATAGCTGGAGACTCTCTCATGTACAAGAGTGGGTGGAGCAGCTGCCAGGGACAGGATCATTTGAAGACCACAGTGGAAAATTCTCCGGTCTTAAATCCTTCAGGTTCTCTCACACACATCTATTAGTCATTTGATATTTTATAATATACCTTATAGTTAGCATGATGATAAAAACTATTTACAACAGTAGAAGAATAAAAAGAAATACTACTCATAATTACCCTGGAAAGACAGATATAAACCATATTATCATCACACATTCAGTTATTTTTAATCATATTATTTTTGTTTGTTTATTCTGCTCAGTTAGATTTTAAATCTCCATGTAGCAACACAGTGCCAGAGAAGCCTTAAAAATATCACTCGATTGACTGTAGTAAAATAATAAATACAGGATTTTTCTCATATTCACTAATTAGAGCTGCAAAGTCCCTGCAGGTCATTTCAGCCCAGTTTCTCTTCGGCACCCCTGTCTGGGCACACCTGTTATATGTGTCTCTTACAGCTCAAGGATACCAGTCTTATGTAACTGGTTACTGTAATACTCACTATCCTATTATTTTCTTACTTTTAGAATTTGAAAAGGAGAAAAAATTAATATAACTTCTCTACATAAAAAAGAATGTATGAATATTAGTAAAATGTACTGATTTTAAACATTTTAGTTTGTGAAAATTCATTCTAGTTTCTATTAGAACAGTCCTTACTCAATTCAAGCGTGGTGGACTTTTAAATAAGTAACCACAGTATTTTAAAATTTATTCCAAATCTTCCATCTATTACAAATGTGTATATTAAAAGAAGATTTTTCTATAGGTTACTTAAAATATATATCAATTGTTATGAAACATAAAAAAGATAAAACAAGATCAGACCAAATTTCTTGAACACAGAATATTTAAGTTGACAAATTAAAAATATATAAAATTAAAACATTCAAAGTTTCTTTTTTGTTATTGGATGATTTTATAAATATTATCAATATGTGAAAAATACCTTACTATCAAAGTATTTTATCTTTCTAATATTAATAAAATTGACACTTTCAATTGAGTGGCTAATAATTCAAGAGGTAGAGACAGACATGTTAACAAACACATTTTTTTGAAAACATATTTCTTTTCTGGGTGACATAATAGAAGAATAGATCATTCTACCTGCAGAATCAGAAAAACCTTTGAGTTAGAAAGTTATTGAAATGATTCAGGCTAAGGAAAAAAATCTCAAACTATTTTTCTTTTAGCATTGGGTATTTTTAAATCACATTTTATTATAAAACTGATTTATGATTACAGTTAATTTTGGAAATATATATAAATAAAAAATCACTCATAATCCTATCATCAAAAATATCATTATTTTTATATTTTATTTTATTCATTTTTCTTTTCATGAACATACTTTAAAAATAGAATTTGAGTAATAAAAATTCATTAACCTGATCTTTTCACTTAATATTATACAATGGGAATTATCTGTAATTACATGCATTTCACAAACATAAATTTTAATGATTGCTGGCTTTAGCAAAATACAACAAAAAGAAACATTTTTCTAGCATAAATCTCTCTGTGCTAAACTCTCTTATAAATACGTTGTGTGAATAAATGGTTCTTTCCTCTAGAATAAATTCACAGTAGTTAAATTACTGAGTCAAAGACAATGAATATTTTAAGGCTTTTGATACATGTTAACAAATTGCCTTAAGAAAGATTGCTAATTTATATGCCTGTTAACAATATATAAGAATTTTCAATTACCTGCAAACTCAGATATGCCATTATTAGTTTTAAACACAATGACAAAGAAAAAGAAAAAACCACTCATCAGTTTAGCAGCTGAAAACTGAAATCTTTTATCATTTTATTTTGCATTTCTTTGATCTCTAATTGGGTTAACCTTCTCCATATTTACTTTCCGCTCTTGTTTCTTATTTTTTGACTCATTTTGTGATGTACTCAATTTTCTCTTGAGTTGTACAATATTTTTTTTTGTATTTTAAGAGTTTAATATTAAAAACTTGAATCATTTAATTGTTAATCATTTGTCATAAACATTCCAATTATTTCCCCAGATTTTCTATTGCCTTTTAATTGTATTGTTGAGGTTTATTTTTTTAGACATTGTAGAAGGTTGAAATTTTGAACCTTAGAAGATCAATCTGTTTTCCCTTTAAGGTTTTCAGCTTTGTGACAAGCTTAGAGAGGTACGCACTGCCCACTGCAAGATTACATAACAATTGACTAAAATTCATTTTGCTCCTTTAGTTTTTATTTTTACATTAAAGTATTTAATTTTCTTTGCCCTACTTAATGTTTTCCAGCCACTTAATGCTTTTTACCTTGAATTCTGCATATCTGATTCTCATATTATAAACTTTCCATTTGCCTAATAAAATTACTCTTTTCTTTAAAACCCTCTTGTGCTTTTTCTTTTTTTTCTTTTTTTATTAAGTGAGAGGAGGGGAGGCAGAGACAGACTCCCACATGCGCCCTGACCAGATCCACCTGGGAAGTCCGCTAGGGGGTCATGCTCTGCCATGTGGGGCTGCTGCTTCAGATACTCTAGCGCCCGAGGCAAGGCCATAGAGCTGTCCTCAGTGCCCAGGGCCAACTTTGTTTAAACCATGTGAGCCGGCCATGGCCGGTTGGCTCAGCAGTAGAGTGTCGGCCTGGCATGCAGGAGTCCCAGGTTCGATTCCCAGCCAGGGCACACAGGAGAAGCGCCCATCTGCTTCTCCATCCCTCCCCCTCTCCTTCCTCTCTCTTTCTTCCCCTGCTGCAGCCGAGGCTCCATTGGAGCAAAGATGGCCCAGGCGCTGAGGATGGCTCCATGGCCTCTGCCTCAGGCGCTAGAATGGCTCTGATTGCAGCAGAGCGACGCCCCAGATGGGCAGAGCAACGCCCCCTGGTGGGCATGCCGGGTGGATCCCGGTGGGGCGCATGCAGGAGCCTGTCTGACTGCCTCCCCGTTTCCAGCTTCTGAAAAATGAGAAAAACAAAAACAAAAAACAAAAAACCATGTGAGCCATGGCTCCCAGAGGAGGAGACAGAAAGAGAGAGAAGGGGGAGCAGTAGAGAAGTAGATAGTTACTTCTGTGTGCGCTGATGAGGAATCAAACCCAGGACTCCCATACACCCCGCCAATGCTCTACCGCTGAGCCAACCAGCCAGAGCCCTCTTGTGCTTTTTCATATTACACTTTTAATAAATTTGATTTTTGCTTTACTGCAGCTAAGAGCTTTCATCAAAACAATCTTTTTGAGTTGGTTTTATATTCTTTTCAGATTTTTCCTTTACCTTGTGACTTTAAAAATTGCCAGAAAATTCTAGAGTGTCATTTAGTGATGTTGCTTATAATAGCTAGTTTCTCTCAAACAGCACACAGACATTTTTATTCTCAGCTCAGTTGTGTCTTATGTTTTGTCTGGTTTCTGTTAACTTGTTTTATAATCTTGCTGTTTCCTTGGTGGGTTTTTTTCTATGTGGACTTTCAAAAAATTTTTATTTTACTGATACAATTGGCAGTGTTTTAAAAGACATTTACTTCATTCTATTAGTGTTAAACTTTTCATTTTTCAAGTTTTTTTCATTCACATACTAGTCATTATTAATGCCATATAATCTGAAGGATTACATAGCAATTGCCATTATGTGATTTTTAATATTAGATATATTACAAAATAATTTAATATTTTAAATGCCTTTGTTTTCATTTTGTGTAGAAGATATTTTTATTTTGCATTGGCTGTTCCCACTGCTGAAGTGCTCTTCCCCGAGACATCTGCATGACTAACTGGCTCCCCTTTTTAAAAGCATTGCTCAAATAACACCTTTTCTATGAGTTCTAGCCTGACCAAGCTACTTCAAATTACGGTGTACTCCCTAACCCTACACTCATGCTTACCCTGCTTAATTCTTTTTACAGCACCTTTGAATATTCTATATAATTTGCAAATCTATTACATTTGTTATCTATTGTCTGCCTCTATCAAAAGACAAGCTCCAAGTATGTAGAAATATATTTCTATTTGTTCTTGATCTATTTTAAGGACCAAGATCAGTATCTGGACAAAATAGGTGCTGAATAAATGTATTAAACCCATTAAGAAATGGAATATCTTCAAAAATTCCTACTATTCTCAATTCAACCTTCTTGTGCTATTTGTGGCCTACTTATAAAATTGAGGGAAAAAATGATTTGATTTGGTGGCATATGTCATGTACTGAAGAGTAACAGGTGTACCAGTGCTTTGCATAATTAATGATCACTATCCTAACACAGCGAATCATGGATCTGATATTTATAATGGTGCCATCTTCCTTACCCAACAGGAGTGCCTTTGTATGCTACCTTATGCCTAGGGGAGAACGGAGTATTAAGTATCAACAAGAGCATCAAGCTGATGTCTCCCAATATAACTTCCTATTTCTTTTTCAAGTTCACATGATTTAATATAGTCTATTTAAAATTTTCAGTTAGAGTTGACATTCAACAATTTCTTAATCTTAATGAACCTTTTTTTACTGGTTTACTGGCTTTTCCTACAATCTTTCCCACTCTGGTTTCCATTCTTCCCAACCTAATTCCTCAGAGTGCCATTCTGTCCTACCTCCCATATAACTGCTCAGACCTCTCAGATAGGAGGCACTGTTACACAGAGAACAAGGACATGAGAAAAGTAGCCCAAGTCTGAGTCCTCACTCTGCCACTTCCTGGTCCATACCTGAAACTTCTATAAAATGGATGAAATCATAGCGCGTATCTTAAAAAAATTGTGAGGATTGAAATAGCTAATGTATGAAAACCATTTACTAAAGTGTTTTCAAATAGTAAGCATGCAAAAAATGTCATCCATTGTTGTTATGGTTGTTATTAACTCATCCTGGTGTCTATCTGAAACCAAGGATGATTTATTTATTTTTTTAGAAACCCTTGTAGAAATCATTTGTTTTATTCTGTTTCCTTTAAATTGGCATCAGCCAGAGTAGAATTTTATTTTCTCTGTTTCCTTGGATAGCATCACATGGGCTGCAGAAAGCAGATATACTTGTAGATAAAGCTGTTATTTATTGTGTTCTTCTACTGCGCCTCCTCATTCCCTGCTCTGTGGAGTTTCTAATATGCCTCATGGCCATAGATTCTGGGTTATCATGTCTCTCCAGCGATGAAGTATCTGGCTACCTGCCGTTCAGCCTCTCCAGAAGAAAGCTTTCCTTTTCTGTGGATTGTGATATCTCTAAGGACACCAAAAATCTATCTGAATCTGCACTCAACTTTAACCTATTGAATTTTCATCATTTTTTCCTTAATATATCTGCTTGTAAGTTTATAGATAGGGTCGTAAAAAATTTGCTGAATTGCATAAATTCTCTCCCACTTAGACAGAAGTCATGAATATATATAAAAATAATATGAAGTCATACAGACAAGTTTGCTTGATTTATCCCAATATTTGACAGCTTCATTTAATGAAATTGTACTGGTACCAAATTACATGCCAGTCATGGTCCCTGCCTCAGCATTCTACAGTAAAATTGGGGAAACAATCAGTTCCTGACATTGACAAAGCAATGATTGCAGCAGTCTGAGTAGGTTATTAGTTTTATCATATCAAAATAAAGATGCAAAAATAAAAGATAAAGTTGTTTTACCAAGTATAGATATTCTTGCATTTTGAAAATGCTTAGTTGTTTTAAAAAGCATTTCAGTAAAGTCTGTCAAATAACTTCTTTATATCCAAAGGAATTTGTAAAAAAGTCAAACAGTAACTTTTCTTCAGAATTCTTGATGAGAAATTCTTGTACATGGGCAACACTTGATAAATTCATTTTGCATGAATACATGTATCTATATTCTTTCGTTAGAGAGAAAGACATTTCATGAACAATGGCTGAACTCTGGAGCTCAGCAAGAGACCCATTTTGATGTAGCCTCACAATTTACTACAAAAATTTCACATTTTACCCCAGATTTATGGAGTGTTTGATCCAGAAACACTTCAGCATGTTTAAGAGTCCCCTTCCAGTACCTTTGGCTTTTTGCCCAGTTTCAATCAAAACAACATTTTTATCATCAAGTGGTTTCTTTCTGTCCCTTTGATGTAGTTTTAGCTTGTTAAATGCATGCTCAGTTCTTTCCTTTCCATCAAACTTTTTCTCAAGTTGATTTCTAAAGATAGGCAGCACAACTACACCAAATCTTCCCCTTGCCTTTAAATCTCGCGTCTCCAAGCAGACATTCAGATAGGGGTCAGGAGGGAGGTGGGAGGGGGCTACTAGTGTGATCCAAATCCAACACATTGACTCTGGAATCTGACCCGAGTCAACCTTTGCCACACTTCCATCTGCTCAGTTGGAAACGAAATGAAGTTTATGTGCCCCATCCAAACTCCTTGGTACCATTAAGGATTCAGAAAATGAACCAGCTTCTCTTTGCAAAATTTGGAGAACCCACATTGGTTAGACCCAAATATCGCTGAGACAAACATGTTACAGAGGTCATTGTCAACTGAAGGTTAAGACTGCCCGTACTCTCATGAATGTGTTTACTTTATTTATGCCAAAGTTTGTATTTGAAAAATTTCATAAGCCTGACCTGTGGTGGCGCAGTGGATAAAGTGTCGACCTGAAATGCTGAGGTTGCCTGTTCAAAACCCTGGGCTTGCCCGGTCAATGTATAATATATATGGAAGTTGATGCTTCCTGCTCCTCCTCCCTTCTCTTTCTCTCCTCTCTCTAAAATGAATAAATAAACTCTTTTAAAAAAAGAAAAGAAAAACTTCATAAATTACTGTACTTTAATTGACATGAAAGGGCACATTAGTCATGCTAAAATCTGTGGGTTTACCTTGAATTGCTTTGGCTCTAGCTAGATCTTGGGAAAGATCTTTGCCTTTTTGAGTTATTGGGATCCACCTTAGATCTTAATCTTTCTATAAGCAGAAACTGAGTCTGTGTTTTCCCCAAAGGACACCCCATATTCTCTGAATAAGCCACTTAATGCTTGCTCAATAAATAGTTGTGAAATTAATAAAGGGATAACTTTCAGTTTTTGATGCAAACCTCCACATTACTGGAAACGTGCAATTTGCAGACAGATTATTCTATAATGCCTATTTAACTAAGCCTCCACTGTTGCTGCACCTCAGTTTTTCCTTAACTTCCATTCTTTAGAAATTTTCATCTCCTGTTTATTTTAAACCTGTTGCTGCAGGCGCCGGGCTCCCTGGCTCTCTCCTCCTCACCGTGTAAACTGCAGTGAGAGCCTGTCTTTCTTCTCAGTTCACCGTCACATGACTCCTCCCGGAGGCATGTTGACATCTCAAAACCAGCCAGCAGGGAATCAGAAGAAGCCGTGTCTTAATGATTTCCAGTGAAATATTTTCTTTGAGGTTTCCTTTGAAATTTTGAAATTTTTCTTTGAGGTTTTTCTCAATTATTCCTTCCTCCCCATAAACAAACGCTATCAAGCTAACAAAAACAACCTCGGCTGTGTCTCATGAGAAATTTCAGAATTTACTATAGGACCTAAATATCTCTTACTCTGATCTTCCAGGAAACATCCAGGGATTTACTTGACAGAGAAAACTGATGCTTCAGTTACATCAGATTATATGATCTTGCTCTACGTCCTGATGAATAATATTAAAAATGTAAGTAGCTCTATGCATATTTCAAAGCATTATAAAAAGATAGCGACTTAATTTTTTTTTCTTTTTAATTTGAGGGGAGTTTGGGAGACCTTTCCAAACAGGTGTCAAAAATTCACCTTTGGCCCTGGACGGTTGGCTCACTGGTAGAGCGTCGGCCTGGCGTACGGGGGACCCGGGTTAGATTCCCGGCCAGAGCACACAGGAGAAGCGCTCATTTGCTTCTCCACCCCCCCCCCTCCTTCCTCTCTGTCTTTCTCTTCCCCTCCCGCAGCCGAGGCTCCATTGGAGCAGAGATGGTGGGCGCTGGGGATGGCTCCTTGGCCTCTGCCCCAGGCGCTAGAGTGGCTCTGGTTGCGGCAGAGCGACGCCCTGGAGGGGCAGAGCATCGCCCCCTGGTGGGCGTGCCGGGTGGATCCCGGTCGGGCGCATGCGGGAGTCTGTCTGACTGTCTCTCCCCGTTTCCAGCTTCAGAAAAAATACAAAAAATAAAAATAAAAATAAATAAGAATAATTCACCTTTCTGGTGACTTTTCTGATTCAAGAATGCAGACTGCAAACCAGCATTTTACCTCCACCCCTTCCATTATCCCCAGTGAAATCATATTACATAAATAAACCCATTGCATCAGAGAAAATGGTCCGTGCAAAGATAAGAAATTTTTAACAAATATCTGAAAGACAAGAACCGAGTGGAAGCCTGCTGACAGATGAGAAACAGCAGCGTCAAGTATGCGGGGGTGGACGGCAGAGAAGAGGCAGACGCGGGAGGGCGTCCAGACTCCCACTGGGGAGGACAAGACCGAGCAAGGAGCGGGACTTGGAAATACCGTCGGAGCTCATGTATTTTTTCCAGTTTTACTGAGGTTTCATTAGCAGAGAAAGTAGTAAGATCATTTGAAGGGTACAACATCATGATTTCATACACGTACACATCGTAAGAGGATTCTCACACCGCGTCAATGAACACCACATCTACCGCTTCACATCCCTTTTCTTTTCTGGCAACAGTATTTAAGTTCTACTCGGCTGGCAGATGTCACTCATACCAGACGGTGTTATCAGCTATCGTCACCACGTTATCCCTTCGGTCCTCAGACGGCATTCAGCCTATAACTGAGAGTGTGTACCCTCTTGCCAACCTCTCCTTATTTCCCTTGCCACCCTTCTACCGGCAACCACGTTTCTACTTTGTTTCTAGAAAGACCCAATGTCTTAAGCGTGACAATTCCTTCATGCTCCACTCCCAGGGTGGCCCAAGTTTTACCCTGGGAAACACTGGAGAACTCCACACCAGCTGACCAAACTATTGTGAAAAACACAGGGCTGCCCTGGCCAGTTGGCTCAGCGGTAGAGCATTGGCCTGGTGTGCGGGGGGACCCGGGTTCGATTACCGGCCAGGGCACATAGGAGAAGCACCCATTTGCTTCTCCACCCGCCCCCTTCCTCCCTGTCTCTCTCTTCCCCTCCCGCAGCCAAGGCTCCATTGGAGCAAAGATGGCCCCGGGTGCTGGGGATGGCTCCTTGGCCTCTGCCCCAGGCGCTAGAGTGGCTCTGGTCGCGGCAGAGCGACACCCCGGAGGGGCAGAGCATCGCCCCCTGGTGGGCAGAGCGTCACCCCTGGTGGGCGTGCCGGGTGGATCCCGGTCGGGCGCATGCAGGAGTCTGTCTGACTGTCTCTCCCCGTTTCCAGCTTCAGAAAAATACAAAAACAAAACAAAACAAAAAAAAACAAACAGGGCTGGCGGCACGGCTTCCGGAACTCCAGAAGCACTTCCATTCTGGAATGCTGGGGACCCTACTCTAAAACTAGCTTCTCTCCTTCTCCGCCCCACATTGGTACAGTCTGTTCCCAAGCCCTTTTCTATGCAGAGAGCCCAGAGGAATATATCCTATTCATTGACAAGACCTAGCAGGGAAAAGACACGCACAACAACAGGAAACTAGTTTCCTTCCCATTCAACCACGTCCTCAGTCCTCAAACGTGGACTAAAAACTAAAGATCACCGTCTGAAGCAAAACAACAGCAGGACATAAAACCTCCCAGGGAACAAACAGAACAGACTCCCTAGGACATTGTTAACTCTTTGGGTTCAATTTGTATCCACAGATAAAACCTCTCTGTGGTTGAAGAATATAATATACATGTTGTAACCTTGAGAGTTTGGTGAAAGTGAAGGTGGAGAGACGTGGGGTGAGAGAGGATGGAGGAGTGTAGGCAGAGACAAGAGCAGGGCATTGGCAGCATATTCCACAGAGATGGAAGCCGCCCAGAGATACTGCTTCAGTTTGATGGAATAAGGAAGAATATATTACTTAAAGGCATGAATGCAGCTAATAGAAGAACTATATAAAAAATTATAATAAGAAGATGGAAAAGGAGAGTGCAGTGTTATCTAAATCCTATTCTTTTAAATGTATAAATAAGTAGATAGATCAACATTCAGTGATATAGATATAGAAACTATTAATATTTCATTCCTCTGGAAAATAAAACTGAGGATGTTGAATGTGTACAGGTGACTGTCTTTTCATTAAAAGCCTTATTGCCTGGTATTTTTTATCCTGCACATAAATTACTTTAATTAAAAAAATTAAAGCTGGGCCCTGGCCAGTTAGCTCAGCAGTAGAGCGTCGGCCCCGCATGTGAAAGTCCCAGGTTTGATTCTTAGTCAGGGCACACAGGAGATGCGCCCCTTTGCTTTTTCACGCTTCCCCCTCTCCTTTCTCTCTGTCTCTCTCTTCCCCTCTCGCAACCAAGGCTCCATTGGAGCAAAGTTGGCCTGGGTGCTGAGGACGGACGGCTCCATGGCCTCTGCCTCAGGCACTAGAATGGCTCCCTCTTCAATGGAACAACGCCACAGATGGGCAGAGCATTGCCCCCTGGTGGGCATGCCAGTGGATCTTGGTCAGGCACATGCGGGAGTCTATCTGACTGCCTCCCCACTTCTAACTTTGGAAAAATACAAAAAAAAAAAATTAAAGCTGAACATTAGTGCAAAAAGAATTCTTTTCTCTGACTTGTGGTTAGATTTCCACTGTTTAGATGACATGTTCCGTAACTTACTGACTTAGCTTCTCAGTTAGTGCTGGTATCACTGGTTTGAAGAAGCGGCCCTTACCACATAAAAATGTCAGATCTTTCTACCCAAAATCTCTTTGTCAAAATCCTACAGGTATTGTCACAGAGTTGTGATTATGTGACCCAAGGTGGAGAATTACCATCCTGGGTACCGAGGCATTAAGAAAGCCAACACATAAAGCCCTGACTGGTGGCTCAGTGGATAGAATGTCAGCCTGGTGTATGGACATCCCAGGTTTGATTCCTGGTCAGGGCACATAGAAGAAGTGATCATCTGTTTTCTCTCTCTCCCTCTCCCCCTTCTTTCCCTTTTTCCCTCCCACAGCCAGGGGCTCAATTTGTTTGAGCATGGTCCCAGGTGTTGAGGATAGCTCCATTGGAGCACATCAGCCTCAGGCACTAAAAATAGCTTGGTACTCGAGCATCAGCCCCAGAAGGTATTACCAAGTGGATCCTGGTCTATGAGCATGCAGGAGTCTGCCTTACTATCTCCCCTCCTCTCACCTAAAAAATAAATAATAATATTAATAAGCCAACACATACACCTCACTACTCTTGGCTCTGTCCACTATTCTGTCTCCCCCAAAGCTTCCCCTCTTTAATATTTTCATGTCTCTTTTTTTTTTTTGACATAAGACTGTGGCATCCTTTATTTATTTATTTATTTATTTTAAGATTTTATTCATTATAGAGAGGAGAGGGTGGGGGGAGGAGCAGAAAGCATCAACTCCCATATGTGCCTTGACCAGGCAAGCCCAGGGTTTTGAACCGGCAACCTCAGCGTTTCCAGGTTGACGCTTTAACCACTGTGCCACCACAGGTCAGGCTTGCATCCTTTATTTTTAACTTCACATTATACCACATTATACTTGTCTCCAGATCCATTTCTGACCTCATAGCTGACTTCTAATTCCTACTTATTTCCTGAATTTATAGTTTAATATGCCATTTTGGTCTCCAACTGCTTTGATGGCCCTGTCCATCCTCAAAGCCTATATATCACAGCATGAGACTGGCACAGACCAAATTATTTCTACAAGACATCACACAATTCTAAAGAAATTATAATGGCACTGCCGGAGGTCCATGAATTGCCACAGTAACTTGGTAGTTCAGATTAAGGAAATGGCAAACAACCAGGAACCTGGGAAACCAAATTCATAGCATTTATCATACTCCAGAGGGTGTTTCAGGAGTTTGTTCCTGAATAGAGACAGACTCATACATAGAGAGCAGACTGAGAGCTGTCAGGAGTAGAGGGTGCTAGGTGAGGGGTGAAGGGATTGAACAAAAAAAGAACAAAAAGAAACAAACAAGAGGAAAGCTGATGAACACAGCCAACAGTGTGGTGATTGCCAGGGGCAGGGGGAGGTCCAGGAAGGTATAGGGGCATAAGTGGTGACGGACAAAAACTTGACTGAGACTGCGAGTGAACACACTACAGTGTACGGGGATGTGCTATAGAAGGGGGCATTTGAAACCTGTAGAATTACGTTAACCAGTGTCACCTCAATAAATTCAGTTTAGAAAAGATTTTGTATCTGTTCATCCAGTCTTGTACAAGTAAATTTTTTTAGAACTTACTGTTAAATATTTAAATCATAGTTTTATTTCTGTCAGTTAACTAAATCAATATTGTAAGATACTATAACATACATTTCACCATTTTATTTCCTTCTAGATTAATATTACCAGTGGAGAATAAGGGAGTGTGTTGACACTATTCAGTTTGCTAATGAGAGTAGAAAAACCTTTCAGTAATATTAAACTTCTCCAAAAAGTTAGCCATAACCTATGCACAATGGAACATGACAATATCTTCCATTGGCCCCCTGGAAACACAACTTGGGTATCCGACCTCCTACGTAACCTCACCCCTTGAATATCCAAAACCTTTGAATTGTTTCTGACTCTTCTTTTCACACCTTAGAGCCAGTCCTTTAACAAATGTTGTCTGGTTTACCGTTGAAGTGTGTAAAATATCCAACCAGTTCTTACCATCTCTACTACTGCTGTTCGACTGCAGTCCTCACTGGTATCACTGCAGTTGCCCCCTACCTGGCGTGCCTTCTTTCACCTCGCCCTGCTACAGTCTTCTGTCACCCAGAATTCTCATGGTGCCTCTTTGCTCAAAACTCTCAACTCTCTGTGGTCTTACATCTCATTCAAAGTAAACGCCAAGGCATTTTCAATTACCTATGCAATCTGTCCTTCCACGGTCTTTTGTCTATCTTCATCCTAAATTACAAGTCAAGCCTGACCTGTGGTGGCGCAGTGGATAAAGCGTCAACCTGGAAATGCTGAGGTCGCCGGTTCGAAACCCTGGGCTTGCCTGGTCAAGGCACATATGGGAGTTGATGCTTCCAGCTCCTCCCCCCTTCTCTCTCTCTATCTCTCCCTCTCCTATCTAAAATGAATAAATAAATAAATAAAAATTTTAAAAAATAATAATAATAAATTACAAGTCATTCTCTCTCTCTCTCTCTCTCTCTCTCTCTCTCTCTCTCTCTCCAAATAACCTTTACTGTTGCTTTAAATGTTCCAGGCAGCCCTGCTTCACAACATTTGCCTGGTTACTTCCTCTGCATGTCATTCTCTTCCCCCCACATAACATACCTACGTGGCTCATTCTTGCTTC
Organism: Saccopteryx bilineata; assembly: GCF_036850765.1. Lineage (NCBI taxonomy): Eukaryota > Metazoa > Chordata > Mammalia > Chiroptera > Emballonuridae > Saccopteryx > Saccopteryx bilineata. The sequence goes on along the minus strand of NC_089501.1, from coordinate 46,561,887 downwards.
ATATCTTTGCTCAGAGGTCACCTTCCTAGTGAGACCTTCTATCAACATCATATTTAAACTTTGACCTCCCACAAGAATATCCCTTACTTATTTTGATTGTTTTTACTACCACCTGAAAGACCATACATCTTATTTATTAATGTGTTTATTATCTATCTATGCCTCTTGGAACACAAGTCCCACAAGGGTAGTATTTTTGTCTGTTTTGTTCATTGTTTTCCTAGAACTTGGAGTAATGCCTGGTCCATAGAAGGTGCCCAGGAAATATTCGTTGACTCTATGAACTTTGAGCAAGCAGAACTTTAAGGTGAGCTCTGTATTATTGATTTGAGCACAGAGCTGGCGGCTGTCAATGGGCATCTGCAGAGATTTCTATGGAATACCAGGTTCTGTAGAACACAGCACCAAAGAAAGGACACAGACTTCCAAGTCACATGGAACCATTTCTGACTGGGGATTTGGCTTTGGGTGGTAAACACACAGTGCAATATACACATTGTACTTGTGAAACCCATATAATTTTTATCAACCAATGTCACCCCAATAAATTTAATTTAAAAAATCAGTCAACCTTTTGAGTGTCAGATCCCTGTTAGGCAAAATGGAATAGTGATAAAACCAATAATTGCAGTAGTAATAATATCTACTTTCCAAGTTTTTTTTTTTAAGTAGAGGTAATGCTAGTCAAGCATCTAGCCCTGAGCCTGTTAAGTCCCAAGTGCTCGCTAAATGGTAGCTATTGCAACCATTTTTATCACCATTATTACGGTATTTTGTGGGCTGTGAGGGGAGTGAGAAAAAGCTTCTGGACAGTGATATCTGTTTGGAAACTTGCTCTAAATCACTTGGAAACAGAATGATTTGTTCCCACTTACTTAGTATGAATCGGGAAAATGTGTTCTCTAGAAGAATTTTTAATGTTTAGTGACCCAACAACAATGTCAAAGGCAGAGAGCCAGAGCTCTGTTTCTGTTCTGGGTTCTATAATCTGAACAGCGGAGGCAGAAAAGGAGGATTCTTGATCATTTGCACCATTCTTTTGTCACCAAGGTATGCAAAGCTCTCTGGAAAACCTGACAGCTTAATCCACCGAGGCCCTCGCTCCCTCCTGCCCACATCTCCCTGCTGGACATTTAAGGGATCTTTCTAACAGCAGTGTCCTGCCTATGACAGAATGAAGTGAAAGCCAGGAAAATTAAGCCATAAATTAAGAGGATAAACTGCTTTTAATGAGACTACTGCATGCCAAAATCAAATAGTTTCATAAAAAAAATAAACCTCAGTACTTTAGATATTTTGGGCAAAATATTTATTTGATCTCTTTCAAAAACTTCTCTTCATTTAAAAAAGTAAGAACTGCTGGTGTAAATAACAATTTTCTAATCTTGAGTGTTTTTTTAACACTAAGGGCAAGGGAATGATAGATCTATAATATGAAGTCAGCCATGTCCTAAGATCCTAAAAATCACTTAAACATGCAAACTGATGTGTAAGTGTGCTCCTAATAAAACACCCTGCTCTGTTAGAGCCTCCAGTGACTTGAGCACAGTACTAATTAAATTAAGATATAAACACTTTTTTGGGCAGCCCAGGTTTTTTTTCTTTTCTTTTTTGTTAGGTGAGAGGAGGGGAGATAGTGAGGCAGACTCCCAAAGGTCCCCTGACCGGCATCCACCTCACAACCCAGTCTGGAGCCAATGCTTAAATTAACAGAGCTATTTCCAGTGCCTGAGGCTGACCCACTTGGACCAACTGAGTTATTCTCAGTGCCAGGGGCCACACTCGAACCAACTGAGCCACTGGCTGCGGAGGGAAAGAGGGAGAGAAAGGGGAGTAGGAGAGAAGATGGTTGCTTCTACTGTGTGCCCTGACCAAGAATAGAACTGTGATGTCCATACACCGGCTGACACTCTATCCACTGAGCCACCAGTCAGGGAAACCCAATTTCGGAATAAAATCCCCATCCCCACTACTTGGCTGTCCTTGGCACTTTGGATCTACATTTTGGCACATGAGTGACTTGAAGCCTCCCAATAGCCCGCAGGGGTGGCTGCTCTGCAGAGGTTGGTCCCAGTCCCTCGCCTGCTGTCACAAGAGATTCAGCCAGTGGAATGTGACAGCGAGAAGCACAGACATGTGTGAGGCATTTGCGGGGAAAAGTCCTCCACCCATCAGTGGCAAGAAGGGGAACCTTGTACTGAGAATAAGAGAAAATGTGAATACATAATATTGTGTACATTGATCACATTAGTATTCACTGCTATACCTTTCCTTTGTACCTTTAAGAGGAGCTCTTAACAGTTGTACCCTAATAAAAAGTAATTATTTTAGGAGAAAAAGGTCTGAACAATGGCAAAACATTCTCAGCTAGAACATTCTCCATTCTGAAACACCCCTATCAAAATCCCTGTCTTCTGCCCCAAGTTCACCATCAGGGTCTCCAATCTTGTTCAAACCCTCACTTGCTGTAGCCATAGCCTCGGTCTCTCCCTCTCCCTCCACCCCCAGCCTCTCTGGTGTGGAATGCGCCCTCCTGAAGTGCCCATTGAGTTGTAATATTCCCATCCACAACTTGAACCAGGCACAACGCTGTTCCTACCAGGGCCTCCCCTATATGTATGCAGCTTAGAAAAACTGGAAAAGTCTCATTTAAGAGACAGACATGTTTTCTAAGATGATTAGTTCTCTTCTCTGCTCTTCCTCTATTGTCTGAACACTTTATTCAAGAGCGAGTAATCTAGTTGAAGTTGTTTGCAGCTTTTGGTTCTTTAGGAACCAAGAAGGCCAATCACCAACTTACTTGAGTTTATAGGACAAGCCATATCACATTTGATATAGAGATAGAAATAGAGATATATAATGATAGTATATGTGACTTTGATATAATGGCAGCAATTTCAAACTTCATTAAAAATCATTCTAATTTTTGTAGATGTCTATTTCACTCACTTCCTCTGGGTATATGTGAATATGTGTATGTATATGTATCCAAATAAGATGTTTTTATTGCAATAGACCAAAGAAAGAGCTAAAGTTAAGGATAGGAAGGAAAAATAACCAATATTCTAAAGACACCAGAAAACATACAGGAGCCAGGTACCTTTCTAGGGTTTATTAAGAAGTATCCAAACCAGCTGGACCTCCAGCCACAATCCTCCTGTCTTCCTCCAGTTTATAGAAGCAGATACCTAGAAAGAGGAAGAGGGTTCAAGGATAATAGTAGAAATTATGATTGTAGAAGAGTTCTGTAGTTTTGTGTACCACCCATCACTCTGCTAACACCATCATCATCCACAGGAAGACAGGCAGCGAGATTGGAAGGTGACTTCTCTCTCTGTTTATAAACTACTTGCGACTGTTTGAGTGAAGAAGAAAAAAAAAGAACTGGAAAGAGATGCCAATTCAGAGATGCAGCTATTGTCCTTTGAATTCCCACATTTGTGCGTCTGAGTCAGTGTCCCACAGGTCCCGCGAATGCCCTGGAAGGTATCTGGGTGTGAGTCAGCTAGCCCGCACCTGATGCAGGAGGACTGGGTGCTCAGAAAGGAAACGTCCCCAGTGAGCAGGTATAGGTGGGACATGCCAGGTGGCAGCAAGGGCAGTGAAGCCACTGGGCTGTGAGGAGGCCTTCAGAATACTGTGTGAAGACCTCATACATGGGCTCCATCAGAGAAAGTGGTGTTTGGAAGTTTACCCCCAAAGGAAGTACCTGCAACCCACCAAATAAACAATAATGGTCAAGAGAGGGTGGCCCCACCATCAGCTAAAAATAAAAAATAAAAAAAAAATAGCACAATCTTCCTTCAGATTTCATCTCAAGCATCATTTCCTTCAAGCAGCCTGCTAACAAGGTCACAACCCTGATTGAAATTCTCAGTGCTATAGAATCTTCTTCAGGATTTGTTCAAGGTGCACCTTTATATTAGTTTGTGTAGTTATTGAAAGTATGTCTCTCTGTAATCTTCATGCTCCAACATTATGTTCTGTGATGGCAGAAACAATTTCTGTTGATCCTCAGTTTTAGATTCTATCTGTCTAATACAGAGTGTGGACACATAGTAAGCAATAAGTCAATGTTTGACAAGTTTCTGCAGTAAGAAAATTTATGTATTAAGATCACAAAATAATAGCTACTAAATTTGAAAGCCTGGAGTTCATCAGAAGCTTTTCCCTGAACCTGGATCAGTGTTCTTGAATATGCCAGTGTTCATCAATATTTTGGTCAGTTGGTCAAAGACCATCACAGCTTAAAAACTTGACACTGAAACTCAAGATGCCAATAAGATCTCAAGTTTTAAGCCTTTGATGCATGTGCTCCCAGTCACAGAGACGCCACTCCACGATCATCCTCAGGTTAAACCCGGGAAGCCCTGGCATAAACCCTCTAAAGAACACAAAGTGAAGAACAGGAGACGAAATATACAGACCCATGGACAGGATCTACTTCTTAACACTAAATGGAAAGGAAATTATACTAGCAAAAGCACTACAACAGTGAGTATACAGTAAGTCCCCAGTAAATATTGCAAAATTGTTATAATCATTATATATGCATAACACTTTTTGTCTCCTCCTGAAAAAGTACAATGCGAAATTCAGCTGCAATTTCTCTCATGCTTCCTATTTTAAATACATTGCTGTTTTAGCATTCTGACCAAGCTCATTCTTTATATGTTTAGGAGCAGACTTGTCAAGAGGTCAAACATTTTTATATTGTTATTTCCATTTCTCTTTTATTTAAAAAAAATTGATGGTGCACTGTTTTATTAGAAATCAGAAACGGCATTAAATCAGCTTTATTCATTTGAGATTTCAATCTGGACACGACTGAATCTTATAGACACGCAGCAACCAGCCTTCGGAGCACCAGGAAGCACATGGAGCACCACCCAGCTTTCTTTAAAGTCGTTGGTTCGTAGAAACTGTCATGGCTCGGTTGTACTTTGTGTTTCTGATAATGAAGCAGTGTCAATCCTAAATTAGGTTATTCTTAGTGTGAAGTTGGCTGCTCACCTCTGGGAATGTCATTTGGAAAATGACCTAATGTTTTAAGTTTGTTCTAAGAGTCATTAAATAATTTTCAAATGGCTGCTCCAGGTTGGAGATTTTTTTGTTGTTGTTCTAGAAAGAACTTGGCCATTTTGTACCCCCAGAATGTCATCCTCAATCCACAAAAGGGATCATAAACTAAGACATTAAAGTAAAAACTAAGCCTTATATGTACATCAAAGGTTCACTCTGTGCCAAACAGTGACAAGCTTTAGAAAGAAAAGAAGAAAGCAGCAGCATTCTTTGGAATATAAGTGCTCTGATCCTGAACTAGAAACTCTTTGATGTAAACATGCAGTCCGAGTGCTGCAGGTCCAGGAGGACCATATAATTAAAAACATATTTAAGGCGAGAATTTCTAAAGTCATATTTATACAATCTTCCATCTTATTTAATCCAAAAAAACCAGATGTAATCTTTTTAGATATTAACCATTATCATGGAAACTGTGGCTTTGCTATAGCAATGATAGCTTTACTTTAATTTTTGTTGAGATTAGCGGGGTTAAGAATTAGGATTTGGTTTAAATGAAAATGGTTGATTGCTTCCCTTTTTTCTTGAATGTCTGGGGTAAACTTTAATGTAAAATGACTATCCCATGTTTTTATTCATGATTCTTTTATTTCACAATTTTATCAGTATCACTTATAAAATGAAAATTATATTTCTGTGCTTAGTGCTGTATAGTCATTAAATATTAATGCAAGCAAAAAAAAAACGTAATAAAAGTGGCATATTTTCTTTCTACAGTTAAAGCCTACAGATCAATCCAAATAGTATAGGAAGGGCTGAGGTACAGAGGGTGGGGGAGGTGGGCTAGAGACGTGGCTGAGATCCCTCTATGAGAATATAATGTTCATGACTCATTGTCAGGAAGCCATGCTCTTTAAATTTCAATAATGGTGATGAGTTTGTCCTGAGTCATCTACTCCTTTGCCCAGATGTTTCTGTGACTAAGTGCTTAGTTTCAACAAGTGCCCTTTGGCAAAGCAAACACATAGCACAAGTTATTTATATTAATTTGTAATGTTTATAAAAATCAACAATGTAGCAAATGACTATAATTTCTAAACCGTCTCTTATGAATATGTACAGATTTTCACCACAGGATAACAGAGGCCATAAACATTTTTCAGCACTAGTGACTAAAGCCTCTTCCTCTCTGACTTCCAGCTGTTCAAAGGAGAGTTTTAGTCACCAGCAGCTTTGAAGGACAATTTCACATTACTAGCTGCTGGGGTCATTTTCTTGCTATTCTCAGAACACTTAGAGCCACACAAATTTCTTTCCTCCTTCACTCTACAAGACAGGAAACAAAATAAAATATTTTTTCAACTTGGCTGCATGTTTAGAGAGAGTATCGATGAATGACACAGCATTCACTTCGCATTAGGTTGCAGGGTTTCCTGTTAAAGGCAAAATGTTCAAGAATTGGGTTATGAGAATGAGTACGTCAACACTATTTAGCAGTATGTTCTAGCCAACAAAGCCAAAAGATAGTGGATTCATTTGATAAATAATCCAAAAATTACAATTTATATCTATGTAAATCACGAGTATCTTATAAATACAAAATTTTAAGCACTTGTTGAGAACAGAGACCAACTCCATCTCCTTAGGGTGGGTGGTATGCAAAAGAATGTAAACTAAAACAATAGAGTCCCTTTGGTGGGAGCTGAGGCTTAAGCACAGAGAACACAGTCAGTGCCATATAATTATGGGATTCTGAAATATTAGGCAAAGCTATACCACATATTTTTGAAAGGACTGTTGAGCCAAAAAGAACCAGCTCTTTCCATAAAGTGCACTGGGGAAACCCTAGCCCCAGTCAATCCCTCTACAAATCTCACCATTAATGACATGGCCTGCTGAAACTCCAGAAGGAGAAATTGAAAGGTATCAGACATCAAAAACCAAGTGGATCTTCTCAGAAATCATGATGTTGCAAGAAGACTAGGATAACTTTTAGTAACTCTATTTAACACCCTTCTCTAGAAGGCATACAAGGATGTGCAGGTTGACTGATTTTTTATTAAAATCAAGCAGTTAGAATCAAAGCTCATGAACAAGCTAAGGTGGTGGATGGAGGGAAGACCAGCCCAAAGTTGATCTCCAAAAAAGTGAGAGAACGGAATCTTTAGACTTTCGCAAGGAGCACGTTTTATTAAGGCCATGAGAATATCCTGACCTCAGTGGAGAAGCAGCTCTCAAGAAGAGAAGATCGGAAAGAAGACAACTTGGAAAGCAATAGTATAGGTAAGCAGAGATGTGGACTGAAAGAGCCATTGCAGATCATTGCCAATGTGAGAAAAGGACGTACTGTTCACTGCAAAGTGAAGTCTAAGCTGATTCTGCACACAGGTGTGTGATGGGAAAGCTGGGCACCATACTTTTCCTTGGCTCCAATGTTTTACTTGAAAGTTTGAATATTCCCACTACCAGACCCACTCCTACTCTAAGGAAAATTTAAAAACACAACTAATATCAAAGATAATTGATTTCTGGGTTATTATTCATTTAGGACTAACTGTTCTACAACTGACTGCAACTATGCAGATGATTTTCTTTCAACTCTCTCCTGTTTTTAAATTCTATTAATTTTCAAGTACTCACAAAGCATTAAACATTTAGGATTTTGTTACCGTGTGTGTGTGTGTGTGTGTGTGTGTGTGTGTGTGTGTGTGTATATATATATATTCTAAACTTTATTTTTAAACTTACTAAAACTAGACTTTGTTGATGCAGGTTCTCACTATGATTTCTTCTCTATATTATAAGAATAATTTGGAAGAGATAAGAATCCAGGACTTCATGGGCACAGCTTAACAGATACACATGTGTAGACCTTTTCATGTGTAGACCATATTCAGATAGAATACACATCAAAGGGACTTGAGCCCTACATTTAAGAACAGCATAGAAAATCAGTATCATATATAAATGAGAATAGCATCTTTACAGAAATTAAACCCCAATCATGGTCAACCCTTATTTTTCATCTTTATACTTTTACATTGTTTCTTCTCTAAAAATTAACATTACAAAATTAACATTTTCTTCTCTCTAAAATCAACATTACAAAACTACTACTCTAATTTTAATGTAAAAATACCCAATTTATTTTTAATATATTTATTATAGTAAAAATATACATAACAATATTTTCCATTTTAATCACTTTCAGATGTACTATTTAGTGGCATTAATTACATTTACATTGTTAGTCAATCATCACCATTATTTCTAAAACATTTTTGTCCATCCAAATAGTACTCATTAAAAAATCATTTCCCATTCATTCTTCCTCCACCCCCTCCCATCACCTTTCTGTCTCTATGACATTGCCTAATCTAGATATTTTATGGGAGTGAAATTTTACAATATTGTCATTTTATGTTTGGTTTATTTTACTTAAGATAATGTTTCCAATGTTCATCCATGTTGTAGCATGTAACAAAGTTTCATTAATTTTTATGACTGGATATATTTCATTATATGCATATGCCATATTTTGTTTATCCAATTACCTGGTGATCAACACTTGGGTTGTTTTCACCTTTTGGCTATTATGTATTATGCTGCAAAAAATATTGTCATAAAATGTCCATGTTTTTAATTTTTTTGTATTATACTTAGAGTGGCCTCGCTGGGTCATTTGATATTATGTTTAGCTTTTTGAAGAACCACCAAATTTTTCTATAATGGCTGCATCATTTTACATTCTTACCAGCAGTGTGGGAGGGTTCTATTTTTTCTATATTCTCACCTACACTCGTTATTTTCTTTTTATAATTGTTATTATTTTAGCCATCTTTGTAGCTCTAAAGTGATATTTCATTATGATTTTAATTTATATCTCCTTAATGACTAATGCCCATTTTTTGTGTGTGAAAGCTACATTTAGTAAAGTAATTAATATTTATGTTTTTTATTGTTTATTTCTGGTCTTTTATTTTCTAAAGTGGTCTTTGAAACTTTGTAGACATAGATTATACTTTAAAATGTTTTAAAGGAGAGAATCAAGTTATTGGCATTGTTTCCATTTATATTATATTCTAGAGCTGAATTCAGCAATCTTTTGATAAAAAAAACATGGCTTTATTTTTAAGTACCAATATTCATGAAGAATTTCAAACAAAACTGATAGCAGCAGAGAACACATTCAGTGTGCAGACATTGTTAAACTCTTTAGTAAAGCTTCTGGTTCACCTGATTTAAAGAATATATAAAACACTATTCTAGTTCCGTGAAAGACTCTTTAAAATTTTTTATATGTGACTTATTTCCTATATTATCTTCTTGATCAAATTTCATGCCTGCTTATTTAAAAATGTGGCCCTCTTTTTAAATACCTTAAAAAAGAGAGAGAAAAACTCTTGAGCATGAACAACAATGTGGTCATTGCTGGGGGGGAGGGGTAAGGTAGAGGAAGGTGTAGGGTAGATGAACGGTGAAGGATGGAGACTTGAGGAAGGGAACACACAGTGTAGTGTACAGATGATGTGCTGTAGAATTGTGCCCCTGAAACCCGTGTAATCTTTTTAACCAGTGTCACTCCAATAAATTCAGTAAAAAGGAAAAAAGAAGAATAGAATGTCATTGGATCTACATGACTTTGTAAGACCCAAATTAAAAAAAAAATGCCTGCCTGTCTTTATACTTAGTTCTGTTTCCAGTTCAGCCTGTTTTTATATTCTTATTTTATTTTTCTCCAAGTGTAAAAATTGCAATTTGTTTTTTAAAAGCTGTTGGACATGACACATAGGAATTAATTATCATATATTAAACATAAGCGGAGTGATTTTAAAAATGCAATATGTCTATGACTTGGTAATTAACCAGTAATTTAGGCATCCAGTGATTTTAAAGCATTAAATTCTGTGCTCTGTGTAAACATTCGTATTACCTGTTTGTAATATTAAGATAAATCTCTTTCTAAAGAATTTTTTCATAATTTATTCTCCATAAAAATATATATTAATTTGGCATTTTCTTTCTTAATTTATTAATTAATTTATTGCTATGACTGAATTATATTCAACAGTGCAATGACTATTAAATATTTCTCATTTCTTATTAGCATTTCATTAAAAGTTCTAAAATAGAAGTAATATAAGCTTTTGTTTCCCCTTTTTAAAATGAGCATCCATTAAAAAAGGGAATGCAAATATATCTTTAAGTTTTTTTCTCTTATCTGTTTCCAAGTGCCATGCTCATCACAAACCTCTCCCACTCAAAAGTATTGAAATAGACATTCTGAAATGTGGGAAGGATATATGTCTGTGGTAGGAAGACAGGAGTGGGCTGCTTCACTTCCTTCTCCTTCTAAAGGATTAAACTGATACTGATCCTGAAAAATACACATAGAAAACTCCTTTCCCCAAACATACACTCATATACAAGTCATTTTAATAATAAGGAAGGTATTCTTGAGCAGCTCTAACTTTGAAAAAGGAGAGTGATTTTTAATTGCTAAGATAGTTTAAAACACAAATGATTATTGGGCCCTGGCCAGTTGGTTCAGCGGTAGAGTGTTGGCCTGGCATGTGGAAGTTCCCAGTTTGAATCCTGGTCAGGGCACACAGGAGAAGGGCCCATCTGCTTCTCTACCCTTCCCCCTCTCCTTTCTCTCTGTCTTTCTCTTTCCTTCCCACAGCCAAGGCTCCCCTGGAGCAAAGTTGGCCTGGGCGCTGAGGATGGCTCCATGGCCTCTGCCTCAGGTGCTAGAATGGCTCCGGTTGCAATGGAGCAATGCCCCAGATGGGCAGAGCATTGCTCTCTGGTGGGCATGCCGGGTGGATCCCGGTCAGGCACATGCGGGAGTCTGTCTCTCTGCCTCCCCACTTCTCATTTCAGAAAAAAAAGAAAAACACGAATGATTATTGGTTGGTATTGAACATTTATTGTGCTGAAGACTTTAATAATGCCCTTTACTAACAGTTCTTCAATTTATAGTGGCAAGTATGTAATTGACAGAACATTCTTCCTTCCCAAGAGGGAAGGAAACAGGCAGAAATAGCTAGCCTAAAAATTAAAAACTGACAAACATTTGTACTCTTATCTCAACCTTTCCTTTTGATGAAAAGAAAATACTCTTTGATAGCATATAAATTTTTGAGTTCCTGAATAACATGTGTAATCTTATTAACAACAATAAAAATAAAACATTCACTGAACATAATTAATGTTTGTCTTTAATCCTAAAAGAAATGTTTAAATTGTGTGTCAATCCGACAACCCACAAAATGGGGTGATGGAGCACTATGCCACCCTACAGTCAGTCACGGTTCTTTTAAGGTCTGGTGCATGAAGTGTACTACCTATGCCTATGCAACACCTCATTGACCCCAACACTCAGGAAAGGGCTTATCACTTAAGAAGCTCCATCTCAGTTCTGTAGTCAAGCATGACCACAACTCCTATTGGCAAAGGCAAGAAACTCTCCAAAAAGAGCTCTTCACTAATTTACTGCTTTTCAGTTGCAAAGAAGAGGACATCTAAGTGATAAAGGGGCTGTGTGCTCAGCAGAGTGCAGTGGGCATCTGTGAAATCCTAAGGAATATGTGGGTACACATACATACCCATTCTTCAAAAGCATATCTGAGAACAAGTGGCTCCCATAGGGAATCAGCTCACTGTGAAACACCTAAACTATTCTCCAGCAAATACCAGTGCTTGGATTGTTTTCTTATCGATCATAGAATATCACCTGGAGATCACATTTGCCATAAATAAAAGAAAGTCAAAATAATAGGGCTTCTATGCTTCAACCATACAAAAATACTTCTTCTATCTTCTCTTGATGAAATGGTGTAGATATCTTGATTAGAAATGTACCTAAATATATGTTGTTCTTTTTTAATATAACAACATATATGATGATAAATGTGCTAACCATGTATTTACTATATTTTATTTAATTTTTATTATTTGATATTTCATATAAATATCTATAGACCTAATGTTCAAAGATTTATTTTCATCTATCTCTTCCAACTTCCAGGAAAGAAGAACCTACCTTTCAATATAAAAATTAAAAAATGTGTATACACACTTATTTTTTTTATATCAGGACCGAAAAATTGGTATTTCACTAGGAATCCACTACTTTACTGTGGCTCAAAAGAAATAGCTAATGTTTGTTTCTGTAGTCAGTTCTCAACTAAGATGGCGACTTCTTCAAAGGTCCTGGTGTCTCAATTCTTCGCCAGCTGTCTCAGCATAACTTCTCCAGATTCTTGCATCTCAATTGAACATAGACACGTCTCTTAATTTTTTTTTTAATGCATTAGGGCTATGGTATTTAACAAAACATGTTTAATCTGATTCTCTACCAACGTCTGAGATCCCAAAACTCAAAGAAGAATAATCCAGAGATATTAACACACACACACACACACACACACACATACACACAACCATTCAAAATTGAATTAAAACTTGTGCTGATTTAGCCTTCCCCCTGGATTTAGCTTAGGAAAGGAATTGCACTTAGACCTCTGAAAGTTAAATAAGCATTAAACAACATAATGCTGGCCCTGGCCAGTTGGCTCAGCGGTAGAGCGTCGGCCTGGCGTGCAGGGGACCCGGGTTGGATTCCTGGCCAGGGCACATAGGAGAAGCGCCCATTTGCTTCTCCACCATCCCCTCCTTCCTCTCTATCTCTCTCTTCCCCTCCCGCAGCCAAGGCTCCATTGGAGCAAAGATGGCCCGGGCGCTGGGGATGGCTCCTTGGCCTCTGCCCCAGGCGCTAGAGTGGCTCTGGTCGCGGCAGAGCGACACCCCGGAGGGGCAGAGCATCGCCCCCTGGTGGGCAGAGCGTCACCCCTGGTGGGCATGCCAGGTGGATCCCGGTCGGGCGCATGCGGGAGTCTGCCTGACTGTCTCTCCCAGTTTCCAGCTTCAGAAAAATACAAAAAAAAAAAATAATAATAATAATGCCTATGAAAATCAGCACGATTCATTATGTTTATGACATTGCACTGATGGAACCCAGTGAGGACAACGTTGCATGTATCCTCAGTACCTTGAGAAGAAATATGCATGCCAGAAGATGAAAAATAAAAATCCAAGAAACCTCAGGGAAATGCCACCACAGTATGTTTCTAGGTATGCAACATTGACAAAATTTCTTTCAGGTCCCAAATGAAAATAATCAAGAAAGGAAAAAACAAGCAATCAAATGAAGAATCAGGACTTATTTTGAAACTTTGGTCACTAAACACTTAATTCCAAAGGGATGGGCAACTATATCAATAGAAATAACTTTGGAAACAGCAGGGGTAAACAAAGAAACAAACAAAAAGAAAAACCTGCACATAAATAGAAACTTGATATAATACAGAGATGATATCACAAATTATGTCAGATGGAAAAATAAAATATGATTTCCAAATTAAATATGCAAGTATTAAAAAACTAAATAATTTAAAACTCTTTGAAGAAAATATAGAATAGTGTATAACATCAAAATGAGAAAAACATTCTTAAACACAATGTAAGAAGCTCAAATCACAAAGAAAAATATACTACAAAATTAGCATATCCCATATGACAAAAGCAACTATAAACAAGGTTAAGAAAAACAACCATCAGACTAGGGCAATATATCTTTGAATAATGTATAACCTGCCAGAAATTATTTATTGAAGAATTTCTACAGATAAGAAATTGAAGGAGTAGTAAAGTGTTCAAATGAGAATTCGCCTGACCTGTGGTGGCGCAGTGGGATAAAGCGTCGACCTGGAACACTGAGGTTGCCGGTTCGAAACCCTGGGCTTGCCTGGTCAAGGCACATATGGGAGTTGATGCTTCCTGCTCCTCCCCCTTCTCTCTCTCTCCCCTCTCTCTAAAAATCAAAAAAAAAAAAAACAAAAAAAAACAAACAAAAAAAAAAACAAATGAGAATTCACTGACAAGGAAGCTCAAGTGGGCAGCAAGTGAATTTTCCAGTTCCTCTCTCTGCATTTAGGTTGAATTCATGTAACAGTCTGGGCAAATGAGTGTAGGCAGATGTGAAGTATGCCACTACAATTTTTCTGGGAAAAGAAGAGAATGAAATGGAGGAGAAGGAGGAAGAAGAGGAGATGGAAGAAGAGGAGAAGAATGATAAGAAAGAGGAAAAGGATGGAAGGCAGAGAAACAGAAGCAGCCATAGCCATTTTCTGTGTTTCTCCTGTTATAGCAAAGAGTAGAGGTAAAATATTCAGATAGCAAGGTTACCAGATGAAGGAAGGCTCCGTGCTACCATCTAATCTATTATTCAAGAACTTGAGAGTTCAAGGTCCATTACTGCAGCAAAGACTAACACCCAACCTGACTAATATGACACACACCCCAACTAATGACAACTCCGTCCCTCGAAATATTCTGCTTATTCTTTTTAACATCCAACATCCAAGCCATCAGTGAATCTTGTGGCTTTGCCTTCAGAAAACTTCCAGAGTCTAACTTTGGTAGTCATCTTACAAATGATGATCATTTATCAAAAATTTGCCCTCTCACCTGACCTGTGGTGGCGCAGTGGATAAAGCGTTGACCTGGAATGCTGAGGTCGCTGGTTCAAAACCCTGGGATAACCTGGTCAAGGCACATATGGGAGTTGATGCTTCCTGCTCCTTCCCTCTTCTCTCTCTCTCTCTCTCTCTCTCTCTCTCTCTCTCTCCCCCCCCTTCTCTCCTCTCTAAAATGAATAAATAAAGTCTTAAAAAAAGAAAAAGAAAGGGAAATGCCAAAAAAAAAAAAATTACCCTCCCTGCTTCTTTGGTCAGTTTCTATAGTCTGATCTCAACACAGCAACCATAGTGATTCTTCTGAAACATGATTGGGTCAGCAGTGTAGTGGCTTTAAATTTCCCAAATGTCTTCTGAAAACCAAATTAGCTAAAGACAATGTAGGCAAAAGACACAGAATATAGGTATGTGCTGGTGACATGCCTAAGATCAACGGGCTGTGTGACAAGGGAGCAAGTGAAAGACAACAGAGTAGTTTAAAAGTCCCCAGTACATATGCATCCCAAAGGACAAGACTTACCCTGAGAGGAAATTGGGGAAGAATAACTGAGAACAATTAGTGACATTAGAGAAAAGTCTTCACAGGCTCAGAGTTCCAGATAAGGGCCAAGCTTAACTGGAAGGGGATAAATTTGGCCCTTGTGTGGGGATAAGGCATAGGGAACACTACAATGGATATGATAGTTCTAGCTTTCAATAAAATGTCACCGCTATCCAGAAAATACTTCCTTCCTCTAGGACAGTGAGTGCTTCCTCCTACTAGAAACAACCAAATGGAGCAAGAAAGGAACTGTATGAATGGGAGTTCTTGAGGGGCTCACAGAAAGGAAACCCAGGAAGTTTGACGCACTTTAGGAGGCAAGGCTTGTGGGCCTCAGGGACAAGAGGCAGAAGATTTAAGTTAGACATACCTTTGAGAAACAGACAGAGAGAGGGAGAGGGAGAGAGAGAGAGAGAGAGAGAGACCATACTTTGAATCTTGTAGCCTAGTAAAACCCATGTCAAACTCCAAACCTTTAGAATTATAAGATAATACATTGGCATTCTTTTAAGTCACATGTGTGTGATAATTTATTATCTCAGCAAGAGAAAGTAAATATACATGGACTATACCATATACACGTACTAAAATTATTTTGTAATGTATAAGAATGAATTAACACAGAATCACTGAGTATTCGCGAAGACCTCTGATGTACTAGAAAACGTTTTAAACTGTCTCAAAATGGCAAATATATGGTTCTTTTTGATTGGTGTTCATTCAACTGTGTGTACACTCTTTACTGTGAATTAGATACTTTTAAAGACAAAAGCAATAGACTGAGGTTGCGTGCTACATGGGATCATCACCTTCCACACCCTGAGTGGATATCTGCGTAGGTGGTGGATTTGCTCACCAACCGCCCCCCCCCGCCCCCGACAGATGGATGATAGCACCAGAGTGCGGGTGATGGAAGGCTTTTCTGCTCTCTCCCCCGGTTAATATAGCAAAGTTGTGTGAATTCCTCATGATTGTGTGGACATTGTGACACTTATGTTTGAGTCGACTTGCTGGCATCCCGGGCTGCCCATTGGGCAAGGAGACACCAACCACCAGGGGCTGTGGGAAACCCCCAGTGGCAGGAGCTGGCGTGGGGGGGGGGGGGCTGTGCCCGGGCGGGAGCAGCGGCAGCAGCTCTAACCTGACGGGACTGTGCAGGAGGAGTCCCTGCCCCGCCCGCTTAAGAACCCACGCATGCGCTCTCAGACAGACGGCATCTAGACATGTGCCCCAGAGACGAAAATGACAGCCCTTGAGTGCCTGGCTCCAAAGCACATGCAGCCAACAGGGAGAGAACAGTGGCCAAGGCCAGCTCAGTAGAGAGATGTTTGCCCTTTTCTCTACATCTCTCCTCACTGACTGCCCCTGACCTAGTGGAGCTGGCTCCCAGCTGGAGGAGGTGGGGGAGGAAGTGAACCAGCAGCCCGGCCCAGTCTCCACTCCGAGGCCGAGGCCCCGGCGCCAACAGCCTGTCCTGCAGGGGGACGAAAAGCAGTTTGGGAGGAAAAAAAAAAGTTTTAAACTGGGCCGGAGTGAGTTTAATAATAGAATGTGACCAGATAATTATGGAATCTACCCAAGATATCATCAAAGAATGGGGGACAAAGGGTTTGACACAAGTTTGAAGACTATAACTGAAAAAAAGAAAGCTGTCGATTTAACACTCTACCAAATTGATTCTGCTAAAAAAAAAAAAAAAAAAGTTGCATGGATGGCAAAGGGTCCCTTAACCCTATGTGAGCCGCTAACTTTAATGTTCAAGTTCAAAGATGGTGGGGACGGAAGACCCTGCATCAAGTCCCATAGCTGAGCTCCTATTTAACCCAGGCAATTTATGTAAACTGCGGTTTGCTGAGCTACAACATGTAGAATAAACCTTCTTTATGAATTTGACTCCAAAGGCAAGGGAAGTGAAGGCAAAGATAAATGAATGGGACTACATCAGACTAAGAAGCTTTTGTACAGCAACAGAAACTGACAACAAAACAAACAGCCAACTAAATGGGAGATCATATTTTCAAACAATAGCACAGATAAGGGCCTAATATCCAAAATATACAAAGAACTTATAAAACTCAACAACAAATAAGTAAACAATCTAATAAAAAATGGGAAGAGGACATGAACAGACACTTCTCCCAGGAAAAAATACAAATGGCAACAGATATATGAAAAGATGTTCGTCTTCATTAGCTATTAGAGAAATGCAAATCAAAACTACAATGAGATATCATCTCACACCTGTTAGATTAGCTATTGTCAACAAAACAGGTAATAGCAAGTGTTGGAAAGGCTGTGGAGAAAAAGGAACCCTCATTCACTGTTGGTGGGAATGTAAAGTAGTACAACCACTATGGAAGACAGTATGGTGGTTCCTCAAAAAATTAAAAATAGAACTACCATATGACCCAGCAATCCCTCTACTGGATATATACCCCCAAACTCAAAAACACTGGTATGTAAAGACACATGCAGCCCCATGTTCACAGTGGCCAAGACATGGAAACAACCAAAAAGCCCTTCAATAGATGATTAGATAAAGATGTAGTACATATATATATAGAGAGAGATATAGATATAGATATAGATATAGATACTATGAAATACTACTCAGCCATAAGAAATGATGACAGCGGATCATTTACAACATGGATGGACCTTGATAACATTATACTGAGTAAAATAAGTAAATCAGAAAAAACTAAGAACTATATGATTCCATACATAGGTGAGACAAAAATGAGACTCAGGGACACAGACAAGAGTGTGGTGGTTACGGAGGAAGGGAGCGGAGAAGAGAGGCACAAAGAAAACCAGATAAAAGGTGATAGAAGACTGTATGACTTTGGGTGATGGGTATGCAACATAATCAAATGTCAAAATAACCTGGAGAGGTTTTCTCTGAACCTATGTACCCTGATTGATTAATGTCACTCCATTAAAATTAATAATAAAAAAAAGAAAAACCTTAAAAAGTGTATTCATTTGCTTCATTTTAACAAGGATAATGTGCCCTGGCCGGTTAGCTCGGTTGGTTAGAGCATCTTCCCAAAGAGGAGAGGTTGCCGGTTTGATCCCCGCTCAGGGCACATACAGAAAACAGATTGATGTTCCTGTATCTCCTAGAGGGCTCTCTTTCCCTCTCTCTAAATTCAGTAAAATAAACATTTAAACATTTTTTTAAAAATTAAAAAAATAAAATAAGAAAAATAAATGATAATGTGAGAGGCTGGGAGAAAAAGGCGAAAGGGTTAAGCAAAAAAAATGTCTTAAAGACACAGACACCAATGGGAAAGGGCATGGAGGAAGTGGGGAAGGGGGGAGGGGAGAGGGGGGAGGGGAATGCTGATGAAGGGGAGTTGACTTGGGCTCGTGAATATACAATACAATATACAGATGATATATTATAGAACTGTACATCTGAAACATATAATTTTATTAGCCAAGTTCACTTCAAATAAATTCAATAAAAAATTAAAAAGAAATCTAAAAAGAAAGATAATAATAGTAACTATTTGATAGGCTTGTAAGGATTAAATCAAATTATAGGCACAAAGTCAACACTAGCATGCTTGACACGTAGCCTGCAGTCATTGAGTGTGAACTCTAATGACTGGCTGGGAGTTACGGAACCCAGGAAGGCCTTCTGGAGATGGTGACACTTGAGCCTAAAGAATCAATAGTAGCCTGGAACCCGGCCAGCAGGGGTGTGGGTGATAAGAGGGACAGGGAAATTCCAGGCAGCGGGAACAACATAAGCAAAGAAAGCCAGAAACAGAAACATCATGATGCTTGAAGGCGCCCACCCTCTAACATCACAATGGTGAACAGCTTATACACCATTGGGGGTGATGCACAAACATTTTAGTGTTCTGAGGCACTAAACCTGTTAGAGAAAAAAAAAAGCCTAAAAAAGAGAAATAAATACTAGATCATGAAAAGCCCTATTCATGTCCTTCTGTGCTCTGAATCCCAGGAAAGGTCTAATCTCTTTACTTATTATTCATACAAGGTGTTTTTTGATCTGGCTTCTGCCCACATCTAGAAATTCAAAGGCTCAGGCACACAGCGACAGGTAGATAGAGGAACCTAGTGCGACCCGAGTACATCCGAGGTCTCATGTTCATGGCGCTCTGCTCACACTAGCCTTTACGCTAGAACCAGGTTTACTCCTCACTTATGTGATGAATTTCTTCTTCCAAATTTCATTGTTTCCACCAATGGGAAGCCCAGTTATCCTTTATTTTTATTTCTTTTTTTTTTTTTCACTCTACAATAAATATTGTTTGGCACTTCTTCATACAGGGCACTGGGCAAGATAGTAAGGATACAGATGTGAGATAGCAAAGTCACTGTCCACAAAAAGGAACAGGCTTCTGAGGAAGATGGCCAGTATATATAATTACAGGCAATCACTAAACGATGTTAGGACTCAGATTAGTACAGAGTGCTCTGAGAGCCCTAGACTCCTAATTCAGACCTCTGGGACGAAGGAAGTTTTCCTACGTGCCAAGAATTCTCCTGTGTTTTGATGAAACCCACTTAGACAGCTAAGAGGAAGGAGAAGGAAGAGAAGAAAATGAAGACGTGCTAAAACTCATTGTGCTTTAGTATGTGTTTCAGAAGCAACGACGAAGCACTCGACATGAGCATCTAACATAATCATCACCACCCTAAAAGGCATTGAGTTATTATTCCCATTTCAAAGATGAAATAACAAATGTAAGGGAGGTAAGTTAACTTGCCAATGTCACTCAGCTCGTGAGGGTGAGAGTCAAACCCCGCCTCGCTCAGATTACCTCCAATCCCCCACCAGAAAGCATTGCACCACGCCCTTTGTATAGCAACAAAATGTCTCCATTTTTCAAAAGATGATTCTAGACAGACAACAATTGTCACAATTTACTGTAAGTATTGTTTACATGTCTGTCTCTCTCATTAGCCCATGTCCTTCTGGGTCCCAAGAGAGCCTCTGAGGGATAGAGAACAGGGACTACAGACTACAGGGATGGGCAAAATTAGGTTTACAAATGTAATACAAACAAATGCAATGATTAACAAGTAATGCAAGAATAAACTCTGGCTTGCTTACTAACAACTGTAAGCTAACTTTTGCCCACCCCTGCATTATTTGCCTTTTATCTACAGTTTCCAATGGACAGATGACTCCAAGTTAACACTCATTGATGTTAGATCCAAGGCATTACTGCAGATATGAATGAATGAATCACTAAATGAATGAATTATCTTAAGAATAAAAAAGAACTGAACACATGGGGAAAGGCACAGAGCTTTAGAGGATGATGACAGCAGGCAATGGGCAAAGGTCCAGGCCAGAATGGCAAGTTGTCAGCCTCTGAGAGGTGCAACCGTAGGCAGCAGGCAGATGTCCTGGCAGCCCAATAGGTCTGTGTCACTGGATTTGGCACCAGGAAATAGATGGACGACCATGGTTAACATTAAGGATTTTGGAAGCAGCTAGCGGGTAATGCAGCACTGAACAGGACCTCATCCCATTTAAGGACTGGAGTCAGAGATTGGCGCTCCTTACCGACACAACAAAAGTAGGCATTCAGAAGCAAAGGAAGCAAACAAGAGGACAAGATGAAAGCCTGTTCAAGGTCAAAGCTGCACCAGCGTGAAAGGTGATGATAGATTCAGAGAAACAGGTCTCTCTGTATTGCCTCTTTTTGGACTCCCTCTTGCTCTTTGGACCAAGAGGCCGGCACTGCGAGGAACGTTAGTTAAGCCTGTTTACAGTAATTTATTGGTCTCAGCTGTGGGGATAGGCAGGGTCTGGAAGCAGGAAGTCAAGCACATCATTATTGAAAGAAAGTTTCTGTGCTCAAGCAAAACCAGAGGAGTCATCCATGATTCCTCAAATTCTTTTATGCCACATATCCAAACAGTCAGCAAACCCTGTAAACTCTACTTTGAAACTGTATCAAGCATCTGACTACTCAATCATTCCACTGCTATGTCTCTGGGCCATGCTACCATCATCCTTCCCTAACTTAATTGCAACAGTTTCCAGCCACAACCTTGGTTTCTGCTCTTTCCCCTAGCCCGCACCCCTTCTTCTGTCCATCCTCAGCAGAGTAGACAGAGTGATCCTATTCTCATTTTGCTCCATTTTCTGTTTGGTTGTGGTGTTTTTCTTATTGACAGTTAACAGTTCCTGATAGAGTTGTGATACATACACATTACAAATAACCTTGAATGTCTTGAACACTGTAGCTTGTCGTTTGGGGCACTCCATCCAAAACCCTCTAATGGCTCTCCAATTCACCCAGAGCAGTAGTTGGCAAACTCATTAGTCAACAGAGCCAAATATCAACAGTACAATGATTGAAATTTCTTTTGAGAGACAAATTTTTTAAACTTAAACTATATAGATAGGTACATTGTTATTAACTTAATTAGGGTACCCCTAAGCTGGCCACACTCAAGGGGCCAAAGAGCCAAAGAGCTGCATGTGGCTCACGAGCTGTGGTTTGCCGACCACTGATCCAGAGAATAAGCCAACATTCTGAGTCACAAGGCAGGATAACATGGGTACCTTCTCTTTCTCTCTCTAACCTCATCTCTTTTTTTTTTTTTTTTTTTTTTTTTTTTTTTTTGTATTTTTCTGAAGTTGGAAACAGGGAGGCAGTCAGACAGACTCCCGCATGCGTCCAACCGGGATCCACCCAGCATGCCCACCAAGAGGCGATGCTCTGCCCATCTGGGGCATTGCTCTGTTGTAACCAGAGCCATTCTAGCACCTGAGGCAGAGGCCATGGATCCTCCTCAGCGCCTGGGCCAACTTTGCTCCAATGGAGCCTTGGTTGCGGAAGGGGAAGAGAGAGACGGAGAGGAAGGAGAGGGGGTGGGGTAGAGAAGCAGATGGGCGCTTCTCCTGTGTGCCCTGACCAGGAATCGAACCCGGGACTCCTGCACACCAGGCCGACATTCTACCACTGAGCCAACCGGCCAGGGCCTAACCTCATCTCTTGCAACTCCCCCATTTGTTCATTGCTGTTCTGTAATTATGACTGACATACTTGCACCTCAGGGCCTTTGTACTGGCTTTTCTCTCTGCTGGAATGCTCTTTCTCAGATAGCCACTAACTTCGTTTCTTGCTTCCTCACATCTTGACTCAGATATTACCTTTTCGGTGAGGCCTTTTCTGCTACTCTGTGAGTAATGTCAGAAGTCCTTCTAACTCACATGTGTACATACTATCCTTTTATCCTGATTTACGTTTCCCCTTAGCACTTGTAATTATCTAACCTGCTGTATATTAACCTACTTACCTTGATTTTTGTCTCTCTCTATATCTAAAATATGAGCTCTATATGGGCAAAAATTTTAGTTTGTTTCCTTTCTTGCTCTATCTCCAGTGCCTGGAACAGTGCCTGCCACATAACCATATATTAAATGCTCAACATACATTCGCCAAATAGAAAATAGAACATTTATGTGTGAAGAAGATCTTGATTATGACTTTATGATAAACTGAAACTAACATTAGCTGATCTTAATTTAAGTTATAGAATCAATAAAATTGAGACCCTGATACCATGTGCATAAGTGTATATAGGCAAATTGTGTGTGTGTGTGTGTGTGTGTGTGAGAGAGAGAGAGAGAGAGAGAGAGAATATTCTCAGATATTTAGTAACCATTTTGACATTTTTTAAACCAAAGTCAGAGCCTTTAATAATATGCCAATGTATTTATTTATTAAATCCCAAGAAAAAATATTAGAGGTCAATTTTCATCATTTCAGCTTATTTACCAAGTGAACTCATTGTTCTCAGGATACCAATTTCAACAGAAAAATAACAGTTTGAGAGTTCTTTAAGAATGATAGTCCTCAATATGTATAAATGCCCTTTTCCAAAGTCATTCGACTCCCAATTTATAAGAACAGAGATTTCAAATACTAGACAAATGCACTAGTAGTATTATATATCAGACATCAATAATAACCACAATGGTCTTCTTTGCTTAATCTTAGCTTTGACCTCTAAATTGTATTCAGCACACTACTAGTAGCAGTTAATTAAAGCTAGTATAAGGATGAAACAAATTTGCCATACCAGAGATTTTAACTGTACCCCCCAACCACAATGTCACTTCAATCTACATTAAAACTTAATAATTTTATATAACTAAGCCATACTAATCAAGTTTTTCTATACGTGTTCTGCAATTCTCACCGAACCAACTCAGAATCGTGACACTACGGTATGATTTCTACACCAAACATTTCAGCATATACAAATGGTCCCATTCTCTGAAGATCACTCAAAGTGCCACGGCCATCTGTAACCACTGAGTTGGGCATGACTTCCCTCTAGCTTCTATGCAACTCATCACTTTAGTCCTAATATTTTTATTCATCAATGCAACCTTCACAGAGCCCTGCATACACCTTGCATATTGAAGGTGCTTAATATTTTCTAAGTAGCTGTCTCAAGTAAAAATGTAACAATTACTTTTTTTTATATTCTGAACCTCTCTTTCCTTGAATTCCTATTACAAATCTGCAAAGCCATTCAAAAGTAGTTCCATGTAATACAACGAAAGTTCTTAGGGTATACTTCAATGGGCCACTTGGATCATCTGTAATTTTTATGCTGTGCAGCTTAGAGTTTTGATTATAAAACAAACAATTTTATTGTTCTTCATGCTCTTGCCTACCTCCTGGAAAAATAAAAAGATAATGCCACATTATCTCAAGTGTTCTCATTGATTTCTTCTGTGTACTGCATGTATGTAAAGCCTATCTCACTTGGATTATAAATTCTTAAAGATAGAAATGATTACTTTCCACTGTGTTTTTATTTTCCAGAGCCAGGATAGACACTTTCTAAGAACTTTTAAAGTGAGTGGGTGAATGGCTCAGTGGATGAAATTTAATAGGCTCTCATGCAGTCTTAGGTAAATTCTTCTAAAATTTGAATGTGAAGACTTATCTGGGTCTATAAAGAACTTTAATATACTACATTAACATATCACAATGTGAAAGTGGCTCATGGAAAATGAAGAAACCAAAGACTCTTTAACACAACTTTTGCAATGTGAATACAGGCCTTCTGATTTGCATCTCAAGTATATTTTTTATATGGAACTCAAAAATTCGTCACTTGAGCCCTTTTAGGTACTCTCTATCTTTAGCAAACTATCCCTCTCCACACACATATACACAAAAATCTGTGTTAACTTTACACACCTCTGAACTAGCACTGCCATGAACCAAAACATAGTAGAGACGCAAGAAACTACTGTGAAATCAAACCTCTGTCTCTCTCCACCCTTCCTTCCATTAAACCCTGGAGATAGGTCTAACAAAGCAGAAGCCTGTTCCTTAATCCAGCTACTATCATCTAGAAACCTTCAACAGTCTTGAGATACCACAACATAGATCCTTACATTCTGTAAGTTTGTCCATCCACAAAGAATCTGTCTGTAATAATGGAACATTGCGCTCTCCAAGGTAAGATAAACATTTTGCTATTTTCCAAGGAGGCACAGAGGATAATTGTCCAACATTATGTGATAGACCTTTTTTTTAGAAAAGAAAAAAAGAATGTGAATATGCAGGATCCATATAATACTATAATACTTACTTTCATAAAGTACTTTGGTTGACTACAAAGCAACTCTATGTTGTCAAGGCACTGTGGGAATGCATGATCCACAAAACTGGGAGTAACCAATAAAATCACATAACGTTATTTACATCTACTTCCATAGACTCATCCAATTGTGTTGAGATATAAATGTATTAATGCTATTGTAAAAGAATAGTATTGAGCTTTTTAAGTTCAAAGCTGGTAAGTTAACAATTAAGAGAATATTAATAACTAATGACTTATTAAAACACAGTACAGAATACAGATGATGTGTTGTAGAATTGTGCACCTGAAATCTGTTTTGCTAACCACTGCTACCCCAATGAATTCAATAAAAAGGAAAATAAATGAATGAATAAATAAAAATATTTTCTTTTCTTCATTGAAAAAACTTAGGTACATAAAAGTATGAAACTTTATATTTTATTTCATACATTTGGGAGGCAGGTTACCTTTTGTGCCCTTTTTTTCTCTCATCTTTCTCAAATATTGATGAAGAAACCCAAACATTTGCCATCTAAATAAGTTCCTTGAGAAGGGCCTGTCTCTAAGGTTTGATTAAAACCAGTTGCAGAAACTTGACGAGCTCTGTTTCCTAAAAGTAAAGAAAAAGTGTATTTTAAAAAGTCATACTTGAACCATGCCTCTACGCTTCACTCTGGAGAAATTTGCTTGAATGAAACCATCAGCGGTTCTTAGAATCAAGCAAATTTTTTCCTTTTCTCTCTGCTTTTCAAAGGTAAAACAGTTGATTTTTTTATGTGAACATTTGAGAAAGAATGAAATGTGAAAATGCTACATAATTTCTTCCTGAAATAACTCACTAAAGTAGATTCCAGGTCTCCTAATGATAATAAATATCCCCAATTGTGAGTAAATGTACTGTAAATATTTTGATGATCTGTCCTTTTCCAATATTTTCTGTCTGCAAATACCTTGCCTGCAAACCTCCTGTGTGCTTTACTGTGAAGTCATTATGCCAAAATGTGCTGCTATTACCGAGTTCTCTTTACTTGAAAAACATGTTCATAATGGCATGGATATAATCATGATGAAATACTGCTTTTCATTGTTACCACACAGTTGTTCAAGGATGGGAAACCCAGTGAACTCAAAAATTCTGCACAAAGATAAGGCATTCTATATCTAAAAATGAATGGAAATCACTTGAGTCATATATAATAATTTTATATAACATTAATACTTTTTGAAAAAAGCTCGAAGACATAATACCAGGCATATAGTAGACATTAATGATGTTTATTAAATTGAATTATTAATGTAGTCATCATTTGATATCATCCGTGTTGCAGATATGCTTTAAAACCCAGATATACACATGGACTGCAAGTGATCAAACTCTATGAGGTGAAGGTCATCAAAGCTATGGTCAGTTCACCCATCTGTTCAACACTCAGATCACAGGTAACATGTTTAATTCCTAGAACACTATCATTGAAGATTCTAACTAACACTTAGCAGGGGTCAGGAACCTTTTTGGCTGAGAGAGCCATGGACGCCACATATTTTAAAATGTAATTCCATGAGAGCCATACAACGACCCAGGTACATTAAGCATTATCCAATAAAAATTTGGTGTTGTCCCAGAGGACAGCTATGATTGGCTCCAGCCACCCGCAACCATGAACGTGAGCAGTAGGAAATGAATGGATTGTAATACATGAGAATGTTTTATATTTTTAACGTTATTATTATTTTTATTAAAGATTTGTCTGCGAGCCAGATGCAGCCATTAAAAGAGCTACATCTGGCTCGCGAGCCATAGGTTCTCGACCCATGACATAAAGGATTGCATAACAAACTATAATCATGAAAAAGGTCACCAAAGGGTCATATTTGACTTTGGCAAGCAAATTATTGGCAGAATTGTTAAGTTGTAATAGGTGCAAAAATTTGCCAAAAACAGCTTTTGTGACAATCTAGGGAAGTTCATGGCACTATGCTTTCTATCATGTGTGCTTGTTCTAAAATTAGTTCTAGGAACACTAGTCTGGCACTTGGTTGAAATATGTGCCATTGCTTAGAGCCATCTTTGACAAGGGATGGCAGGGGACAGTGCAGTCTGTGCTGTCCAGAGGAACCACCGATTCTGACAGGCCGCCATGGGGATCCAAGATGAAGAAACATCAGAAGAAATAATAAGTACTTTTTCTAAGTGTGTTATTTATTCATTCATTCACTAAATAGGCACTATGTACTACTATCTGTCGATGCCAGATCTTGTCCTAAGCAGTAGAGAAAAAACAGTGAAAAGTGCAGGCAAAGCCCTTGAGACACTTAATTCTAGAGAAGGATGAGGATATAATAAACAAGTAAACAAAAGTAAGCTGACTCAGATAGTGAAAAGTATTTCGAAGAAAATAAAGCAAGGGGATCCAACAGAGAACTCCGGCACGGATTCAATTGGGTGGTTGCATAAAGCCTGAATGAATGATCAGAGACCTATAGGACATTAAGGAGCCTACAATGAAGATATCTGGGCGCAAGAGGATTCCAAATAGAAAGAACAAGATGTATAAGATAGACATTCAAGAAAGTAAAAGAAATAGTCTGATGTTGCATATAATAGCACCCATAGCTATGGTCTAAAGGGGTGTGGACAAGGCTGGGACAAGACTGTATAGAACAGTGGTAGTCAACCTGGTCTCTACCGCCCACTAGTGGGAGCTCCAGCTTTCATGGTGGGCGGTAGTGGAGCAACCAAAGTATAAATAAAAGATAGATTTAACTATAGTAAGTTGTTTTATAAAGATTTATTCTGCCAAACTTAGAGAAAATTTGACATAAAGTACTCGGTAAGTAATTATTATTATATGCTTTAACTTGATATAACTCTGCTTTATAAATTTTATAAAGTAAAGTTACTTCCCTACTTTATAAATCACCATTACTGTGGAGCCAGTGGGCAGTTAGGAAATTTTACTACTAACAGAGATACAAAAGTGGGTGGTAGGTATGAAAAGGTTGACTACCCCTGTTCTAGGCTGTGACTAGGATTAGGACTTGTATTTAAATTCGATGAAAACTCATTGGAGAGTTTTAAGTGGAAGCATGACATGATCTGGTTATGTTTTTAAAAGATCACTCAACTGTTGTTTAGAGAATGTGTTGTTTTGGAGTGTATAGGGGAGACCACGGGAAGGCTCATGTCATAGGTCAGGTAAAAGATGACAGAGGCTCTTGAACCATGGTTATAACAATGGCGAGGGAGAGAAGTGGATGAGTTGGGAATACATTTTGTAGAGGGAGACAACATGACTTGCTAATTAATTTAAATGTGGGGATAAAATAAAGAGACAAAATTAAAAATTGACATGTACACCTGAAATTAATATAATATTGTATGCCAACTGTCATTAGAAATTAAATTTATTTTAAAATAAAAAGAAGGACAAAACAAGAAGGACTTCTCAATTTTTGACTTGAGTAACCAGGTGGAACAATTTGAAGAGGAACAGGTTTAGAGGGGGTGGATACTGGAGTTCTGCTTCTGAGATGTCTGTTAAACATAATAATAGTATCTACCTTGTAAAAAGAAAAAAAAAAGAAAATAACATGCAAACAGTTAGATCAGTACCTACCACACAGTATAATAGTTAATACTTAATACTACACTAAGTATTAACTATTATAATTACCCTTGGAGTGGACTTGCAAAGGTATTGAGGACATAAGTCTGTGAGAGAATAGGACAGAGATATAAAACTGGGAGTTTTGTAGAAGTCAGTGCTGCTCAAACCATTTTTGGTGTAGGACTATTATTTTGAATGCATTGTGGACCAATGCTTTTGTAAAATCCAACAAAATGAATTATTTCACAGACAAAATAAAGCAAAGTATAATTGACTAATGTATGTCAATGCCAAGTCAATGTCAAGTCGCTGTAAAAGTTTCTAACTCTTACTCTCAATTTTTGTACTTATCTCTCATTACAGACCAATAAGGGACAATTTGCAGACCAACAGCAGTCCAGGAAATGTTGTGTGGGGCATTAGTACTCATAATGGAACTGGAGAAAGGAGGCCCTGGAGCGAACTCGGGGACATAATTAACTAGGGGTGGGGGTGTTAACAAGAGGAGTTCCAAGTAACCCCAACACTTTGAATGCCTGAGCTCACAAGCAAAGGAAAATCGTATATATTTACGAGCGATCAGTTTTTATAAGAAAAAAGCCTAATCATTCCTGCCAGGAACTCGCTCCTCTTCCCACAGATGACACATCTGAAGAGAGACACCCGCTTCCGTAATTCACCCTCACAAACACTTCAATCTAATCAGGGGAGATGCAATCTAGCGCTCAGGATGCATTAAGTATCCAAAGCGCTTTCACTACCAAGCTAGGCTTCGCTTGTGGACAGAACAATTATCAGACCTGATAGCTCCCGAGCTGTCCCTGTCCCCGAAGGAAGCTCCATGCCCCAAGCGTCGACACCTCTGTCAACAATTCAGACACTTGCCTTCCCATGGCTCTCTCACTCACAACTCTGAGTCCGGTGGTCCAGACGCCTGAAACCGAACTATGCCCCAGACCAGAGGGCACCCGGAATAATTCTTAGGGGAAATGGTCTGATTTCTGAGTGAGGACGTCAACCAAGGAAAGGACTCTTTATAAAGTCGACCCTTGGGGTCAGCCCGGCTTGCTGACCTTCCCATTCTCGAATCCACCCTCCCCAGCCCCATCACCCCCGGGACTGCTTCCCCGGGGACCCCGCCGCGCCAGCTCGGTTCTGTCCCTTAAGGAGGCGCTCTGGCGCCAGGCACTCTCCTCGCGCAGGATACAAGAACTCGGGCTGCGGGGGAACTTGAAGTTGCAGGAGCCTGGGCACCAGCGCCTCTAACCAAGCCAGGTTCCCCAGGCTCCCGCGCAGCTCCGGAGCCGAGTCTCCAGAGCCCGGAGCCCCACCGGAGCCCCTCCTCCGCAGCGGGGGCGCGGGACCCGGGCGAGCCCGCGGGGGCCGGACAGCACCCCCGGCGCTGGGCCGGGGGCGGGGCTGTGACTCACGCGGCCCCGCGCGCTCGGCGGAGAGGCGCCCCGGACCCGGCCGGGCGCGCGGCTGAGCCGGCCCGCGAGGCGCATGCGCGCTGCCGGGAGGCGCCGGTTCGCTCCCCGCCCACCGCTCCATCCTCCGCCCACCGCTCCCTCCTCCGCCCGCCTCCCCTGCATCCTCGCCGCTCTCCCTCTCTCCTCGCCCGCCGGGTGCTGAAGTTGGACGGATGGCAGCGCACAGGCTCGGCTAGAGGACCGAGCCGCCCAGCCTCGTGCCCCCGGACCTCTCCGCGCGCTGCCCGCACCTCCAGGCTCTTGGGTAAGATGTTTCCTCCGTAACCGAGCGGGGCTTAAGTAAATGACAGCAAAATGTCTGCTTGGCACCAATGGATGAATTTTTTAAAGGTGGTGGAGGAGGGAGAAGAAGGCAGGAGGGGTGGAGAGCGCAACTGCCAAAGCCCAGGTGGGGGGCGGCCGCCGCGCGGGGGGTCTCGGCCGGGGAGCGGGGGCCGCACCGCGGGTTTGGGAAGTTGAATCCCGCGTCGCTGCCTCGGCGCGCTGCGCTCGCCGCCTCCCGGGCGCTGCGGGGCGGCTGGACGAGTGTCCTGCCCTCCCGGGGAGCCCTCGTCGGGTCCCTGGAGGAGAGCGGGGCGCCTATGGGCGACAGGCAGAGAGGGCCGTGCGGGGGGCGACGGGGACCCCGCGGGGGCGCGAGGTCCTGCGGGATTTTTGCGGTTGGTTGTTGGAAACCCCGATGTGAAATGAACAGTGTCCAATCGACCGATCGCCGCGGGCGCTCTATTTTCCTTTCTCTACCTTTGGGGGAAGTGCCCTGCTCAGGTGGGAGAGGTGTAGAAACGGGATTGCAAAGACGCATACCGTGTGCATCCTAGATGCCCGTGTGTGGTGATCAGAGAGGGGGCTGCGGTCTCTTTTGTTCCTTCCCCTCCTCTTAGTCGAAGGAAAAAGAGACCCAGTGAGCTCAGCCTGGGGTAGATTTCGCCGCCGCGGAGGGGACGAGGAGGAGGAACGCCCACCCAGCCCTTACCCGCTGCCCGGGTGGGTGTACCCGAGACTCCCTGGCTGTGGGTGATGCTGATTCTTCTTATTATCGATGGGTCACCGTGTAATAGCTGCCTCC
This sequence comes from Saccopteryx bilineata, assembly GCF_036850765.1. Lineage (NCBI taxonomy): Eukaryota > Metazoa > Chordata > Mammalia > Chiroptera > Emballonuridae > Saccopteryx > Saccopteryx bilineata. The sequence goes on along the minus strand of NC_089501.1, from coordinate 46,531,015 downwards.
TCGCCGGTCTTCCTCTTCCTCTCCTCTCCGTGCGCTGCGGCAGAGGGTGGGCGCAGACTCGCGGCGCTTTTCCCCCCTTCTCGCTACCTCCCAGTCTCCGCGAAAAATGTCGGAGGGTTTGTGGATGGCGGAGGGACAGAGCTGGCCTCGGAGGCCACGGGGGCTGGGATGCTCTTCGCGAGCCCCAGACCGCTGGCAACGCGTCCCGGGCAAGCCTGCGCCATCCCCAGGAGTCGCCGGGCTCCTGGGGGCAGAGCCGGTGTCGCCGGTGTCGCCGGGCCAAAGAGGATGCCAGCCTTGCGGAGACCCGCCCTGTGCCCTCCGCCTCCATCCGGAGCCCGGACACATGCTCACCTGGGACAATTTGAGTCTAGCTGGCAAGGCTGCCCCTGGCTCCTGGCATAGTTGTCCTGACCTCTATGACCCTTTGATAAATGCTTTCTTTAAGAGTCTCTGGAAGATTTGTCTAGAGAACTTTGCAAGCTTCCCATAACTGTTTCATTTTTTAAAAAAATTGTTTTATAGCGAGATTATTTCCATCATGAGATGGCTCTCGCAAATAATAAAGATAAATCTTATAGTTTGGCTCCCGTCTAGAATAAAGCATTTCAGAGACTGGCTGTCATCTGCGTTTCTAGCGTTTATACATACTGGTCATCTGGGTGATGCATCTTGCTGAACATCATCTGACTGGAGAAATGAGAAATGATTTTTACTCTTGTAATGGAAAATAATGTTTTCCTCCTGGTTTCATAGCTGCTAGATACTATGTGTATTAATTTTGAGAACTGTGAAACACTTTAAATTACATTTGTTTCTAAAGTTCTTTGTAGTAATAGTAGCAGGTATCCATAAATATATACATTATATCACTAATATATAATGAAAAAGGGATTTGTACTTATTAATTCAAAAGAATGAATGGTTCAACTTCCTCCAGTTAAGTTAGTATTATTAAGCTATTTCTTCTGTTAGCATGAACTAAAACAGTCATTAACATGCTCATGGGAGAGTAGACTTATTCCTTGTTTTCATAATATTAAAAACTATGTTGGAAGAAACTATGAGAGGGTAGTTTATTTGCAATTTTTGGAGATGACAAAACAAAAACAATTTTTATTATTATAAATAATTGGATGGTATCATTTATAGATGAATCTCTATGGCAGGGACACCTGATCTCAGAACCGTGGGCACTCATCCTGCATCCTGAATTTGTAGTCTGAAACATGACAAAAACCACTTGAGTTACAAACAACATAAGATGTTGTGCCAATTTCTGCCCTTTCTGCTCTGGTTCCTCAGCTATTCCATGGAACAGAATTAACAAGGAGAGTTACTTTGACCTTATTGTATCAGCCAGAGCTAAATCTGAATCTATAGAAATTGGAGTTGACTCAAGGGCTAAAAAGTAAGAAAGCATTTACCTGGTAGTCTGCAGTTGTAGAGAGAGACAGTGGCCTTCGTATCAGAAGTCAATTTGCTGAAAGGCATGGGCTTTTCTAGAAAAGCAGAAGGTGGACATGGACAAAGATGTATGGAGCCAAGAGGATGGGAATCCTTCCAACTGCCTTTCTGCTGAGAACCCTTTTTCTGATGGTCCAGCTCTGCTTACTTAACAATGAAGATATTGTGCCACCCATAAGTACAGATGCAAGGACCACAGTATACCCAGTGGATGAAGATAACACTACATGATGTTGAAAAAAGCATTTATTTCATCTGATTACCGCAGTCGAAATTTAAGTATGGATGCATTTAACAGGTTTAAAATTGTATGACATTTCCAGAGGGATGTCTGGGATCCTCAGAAGTATTATAAGCTCTCACAGAAAGCTTAAAAAATAAAGAAATCCTTTGATGTAGGCACCCAGAACTTTTAGGGCTAGATTGATGGATGCTCTCATTTTCCCTATCTCTTTCCATCTCTACTTATCCCTCAAAGACTTTCCTAATCCAAAGAAAGTCATTTAGACTGTTACTCCTGTCATTGTGCCCACACCAAGCACAATATCTAGCAAAAAGCAGGTGTTCAATAAGTATTTCTTAAATGAATAAATTTTGCACAATTGACATAGCTTACAAAAATCTTCCGGGATTTAGGATTATGTTTTTTAAAAGAATGCCCATGCTTATTCCCAAATAATAAATGAACACTTAAAGATCATGTTCATGATACAGCATCTTTTGAGGAAGCAGATTTTAGGATTGTCACTTTGTGAATATGCATGTTTTTAGTATAGCATTATTGATTTGTTTCCAAGTTATAAAAGCAATGTATGCTCATTTTAGATCTCCTAGAACAGATTAAATAATGTATAAAACACCCCAAAACCTCAGAAACATTGATACGTGAAGACACATGTAGCCCCATGTTCATTACAGCACTGTTCACAGTGGCCAAGACATGGAAACAACCAAAAAGCCCTTCAATAGAAGACTGGATAAAGAAGATGTGGCACATATACACTATGGAATACTACTCAGCCATAAGAAATGATGATATCAGATCATTTACAGCAAAATGGTGGGATCTTGATAACATTATAAGGAGTGAAATAAGTAAATCAGAAAAAAACAAGAACTACATGATTCCATACATTGGTGGAACATAAAAATGAGACTAAGAGACATGGACAAGAGTGTGGTGGTTACCAAGGGTGGGGGGGGGGGAGGGAGGACATGGGAGGGAGGGAGGGAGAGAGTTAGGGGGAGGGGGAGGGGCACAGAGAACTAGATAGAGGGTGACGGAGGACAATCTGACTTTGGGCGAGGGGTTTGCAACATAATTTGATGACAAAATAACCTAGACATGTTTTCTTTGAATATATGTACCCTGATTTATTAATGTCATCCCATTACCATTAATAAAAATTTATTTTAAAAAAATAATGTATAAAACAGAATGTTGAAATTACCTGGGGGGGGGGGGAGCATGGATGTGATGAACACAAGCTTTGGGTCAAGCTGACCTGAGTTTGTGTCCTGCCTCCTCCTTTAACAGCCTTGTCACTAACACTGGGTTAAGCTCAGTTACCTCAGACATTCAGTACAGATAAAGACCCACTTCCTAACATCTGTCCAGCATGGGCTGAGTACTTCCAATTAGCCCAATGCCTTAGGAACTGCTGTTGAAAACACCGGGCAGTTTACTACCAGTTCATTTCTTATGCATATGTGAACCTTTTTTTTTTTAATTTTGGAAGAGTACAAATCATATTGTAGACCTTCATACTTGCTTTTTAAAAATTAACAATACTTTGAGTGGGGTTTACCAAGAAATTAAAATTTGTATTTTTAATACAATTTAGTGAAATAATTCATCTTATCAATGTCTTAATTTATTTAGCCATTTTTTTATTTTTGAATTTTTAAAAATTTCCAATAGTTTCCGTTTTAATTGATGTACATCTTTATTCCTAGTGTTTTTCCGTATTTCCATATGCATTTTTCCCCGTTAGGCTTGATGATTAGAGCATCTAGTACTTGCCAACATGGTATTGTCATTTTTTTCTTTCTTCTTTTTTATATTTATTTACTTATTTATTTATTTATTTATTTATTGTATTTTTCTGAAGCTGGAAACGGGGAGAGACAGTCAGACAGACTCCCGCATGCGCCCGACAGGGATCCACCGGGCACGCCCACCAGGGGGCGACGCTCTGCCCACCAGGGGGCGGTGCTCTGCCCCTCCGGGGCGTCGCTCTGTTGCGACCAGAGCCACTCTAGCGCCTGGGGCAGAGGCCAAGGAGCCATCCCCAGCGCCCGGGCCATCTTTGCTCCAATGGAGCCTTGGCTGCGGGAGGGGAAGAGAGAGACAGAGAGGAAGGATAGGGGGAGGGGTGGAGAAGCAGATGGGCGCCCCTCCTGTGTGCCCTGGCCGGGAATTGAACCCAGGACTCCTGCACGCCAGGCCGACGCTCTATCACTGAGCCAACCAGCCAGGGCCATGGTATTGTCTTTTAAAAAAAATCTTTTACTAACTTGATAGGTATATTTTTTATACTTACTAATAATGCTGATTAAATTTTTGACATACTTATAAGAAAGTCTTTGGCTCATTTTCCCACTGGTATTCTGCTACATCTTTCTTATTTATTTGAGTGCTAATGTAAAAAAAATTTTTTTAATGGCAAAAGCAAACAATGGAAGTGCTTAGTGACGAAGAAGACACGTGGCAAAGACTACAGAGTTCACTGTGGCTGAACCAGACTTCGACTTGGGTGGAACGGAGCAAACGTCCTCAGAGGCTGGAGATGGATCAGCCCTGGGGTCAGGGCTGCGATGGTGTCTGTAACATACTGCCACCCGCCATTAGGCCTGGGCTTTCCAGAGTGCACAGTGCCTTTCAGAAGCCCAGGCACACTTGATAGTTGGGAACTCTCTGTTTTCTGTTTGAGTGCTATGCACACGCACGACCACCTTACTACGAGAGCTTGTACACGAGGCGTGCCCGGGTTTTCTTGGATTGTTTCTGCCCATTGCCAATGTTACAGACCTTCCACCTTTTCCTGTAATCAATGAAACTGAAAAGAAACATAGCAGTAGATGGAGGTCCTAACGGCATTAATTGAAATATCTTATCTGAATGACATCAATTGCATTTAGTTATAAAACCATGTCAGATTAGAATCATATCTCAGCTTTTAACCCTTAGGTGAAATTTAAATATTTAAAAGATAAGACTCTAACCTAGCCTTTTCATGAGGTCTGTATCTGTAATGCTTCACATGATTTGGTGCTCTTGAAAGCTCCTGATTTTGACACTTTTAACTGCACAACTTTTGAGAAATTTGCTTTCTAAAGCTTAAATATTTAGCTTGAAAATTCTATGAAAGTCCCCTAGATATTAAACTACCTAGAAAGTGTAAAATTGTGTAATTATTGCTAGTTCCAGTTTATCCAGTATAGTAAAACCCTCAGTAGTTCAGAGTCAATGAGTCTAGAATTTAGAATGAATGGGAGGCCCAAGAGGAAAAGCAGTGAGTTGTCATGGAACACAAAACCTCATTTCAAATACAACTGAATTTGAATTCTTGCTCTACTATTCACTAGACATGCAGGCTACCTTATTAAATTATATAAATACTTCATACTTAAAATTCTGGCATGAGTAATAAACACCTAAAATATGTCTAAATTTCTCAAACTTTATGTTTGAGATAAAAACATAATATTTCTGTGTCAATAAACCTAATTTTACTATAGACAATGAATGTGTTTTACAAAGCAAATATTTACTTTCTTGTATTGTGTCATAGGCTTTTCACAGTACTGCTGATTGGCTATTGAAATACAAAGGTTATAACTGAAGAGTCAGGGCATTTCAATAAAACAGGCACAACACAAGGGAAATTATAACATAAATGAAATGAACAGGTAAATATTTGTTTTATTTCTTCAATGATTTCAGGTCTTCCTAATGGTATAGTGAGTTACATTCAGGGAAAACTCTTTTGTGAAAGTTCACAATACTGATCCTATTTATTTCCAGACTCAATAAAAGGTGGAAGCTTGTTTTTAGTGTATTATAAAAGGCTATCTAATCTAGGGGTTTTATGGGCCAATTTTGGTTCTAGGAAAATTACCCCATGTCCCCACCCTGTTTCCTTCAACTGACACTTATTTTTGAGGGCTTCAATTAATCAGAATCAACAACTATCTGAAAAACTGCTGTTTGAAAAATAGCAATTTATATGATTTATTTTAGAGAATGTGAAAACGCAGACCCTGGCTGGTGACTCAGTGGCCAAGCTTATGGACGTCCCACGTTTGATTCCCAGTCATCTGCTTCTCCCCGCCCTCTCCCTCTTCTCCCATAGCCAGCAGCTGAATTGGTTTGACCATGGCCCTGGGCATATAGGATAGCTGCATTGGAGTGCATCAGTCCCAAGCACTAAAAATAGCTCAGTACTCGAGCATCGACCTTAGATGGGGTTTCTGTGTAGAACCCAGTTGGGGTATATTTCACTATCTCTCCTCTTCTCACCTAAAAAAAAAAAATGTGAAAAATTATATAGAAAATTGCCCTTGAAAGAAAGGGACTTTGAAAGCAGAGAATGTAATTTGGTAGAAAGAGCCCAGTTTTTGGATTCAATTACCAGAATTTAGCCTTACCCTTATTGAGCCTTGATATCACTACCTATAAAATGGAAGACTGATTGTACACAATATTGAAGGATTCAGTGAAATTTTGTCTATAAAATATTTCATATATATATTCCATCACTATGAAATTGTTAGATACTATATAATAGATTTAAATAATTAAAATAAACCAAAGAAACACAATGTAGGTATTAAGTGCTTGAAAGGATTTTAATTTTTTGCCAGTATGTGTCTAAACTAATGGTCCTTATTAATGCTGAAGTTGCTCTCTGTGTGTTTGCTGTGTTATACTTTTTCTGACCGGCTTGTTTAACCAACCAGTTACATTATTCATTCATAAATATTCTTGAACACCTACTATGTGCCAAGCTCTGTGATATGATGTTTAGATGCAAAAACTAATTAAACATGGCCTCTTTTCAAAGGAGTTCACATGTAAGCTTCTTCAACTTACTATTATTTTGCTTTTATCTAGTGAGCACTGGTCATTCTAAGTTTATAAGTCATAATTAAATATACCTTGGGAGTAATATGCCAGGATCACCTTAGGATTCAGCATTTTCAGGCTAACTAATCTCAAAGTGTAGACGTCTTTACCTGTAACAAAAGCTGCTAATCAGAGACTCAGATAATGGGAAGTGAAAGCAGGAAGTGGCTGTGCTGGTGGGTGATCTAACAACCACCACCACATGCAGAAAACAAAACACAGGGGGCGTAATCCTCTTTGAGAACCCATATCCAACTCCCAGTTCTTCCTCATTACCGTAGAGAAAACATACATGCATGTGTACTGTGCCTTTCCCCCCTCACATAAAGACTGCCCTGAATGATCATGATACTATAAAGTATATTAAAATGTTGAGGCAGGGGCTCAGCCAGGGGAGACAGAGTGATACCCCCACCCTTCCTTAGGACCCACAGTTCCCCTGCAATAAAAGTACCATATAAAGTTTTCTCCCAATACCATTGCATTTGCTTCTCTGATAATAATCTTTTCGTAAATTAGTAAATTGACCAGAAATCCAGAATACTCTCTTCAGATATATAGATATATAGATGTAGATGTAGATATATAGATATAAGTAGATATAGATATAGATGATAGATAGATATAGAGATAGATATAGATATAGATATAGACAGATATAGATGATACATGATAGATAGATATAGATATATATAGATAGATTTTGATAGATAGATGTAGATATAGATATATAAATATAGATATAAATATAGATATAGATGATAAATACACATATATATAGATAGATATAGATGATAGATATAGATAGATAGATAGATAGATAGATATAGATTAGATATAGATATAGATATATAGAGAGATATAGATTTTGGAGAAAGAAATCCATTTCAACACCTACTTGTAATCTCTAGGGTGAGCTCTAAATCTAGCAACTACTGGATTTATTATGATATTGGTTGATTAGACATCATTTATAAAGTCAAGGTAAAGATTTCAGGCCTTCCTAGCAAACTGTTGTAAATATACGGTTAATTTGGTTCCATACACTAATGACTTAACTGGAAGGTAAACCTAACCCTCATTTCAGCCACTAAATTGAGCTCACTTGTCATTAAACCTTTAGCTGGGCTGTTAAGAAGTAACTGTTCATGCTGATTTGAGGTTTGATTCTATTTCTTCCTCTATTTACTTCTACTTGGCACTGCCATAGAGCATTTTACATGTGACCTGTGAGTTTAATATGACCAAGACTCACTAGATAAAAGCAAAGGACGAGCGAACATCTTTTATGAGGGCACTAAAGCAGACATGCCATAAAGCAAAATAATGACCTATATAATTTACAGGCCGTTAAGACTAGCTGAATGCTGAATTTTGCATTGGAATACTAAATACTCTAAATTGGAGTGTGACCTGGAGTGCCATTTTCTTCCTGCCTGTTGTGTGTGTGAAGCTTGACATTTGATTTTTCCCTTCCTTCTTTTTATTATTTGTATTATTAATATATATATTATTTCTAAATGCATAAATTGAAGAGGAAAGAGTATCAATTTTTTGTACATCTAATTACATAAAATTTGTGTTATTTTTTATCATTTTAAGACAGTTATAAAAATTTTTGCTTAAAATTTAAGACAGATCAGAAATTCATATGTTAAATCTGTCAGAAACAAAACAAACAAACAACTGATGTTTTATTCTCTTCTGGTAATCAGAAGTAAACTGGCCTGATTGTCATATTTCTGTGAAATTATGAGTAAATAATGTTGGCAATTTGGATTTAAGCTATTGGAGCCTATGTTTTCTTGACCTTCTTTCCAGTTATCTGAATTTTTACTGAAGAAATATTTTGGATTCAATTGCCTTTAGTAAACCCAGTGTCTAATGAACCACCTGTATTTAAATCAATGATGGATTTAGTTGAAGAATATATTTATATATCATTTTATGCTGAAAACAAGAGATAGAATGATCCTTATCCACTAGATTTGTCTCCAAAATTAATTATTATGGAAAGAGGATTTTATGTGTGTGTCTGAATGTATGTGTGTGTGTCTCCCCGTTTGGTTTGTGGGTTGATAATCAGGAAACAACTGAGCTGGTGCCTATGACATCATAGCCAAGTGTTTAGAAGGTAAAGGTACAGACTTTAAAACACAAGGGGAGGCTCCAATGAGGTAAAAAGAAAAAGCAAACAAAACACAGGAAGGCTAAGCTCAGAACACAAGACTAAGAGCTTAAAACTCATTATATCTTAAAGTATAACATCATTGAATACATTATTATATAACTGCTGTATTATGTAACCACTTGCAATTTTATGAATTCATGTGACCTAATCTTAAGAAGGTAATTTTTTCCCATTAATTCAGTAATTTCATTGACTGAACATCTGAGTAATGCAAGTGATGTTTTGTGAGGTAGAATTTCATTAAATAAATGTTAACTCCAGGAAGGAAAAAATGTGCAGCTCTTTCCTTGACCTGATACAGGTTGTGGTAAAGAATTGAAAATTCTTGTAGGTGATAACAAGATCCAAGCACATTTATTAAAATAATAATAACAATAACAGATCTGTTCCAAATGTTTTTTAGAGTGTAAGACTCCAAACTTTATCTTCTATAAAATCTATTTCATTTTTGTGATGTCAAGAGACCTCTACATTGCTTGAAAATACCAGCACTGAATACATGCACAGTCTAAGCCTTGTTTCATTGAGCAATGTGGCCATTCAATGACGAAATGTCTAAACTATTTATTAAGACTTTGGGGGGTGACATATATGCTTAGGGAAGACTGGCTGCTCGTTGTTACTGAGATTACTTTTAAGGGAATGTGGATTTATTGCTTAGTAGGATCACTGGGAGTAGTTATTCTGTGAAACTGCTGATTCCAAACAAAATCAGAGTTGGCACCGGTGTGTTGGCCTCTCCCCACGCTCCCCGGGAGAGTTCTGGTCTGGTGAGAGCTCAGGAAAAAAGCAGGTCATGAGCTGGAGAGCAGAGCTCAGAGGGTGCCATCAAAAACAGTAAGATAGGGGCAGGCAGAAATGATGGAAGGGGAGTGTGGCCTTTTCGTGCATCTGTAAACATGGCCCGTTGAGCTGATTTTCCAAGTGTTTGCATTAGATTTTCAAGTTTTCTTCAGATTTGGCTAGTTATCAGTTTCACCTCTTTTGTTTCCTACCTTTTTATTCATAATTAATGCAACTAATTGAAGTCCTACTCTGTAACTGGAAATAGTAAAACTGTATAAGACATAGCCAGGGCTCAGAGAGCCTGAAGACCAATTGAGGAAAGAAAATATGTAAATTGCTAGTACTGCTATATTCTAGAAGAAAAAGGAAATACTGTGAGAACTCAGGTACTTCAGGTAAATTTTAGATGGCCAGATCTGGCAAAACATTTCATAGAGCTTTTGACGTTTTCTCAAGTTATTGAAAGACAGAAAAATGGCAGGCAAAAACAAAAACAAAAAGGTCTTCCAGGCTCAAGGACAATGTAAATAAAGAAAGGCACAGGCCCTGGCTGGTTGGCTCAGCAGTAGAGCGTCGGCCTGGCGTGCGGGGGACCTGGGTTCGATTCCTGGCCAGGGCACATAGGAGAAGCGCCCAGGCGCATGGCTCCTTGGCCTCTGCCCCAGGCGCTAGAGTGGCTCTGGTCGCAGCAGAGCGACGCCCCAGAGGGGCAGAGCATCGCCCCCTGGTGGGCAGAGCGTCGCCCCCTGGTGGGCGTGCCGGGTGGATCCCGGTCGGGCGCATGCGGGAGTCTGTCTGACTGTCTCTCCCCGTTTCCAGCTTCAGAAAAATACAAAAAAAAAAAAAAAAAAAAAGAAAGGCACAGATCTGGGGAAATTAAAAAGTTACTTTGTGGTGTAGTTTGCCAGAAGTATATAACACATATGAGAAATCACAGGATGGTGAGACCAGACCAGAGACAGATACCAGCAGCCGTTAACATCAAGGTAAATAGCTAGAATTGCCCTTGATAGTCACAGAGCCCCATGGGCGCTTGTAAGTAGGGATTGCAGGGCGAGTTCTGTGTGTGTGTGTGTGTGTGTGTGTGTGTGTGTGTGTGTGTGTCTGCGCGCGTGCGCGGGGAGGGGCGGGTGGAAGCAGGAAAAGAATTTCAGCTGTCCAGACCTGAACTGAGAACAGGCAAAAAGCCCTACCTACAGCACTGGGAAGATGATGTTGTGAGAACATGTTTAACTCTGAGCCTTCAAAATTTGGTCACCAGTGAAATTTAGAAGATGTAAATAAACCCTTCAAGTTCACATGGAGGATTTGAGCCTGTGTGTCTGGGTATTCCCGATGTTATTAAGACCTGGAGAAAGCAAACTGACGAAGAGGTTAGGGAGGGAACAAGCTGAGTTCAGTTGGGGAAATAGTTTGAACTGTCCATCAGAGTTCTAGCAGATGTTCAACAGGATGCTGATTAAAAGCCTAGTTGATTCAGTAGGAAGCAACAGGTGTGATCTTAGGCAATGTCAACAGAGGCACACAGTATCTACAATGAAGTTGGTGACAGTTTTCTTCTATCCTGCATGTTCAAACCACAACTGGAATATTAGTTTGAACTTCTTTCCTTCTGAACACCATGGTTAGAGGTTTCCAATACAGATGATAAACTTACCAAAAAGCAATAATTCATATGGGAAATAATTAGAGGAATTTTTACTTTCTGAACCTGGAGGAGAGTGGTTCCCCTAGTGAATTGGAGTGTATAACCATTTGGAAGAGGGCCATATGAACTGATTAGACTGATTTGAAGTTGCCCCAGTGATATAACGGGAATAATAACGCCACATGACAGACTTGTTGGGAGATAATATGGGCAATGCCCCTGGTACATTTGGCATTTAGTGTGTCTCAGCTCTTATCATTTTTTCTTAAGAATAACATTAAAACCAGTGGGCACACATCATAGAGATAGATTTTTGCCATTCTATTGGAAGTAACTTTAATCCACTGATGCTGGCTAGCTCAGTGGATTGCCTTGCAAGGTGGTAAATATGCTGTCAAATGCTTGGTAGACAAACACTTGTCAGAGAGGTTATGAAGGGGACATGTTAAAGATTGGGGGGAGGGTAAGGAACTCCATGGCTTCATTCTAACTCTGAGCTTCCATGGTTCCAGGGAATTTGGATTGCAAACTCAGGAAAGAAGCTGGGGCTAGAAATAAAATTTGAAACTCTTTTCCTGAGAGGTGACTGTAGGAGACGATTGGCAAAGGGAAAGTGTGGAGAGCACTGGAGGCCTAGAATAGAATCCTGGGCATGTGAGAAAAGAAGACAACTAAAATACACAACACAGACATCTATGCCCTCACGCACAGAGGGCCGGAATGAAACAAAAGGTTAGAAATAGAAGGAAGACACTGTAGTATGCCATGAAACCAAGGAAGTGGTATGTCTAACCAATTTTATTCGTATGTATATTAATTTTCCAAGAAATAGTGGAGAAGAGAGGCAGGTTTAAGACAGACGAGTAGCTAAGGGTTGTGGTTGTCATGTGACAGAGCAAGGAATAGGACCAAGGCAACACATTGGATTTTGCAATGAGGAAGTCACCTGTGATGGTCTAGAAAGTACTTGTGATTAATGATTTACACATCTACTATTTCCAAAGGTTTGAGGCAACTAAAATAAAAGCCCTCTTCACACAGGGCAATGAAAATGAAACAAAACAGAGATAAGAAACTATAGAGAGAAATAAATTGGGGGAAGGGTGAACACACCACAAACCATGGATAAGAGTGTTATTGTAGCAGGAACACTACATTTTAGCTCTGAGATTCCAGCAGTCAAAATAAAAGGGTTACAGGACAGGTTGTTTGCCATTCACTGGTTAATGAAAAACAAAACAAAACAGATTTTCAGAAGTATTTTTATATCTTGGTACTAAATTCTATGGAGTGTATCCCATGGATTCTTAGGTAAGGAACAATAAAATATTAGACAATAGGGTCAACAATGATCTTGTTGAAGATGCAAGCTTGCTTTGAATTGCTTTTTTGTTTTTAGCCCTTGAAGGTAAAGTATGTAGTATTAAAATGAAGTCTGTAAAATCCAATAAGGCCATGATAATTTTAGACTAGTTGAGCATCTGAATGTTGTTAAGTCTGAAAAATCAATATATAAAACAGCCTGAGAGAGGAGGACAGTCCTAGACAGGAGATTCCAGGAGCTCCAAGAACTCAGGAGAGAGAGGACATGAAGAACCTTGTAACCCCAGGTCCTTTGCACTTGCCACACTCTCTGCCTAAAATATTCTCCCCCTGACCTTTCTCATCACTTAAGCTTTAGTTCAGATGTTACCTCTTCAAAGAGACCTTTTCCAGATTCTCTCTAATGATGTCCCTCCTTCTTCCATCCAGCTGTTTGTCACAGTCTACCAATAATCTGTTTTATTTAATTCATCCCATTTACTGCTTTGTAAATTATTTTATTAATTATCATTCTCCTTCCTCCAACAAGGTAGATGTAAACTGGTATGCCAGACAATGAAAGAAACACAGTAGATGCTCAGTATGTTTAAGGAATGAATATTTTATGGATGGGGAAGAACTCAGCTCAGTGCTGATGTGATAACTAAATGCATGGTTTTGCCAGGAATAGAATAAGTTCTCCCTAAAATCTTAGCTGAGAAGAGACTGATGATTCTGATGACAGATTTCATACTGGGAACTTTAAGAGCACTGGGGTTTGGAGAAATAGCACAGGTTCTCTGTACATTTTCCTTTTCACTCACAAGAAGAAGGGGACCAATATAAATGGTAAGTTTATGAATATTCATTGAGCAGGTTTCTAAGGGGTGGAGTCTAAGTGGAAAGGGCCCTACATTGTGGCAAATTTCTTTTCCTCTCCTTTTGGATAAGATTATTTAATATTACCCATTTAAAATTTGGAAAATAGCTTTCAAAACTATCTTTTGCACCTGACCGGTGGTGGCGCAGTGGATAGTGTCAACCTGGGATGCAGAGGTCCTAGGTTTGAAACCCCAAGGTCGCTGCCTAGAGCACAGGCTCATCAACATGATACCGAGGTCACTGACTTGAGCCCAAAGGTCACTGGCTTGAGCCAAGGTTGCTGACCTGAGCAAGGGGTCACTGACTTGACTTCAACCTCCCGGTCAAAGCACATATGAAAAGCAATCAGTGAACAACTAAAGTGACACAACTACAAGTCAGTGTTTTTCCTCTCTCCTTCCCTGCCCCCTCTAAAAAAATTAAATAAAATAATTAAATAAAACTATTTAAAAAAAACTTCTTTTTGCTATTTTAACATAAATAATTTTCAGGACTCTTTCTAAGAAGGATCATCTATTAGGTACAACTCCTTTTATGATCCCTCCTGGAGCTAACAATAAAATTCTTATTGTGTTAAAATGTTTGTGTGTTGGCCCTGGCCAGTGGCTCAATGGATAGAACGTCAGCCCAGCACATGGATGTCCTGGGTTCAATCCCCAGTTAGGGCACACATGAGAAGAGATCATCTGCTTTTCTTCCCCTCTCTCTCTAGCATTTCTCCCTCTTTCTCTCCAACTTGATTGGTTCAAGCATGGCCCCAGGTGCTGAGGATAGCTCAGTTGGTTCCAGCATCAGACTCAGATGCTAAAAATAGCTCAGTACTCGAACATCTGCCCAATATGCGGGTTGCCAGAAGAGATCATCTGCTTTTCTTCCCCTCTCTCTCTAGCATTTCTCCCTCTTTCTCTCCAACTTGATTGGTTCAAGCATGGCCCCAGGTGCTGAGGATAGCTCAGTTGGTTCCAGCATCAGGCTCAGGTCCTAAAAATAGCTCAGTACTCGAACATCTGCCCAATATGGGGGTTGCCAGTTGGGGAACATGTGGGAGTGTGTCTCACTATATCCCTTCCTCTCACTTAAAAAAAATGTTTGTGTGCACATGTGTGCATGTGTGTGCCTGTGTGTTGGCTGTAAGAAATGCAGCAAAATTGCCTAAAATATAAATCAAATCAAATGCCTGACATATCAATAGACAGGCAGAGGTGCCAATTGTGAGAAGACCCTTAGTGCTAGAGGGGAAAAGAAGCAGCTGCTGAGACGGGAGCCACAGGAGTAGGTGAGCCGAGGACACTCTGCATGTAGAGAGAAGAGGACTAAACAGAGGAGAGCCGCCGCAGATCGGTCGCAAAGCCAAGGGAAACTTATTTTACACGTTTATTTTAGGTTTGTAGAAAAGTAAGTTTGTGGGCAATGGAAAGCAAATTTATCAATGTGGAAGATTCAGGAAAAATGCTGTAAAATTTTCTGGAGCACCAATTTTATGCATTCTTGAGAAAGTGTAAATGTTTATCAAAATCAAAACAAATATTAGGAAAAAACTTATATTTATAATTTACTAATTCATTCATTCACTTATTTTAGGTTGGACCTGGTGCTTGGGAGAAATTTTGATTAATTAGGCCCTATTTTGGGCTTCGCCTCCAGACTTCAGGGTACAAGTTAGCAGTGCAGAGATAGTGGAATTTCCCCGAGGCTATGGACAGGTAAGGTGTTTTAGAATCACGGGGTATAATAAGCTCAAAGAAACCATCTGAGTCCACAAAAATAATGGGTCCTTTTGTTCTCCTCATCTCCTCATTATTAATATTTTAACTCACAGCCAGAAGAAAGATTTTGTGGGACAAATATTACAAATTGGTTTTTCTCTAAAAACTTTATGAAACACCCAAAATGACAAAAAAAAAAAGTGTTTTCTGCTTAGAAGACAAATTTAAAAATAATCTAATTTTCCTTCTATGCTGAATGAGAAGATTTGATTGTAATATTAACTGTATTGCTTGTCAGTTGACCAAATGGTTAGCTGTTAAAACAAGTAAGAAAAGACTCTTCTGATTATAATTTTCTTAATTGTTCCACAAGAAGATGTCCAATTTAATGTTTTTGTGTAATGAGCAAAAAAGTTAATTTTCAAAGTTTTGATCAGATAAGAATATACAAGTTTAGAAAGTGGGAATCAGCATTAAAATGAAAAATAATCACTTCACTACTCATTGGGAAAGCCATCTTTAGAATTCAATATGAAATAAAGTAGAGATTTTTATTTATGCTCATTCTCTTACTGGAAAGCTAAACACTGAACATTGAAAATAAGGGGATAAACCAGCAATTGAAGTGCAGATAATACAAACGTAAGGAAGAAATCAATGTGGGACTGAAACATCTTTCAAATCACAAAGCAAAGACTAAATTCATAATGTAACGTTTTATTTGTTGTGTCTCTCTGATGTTCCACTGCACTTGGCTCCTATAGCAATAGTCTGGGAATGAAGAGTAAGTGGTGGTGGGGGAGGAAATGTTGTTAAGTTAAAGGGATTCATGCTGAATGATTGAGAGAATTTTTGTGTCTGGCTCACCCAGGGAAATTTCTCTTTTGATACAGACTGATTGAGCACCTAGTATGTGTGGGCCACTGTTCTGGGAGAGTCACGTTTATTAACGGACAATACAGACAAAGCTGCCTGCTTCCTGAGGGATCTATGTTTGACCTTTGATTTTTTTTTTTTTTTCATTTTTCTGAAGCTGGAAACAGGGAGAGACAGTCAGACAGACTCCCGCATGCACCCGACCGGGATCCACCCGGCACGCCCACCAGGGGCTATGCTCTGCCCACCAGGGGGCGATGCTGTGCCCATCCTGGGCATCGCCATGTTGCGACCAGAGCCACTCTAGCGCCTGAGGCAGAGGCCACAGAGCCATCCCCAGCGCCCGGGCCATCTTTGCTCCAATGGAGCCTTGGCTGCGGGAGGGGAAGAGAGAGACAGAGAGGAAGACGCAGCGGAGGGTTGGAGAAGCAAATGGGCGCTTCTCCTGTGTGCCCTGGGTCCTCTGCACGCTAGGCCGATGCTCTACCGCTGAGCCAACTGGCCAGGGCTGACCTTTGATTTTTTTAAACTGGATCTTAGAAGGAATCCTCTGCAAAACAGTTGGAGTCCTTTGTAAAGCAGGTTTTGAATATATATATATATATATATATATATATATATATATATATATATTTGGCATCCAAAGTTCTGGGCACAAGGCAGTGAAGCAGGCTCACTTTTCTTAGGCTAGAAGAGACTTCCCTGCAGTCATTTCCCAGGAATGAGCGCTATTTTATCTTCATCCCTTAGCTGTTGCATGCGTTTGCCTGCCAAACCTGCTTCCCTGTGTTGTTCTGGGCTCTGAGGTCCCTTTCAGAGAGTTTAGGGCATAATTAAGTGAAGCAGGAGATTTCTGAGGTATATCAGAAAAATGGAGATCACCTTTAACAGAGAAAGAAAACCAAGAGAAACGTGTTCCTGAAATGCATATGTAAGCCATAAGATAGGAATGCCATTTTATTGGGTCTAAGCTGTTGGAAAAATTATGAATGGAAATGGTATAATGTGCAGAGCCAGAATGGGGGTGAAATGAATCAAAATAAATAAAGCTGCCAAAGAGAAGAGGCCGAGGCAGCTTAAAAGCGCGAGGAAGGAAGGAAAGACTTGGTCCTCCTTTATTTTGTTTTGACAGGTGTTTAGCAGATTGCCCTACACCTGCCTGTGCTCACAGTTTCCAGTTATGTTATAGGAGAAGCAGCGTCTCCTGAAAGAACTCATTTGGAGTGATCTGAGCTCCCCTTTTACCTGTGATCTGCCTTGGTTCCTAACGACATACGCAGCACCGCAGGAAGCCTTTGTTTCTGAGGGTGGCTCTGAAAGCAAGAAATGATGAATTGCCAAGACCTGTTAGGGATTTGATTGTTCCCAAGGGGAGACAAAGAGGAGAAATCGAGAAATCGGAATGTATGTCAGGAAAATAAGTAACTGTAGCTACTGCTCTGGTCTGTGGTTGGTTGGTTTGTTTGTTGTTTTTTTTCCATGATGAACTTGAGAAGACATTGCAAGTACTTCACCATCACCATCACATGCAATAATTTAAGACTAAACAGAGCAAGTGATATTTTTATAGCTGAGACTTTTAAATAATAATTTTTAAGGTAGATATTATTCTGATGGAGTTAAAATTTGATTATCATAGGCTTGAAGAGACAGCATAGACTTAAAGTTTATTCTGTAGTTATAATTGTTTTATACAAACAGTAGGAAAAATTCATTACATTATTTAGTTTAACTTACAAGAGCAATGAAAGGCTTCCTGGTGAAGTAAATCAATTTAAATAATGCGTTAAATTTGTGATAAATTTGTTTTTTGATAATTAAACTATAACTATTGTATTGTGTGGTAGGAGAGAGCACGGCACAGTGCTTATGAAGACTAAACTACTAACATGTCTGTTTCATCTTGATGTGGGATCAGGAGAACTGAGTTCTAGCTATGCTATACAGCTGCTGAGTGAACTCATGACAGTTAAATGTCATATTCATATGGGGTCACTATCAATATCATCAGGACATTTATGGTGACAACTATTAGTCATCTAGGGTTGCTGATCAACAGTGGACCTGGATGGCTTCTGAAGTTGTGAATTCCGTCTTTCTGAAAGCGTGATTTCAGATGCAGACTCCTTATCGCTTAAGGACCCTCCTCTTCCTCCTCTTTCTTCCGCCACTCTCCTACTTGCAGAGCCCAATATGTTTACTTCTGTGCCTTTGCTTATACTTATCGCTGCCTGAAATGCTGTCCTTCCCTTCACTTTTTGAAATCCTGACCATGTTTTAGGTCTATGCTAAAGTCTTAAAGGCCTTCAAGAGTCCTTGTCTGACCACTTCCTAGTGATCTCTCCTTCCACTGAAACTACCGCATCAGAACAATGACGCTTGTATTCTTGCCTTCTTCATGGGCAAAACTTTTTCCTTCCAATATCCTTGGCAGAGGGTGGCATCTGCTCAGTCACCCATGCTGGAACACCAGCAGTCAACATGACCCTTTCTCACTCACACCCTGCTCCTCTAATCTACCCCTAACCTTGGCTTAGTCGACCTCTTGGGTACTTTCGACCTTTACCCCACGTTCCCCTTTCTGCTCTTCCAGTTCACCGTCATCATCATGTCTGGACTAATACAACATTCTTCTTGACTTCATTTGCATCTCATGCCACCTGTCCTCCACCAGGGTGGTGCCAGAGTGACCAAACATGTGGCTCCAGATGCTTCCTTACACTTAGTAAGCTGCCATGTCTCCCCATCCCCTCCAGATAAAGTCCAGGTACATTGAATGGCTCTTTCCCCGGTTATTCCCACCTGTCTGCCTCCCATTGCTGTTCCCTCTCAGGCACCTTAGGCCATAGCCATATTGAATGAACTAATGGGTTGGGTCTATCTTTTAAAAAAATGGCCATGCTATTCTAAGTCATCCTGATTTTGCTCATGCTGTTACCTCTGGGTGAAATGTTTTACCTGCTTTTATCCACTTAAAAAAAACTTCACCTTGCATACTGCTTTCAATAAAACTCTCTGGCTACCTCTGGAGTAATGCCATGCTTCCTCTTCCACAAGTGAACACTTGGTAAAGGCTTTTTTGATCTCACAGTTAGAAGCTTATTGAGAGTAGGGACTAAATTTGGGGAGTTGGAGGAAGGTGGAGAAAGTTTTTCTTAAAATGCCTAGCACAGGTAATAGGTCCCTAATACATATTTATTTATTAGCTGTCCATTAAGCTGGAAGCTGACCTGTCAATGCTTTCTAGATAAGCCATGATTTTATAAAATGGTAGCAAGTTAGACACAGAGTAACATCTATTTGGTTGCTCATGATTAAATTGGATTGATGATGTAGACATTTTTGGAATACTTAGGACAGGTTGAATGAAGTTGACTGGGTTCCAAATTCCATGAGGCTACTCTGCCCAAGGTTATCATTGTGCTCTGAGGAAATCCCCAAATCTGCATTGGCTTACAAGGTCCTCTGTGATCTGTCCATACCCTCTCTCTATATCCTGTCCCCATTAGCTCTCTGATCATGCAATAGGCCAGAATATTAGCATTTCAGGTCCTTTGTTGCTCTTGCCTGGAATGTTCTTTCACAGAACATATTATGTGGTTTACTTTCTTATTGTCTGTATTTTGGCTTAAAATGTCACACCTTTTCAGGGACACGTTCCTTGACCACTATTTAAAATTGCAAGCTCCTCCTCCCTTGCCACTCCCACCTTGTTTCTCTCTATAGAAATTGGGAGTTTATGTGACTTTTGTCTTTTATTCACTACCCTACCTCAGGTACTAAAACAGCCTAAGTTCAAAGTAGCCATTCAATAATTCATTAAGTAAATCAATGGATTCATCTGATATGGACAACATCTTTTCTTATACAGTATATCCAATATGTTTCTTTTTGAATTATCTTTATGTTCATGATCTCATTTCAAGCTTGGTAGCTGGTTAATATCTGACCTTAATCAAACATGGTTCGGATTGAGAGTCATTTATCTTGGGTTTCACTCCTGGCTCTGCCACTTTCTAATTATGTGACCTTGAGTGACTCATTCTATCTTCCTGGGTCCAGTTTTTCTCATTTGTGAAACAGAGCTAATGATACCTAGTAAATTACTAGGAATATGACAAATGCTACAACTGTAAAATTCTGTCAATATGTTAGTTGCTAACTTTTATTTTTTATCTGTGCAAGAAACTGAAGAAGCAATATTGCATCTTGGAAATTTTGAGCATAATAGTTAAACATATGAATTTGAGTTTGTTGTATCTCTGTTGTTTATTAGTTGTATGACTCTGAGAAACTTAATTTGCCTACTTTTCTATAAATAAGGAAGAAATTTTATCACAGAAATGATTGAAATTCTGAATGGGATAATATAGTATATTGTTTCAACAATTCCAAGGCATACATTTTTTTTTCACCTTGTAACATTTTGGAAATTAGTATGCACTTTATAATCAATCAGTGATGTCTTCTGTTCACTGAAATGTGTGATCTACTTTAAACTTTGGCATGTGAAGCAGGTTGGTAATTATAGTTCAGAATCTTTCAGGTCACTCTGACAATTTTAAGACATTCTTCCTCTCTTTCACTGGGAAAAAGTGTCTCTTTCGCTGAATAATAATAAAGTGGTGAGTGGTGTTTTAAAAGTTTAATAGCCGTTATTTGGCAGGTTGTCTTTAAAGTTTGCTTTTCTGATTTTACCTAAAAGAAAAAATTTACACATTTTGTTAAAGCATTAACCACAAAGTCATTTTCTCGTTGAAGGGGAAGGTACTCTGTTTTCCTGGATCCCTCTCCCCGTATCTTCTGTCTGGTTCGGTCGAGACTTTCTCTTCTCTCTGGTTTGGTCATGGAGGACAAGAATAGAAGAATATCCTGGCAACCGCAGCCACCACACTTGAACAGAATGCGGTTGCTAGGAGAAAAGGGTAGTAGCTGCACTCAAGAGGTCACGTGGCTCTGCCTTCCTAGAGGAGCCAGTGGGCTGTGGCAGAAACCAGCAGCCCTGAGCAGCATTCTCCACCGCCCCCCTCTGGGGAAGGACCTGGAAATGGAGCTATCCTATCAGGCTGCCATTAATGGAGGGCAATATTTTATGGCCCATTTAAAATAAAATATGAACACAAAGGGAATAAAAAAGTTACTGCTAAAGATGTCATCATAGAGAAATGTAACATTTCAGCCCATTATTCCTTAAACATTCTTCTATTAAACTGAAACTACTAACTCAGTGTTATAACCTCGCTGTAGCTCATTACTTAACTGTTACAGCTTCATATATATATATATGTTTGTTGTAGTCTCCTGGTTTTCAGTTAAAATAATTGGAAAAATATATAACTGATGAGTGCTCTATGGGTTATTACAAGAAATTCTGCACACATTAACCATATCCTTTGTTCACTGAACTATAAAAATTCTGAGATGGATGTACTTAACTTTCATAATGACTTTCAATAGACAAAGCTCATTGCACAATTCATTTTATTCATTCAGCAATCGTGGTTGAGATTCTACCAAGTGCCAGCCACCAAGTTCCAGGGCCATGGCTAGAATTAAATATGTTAAGATAGAATGCATAAAACAAGACACGTGCACAATGAAAATAGAATGCCTAATGTTTGTGTTGTACTTTTTCTTCATTTGAGGAGGGCTCCAAAATATTTTGGGCTTAGCTTTTATTAGCATTTGAAAAAGAGTAATATTCAGAGAAGTAAATATTTTTGGATTCATTTACATAGGCCAGCCCTTTGTTGGCAACTGTGATTAGATTCCTCCTCATGCATAGAGGGCCTGGAGGAACTCTAAGGGTCCACTGCCATCTGTGACATTGTTTTATAGCCACAGGAGTGAGACAGGCTAAGGAAGATCAATGAACTATCCCTGGATAAGTTTAAGCACACTCGGGTAGTCATTTACCCTACCTCTTTTTATTATGTGCTTAATGAATTCTGGACAAAGTCTACGCCTCGAGTATATATATATCTATTATTGTCCATGTCTACATTTCTTAGACTAAGAAACATGTGATTCAGTTCATCTAGCTGCAAGGCCTATATAATTCAGCTACTCTTATGTTCCCCTTCTCTGGAGAATCAATGAACATATTGACATGTAGGAAACCCTTTTTAACTCAGGAGCCTGTGCCAAGTGATTCTTTGATTCTTTTTTCCCTTTGATCTGAACATTACAAAGTGCGATCATTAGCTTCCATTTGGGTGTGCTTCCATCCAAAATAAAAAATGGAAATAGGTTACAGAGTGGTATGTTTGTGACTTCAGTTTGGAACTTAAAAACATTGTTTTTCTTGACTAGGAAAGACTAAATGTTTATGTCAAATGAAAAATTCCAGTGCAGTCAATCATTCTACTCCTTTATTGTTCAACTCACATCTCTAGGAATACACCAACTATAGAACTAGTCTGTGTGGTGCACATATGTTTGTGTACAAATACACACGTCATATCTGTCATTTTTCTTCACATAGAAGATTGTGAGTTTGCCAGTGTGTTTCTGGCATGTTACATTTCCTGTCCTCCCTGCTGGCCCCATCAGACGGCATCACCTGGTGTTCACTGTTAGGACGTATTGAAGGAGTTGGGTAAAAAAGCTTATCACCTCCCTTAATAGAAGTCTGTACAAGAATAGAATGAGTTCAAAGCACAAGGCTGGTCACTGCATTGATAAAATGATGAGTTTGATATCTTTCTGGTAACTAACCACTGTATAACCACTCACTACCAGTATTTACCAGGGTGGCATGTACTGCTAACTACCAAGGTCAATCCTGCCAGTCTCCATTTCCATTTTCTGAAGAAAGTCTGCTGTATATATAAATGACACTGCCAGTACTTTTAAATAATAGCATACAATATGGTCAAGAATGGAATGGAATGGGATAGAAAAAAATAGAACAGCAGGTAGAATAGTAGTATATAGAATAGTAGTATATAATAGAATGGGCATGAATGTTGAAGTCTATAAGATTAGATTCAAATCTTAATTCTAATGTTTAAATAAGGTCACTTGATTAAAATTTTTGAAGCTCAGATATTCATTTGTAAAATGAAGAAAATATTTATCTGATAGAATTCTAAGAGATAAATTAACTAAACCATTTAACAGTAATGTCCAGTATATATTAGTACTGAAACTATTATTTCTATTCCTTTTGCTCTCTAAATTATAGTTCCAGTATTCTACTAAAAGACTGATATGGAGAATTACATCAAAATATAAACAAATATCTAGGAGAAATAAGCTTTTGGAAGAAAGGACAGATAAACTGTGAGAAATAGTAGCTTATTATTATTATTCCCTCTTACACAGAAAATATATAACGTCTATGAGGAAAATGTGGTCATGTGTGGTATATAAATAAAATACATAAATTGTCTCAATTTACCTTCCCATAAAATTTGGATTAATCAGAACATTCAGAGAGTAGAGCAGATAGGCTAATGCTCTGCCAGGTTGGTAATTAAGGCTCCTCAAGTCTTCATTTTGGGGGGAGAATTCCTGTCTAATTGAAAATGTATTAATTTACCTTCTGTCCCATCAAGGAGAATGTCCTCAATATAGTCTTTGATTTGGAAACTTGGAGAATCTGGAAAATATTGTAAAAACTAGGTCTCACTTAAAGGACTATAGATTTAAAGAGAAGAGGCTGACAGTGAGGTAGCCACATTGTGTTTGTGGTATGGTCAAGGTCTATAACTAGTTTCATACACATTTTTTCCATTTAATTCTCACAACCGCTCTAAGAAGTATCATTCCCCTTGTGAAGCAGTAATTGTATAGATAAGGACATTGACGTGTAGAGAATTTAGGTAATATGCTTACAGTTATTGAAGTAGTCAGTGGTGCAACCAGAATTTTAATACTGAACATCTTATTTAAAAGCCGAATCTCTTTTTTCCCACTCAAATACTTTTATATTGTTCTTCACAAAGTCACTCATGAAATACCAAGTCATTTGGATTCTAGCCAGAGAGGAAATTAGTATGGGCACAATGGATACTTCCTCTGGGACAGATATAGCTGTCTTTTCTTATTTATGAATAAATTTTAGAGTAGAGTTTTTCTCATAGTTATGCTTCTCTAATAATAGCAGGGTGGAAAAATAATTCAAATTGAGTCAGGGTTATACTTATTCAAACTTCAATTATTTTTCCCCCAGAGGTATTTAAATTTTAGTCCAAGTCTTCTCCACTCAATCGTTTTTTAAAAGATTGAAAGTTCTGACAGTACCTATATTTAAGTCAATAAACATTAAATATTAAAAAATGAGACAGCCTGACCTGTGGTGGCACAGTGGATAAAGCGTCGACCTGAAAATGCTGAGGTCGCCGGTTCGAAACCCTGGGCTTGCCTGGTCAAGGCACATATGGGAGTTGATGCTTCCAGCTCCTCCCCCCTTCTCTCTCTCTTTCTCTCTCTGTCTCTCTCTCGCCTTCTCTCTCTCCTCTCTAAAAATGAATAAATAAAAAAATTTTAAAAAAAAATAAGACAAAGTCACTTTTTGCAAACTCTGCTAGATGAGAAAGAGGAGGAAGCCCCGACAGGTAGCTCAGTCAGCTAGAATGTTGTTCTGAGATGCCAAGGTTGCAGGCTTGGTCCCCAGTCGGTGCACACATGGGAAACAACAAATGAATGCACAACTAAAGTGGAATAACAAATAAGTGTTTCTCTCTGTCTCCTTCAAATCAGTCAATAAAAAATAGAGAACAAAAGATATGAAAGGCATGGCTTCATTTTAAAATGTTGTACAAAAGAGTAAACAGAGCCTGACCAGGTGGTGGCGCAGTGGATAGAGCATCAATCCACCTGGGACACTGAGGACCCCGCAGTTACCAGCTAGACATGGGTTCACCAACTTGAGTATGGTGTCAACAGCATGAGTGTGGGATCATAGACATGACCCCATGGTTGCTGGCTTGAGCCCAATGGTCACTGGCTTTAAACCCAAGGTTGCTGACTTGAGCAAGGAGTCACTGTCTCAGCTTGAGCCCCTAGTCAAGGCACATATGAGAAGCAATCAATGAATAACAAAAGTGAAACAACTACAAGTTGTCTTTCTCTCTCCAACAAAAAGAGATAGAGAGAGTGAATAGATTAGAGTTTTATTTCCACTAATTGTCGTGTGTGTGTGCATGTTTATTACTAGTGCATTCTTTTCATTTATCAATCCAATATGTCTAAAGTGATCATATAACTTATTGTCCAAGTCAGTTTCACTTGACTAAGTGCAGGAAGAGTACTAGAAACATTCATCAGGAGCTAAGAGCTGTGAATATGAACAATTCCATGCAAATCAGATTGGTTTCCTAACAGTGACCCCTAAATCTTTCCATTTGGTCCTTTGGACCTGTCTTCCTCTTTCACTCCTTCAGTGCACTGCCTTATAATTATTCCTAGGGATATTATTTCTATTAATCCTTCCTGCTCATCATTGCCCCTTTCAGCCCAATCTTTTCCTTCCTCCTTAAAAACCTCCATATTTGAACCTTACACCATTCATTGTTCCTATCATCCACTTAACTCCCGGGTCAGTCTCCCTCCACCAATTTTTTCTCTTGGCATACTCTCTTACAACCTTATTCCTCTGCTTGATGACTTTAGATATTCATCATAGCATCCTTTGACTTCCTCTTTCAGAGTAATATTGACCTTTATCCTATACTAGACACTCAGTCCCATGTCATGTTTCCCTAGACTGACCCAGGACAAAATTCTGCAACACCTCCTTAATCTCAATATTAGGCATCCTATTCTCTGGCCTCACTGAGCATGCTATTAACTCATCGTTTTCCCAGACCTCTGTAGTCCTTTGACACACAGCGACCTAGCCTCCATTAATTCACTGTCCTTCATCCCTTTGATTTCTTTTTGCTTCTGGATGCCGGAGTTTTTTAAAAATTCATCTCTGGATCTTTAATCCTACTAGGCACATAATAGTTGTTCATTAAACATTTGTAGAATTAAAGAATAAGATATGTATAAAATGAAAGTTTACACCCACAGGTCCTTTCTCCTTGCTTTTGCTCTTAAATATTTGACCATTCTCTCCTGCCATTATAATACATGTTTTGTCAAAAGTCACAAATAACAGGCAACTAGTGCACTGCTTTTTTCCATAATTTTTCAAGGAACAGATAAGTCAAAGTGTCATTAAACTATTACATTTTATTCTTAAGTTATAATCCAACAAATGACTGAGTTGAAACAAATAGGTTCTAGCTGGTTTCTCCCTTGCCAATGTGACATTTAGAGGAGGAATCCCTGCTATAAAGAAGGGACAGCCTCTACCTTTGGCCATGTTTTACAGATGTAAAACAAGGCATGTTTTTTATCGTGTTTCTGAAATCCTTTAAAAAACATTATCTGAAATGAACATGAAAGTCAGAGGTTTTCAGTTTTCAGTGGGTTGATCAAACTGAACACATGAAGGCCAGCTCTGTGATTCTTTTATTTGTCAAATTTAACATGTTAAAACTTTGTAAGAAGACATTTTCCTTACAGCAAAAATATATAATATATATATATAATATATATTCCTAAGTTTTAGGGGTTAACATGAACTAATTGAAAATGAATTATTATTATATGAAATATTTATGTGTCCATGGCCACATAGCTATAGTAATCTATGAGCTGGGAGAGACTTAAAAAGACTGTCTAATTTGATCCTCTTCCTGTTATAGAAAAGGAAGAGGAAGCCCAATGAGGCTCAGTGGCCAACTTAATGTGATAAGGAAATGGACCCGAGTTGACACCCAGGACCCCCAGTTTGCCACAGCGCATGTTATTGAGTGTTCCAGTGGGGAGCAAACACTTTGCCAAGCATTTTATATGCATCACAAAATCCTCACAATACAGTTGTGAAGTTAAGTAAGTCTTATTGTCATCCCCAATTTTTCCAAATAAGGAAATAGCCAGGAGAAGCTAATAAACATTTTATATGACCCAGTAAGTAGGGGACAGAGTCTGCCTTCAGCCACACTGAAGTCACTTTTTGCCAGGACTTTATGCCCTGTCCTAACCCTATAGATGATGCTTCTTCTGCCCGGAGGCCTCTTTGTCTTCTTTCCCTCACCATTGACACCCAAGCGAAATGCCACTACTTTTAGAAGCCATTCCAGCCCTCTCTTCTAGATTCCAACGAGACTTTGTCCATTCCTCCATCTTGTGGCGTTATGAATTAACTATGTGTCTTTCTTCTCTCGAGACTGTTAACCTCTTGAATTTTCTCTTATATTTCTTGGACTTCCCATTTATAGGCATGAGATGTCTAAACAATGATAGTTGGATGATGACAAGGCAAACTGTATTCTTTGGAGAAATGAAGCTGATGCATTTAAATACTTAGAATAGTTTGGATCCTCAGTGTTTTTTGTATTAATATTTATTTGCAAACCAAGCTACCGATGTTTCTTAGAGGATCTAAGTAATCAAGTGCCTTCCCTTATGGAGAGTTATGCATCTCTTTCTCAACTCTGCAAACATAAGTAGTATATAAGTAAATCATTTTTGTCATTTGTCGGTAGAGTTGAAGACATGGCATTCAGGTAACTGGTTTGAGATTCTTCCTCTTACAGTACTTATGTCAGAGAATCATTTGCAGTAGTTTTGAATTTTTTTTTTTTTTTTGTATTTTTCTGAAGCTGGAAACGGGGAGAGACAGTCAGACAGACTCCCGCATGCGCCCGACCGGGATCCACCCGGCACGCCCACCAGGGGCGACGCTCTGCCCACCAGGGGGCAAAGCT
The DNA here is from genome assembly GCF_036850765.1 of Saccopteryx bilineata. Classification (NCBI taxonomy): domain Eukaryota; kingdom Metazoa; phylum Chordata; class Mammalia; order Chiroptera; family Emballonuridae; genus Saccopteryx; species Saccopteryx bilineata. Next base: position 46,503,264 of record NC_089501.1, on the reverse strand, counting down.
CTGCCCCTCTGGGGCGTCGCTCTGCCGCGACCAGAGCCACTCCAGCGCTTGGGGCAGAGGCCAAGGAGCCATCCCCAGCGCCCGGGCCATCTTTGCTCCAATGGAGCCTTGGCTGCGGGAGGGGAAGAGAGAGACAGAGAGGAAGGAGGGGTGGGGGTGGAGAAGCAAATGGGCGCTTCTCCTATGTGCCCTGGCCGGGAATCGAACCCGGGTCCCCCGCACGCCAGGCCGACGCTCTACCGCTGAGCCAACCGGCCAGGGCAGTTTTGAAATTTTAATTCTGTATCTTTATAGAATAGTGTATATTATTCAGAAGTCCGCTATCATCACTCCTATTCAACATAACTCTGAACTATACACTTAAAATTATTAAAATGGTAGATTTTATATTTGTAAGTTTACCACATTAAACAAAATGTGTAAAAAATAAAATAATAGTCACCTCAAAGTCTAGAAAAAGTGCTAACATGAGGCAAGGGTTTTATTAATGATAATTCACCAAACTTTTCAGTGTTGTATTGAATAGGAGTGGTGATAGCGGATATCCCTGCCTTGTTCTGATCTTAAGGGAAATGCTTAGATCTTGGATGCTAGTTATTAAAAAACATGGTATTTACCTCATTGATCTAATACTCTGTGACAAGAATATTAATGAAAACATATGAGTACATATAAAAAATAGCATATCCATTATGTATCAATAATAATATGAATAGTCTAAAAAATATATAATGATTCAGAAATTTCCTAAAAAGCATACCAAACAAGTATTAAACTCTGAATGGTTATATCTGACATTTTTCATTATTATTAAAATTATTCTAGTTGAAGTATAAATGTTCATCTTATTTAATTTATGAAAATTATGTTATATATAACATTATGCTATACTATATAGATATAAACCACAAAATTATATTCATCTGTGAATGTGGTTATTCTAAGAAAAAGATTAAAATTTAAAAATTGAACATCCTAACTCAAATATATTTTACAGAAATGTAATTGATAACAAAACATATAGTCTATGTAAGAGACTGAATAAAGTATAAAAACCCTCCAATGAAAAAATAGAACAGTTGGCAAAAGGAGGTCTATAACTGTTTGTATGTAAATATTACAATAATAAATACATAAACAATAATACAAGATTAAACTCTGTTTTGTGTACTCATAACACTAAACCTACTCTTGCCCACCCCTGTTTATTCCTGTATAGATGAAGAGGGAAAAATAAAGAAAGAGGACTGGAAAAGTATTTTGAGACTTCTGCTCTTCCTTCATTGATTACTTATGTAATTTTCAAGTAATCAATATATTGAAAACAGATCAAAGAACTACAGGAATTAAGAATTATAAAGTTGAAACTTTTCTATTTCCTTGCAACACAGAACCAGCCTTCCTAAATGTATTCAATGCTCTGAATATATTTGGTTTTTAAAGAGTAAGTATGATAAAACATGAAAACTCAGTAGGAAAAAAGTAGAGGACTAGAAGTTATTCTTAATACAATAGGGACATTTTCCCTCTAATCAGCTTTAAATGTATCACTTGGGTCAACATCTGGAACGCTGAGGTCGCTGGTTCAAAACCCCGGGCTTGCCTGGTCAAGGCACATATGGGAGTTGATGCTTCCTGCTCCTTCTACCTTCTCTCTCTCGTCTCTCTCTAAAAATGAATAAATAAATTAAAAAAATAAAAAATAAATAAATAGCATACCTTCTTTAAATCATGGATGTGTGTAACATACTGTGGAAGAGTACATACAGAAAACCTCATTCCTTGATGACACCAGATAACATATAATCATATTTATATAATGTGCTTTTATACATGTTATGACATTTAGGTCTGAGAAAACTTCTGTAGGTAGTAAAGGGTTTTGCTGGTTTGTTTTTTAATTTTTATTACATAGATGAGGAAACAAAAGGCTCAGTAAATTCAAGTGACTTGTCAAAGGTTACCCAGCGATTCAGCACAGGTAGGGTTGAAGCTCTAGTCTTCTGGCTCAGGACCAATGATCTTTTTTTTTTTTTTTTATAATCTTTTTTTATTTTTAATTCTTTTTATTAATTTTTAGAGAGGAGAGAAAGTAAGAGAGAGAAGGGGGAGGGAAGAGCAGGAAGCATCAACTCCCATATGTGCCTTGACCAGGCAAGCCCAGGGTTTTGAACCAGCGACCTCAGCATTTCCAGGTCGACGCTTTATCCACTGCGCCACCACAGGTCAGGCGGACCAATGATCTTTTTACTAGATTAGAGAAAGTCTCCAGAAAGCTTCAAATGGAAATTTGTTGTACGTGGATCTCCTTGTCTACTAACTTAAGACTGTGTTAAGTAGAGACTCTTTGGGGCGACTTTCTGTTCTGCCTATGTCTGTGGGAGACTGTATAAAGTATACATACTATTTATCTTATCCTTAATTATCTTCCCCAAATGCATTCTAGTATCCCTGCCACCTGTCCCATTGTTTACTCTTTATCCTTGGAGAAAGCCAAGAAATGATCAAAATCAGGAGTTGGTCCTTTGCCTGGTTGTTAAGAAATTTGTGGGAGATAAATTATGCTTCTCCTAGTGGAAAAAAGAAAGGTGAACCAAACCAATACTAGTCACACATGATGCATTGACTTAGAAAAAGGATCGCCATCCTGGGCACAAGTGAGAGGACATCCCTGGAGAAAGAACAGTGACTATCAGAGATACAGAAAAGACCAGGTCAGATCACCATGATAATTAAATAATGTCGTTCCCCTGCCTTTAAATAGTGTGCACACACCATAAATATATTCATTGTTGAATGACACCAACCAAAAATCTGGAAGCAAATTAGACATTACATGTGCTATATATATTTTTTTAATGTTTTAAGTACATAGTACTTGTTTGTAAGAGTAATTACTGTTGAGAATAATATTTTCTAAGTAGCATCTTTGTATCTCTTGGTATCCTCGAGTTATTTGTAGTCACTGATAGCACTCTCTCTCCTGGTATAAGGAGAGTGGAAATTTAGTACTCTGAAGCTCTGATAATGCCAAGAAATGGTCAGTCCATTTTCCCTCCTTTTACTGGTTTCCAAACGAAAGCAAGTCATAGAGGGAAATTGAAACCATAACTGCTTCTCTAACACTTTGTTCCTCAGGGGGTACTTGGACTAAAAGGATTGTGCAACAGCAAAACACATCTATAGTACAAGTTATATGAGTCATCCAATGCTTTTTGTATAATTCCAAAAAATTCATAAGCTAAATTGTACTGGGATAATTTGTGAGCAATGTTCTGACCTCTAGCATTTCCAAGACTCACTTGACTTTGTAGCTTAGAGGTATTTTGTAAGTGGACTGTGTTGCTTTAATTTTGTGATACCCCAAGCCTATTCTGCTCATAGTCATGTATAATTGTACATTCTTTATTAAAAGGTAGAAAGAGTAAAGATGGGTTTGGAGGTTGATAAAGACTACAAGCGCTCTGATGAAACAAACAAATTAATGAGGCATTACTTTAGAATACTGATACCAAAATACTGTAGTTTCATGGAGAGATCTTAATAAAATACACATTGATAAAAGCTTCGGTGTCAAAAAATAAATTCAATAAAAAACTTTTTAAGGCCCTGGCCGGTTGGCTCAGTGGTAGAGCGTTGGCCTGGCGTGCAGAAGTCCCAGGTTCGATTCCCGGCCAGGGCACACAGGAGAAGCGCCCATCTACTTCTCCACCCCTCCCCCTCTCCTTCCTCTCTGTCTCTCTCTTTCCCTCCCGCAGCCGAGGCTCCACTGGAGCAAAGATGGCCCAGGCGCTGGGGATGGCTCCTCGACCTCTGCCCCAGGCGCTAGAGTGGCTCTGGTCGCAACAGAGCGACGCCCCGGAGGGGCAGAGCATCACCCCCTGGTGGGCAGAGCGTCGCCCCCTGGTGGGCGTGCAGGGTGGATCCCTGTCGGGCGCATGAGGGAGTCTGACTGTCTCTCCCCGTTTCTGGCTTCAGAAAAATACAGAAAAAAAATTTTTTTAATATTTTTTTATGTAATGGTAAATATCAGTCAGGACACTTTCAGCTGGAGCTGCACATCAAATTTCCACCAGGTTTCCCAATGCATTATTTTTCATCTAAACAGCTTATGGCTTGATCTGAAAATATGTCTTGTCAAATACTGACTGAAAATTGACATTAATTTTGTAATTTCCCCATTATATGATCTAGTTCATTGTCACTGTGCATATCTGTTTCCTAAATATTCCGCAGTAAACATTTTCAGCTTTTGTAACACACAATAAAAATAAACTTTTTTAGCCTGACCTGTGGTGGCGCAGTGGATAAAGCGTTGACCTGGAAATGCTGAGGTCGCCGGTTCAAAACCCTGGGCTTGCCTGGTCAAGGCACATATGGGAGTTGATGCTTCCAGCTCCTCCCTACCTTCTCTCTCTGTCTCTCTCTCCCTCTCTGTCTCTGTCTCTCCCTTTCTCTCTCCTCTCTAAAATGAATAAAAAAATAAAAAATAATCTTTTTTAAGTATAGGGGAAAGTACATTTACTCCAAATACCCAAAGATAATCTAATGAACTGATTTAAGCCACCAGATTACAAGACAAAGAAAATTTATAAATCATATTGCCATTGTGTTAATTCATATTAAGAAATATTACTGCTGAAGTTATTAATAACTATGTGAAAACTAAGTTAAAATGAGAAGGTTACTAGGCAAATGCTGTATCAGAGCAAGAGATAAAATAAATGATTAGTGTCCTCACATTATTATTTGAGAAATGTTCTCACTGTAGAACAATTGGTTGAATGAGGTTGCTTTGTGAAGCTATATGTTTACTTGACTTCGAAATCTAATTTTTCTGTGGGAAGTCCATCAAGTCCTTTCTTTTATCACAGTTCTCCTCACAGCATACAATTTAGTAGCTTAGATTTCAGTCTTTTTAAATACAATTGTACTTATATCATGCCTCCCAAACTATTTAATCTCAATATTTACAAAAGAAAAATTGTGGTCATTCTTGAAAGGATGAATACCTCTACATTTGAATTCTTGCTAATTTTACTCTTAGAGTTCTGAGTTGCTTTCATGCAGTGACTGAAAGTATTTTGGTTGTACTTCCTAAATTACTTTTTTTTAATTTAATTATTCTTTATTGTTCAATTACAATTGACATACAGTATTACGTTCAGGTATATACCCCCATGATTGGACATTATATAACATACTAAGTGATCATCCCAATAAATCTTGTAACCATCTGACACCACACATAGTTATTAAAATATTATTGACTATATTCCCTATATTGTATGTTACATCCCGATGACTATTCTGTAACAACCAACTTGTACCTCCTAGTCCCTCCACCTTTTGCACCCATTCCTTTTATCCTCCCCCATATGGCAACTGTCAAAATGTTCTCTGTATAAGTCTGTTTCTGTTATGCTTGTTTATTTTGTTTTTTAGAATTCAATCGTTGATATGTATTTATTGCCATTTTGTTGTTCACATTTTTTACATTCTTTCTTCTTCCTCTTCTTCTTAAAGAACACCCTTTAACATTTCTTGTAATACTGGTTTGTTGGTGATGAACTTCTTTAGCTTTGTCTTGTCTAGAAAGCTCTTTAGATATCCTTCGATTCTAAATGATAGCTTTGCTGGGTACTGTAATCTTGGTTGTAGGTTCTTGCCTTTTATCACTTTGAATATTCCTTGCCAATCCTTTCTGGCCTGCAAAGTTTCTATTGAGAAATGACTTGGCAGTCTAATGGGAGCGTCCTTGTAGATAATTAACTGCTTTTCTCTTGCTGCTTTTAAGATTCTCTCTTTGTCTTTAACCTTTTCTATTTTAATTATGATGTGCCATAGTGTGGGCATCTTTGGGTTTATCTTATTCAGAACTCTCTGTGCTTCCTGGACTTGATGTCTATGTTTTTCATCAGATTAAGAAAGCTTTCTGTCATTACTTTTTTAAATAGGTTTTTAATTTCTTGCTTTCTCTCTTCTTCCAGCACACCCAAGATATAATTGTTGGTATGCTTGATGTTTTCCCAGAGACTCTAAATTACTTTTTAAAGATGTAGTCACTAAAATATTGGTAGACTTTTCCACTGCTACCTACCATCTTTATTTGCACAGTGCATTATGAAAACGAAAGGTGCATAAAAGCAAAATGGGTGGTTGATTATTCACAATTTTAGTGTTACTTTAGATCACTGCTGTCCAAATGAACTTTTTGGGATGGAAATATACTGCCAACCTAGTCACCACCAGCTACTTGAAATAGGGTGAGTGTGACTGAGGGACTCAATTTTTAATACTGTTTGATTTTAATTAAATTTAAGTAGCAACACGTGAATTGTAGCTACCATACTGGAACAATGCAGAAGACTACTAAGACTGAAAAAAATCATAGGCTTTGCTCAATCAAAATTCATTGTAATATCACAAATTAATTCATCCTAAAAGCACTGAGAAACGTAAAATTAGTGATTAAGAGCACAGGATTTTGAGCCAGATTTCTAGGTTCACATCTGCTATCTGTATTTAAGTCTTGAGCAAGTTATATCACTAACCTCTCTGTAATTTAGTTTCTAATCTTTTATATGAAGGATTGAAACAGTAACACCTATTTGTTAGCATGTTTGTGACAGTTAAAGAATTTAATATTATATTCTGTGTGCTTAGAATATTGCCTGCTGTGGGTAATGCTTAAGCACTCTGACCTGAAAGAAGATAACCAATCTGGAAAGTTCCTATAGGAGTTAGGGTTCCCTTCAGGGTAGCTGTAAATGTATTATCATCCATCACAGTGATTGTGGCATCACTTCTTCCTCTTTTAAAACAAGATTCATCATTTCTTTTCGGCAAAATTGATGTGCAGGCTGATTTATACAGTGAGAAATGAAGTCAGTGATCACTGGTGTTGTGTTTACCTTGGTGATTGGATAGTAATTGTTCTCATGCTTAGAATTAACTTTCGTTTAACCTGTGAATTATAGGATATATTTTAAAAGCAGCATATCCAAATTTGTTATTTGTCCTGAAAACCAATTCACATTGAGTATGATGAATCATGGCATCCTGCTGCCCTGCATCTTTGTATCATTTTTTATTTTATTTTATTTTTTTTTAGTATTGTCATTTTCTCCAATTTGAGGAAAAGAAAAACAGGATGCAAGTACCATGGTGCATTTGGTAGTTAAATCCATAAAAGAATTCTAGAACCAATTATTTTGTATTAGTCAGGAATAACTGAAGCCTATGAATTAGAGATGTAATTATCCTTCAGACAAACACAGATCAGAGATGAACATGGATTCTATGAGCTCTGCTGAATCATCAAGCAAAAAATTGACCAATTTGAAAGGACTGCCACCTCCTCTATAGTCCACTTTCATATGTGACTCCCTCTAAAGAAAGTCACGTAAACCTTCAGAGTAAGCTATACTTGAAGATTGGGTATGTTTGCTTTATTTTCAGAAGGTCAACCTGTTGGGTGTTTAATTTATTTTGTTAATGAAGAAAATGTAAGAGTAATGAAGTAAATGTGGCTATGAAGCTCCAACATAATATTTCCTAATGCCACTCATAGGTAGAGAGGGAACTGGGCATTTTGGGAGTGATTTTCCTTTCAGTAAAAACTGGACTCCCTCCTCAAAGAATAATCCATGGACTAAAGCTGGTGTGTGAGCTAATAGTTACTGATCAGTCACAGAATACAAATTGGTGCACTGCTTCCCTTATTCTTTCACAAATCCCTCATCTCAGTGTGGACCAGTAAGAAGGATTTTATAGACAAGAACTTTGAGGAGCACTGAGCTAGAATATTGCAAGTCCAATCATTTTTGCTAACCTGTCCTTTGTCCGGGGTATGGTGCAGGGCTCCGGTCTTGCCTCTGCTGCTCATTTGCTGTTCTGATCCTGATGGGATTCACATAGCTGTTTTGTATCTTGGTATCCTTCTGTATGAAGAGAATGTGGTACCTTATAACCCCTGAGGTCCTTTACAGAGCTATTATTCATATTTGTGCAATAATTGAGTATAGCCATGGCTAGCAAGAGAGAAAAGGCTAAGTAAATTATGGCAATTAAATATTATGCTGGTAAAACAATGACTGGGAATACTGCACAAGATAGAAACATGGCTATGATAAGTGAAACAAACAGTAGATCCTATACTGTTAGTATATGTACCCTATTACAATTGTGTAAAAATGTGTATACAGAAAAGACAGAGAATACATTTTTTAAAACTATAATTTTAACAGCTTGCATGTTGAATTTTTTCTTTCTATGTTATCTAAAGGTTTTTTTTGTGTGTGACAGAGACAGAGAGAGGGACAGATAGGGACAAACAGGAAGGGAGAGAGATGAGAAGTATTAATTCTTTGTTGTGGCGCCTTAGTTGTTCATTGCTTGCTTTCTCATATGTGCCTTGACTAGGGGGCTACAACAGAGTAAGTGACCCCTTGCTCAAGCCAGCAACCTTTGGGCTCAAGCCTGCAACCTTGGGCTTCAAGCCAGTGACCTTGGGCTCAAGCCAGCAACTTTGGGCTTCAAACCAGCAACCTTTGGGCTTAAGCCAGGGACCATGGAGTCATGTCTATGATCTCACACTCAAGCTAGTGACCCTGTGCTCAAGCTGTTAAGCCTGCACTCAAGCCGGTGACCTCGGGGTTTTGAACCTGGGTCCTCCGTGTCCCAGTCCAACGCTCTGTCTACTGGGCCACAACCTGGTCAGGCTATGTAATCTAAATTTTTATGATATGGTTAGACTTTCCACACATATAAATGAAAAAATAACATATAAATGCACTCAGTTAAATATTACACCCATAATTTTGAGTCTTTTTCTATGTAGCTTAACAAATGTAACTGTTCTCTGTATGCAACATTTAGAATTATTTATGGCATTTTCAGTTCCTTCTTCTTGCATTAGTTAGAACTTTTCCAGAATAAACATCTCTAGCCCCTCTGGAGTTGAAGAAGCTCTTCACTGCACTGTACCCACCAAAACTTCTACAACATAAAAGGAGACACAGCTTCTCCTCACGAAGGCAATATCTACTTGTCCTTATGTTACATTCCAGTCTCCTCAGGAACCTGAAATCACTTCCATCTTTAAAAATGAAAATTCCCTTTCTTGACTTCCTTTTCCAGCTATTTTCCGTCATTCCGCTCCCCTTTATAAACAAACTGTTTGAGTTGTTTAAAGCTAGCTGTCTCCCTTCCGGGACCTCTCCTTTAACTTCATCCCACTCCAATCAATCCAACATCCTTTGATTATGTTAATACAGCCCAGCCTCTGGTTGCCACTGACCCCCAAGTGATTTTCTTAATCTCTGTGTCAATCAGATATAGAATACACTCTAGTATAACACAGAGAACAAAAATTTTAAGGGCCTATCAGTAGTTCACAGATTTCTAAGAAGGCCAGGTAGACAGTCTCTGTATCTGAACATCCAAGAGCAAGGCCTAGAAGGGCAGCTGTAGGAAACCAGCATTGCTACATCTGTTCAGCATGGATAAAGCTCTAGGCCAGAGGATAGAAGCTTTGCTACTCTCATCCTGCAATAGCCAAACCCTTCTACCATCGTACATACCAGAAGACCAGTTCTCTCCCAATGTGGCCATCTCTTCCCTCTGCTAAATAAACTAACTAGTCATCCATCCAAATTCCAATGAGTTATTCATCCCTATGTTTTCACAACTCAAGAACACACATCGAACCTGCATGTTATGCCCCAGTACTATCAACGTTTTTAATCATGATGAGGTTTACAATAGTTTCAATGTATCTGTGTGTGTGTCTTTAAAAATACAGCCTTCATCTGGAAAGCTATATTGCAGATTTTAATATGGTAAAACTAACATTGTCTCCTAAAGATAAGCATGCCATCTTGTAGTTTGCAGTATCAACAAGTTTAAGAATTTTGATTTGCAATCTCGGATTTTCTTTGTTGAAATATGGTTCTTTGAGTTTAAATTTGGTTCATGATGTAACAGTGCGTATGTTTAAGTGCCAAGCAAGATCTAAGGATAGAATAATATTTACTGGTTCTGTTTCTTGTTTGTTTCACCTTTTTCCTTTCCTCGCCAATATTGTCCAAGACCTAATGAATCGTGTTCATCAAAGATTAGTACGAATGACCTTATTTCCATTAAACAGACTTGCCCTTCTGCCAGCTTTTCCCTCTAGAAAAGCTTGCCTGTAGAAATAGTCTATTAGCTAAATTTTTAAAAGAAAAAGAAAAAAAGCAATGTTTAACTTCTATAAATCTGACTGTGGCATAGACTCATTTTTCCAAAAGGGAACTGTTTTTTTTCCAAAAGGAAACTTTTTAAAAGTTAGTGATGGGAGCTGGAATCATCTATCCCCTAAAAACTAAAGCAGAAAATTAGCTTTCTTAGCCTCATGAGGTATTCATTGTAAATGAAACACAAATGTGTTCTCACCATCAGAATTCAGATAAACATCTAATTAGCAATACAATCTTTTCTTGGAGGAGATAACTCCAGAAGACTGGCATTTTTAGGGGAGAATCTAGAGAGGAGGTTAATTTTCAGGTAAAGAACTGCAGAAATCTGTTGAGCATCTATCTGAGTCTCTGCTGGGTACTGGGACATGAATGCAGGAAGTAGAAATACATAAAGTTAGACAAATAAGGAGACAAGAGCTGTAAGCTGAAAAATCCCAGGGCTTACAACTAAGAAGGAAGCCACTCAACCTCCAAACAGCCAGAGTAGATGGGTAGTCCACAATAATCACTTGGAATACTCAGTAGAAACCGTAGTCAGGCCTTTATACATGAGCCGAACTGCTCCTGGATTGATGGCTACCCTAACTCATACCAGCAAAGCTTAAAAAGGGTCTTAAATGGATTATGCTGATCTGCAAATAGCTTAATAGCTTTCCAGAACAAAGTTCAACTTCCATTAAAAGAAGAAAACAAAATTTAGGTATCCAGCAATGTAAAATTACCATGTCCGGTAGCCAACAAAAATTACTAGACATACAAAGACACAGTAAAATATGACTCATAACTAAGAGAAATATCAGCCGATAGAAATAGAATTTTTAAAGGGCACACATAATGGAATTACTAGAGAAGAATGCTAATACAGCCATTATGACAATGTTCAGGAATTAAAGAAAAACATGTATATAATTAAAAGAGAAGTGGAAGATATTTATAAAAATCACAAAATGAAACTTTCACAGATAAAAATGCAGGGCCTACAATATAATGAAATCCTTGGATGGGTTTAACAGATAGCACAAAAATAAAATTAGTGAAATTGATTTACTAATAGAATCTATCAGATTGAAATACACAGAGAAAAATCTACCAAAATAAAAAAGAAAAGAGACTCAGTTTTAAGCTGTATAATATATACCTCATTAGAGTTCCAGAGTTTGAAAAGGGGGTGCACAAAAATTAGGAAAAAAATGGCTAACAATTTTTCAAATTTGATGAATTCTGTACACTCAAAATTCCAAGTTCAGTGAACCACAAGCACAATAAGCAACACCAATTAACATTATAATAAAATTAAAACTGGTAACAAAGAGAAATCTTAACCACAGCCAGAATACACACAAACAAATGCACACAGACTTTATATACAAAGAAACAAAGATAACAGTCCACCTAGAATTGTTGCACGCTCCATCTATCTTTCAATATTGATATCCAAATCAAAATTTTATCTGATCATCATTAACTGAGAAAATTTGTGCCAAAAAGAACTGCACTACATGAAATATTAAAGGGAGTTATTCAGCTAGAAGGAAAATGATACCACATGGAAAAATATCTGCACAAAGAAATAAAGTCTGCACGACTTGGTAAATATGTGAGTAGATAGGAAATACTTTTCTTGTTTAACTAGCAATTACTCTAGAATATCATCTCATAACTAGAGCTCATTGAAGTTTCCCCAATTGTCCCCAAAATTATTTAGAGCCATTATTTTTCAAACAGGATCTAATCCAAACACATACATCATGTTTGATCTTGTTCTTTTTAATTCTTATTCATCTATAACAATGCCCTTATATATCCCCCCATAGTAATGATTTTTTAGAAGCCCAAGAAAGTTGTTCTATTTAGTTGTGTACTCACTGATTGCTTCTCATACGTGCCCTGACTGGGGATTGAACCTGTGACCTGGGTGAACCGGAAGGATGTTTTAACCACTGGGCAACCTGGCTGAACCTGGCTCTGACTTTTGAACCATGATTTTCATGTTCGAAAAATAAAATTTAAAAAATTCTGAAATTCAACATAAACATGCAAACCTAATCACATATTAAATTAATAATACAACCACATATAAGAATGAAATAATACAAAATAGACAGATTATTTTCAGTTTATTTAAAGTTAGATTACTTACTTTGATCTACGTTGATGATCTTTAAATACAGCATACAATAAAATGTATGAGCTCACTTATTTACATTGTTATTTACTCATGATTTTGTAAATTTATCTAGTTGAAACAATCAGCCTCGTTTTTCGTTCTTTGCTCTGTTCTGATCAGCCTCCAGGCAAGGCAGCTCCTGGCTTCACACTGATCCGGGGAGCAGAAGATGGTCCCTGCCCAACCAAGCTTCTTCTCCCTTAACGGTCGATTTCAGAAGGAAAGCTCAGAGAATGGATTTCCTTCTCAAACGGAGGTTGCTATATCAAAGGCAATCAGTCAACCAATCAATTAATAAACCATCTTTAATACTAACCATGGACTGCTATACATACAAAAATCCTTTTTAAAATATTACCAAAACAATTAATGGTAAGACTAATGGATGCTGACATCCAATTTCCTCAGGCTAAGTAGGAATTTCTAATAACCCGTATCCTCTTTCTAACAGCTGTAATACCTGCTAACTGGAAAGGCTGCCTATTCTTCTCAGTTACAGAATTAAGGAAACATTTTTTTTTGTTTGTTTTCATTCTACTCCACAGTCGTTTCAATATGGTAACTAGAGAGTTTCAAGTATTTCTGACATCCATTCTGCTTTTAACAGGGAGTTTTGTGTGAGGAAGCAGTTGAAAATGAATAGTGTTCTTAATAACATATTTTATGTGACAAGTTTAAACAAGGGAGGCTGAGCCAAACAACATGAAGGGGGTGTATTATTAGGAGAAACACGACTCATGTTGAATCGACTTTGCCTGTTAAAACTCAGAATCACTGATTTGGGATCAACAGAACCCCACTGGCTTTCACTGTGCTGATTTTCGGAGTAAGTGAGCAGCCAGAAGTGTACTGTTGTACAACAAGCCACTGAAAACACCATCAGCTTTGGAAAGGCAAGAAACTGTAAATGCATCTCCCAAGTGGGGGTAGCTATGTCCTTGGGGGTGGTTGGGCTCACTTCTGCCGCAAGAATTTATTATATGCTGGAAAAAAAAAAAAAACCTCATTATATCGCAGGAGTGACATGAAACATATCTTAATGTTCCTGGGTTAGTCTGGAATCTAACCCAGCTCTTAGGTTTCATTTCCATCTTCATCTAGGTCTAGACGCTATCTTTCGCCTGATACAAGCTGTACATAGTAGGAACTTAATGTAGGTATGTTCATCAACTTTCTGTATTTGTAAACCTTCGATTATAAGTCACAACCTATATGTTTTTAATTTTGGATCAAATCTTTCACAGCTCCTATGAAATGGAAAAACAACATACTGTAAATTTATTGGTACAATGAACCACTAGCGGGTTTTTAAATAAATACTGATTTTCTTTTTAAATCTCCCTACTGATAGAAAAGTTTTACTGTAGTGATTCCAAGTCACTTTGGAAAGGTGTAGAGGTCTGGGCCATCAAGTGAGATGGACAAAATCTGCTTGGATGAAAAATGGCACAGCCACTTTGGAAGACAGTTCAGCAGCTTCTAACAAAACGAACCATACTTTCCCCCTAAAGTCTAGCTGTCATGCTCATTGGTGTTTGCTCAAAGAAGCTGAATACTTATGTCCACACACAAAAGCTTGCACACAGTGCATAATTGCAAAAAAATTGTAGGGCGGCAAGATGGCGATGGAGTGGGCAGACATACCAACTTCCACCACCCATAACCAAAGAGGATTACAACTTAATTTTAAGAACCATCATCTGGAAAAACCAACTTTGGACTAAACTAAGAGGACTCTTTAACCAAGGAACACTGAAGAAGCCACACTGAGACTGGTAGGAAAAATATAAATGTGGAGAGGGCTGCCCAGCTCCCAGGCGCAAACAGCAGCCCAGAGGGACTTGCTTGGCAGGAAATGAGTTTAGCAGAGAGGGGAGGGTCCTAGGCCTTAGGACCAAAGCCCCAGAGCCTAGAAGAGGCATATGGACAGTATTTAGCTGCAAAACAAGCCAGGATACTGTTTGTGAGAAAGAGACAGATTTCTCAGACCCAGGATTCTTCTTAAAGGGACCACGCAGAAAACTTCTTTCACAACCACTCACCTGGGGCTCTGGGAGACTGGGAGAGTTGAGAGGACTGGAGTAGCAGGAAGAGAGTGTAATCTAGAAGGCACAGGGAGAAACACTTTGAGGGGCAGCCACCCTAACCCCTGGGCTGAGTCACCCCCCAAATCTGAAGTGAATATTTCCCCTGGAAACAGCAATACCAGCAAAGGGAAGTAGGACATCAGCCAAACAAGCTCTCCCGTGGCATTCAGAGCAGAGTCGCTTAGAAGGAGGGAGCTTTGGGGACTACAGTATTAAGTGTTAGGGTCTGAGCTGCAGCACCCCCACCCACATGGCTGAGGGCTCACTGGAGGGGAGAGCGGCAGTGGGATGAAGAAGCGTGGTCCCCTTGGTGGGGCCGGAAGCTGGGCTGGCCACGACTGAGGCAAAGCATGAGCTCAGTCCCACCCGGCAGGGGCAGAAGTGGTACATGAAAGCAGTCTGATGAGCAAGAGCAGTCCCACCTGCAATCCTGCCCACAAGGGTAAGGCAAAAGCTGGAGGAAAGCTGGAGAGCTGGTGTAGAGCCATGGCTGAGCAAAGGTGCACAACCCCAACCCTGGAGCCGGGTCTTGCAGTCCCTGGGAGCACAACCCCGCCAGCAGGGGTGGAGCAAAAGCCCAGAACAGGTGGAGACCCATGGCTGAGCATAGGTCCATTGCCCCACCTGCAGTGCCAAGATTTGCAGCCCTGGCACAAGAGCAGAGCCCCACCCTTTGGGATAGGCCAAAGGCCAAGGCCCACCAGGGCTTGTAACCCCGGCACATGAACACAGCCCTGCCAGTGGAGGAGAGATGGAAACCATAGCAACTGCTGCAGTGGGCTGATGCAGGCAATGCCCATACCACGATGCCTGAGGCATCAGCAGAGGGTGTGGTTGGCCTGCAGACAAACCACACCTAGGGAACACAGAGCCCACACCCATTGGACTCCTGTGGCCACACCCTTCTTATACACAGACAGAATGGGAAGGCAGAGAAATGCAACACAAATGAATCAAGAGAAGTTCTCAGAAAAGGGCTAGAATGAGTCAGATATAAACAAATTACCAGATGCAGAGTTTAAAATAATGATTGTTGTGATGCTTAAAGATCTTAGAACAGCAATAGATGGACATAATGAGCACCTAAATAAAGAAATAGCAAAGATAAAAAATGACATTGAAATAATAAGAGAGAATCAGTCAGAAATGACAAATACAGTATTAGAAATGAAGACCACAATGGAAGGAATTAAAAGCAAGATGGATGAAGCCGAGGATCAAATCAGCAAGATAGAGGACAGGATAAACAAAGGCATGGAATCAGAGCAGCAAAAAGGAAGAGACTCAAAAAGTCTGAGGAAACTCTAAGAGAGCTCTGTGACAACATGAAAAGAAATAACATCCGCATCATAAGGGTTCCTGAAGAAGGAGAGAAAGAACAAGGGATAGAAACCTTGTTCAATCAAATCATAGCTGAAAACTTCCCTAAACTGATGCAGGAAAGGTCACATAAGTTCAAGAAGCACAGAGAATTCCATTAAAAAGAAACACAATGAAATCCATACCAAGACACATCATAATTAAAATACCAAAGCTAAGAGAAAATATTAAAAGCTGCTAGAGAAAAAAAAGACTATCACCTACAAAGGAGCCCCCATAAGGATGACATCTGACTTCTCAACAGAAATACTTCAGGCCAGAAGGGAATGGCAAGAAATATTCAAAGTAATGCAGAACAAGAGCCTACAACCAAGACTACTTTATCCAGCAAGGCTATCATTTAAAATGGAAGGAGAAATAAAAAGCTTCCCAGGCAAAAGAAAAAAAAGGAATTCATTACAACCAAACCAATGCTGCAAGAAATGGTAAGGGGTCTGTTGTAAACAATACAAAGGGGGGAAAGAATATAGTAAAAGAGGAAGATAGCTTTAAAGAATAAAATGGCAATAAACAACTACATATCAATAATAACCTTAAATGTAAATGGATTAAATGGTCCAATCAAAAGACATAGAGTAGCTGCATGGATAAGAAAACAGGACCCCTACATATGCTGTCTACAAGAGAAACATCTCAAAACAAAAGATACACAAAAACTGAAGGTAAAAGGATGGAAAAATATATTTCATGCAAATGGAAATGAAAAAAAAGCTGGAGTAACAATACTTATATCAGACAAAATGGACTTTAAAACAAAGGCTATAGTAAGAGATAAAAAAGGTCACTACATAATGATAAAGGGAGCAATCCAACAGGAATTGTTCTCCAAAGGATACACTAGATCATCTGATTTTAATAGATATCTTCAGAACCTTTCACCCTAAAGCAGCAGAATATACATTCTTTTCAAGTGTTCATGGTACATTCTCTAGCATAGACAACACGTTAGGGCACAAAAGAGGTCTCAACAATTTTAAGAAGATTGAAATCATATCAAGCATGTTCTCTGATCACCATGGAATGAAACTCGAAATCAACCACAACAGAAAAACTGAAAAATACTCAAACACATGGAAACTAAATAGCATGATATTAAATAACAAATGGGTTAACAATGAGATCGAAGAAGAAATTTAAAAATTCCTAGAAACGAATGATAACGAGCATACAACAACTCAAAATTTATGGGACACACTAAAAGCAGTACTGAGAGAGAAGTTCATAGCACTATAGGCATACCTTAAAAAGCTAGAAAAAGCTCAAATAAACAACTTAACCCTGCATCTAAAAGAACTAGAAAAATATCAGCAAGTAAAGCCCAGAGGTAGTAGAAGAAAGGAAATAATAAAGATCAGAGCGGAAATAAGTGACATAGCGGCTAAAGAAACAATACAGAGGATCAATGAAACCAAGATCTGGTTCTTTGAAAAGGTAAACAAGATTGATGTACCTTTAACCACACTCACCAAGAAAAAAAGAGAGAGGACTCAAATAAATAAAATTAGAAATGAGAGTGGAGAAATAACAACTGACACAACAGAAATACAAAATATTGTAAGAAAATACCATGAATGCCAAAATATTAAACAACCTAGGTGAAATGGAAAAATTCCTGGAAACATATAATCTTTCAAAAATCAATCTGGAAGAATCAGAAAACCTAAACAGACTGATTACAACAAATAAGATTGAAACAGTTATCAAAAAACTCCCACAAACAAAAGCCCTGGGCCAGATGGCTTCACAAGTGAATTCTACCAAAGATTCAAAGAGAACTAACTCCTATTCTTCTCAAGCTATTTCAAAGAATTCACTAGGAAGGAAGACTTCCAAGCTCCTTTTATGAAGCAAGCATAATTCTGATTCCAAAAGCAGGCAAAGACAACACAAAGAAAGAAAATTATAGGCCAATATCCATGATGAATTTAGATGCTAAAATCCACAACAAAATATTAGCAAACCGACTCCAACAATACATGAAAAAAACCATACATCATGATCAAGTGGGATTTATTCTGGGGAGGCAAGGATGGTACGATATTCGTAAATCAATCAATGTATTTATCACATAAACAAAAAAAAAAGAGAAAAACCACATGATAATTTCAATAGATGCAGAAAAAGCATTTGATAAAATCCAGCACCCATTTATGATCAAAACTCTCAGCAAAGTGGGAATACAGGGAACATACCTCAACATGATAAAGGCCATCTATGAAAAACCCACAGCCAACATTATAATTAATGGGCAAAAATTAAAAGCATCCCTCTAAGATCAGGAACAAGATAGGGGTGCCCCCTTTCACCACTCTTATTCAACATAGTACTGGAAGTCCTAGCTACAGCAATCAGACAAGAAGAAGAAATAAAAGGCATCCAAATTGGAAAGGAAGAAGTAAAACTATCATTATTTGCAGATGATATGATGCTGTATATAGAAAACCCTACAGTCTCAGTCAAAAAACTACTGGACCTGATAAATGAATTCAGCAAGGTGGCAGGGTATAAAATTAGTACACAGAAATCAGAGACATTTTTATACATCAACAATGAACTGTCAGAAAGATAAATTAAGGAAACAATCCCCTTCACTATTGCAACAAAAAAAGTAAAGTACTTAAGAGTAAATGTAACCAAGAAGGTTAAAGACTTGTACTCAGAAAATTACAAAATATTGATAAAAGAAATCAAGGAAGATACAAACAAGTGGAAGCATATACAGTGCTCATGGTTAGGAAGAATAAACATCATCAAAATGTCTATACTACCCAAAGCAATTTATAGATTCAATGCAATCCCAATTAAAGTACCAATGACATACTTCAAAGATATAGAAAAAATACTCCAAAAATTTATATGGAACCAAAAAAGAACACGAATATCCTCAGCAATCTTGAAAAAGAAGAATAAAGTGGGTGGTATCACACTTCCTGATATCAAGTTATACTACAAGGCCATTATACTCAAAACAGCTTGGTACTGGCATAAGAACAGGCATATAGATCAATGGAACAGAACAGAGAACCCAGAAATAAACCTACACCTTTATGGACAATTGATATTTGACAAAGGAGGTAAGAGCATACAATGGAGTAAAGACAGTCTCTTTAGCAAATGGTGTTGGGAAAACTGGACAGCTATCTGCAAAAAAATGAAATTAGACCACCAACTTACACCAGTCACAAAAATAAACTCAAAATGAATAAAAGACTTAAATTTAAGTCATGAAACCATAAGCATCTTAGAAGAAAACATAGGCAGTAAGCTCGCCGACATCTCTTGCAGCAATATATTTGCTGATTTATCTCTACGGGCAAGTGAAATAAAAGACAGGATAAACAAATGGGACTATATCAAACTAAAAAGCTTTTGTACAGCTAAAGACAATATGAACTGAATAAAAAGGCAAACCACACAATGGGAGAACATATTTGACAATACATCTGATAAGGGGTTAATAACCAAACTTGTAAAACTCAACACCAGGAAGAAAAAAATCCAATCAAAAAGTGGGCAAAAGAAATGAATAGATACTTCTCCAAAGAGGACATACAGATTGCCAATAGGCAGATGAAAATATGTTCAACATCACTAATCATTAGAGAAATGCAAATTAAAATCACAATGAGATACCACCTCATACCAGTCAGAATGGCACTCATTAACAAATCAGCACACGATAGGTGCTGATGAAGATGTGGAGAAAAGGGAGCCCTCCTGCACTGCTGGTGGGAATGCAGACTGGTGCAGCCACTGTGGAAAACAGTATGGAGATTCCTCAAAAAATTAAAAATGGAACTGCCTTTTGACCCAGCCATCCCACTTTTGGGAATATATCCCAAGAATACCATATCACTGGTACACCCCCATATTTATGCCAGCATTGTTTACAATAGCAAAGATCTGGAAACAGCTCAAGTGTCCATCAGTGGATGAGTGGATTAAAAACTGGTACATATCCACAATGGAATACTATGGGGCCATGAAAAAGAAGGAAATCTTACCTTTTGCAACAACATGGATGGACCTGGAAACTATTATGTTAAGTGAAATAAGCCAGGCAGAGAAAGAAAAATATCATATGACCTCACTCATTTGAGGAATCCAATGAACAATGTGAACTGAGAAACGGAATTAAACCTGAGGAAAGGAGGAGGAAGCTGTTGGGAGGGAAGCAAGGGATATGTTCAGGGGAATATGGGGGGGGATGCAATCAGGGCGACACTAGAATCTATGTAAACAATAAATTAAAAAATTAAAATTAAAATTAAAAAAATGCTAAAAAAAAGATAATTGCAAAAACTTGGAAGTAACCAAAATGTCCTTCATGAGGCAAATAGATGAGTAAACCATGGTACACATCCAGAGAATGGAATATTATTCAGCTCTAAAAAATGATCTATCAAGCCATGAAAAGACATAGAGAAACCTTAAATGTATATCACTAACTTGAAGAAACTCACTAAGTAGAAGAAACCAATCTGGAAAGGCTACCTACTGTATGATTCCAACTGTCTGACATCCTCAAAAAGGACAAAACTATGGACACAGAAGATCAGTGGTTGCCAGTGGTGGAGGGTGTGCGGAAATGAACAGGCAGAACACACAGGACTGTTAGGGCAGTGAATATAATCTTATGACATTATAATGATGGATACATGTCATTGTACATTTGTCCCCACCTATAGAGTATCCAACACCAAGAGTGAACCCTAAGGTAAACTGTGGGCTTTGAGTATTTCTGATGTGCCAATGTATGTTCATCCTTGGTAAAAATGTATACATTCTGATGATATCTGCATCCCACTTCTATTTAGTTATATGATCTATTTTTTCCTCATCTGGTAACACAATGTCAGAAGCCTTTGTTTTGAGGCTGACTTCTGCTGAGACTTATAACTGAAGTTTGTTTTATTTTTTAATATTTAAATGGTTTATGAATCATACGGAATAGAGCAATGCAAGGCATTTTTCCAACAGTATATGCATTGCTTAAACTTTTTCACACTCCTAAGTATACTACTATCTCTATCTCTATGTGACAAATCAGTATCATCAGCATAAACTGAGTAGCTCTTGACAGTAGGGCACTACCTTAGATGCTGAAGATACAAATAATTCTATAGATCCCTTATTTTCACTTGTATGGAAAGGACAAAACATAAAAATAAGTAAAATTAACCTAAATTGAGAGTTTGCCATGGGCCCAGCCATGTGCTTATTACAAGGATCTTTTCCTTTAGTCTTCACAAATCCTGGTGAATTGGGTAATGCTATTATCTTGATTTTATAATTGCGTGACCTCGAGCTCAAAATGGTTAGGTAACTTATCCAAAGAGTAAGAGGCAGAGCCATAATTTGAATCTCAACTACTGTATTGGAGTGTAATCTCCTTAATAATGATGGTTCTGACATTTGGTATGGATAAATAAGTATTAGAACATTGCTATTCATTGTGTGATTATATGTGGCTCATATGCTGATTGGGAAAACATTTGTTATTGGTCCATGGAAAACTAAGTAATGAAATTGAGAGTATGCAGTTGGAAATGTTTACAGCAATTTGACAGTAATCTTTTAGGTGTATTAAATCTAATAATGAAAACTAATTGGGTCTTGTATATTCTATGGGTTCTTTTCATTTTGTTATTCATTTTTATTGTATTTAACCAAATTATTGCTCCATGGCTGTTTGGAAATTTAAAAACAAACAAAAAGACAAAACAAACCCTGCTCCTTCTCCACAACAGTGTGGTGAATACAGAGGATTAGTGAGGTGGGAAAGTGCTATAGATGAAGTAGGAATCATGATGACATTGTGCTTAGTTTCTTTCTCTCTCTCTCTCTCTCTATATATATATATACACACACATACATATATATATAGTATATACATACCGAATACACACACATATATATACTATGTATATACAGTGCCATAAATATACAAATATGTATATACACATATATCTGTGTATGAAGAGAATTATCATTTAATATCTTACAACAACTGTGGAACTGTGCCCATTTCACTTGGTTATGTTCTGGTTATTACTGCCAATACCCACTTCCCCCCCCCCCAAGAGTTACTCTTTGCAAAAACACAAACCAACAGGGTTCCTTATATTGCCAATGCTATTCCATTGAATACATAAGGGTGGAGAATAATTATGCCTCCCCAAACTGCCCCTCTTCCCCCCTCAAAAACCTGTTTACTTCTTAGCTCTTTTCTAGATTTCAAATAATACTTCGTGAGTGTTGTGAACGGCTGTGTCAGGGGCTTCTGGGTAGAGCCTTTATTCCTTTATTGTCACACATAGCCTTGCTAATAACTGTTGTCCTCTCTTCCTGGAATGAGTAAAAATGTTTTGCTGTGTGAGTGAGGAGTGCTGATTGAATGGACTGCATTGCTCGCATACTGCCTGCCGTTTGGTGTGTTTATGAAAAAAGGAAAAAGATTGAGCGGCTATTAACTTTGTAATGTGGGCCAGTTTGCTGAAAATACTCATGTTATATAGGCAGATTGAAGGGAAGTAATAAATTTGATTAAACAGCCATAATAATGTACTCCAGGGAAACATGACCATAAATCCTCTTTGATAGTTTTTTACCTTGAGTAGAGCACAGGCTTTTGAAACGGTTTTCTGGTTACTTGATTGTATCTTTAAATGTTCCTTAGATGTCTAATAGTGAAGACAAAATACACAGAATGTAGCTTTGGAAACAATCCATAATACACTCACTGGGCTATTGGAATACATCGAGAGATGGTGGTGTAAATCTGGGCTTCCAGATAGAGAGTATGAAGGGTGGGAGCCAGTCAGCAGTGACCTGCATTGACTCAGTTGTAGAAAAAGATTTGAAGAGAATACAGGGATATTACCATCAACGTGAACATAAATGGGATACAGTTTGTGTTTTAGCTCCTCTGGGGATGCTTCCACACAATATTAATCTCATTATTCCCATTTCAAATGTTTGTATAAACATTTTTCTGTATTAAATTTCCACAGCAAGTATCCCTGTTTCTGTAACTGTCTTAAATACGTGTACAAATCCCTGTTTCAGATACTATGGGGTTTTTTCTCTACTAATTTTCTTTTTTCTTTTCTCATTTTGTCCTTTTCCTTTCCTTATATGAACTTGCTTATCTTTATGTGAGTTGAAATAATGAGCATATCTGATTTCTAAAAGGCAGTTTGATAAATCTGAAAATGAATACATCACAAAGATGCCAGTTCAGTCTGTGCTTTCTTAAGTAAACACCTATTACTCTATGTCAATGAGGGCCTTTTCTAGAATGTCACAATGAGAGTAATAGGGAATGCTAAGGATCGTCACTGTCACCATTCAGTGTTTATGACAGAGATTGCTCTTACTGCAAGGTGTTTTGGGTCCAATTTCTAAAACATTTACCCTAAGCTAATGCTGCTTTCTAAACTAAAGCAAAGCCCAAATAAGTCAGATAAAAATTGGACTTTTAAAAGCTCTACTTTATCTGTATTGGTCTTCTTGATTTTCTAAAATTGCTTAGTAATTGAATGACCTTCCCCTTCACTTTAAATGTGCAAACCTGGAGTCTTTTAGGAAGCCTGTGCCAGAAAGAAGCCTTCCGTTTCTCTCGTTTCAGTTGTTTAACGCACGTTGACTGAACTCACTGGTTCTCAATCCTGTTTATGTGCGAAGTTCCTGGAAGTATAGTGCTTTTTACAGATATCATTTGGATGACACTAACATCGAAATAACTAATTTTTAATGTAGGTGTACAATTAAATACTGGTTTATGTTAGCTTCCAAAATGCAAAAGCATTAGTAGATACCAACATTTTCAGAAGGAAAAAAAAAGGGATAAACTTTAGGAGAGACATTTCTCCTCATTAAATTAAATTTTTTCCTCTGAGCAAAATAGAGGAACAGTTCTCTGTGGAGTGGAATACTTGCTCCAAGCTCACAAAATATCCCTTTCTTGGTGGGAACTTAACTGAGGCACATAATTACTCTTCCATGTATACAGAGAGAGGTAGGAAGAATGGCTCAGCCTCTGCACTGCAAGAGCTCAGAGTTTGGAAGGAAAAATGCACACGGCACAGCTATGAAACAAGGTGGAATTACAGGTCACAGAGAGTGGAACAGTGCCAGGGACCTCCCCACCAGCTGCAAAGACTGCCGGGAGGAAGCACCTCCACCAGGGTCTTGGGATTCCAAAAGCAAGGAGCCCCTAGGAGGTCCAAGTCCAGGAGTTTAAGCAGGCTTGTATGCAGATTACAAAGTGGTAGGTGCACAATACTGTGTAGTACTGAGAAGAATGCATCTATTTCTGCCCCGGTGGAAAGAATGAAGAGAAGAGAGGGGACAGGAGTAAGATGAGCACTGAAAGGCAGGGAGTACAGTAGTCCCCCTTGTCCATGGGGAATAATGCACGCTAAGATCCCCAGGGGATGCTGAAACTGCACAGCATAAGACCCTATATATAATATATTTTTCTTATACATACCTATGGTAAAGTTTAATTTTTAAGTGCGGCATGGTAAGGGATGAACAATAATAACTAATAATAATATAGAACAATTTTAAGAAGATATCATGGTAACAGTGATGTGAATATGGTCTCTGCCTTTCTCTTTCTCTCAAAAGATCTTACTGGGCTGGACTCACCCTCCTTCTTGGGATGATGTGAGATGCCACAGTGCTGACACGATGACATGACGTGAGCTACTCATAACAGCACACACTGTAAAACTAATGAACTGTGTATTTCTGGAATTTTCCATTCAATATTTTCAGACCATGGTTGGCCATGGGTAACTGAAACTGTGGAAGTGAAGTTGTAGATAAAGTGGGGGGACTACTGTATCACAGTTTGAAAATAGCACACATACAAAATACTCCCCTCATCAAAAAAAAAGAAAAGAGAAAACTGACTTGGCTATAACTCTTTTTACACAAATATCCTATGTGACAAGAAGTGATGTTGAAAGCTTGCTCCATTATGTAGAGATTTGCTTGCTTAGCTGAAGCGGGGTAGTTACTAGAAATTTTAAATTGAGAAGTGAATTGTTGTCCTTCACAGGGAAAATACATCCCCACTAGGAATAAATATCTCTATGTGATGAATTGTTTCCTTGTCCATCCTATTGTTAACGAAGGCTTCACAGATTTGGCTTATTTAGCAAATACCTTTTAGGGGGGCTAACCACTGAATCAACAACTATATAGCAAAGCTGGATGCTTTCACTCAACATGAAAAGATGGCTGCCATTACAATGAATTTGTTAGATAAAGAGTTGATTGTGGGTACTATGAGTCACTTGGAGCTCAGTTCATTTACATGTTATAAAAATTACAGTGTTCATGGTGAAATAAAAAACCAAACCATTCGTCTTCTTCCTTTACTGAGGAAGCTTTTGTATAGATCCCTGAGATAGGACTATTTCACCCAATGTAAATAAAAACCCAACCACTATGAAGTGTAATGATCTCTCCGTGAAAAGACACCTGTGGGAATCCTCAACATTTTAGCCTGAAATCATTGTACCACACCAACTTTTTAGCAACATTATGACAACTTTCTCCAGTATTACCTTGAGAGAGCTCTTGCTTATTGAGTGCTTACTGTTTATATGGACAAAGACTTGTTCTGAGTATTTTTACATGGTCAATCCATTTAACCTTTATTATTATCAATAATTATCTGAAGATGAGGAAACTGGGGCACAAAATGGTTAAGTGACTAACCACAGGCCATCCAATGGAGGGCAGAGGCAAGATTTGGACACAGACAGCCTGATCCCAGAGCTTGTTTAATCAGCATACCATAGAGCAGCTGAGAGGGAAGTGCCATTTGTGTATTTGTAAGTGACTTCTAAAAATGCACCAAGGGTAAAATGAGAACTCACTCATTTTGTTGTGCAAAGTCAGTTGTTTTCCAGTTCAGCTAATTTTCCAAAATCCATCATCTCACTACACCAGCATCTTGACCATTAAGAAAGATGTAGGTACCAATTTATACTTCTTAATCCCTTCACCTTTTTCACTCAGCCCTCTAAACCCTCTCCTATCTGGAAACCATTAGTTTGTTCTCTGGATGACTTAGAAAATTATGTAAACATCTAAATACTATGCTGTACACCTGAAACTCATATAAAGTAATATTGAATGTCAACTGAAATTGATAAATTAAAAAAAAAAGATGTGGAAGCATTCTTTTTCTTCAGAAGTTAGGAAATATAAGACAATTTTTCTTATATCTATGCATTATAATACTAAATACCAAACAAATTTTATATGGATTTTTAAGATAAAATGTGAGTGTTTATTCCATTGACCATTCCAGCTTCAGTTCCTAGATGTGAATTTATCTCCACCCTCAATCTGGGATGCTGTTCAAACTTGACAATGTGCCTTAGAGCTACAAGAATAGTATTAAAATTTACAAATCTCTGCCTTGGGAAAGTAGATGTTTTTAATAATCAGAGGAGATTTTCATATTCACACTCAATAGTCAATACTTACTGTGCATCTATTATTGATAGAAAACACTGGTGCATGACAGGAAAACCAATGTATAAGATATATTTTTCTCTCTTTTTCACATCAAAATTTTTACAGTTCTATTGGGAAATAATATATATAACAAAACAAACGAGGAATACCATTTGTCAGTGCTCAGGAATTGATAATATGATCTACAAGAATGTAGAAATAGATAAAAACATGGCTTTCCCATTTCCTTCCCAACTGTATTTTGAAGAGAGAACAGTTAGCTTGGGCATCCCAGCTCAAAACCAATAACCTCAGAACTAAGAGAGTTTTTCTCAGTATAACCATCCATGTGAACTTGAGGCCATTATAAATCAACCTCTTTCGAAGTGTTGTCTAGTCTTGACTTGAATGTCCGAGGATGCTTGGCTTGATGCTAACCTCACAGGTAAATCATGGTCTCACCTGAGTATCAGAAACTTTCTGTACATAGAAGCAAGAATCTCTCCCTCAATTGCTCCTATTCATCAACCCATCTTCTAACATTTAGGACCTTACAAAACAGATCTACGTATATTCTCTTCTAAATGGCCTCACTTCAAATATTAGAAAATTATTATTCTGATTATCGGAGTCTTCTTTAGACCTCACATCTTTGTTCTAAAAGTAGTATTCTTATGAGATATGTTTGGGGTTTTTTTTAACACACTTTGTTCTAGTCTTCTGAACACATTTCAATTTTTTTTCTTAAATTGTGGTGACCAGAGTGAAATATAACCATTTAACCATTCCAGAGAAGACCTGTCACCAGCCCTTTTCAGAAAAAAAAAAATAGTAGTAATGCATTCTAATTTTTTTTTTTTTTACAGAGACAGAGAGAGTCAGAGAGAGGGATAGATAGGGACAGACAGGAATGGAGAGAGATGAGAAGCATCAATCATCAGTTTTTCATTGGGACACCTTAGTTGTTCATTGATTGCTTTCTCATATGTGCCTTGACCGTGTGCCTTCAGCAGACCGAGTAACCCCTTGCTCGAGCCAGCGACCTTGGGTCCAAGCTGGTGAGCTTTTGCTCAAACCAGATGAGGCTGCGCTCAAGCTGGCGACCTCGGGGTCTCGAACCCAGATCCTCCACATCCCAGACCGACGCTCTATCCACTGTGCCACCACCTGGTCAGGCGCATTCTAAATTTTCATTAACTATTTTATTTACATTGTACTATTGATTAAGGCTGACTTTATTGTCCAGTAAATAACCTAGAATTTTTCATGTGCTACTGTTAACCATATTTTGCTTATCCTGGTTTTATGCAGTTTTATTTAGGTCCAGGTTCATATCCTGTATTTATTCTTTTAAATTTTAGCTTGTTTTATTTTACTCATTGCTCAAACTATAAAGATTTTTAACTGAGATACAATAGAATGTTGTGCAAACTTAAGGTGTACCATATGTTGGTTTAATACATTTATATATTGCAATATGATTACCACTGTAGCTTAGATAACACCTCCATTGCATCATATATTTATGACTTCTTCTTTGTCAGGAGACTATTTCAGATCCAATTCCTTAGCAACTTTGAAGTAGGTAATACAGTATTATTAACTACAGCCACGGAGCTGTGCATTCCATCTCCAGAACCTAGTCATCTTCTAACTGCAATGTCGTGCCCTTTGACCTGCAGCCTCCCCATTTCCCGCACGCCCCGGGCCTGGTAACCACCGCTCTACTCCATGTTTCTACTAGGTCAGCTTTTTAAAAAATATCCCACTTCTAAGTGAGATTGTACAGTACTTCTCTTTCTCTGTCTGCTTTATCTCACTCAGCATAATGCCCTTAAGCTGCATCCATGTTGTTGAAAACAACAAGATATCCTTCTTTCTCTTGGTTGAATAATATTCTGTTATATTGCAATGTATACATGTAAGAATAATTGTTTTATATTTCTTAATTTGGAAGAAAATAAATGCTTCTACATCTTTTTTTTTAATTTGTCAGTTATGGTTGACATTCGATTTTATTTTATATGAGTTTGGGGTATACAGCATAGTAGTTAGATATTCATATAGTTTGCAAAGGGATCCAGAGAACAAACTAATAGTTGCAAGGTGGGAGGGGTTTAGGGAGCTGGGGGCTGCATTGAAAAGGTGAAGGAGTTAAGAAGTACACATTGGTACCTACATTATTTTTAATGGTCGAGATGCTGGGGTAGTAAGACTATCAGTTTTGGAAAAGCAGAAAGACTTAGCAAACAGTGAAAGGTCTTGGAAATCTAACAAATGATATTTGGACCCTTTACAGTGATTTTAAACCATATCTCTAGAGATTGCCTGAATACATGGATACTCAAGATGGCATTTCCCTCTGAATTCTTCAAAATTGAATATTTAACAGTAAGAAAATTAAGGTATTTCATTCTCAAGAAGGTTGTTGAATTTTCTGCGAACGTTTGCGAGATAGATTAAGACCTCTGGTACACTGTGTGTGTGTGTGTGTGTGTGTATGTTTCTGGAAGAAAAAAAAAGAAAGAAAAAACAGGCAAAAATCTCTACCAGTATGGAACTTGATTTCTAGTTGGTTCAACACACAAATGCGTAAAACTTATAGTATTTCCAGTGATGATATGTAATATGAAGGCAAATTAGGTAAGAAAGGGTGATAGGCCATGCTGAGAATGGAGGGAGGCAGTTGTGGTTCTAAATAAGGTAGCCGGAAGATTTCACTGAGAATGTAACATATAAGACAAGACATGAAGGCATCAAGCCCTGAGTGTGGAACAGTAAGTGCAAATCACTGACAGATGGTGCTCCCGGCATGGCTGAGGAGAGCGAAGAGGCCATCGCGGTTAAACAGAGGAAGTAAGCAGAAGAGAAGAGAAGGTGCACCTGGACACATGAGGAGGGACCGCACTGCAAACACTCTTTGAGTAAAATGAGAAGACACTGGAAGATTCAGGGTGGATTCGGGTGGAAGATTTTTTTTTTTTTTTTGGCTGAAATCACCTACTAATGTTTTAGAAGATTCACTTTAACAGCATGAACCAGGAAAAGGAAGAGAGAGGAGGGAGTGATAGAGGGAAGTGGAGGATAAGAGGTCTCACATTTGCTCATCTGCTGATGCAGGGTCTGAATTGAAATAGAGAAGTTCAGGATGACTCCAAAGTGCTTTTGGTCTGAATACTTAGAAAGATGAGGCTTCCCACTTACTGAACGTGAGGAAACTGTGGGAGGAACAGGTTTGAGGGGCATGAGAGTCAGATTAGAACGTGGTCTGTTTGAGATGACCAGTTGAGAAAACCAAATGGCGATGTCAGGTAAGGATTCAATATATGAGTCCTAAATTCAGAAAAATATCCCCTTTATTGGGTTGCAAATTCGAGGATTGTGCACAGACAACTGGTAAGTCCAGCAGACATTGCAGGGAGTTTAATAAATGACAGAGAATAGGCCCTGGCCGGTTGGCTCAGCGGTAGAGCGTCGGCCTAGCGTGCGGAGGACCCGGGTTCGATTCCCGGCCAGGGCACACAGGAGAAGCGCACATTTGCTTCTCCACCCCTCCGCCGCGCTTTCCTCTCTGTCTCTCTCTTCCCCTCCCGCAGCCAAGGCTCCATTGGAGCAAAGATGGCCCGGGCGCTGGGGATGGCTCTGTGGCCTCTGCCTCAGGCGCTAGAGTGGCTCTGGTCGCAACATGGCGACGCCCAGGATGGGCAGAGCATCGCCCCCTGGTGGGCAGAGCGTCGCCCCTGGTGGGCGTGCCGGGTGGATCCCGGTCGGGCGCATGCGGGAGTCTGACTGTCTCTCCCCGTTTCCAGCTTCAGAAAAAAAAAAAAATACGAAAAAAATAAAATAAAATAAATAAATAAATAAATAAATAAATAAATGACAGAGAATAGAATTCTCAGGATGGGGTACAGTGGCCATCCAAAATTTGGAAGGTTGGGAGATAAGTAGGAAGGAAGAACGAAGGCTGAGAAGTGACTAGTGAGAAGGAAGGCGCACAGCTGACTGTGGCTGGCACCCAGGGAGGGGAGAGGAGAGAGTGTTTCAAAGAAGATGCAATGAGCATAGCGTCAAATGCCGAGAGGCCTAGAAAGTTACAATAAAATGACTCAGATTGAACAACACAGGGACATTGTGAGGTACACAAAAACAGTGTCAGTGGAGGGATAGAGCAACTGTCCTCTTTTCCTAATGTGTGTAGTCAAATGTATTTGCAGGGTTTCTAAACAGAGAAGCATAGGGTTTTATGTTAGCTAGTCGTTAACGAAGTCCAGCATCATATTTGATCAAATCCAGTGCAATTGCTGCTTATAGTCCCCTCCTCCCTTCCCCTCGGATTTTGTTTTCTTCTGACCAAAGTAGATTTCAGCAAGGATTAGAGTAATGAAGTCAGTTTATAGGCCATAAATCATCTTCACTCTTGAATTTGTTTTCAGCTAAAGATAACATTGTAGGTGATCGCTTTTCTCCTGCGGCAGGTGGAAACCATTGCTCCCATGCCCGGGGTCTCCTGGCCTCTAACATTGCTCATGAAGGCTACTGTCAGTACATGCAACTTCTCTGTAAGCAATAACGCGGCTTCTATCTTTATGTTGGAGTTCGGTGGTTTTAATATCATGCGTAAAAGTGAGGATCTACTTTTAGTTTTACTTTGTTAATTCTGTGCGGTACGTCACATGCTCTTTTCACATGAGGCTTTGTTTCGTTTTGTTTTCTTCTGATTCTGGAAAGAGCTCGGCCAACTTCCCTGATAATAATAATAATAATACCTCCCCGATAACCCGTTACTTCTCCTTTATGATGAAAGCCTCATTGGACGTGTGTTGAAGCCTTTCAGTGTCACTGATATCCTTGTCTCCTTTAATCTTCTTGCTGAATTCTCAGCACAGCCCTTTGGCACTCACTTAGTGTCTTTGGGATTGGTTTGGGAAGATGTTATTTCATCTGATTCTCTTCAATGGCTGTGTGCCTTTGTCTTTACATTTCTGTTTCTCATTCGGTCTGTCCTTGTTCCATGTATGCCCGTATTTGATTTTATAATTCCTTGTTCTCTTATATGAATAAGATGAATGTTCTCGTATTCCCTCCTCCGTTGCATTGTTTACTGTACGTATGCTTATTAGACTAACGTTAGATGACTCTGTGTTTTGCATTTGATCAGGAGTGTATTCATCTCCTGGCTGTGGAGTTGGCTCTCTATCTCTTAGTATTGAGATAGAGATATTGAGATATAGTGAGATCCACACAACACAAGGAGAGAGAGATGTATTTCTCGCTCTCTGTCTTCATAATGCGACCCT
The DNA here is from genome assembly GCF_036850765.1 of Saccopteryx bilineata. Lineage (NCBI taxonomy): Eukaryota > Metazoa > Chordata > Mammalia > Chiroptera > Emballonuridae > Saccopteryx > Saccopteryx bilineata. Next base: position 46,471,610 of record NC_089501.1, on the reverse strand, counting down.
TCTCACTTGTCTTCCCTAGTCCAGGGGTCCCCAAACTACAGCCCGCGGACCGAATTTGGCCCCCTGAGGCCATTTATCTGGCCCCCGCCGCACTTCCGGAAGGGGCACCTCTTTCATTGGTGGTCAGTGAGAGGAGCATAGTTCCCATTGAAATACTGGTCAGTTTGTTGATTTAAATTTACTTGTTCTTTATTTTAAATATTGTATTTGTTCCCGTTTTGTTTTTTTACTTTAAAATAAGATATGTGCAGTGTGCATAGGGATTTGTTCATAGTTTTTTTTATAGTCCGGCCCTCCAATGGTCTGAGGGACAGTGAACTGGCCCCCTGTGTAAAAATTTTGGGGACCCCTGCCCTAGTCCCTCAATGCCCTCAGTCCCAGGGCAGCTCTTTTGTCCACATCTCAGGACCCCTTTGCATCCAGCAGTGGTTCTGGACACATCTCTGACTCATGTCACTGAACCTGTGGGCCCCTTGGCCTAGGTCCAGTCTGGATGGCTTTCCTCACATGCTCTCACTCCTGAAGCTAGGGTCGCTTTTTATCTCTTCACAATTCTCTTCTAAATGAAAATAAATTTGTGTGGTAGAGGGAAAGGAAGCGATGAATTTGCAACAAGGTTATGTAACAAAGAATGAGGCATTTTGCCAATATTATCAAAATGAACCCCCAGGAGGGAGGATGCACAGAAAGTGCCAAAAAGGAGATTGAGTGGTTTTTAAAAAGGCGAGAGAGCACCAAAAACACCTGGATCTTCCTCACAATGTTATGCAGTTAAAAACCTCGCAATGATGATTTATGAAGCTCAATTAACCTGCCTGTAAACCCCCATGCAGAACCGAGGAGGACACGCCCCTAGAATCATTTAAAGGTGTTCATAAAAGAAAGCAGGTGCGAGATCATCCTTGAGTAAAGAAGGAAGTTAAAAACAAACTTTCAGGCCTTACACTCCCCTGACCGACTGATTTTTATTACGTGGCAATATTGCTACTGTAATTTTGTGAATCAGATAAGGATGGAAGTTTGTCCCCAACGTTTTTGGGGATCCTAAAACTTTTCTGGAGAAGTTTCCATCTGACTGCCAAGACCTATTTTTTCTTTACCTCGTCTAACCTGCCTTCCCGGCCCCACCCTTTAATCGAGTCGTGCTTCCTTCAGTAAAGGTGACTTATCTTTATTGTGGTGTATTTCAGACCGTATGCTTTCTCTCTTCTTTCAGCCAATCCGGTACTGAAGTAGCTGAAATGCGAAAAAGGCAGCAGTCACAGAATGAGGGAACACCTGCCGTGTCTCAAGCACCTGGAAACCAGAGGCCCAACAACACATGTTGCTTCTGCTGGTGCTGTTGTTGCAGCTGCTCCTGGTATGTGCCTTTATCTGTTAAGATACCGTACCTGAGCGAGGTAATAATGAGAGTGAACATTAGGTCAGTGCTTAGGGTCGTACAGACTTCTCAATCTGGTGGTGGTGGGGGGGGGTTCTTATCTCGAAAAGTAGAAATCCCTGGAGAACATCATTGGTTTAATGCCATCTTTTCTGTGCACAAAATAATATATTTCCTGAGAACATACATTGAAATTGATAGGAAAGAATGGGAAGTTCTTTTATATAATGTTTTCCTTCATCCATGCTTTTGAAAGATGTGGGTACAAATTAGAATATGGTTATATATTTCTTTAACAATAAACAGTCTTTTCCAATGTTACAGAAGGTGCGAGAACGTTAAGGTACTATCTAGGAGTGTTGTTTGTCCTAGTCGGTGTTGTGCTTTAGTTATATTTTGTTCCGTAGGATGTTGATCATTCGGTCACAGTGTCAGAAAACTTAAGGTCAGGGTGGCAGCCTCAGCCACAGAGCGCTGACAAAGGCAGGATGAGTGCCACTGACTCGTGTTGACAGATCTAAGGGCCAGGGTGGTGATGGGTTTGGAGGCCAAGTCAGTTGATGAAAAACTCTGAACTTAGAGCCAGAGAATCTGCTTTCCATCATGACTTATCACGGACAGGCTCTGTGATATTAAAGTTGTAATTTCTGGTTGTTTGACTTCCTCATTGGCAAAATGACAAACAGTTCCACAAGTTTGTTCCCAACGTCCCATCTAGGGCCACATGTCCATGATGCAGGCACTTCAGAAAAGCTGCTCCAGTTCCAAAGCCCCGAAGTGCCTTCAAATAAGAAAAGCAGTAGGAGCCAGAGCCTGGAGACATGCGCAGATGAGATTCTCCAGGGCGTGGGAGACTAGTGGGACTTGCCTGCTTAAATTATGGGTTCCTTTAAGATCCAGTTCACAAGTGGATCTTCTGGATTAGCAGTGGTTTTCTGGATCTCCCTGACCTATCTCAAACCCCTAAAGAAAAGCTCAAATGCTTGTGTGATCGCTACAATTTCCCAACATCCATTAATTGTGTTGTTATGATATGGTGGCTTGGTGTTTCATCATCACGACCAAAATAGAAGATGAAGCATGTCATGGTACAGTGAGTGGTAAACTTGGTGTTGAATAAGCTCTGACCACCTAGAAAACTTCATTTCCAGAAAACCATCAGATACTGTAGAACTTGGAAGATGTAAAGTCATTTTCATAAATATCAAAATTGCTTCCCAGAGGATGATTCTTTGTTCAGGAACGTCCTATATAATTCTTTTTTTTCTTTCCTTCTTAAGCCTTAACTGTTTGAGATAGAGAAAAGAGAGTTCTAGAAGAGGAGAATGTTTCAATAAATTGTGTGTGTTTGTTTTTTTCTGTATCACTCCTAAAGAGGTCCCCACGCTCTGGTCTTAACTAAAACCTATGAGATGCGGTGAGCTGAGCAGTGGTGCTGATGGGACTTGAGTGTGATGGTTCTGTAGTGGAACTATCTGGGTTCAAATGCCATCCTCATCCGTCGCTATCTGCTTGACCTTCAGCAAACTACTTAATGCCCTTAGATTCCTCATTTGTCAAATGACAGTAATAAGGATCCCTACCCCATAAGGTTTCTGTGAACATTAACTGCAATAGAGCACATATAAGCTGACAACAGTATCAACTGAAATGTGCTGATATATTTAAGTAGCATTTGGTAAGAGTTAGCTCCCTGGGCTACTGAACACTTCATATAGGAAAAACACTATCTTTTTAAAGAGGAGCTGGTTGGAAATAACGTGTATTAAACAATCAGCTTGTAGATATGATACAAAAAGTGTGTTGGGAAGAAAAGCTATTTTATTTAAATTCTGTGTAAAACATCCCAAAGACATCGATACACAATGCTGAGCATTACATTTCTTTTCCTCATTTGCACCATACCATGTTCCAGGAATCGGTATATGATTTCATATACCTTTCCAATTCAGTTCTGAATTGCTTCCAGATTAAAACACTCAGACAGATAAGGGTACAGAAGATTCATTGCCCTATATTTGTTTGCTGTCAAAGAGATAGTTAGCAAGACTTGCTTTTGTTCATTCTTAATGTGCAGATTAAATAACAAAATATTCCACATGAGCTTCTGAGCCTCGGATTGTCACAGAACACAGACTATGGATCTAGAACAGGTTTTGGAAACTGCATTAACTCTACATACCTCTAGGGCAGTGGTCCCCAACCTTTTTTGGGCCATGGACCGGTTTAATGTCAGAAAATATTTTCATGGACCGACTGAGACAAGCGTCAAGAGTGAGTCTTAGACGGATGTAACAGAGGGAATCTGGTCATTTTTAAAAAATAAAACATCGTTCAGACTTAAATATAAATAAAACGGAAATAACGTAAGTTATTTATTCTTTCTCTGTGGACCAGTACCAAATGGCCCACGGACCGGTACCAGTCTGCGGCCCGGGGGTTGGGGACCACTGCTCTAGGGTGATGCATATGTGAACTCCAAATACGTGGTACGTTTGATGAGTGTTCTGTTAGTTCTAGAGTATCATTTTCAAAAACTGTGCTTGTTAGCAATGGATTCCGGGTGCCTAAGTCTAGGGTCTAGGCTATAAAATGCATAATCTATACATTTACAAGTCTTCTATATATGATAAATGAGAGGTAATTTCTACTGTAAACAACTTGTTAAAAAAATTAAAGTTAAACTATCTTGAATGCTGAATGTTATATCATTGCAAATGAAAATGACCTTTACACATGCATTTTAAAAATACTATTTTTCTACTTTGAGTTTAGGGGGGGGGGACTTGTAAAGGCTTATTAGAGTGAGGGGAAAAAAAAGAAAAGAAAGAAAGAAATGTTCTTTAAATTTTCCAGGCTAGGTCAAAGGAGCAGAACAAACCGAAACACTAAAAAAATGTCACATAGGGACAAAAAATAGTTAAAATTAAAATATGAGTAACTGTCACTTGTAAATAGAAGCAGTTGTCATGTAGCCGATTTTGCCTCCTTTTAAGGACATAGAATGCTTAGAAAATAAATTTCTATATCTAGTAATATATACAAACACCTCAACCTGGCCTCACATGTTATGGGTTTTTTAAAACAATATAGCATTCTCCTCAAATTTGCATTTCTCACTCCAATTGCATTGTCAGCTCCTCTCCTGTTTTAAATTTATTCCTGTCTTTATAAAGTTGCCACCATGCTTTATTCAGGGAGGATGGTACCGAGAGAAAGTACATGATTGTTGAATATATGCAGTTTCCTTCAGAAAGCTACATGTTGGGATTTTGTTCACAGCGGCTAGTCAAGCTGCTCTGTGCCCTGCCCCTGAGGAGGGGGCGTGTGCTTCCCCAGACCAGTCTCTCTGGCTCCCTCTTCCCTCACGACCCCCCATTTCAAGAGGAGGAAGTAGGAAAGTGGGCTTTAGATCACTGAACCTGTTCTATACGTGAGTCACAGAACCCGAGTCTTGGCCATGAAACGAAGTCCCTACCTGTGCCAGTTCTACACGTGAGACCAAGCTGTTCCTGACCCGGAGAAGAGATAGTTGAGTCGGGACCACTTGTGGAGCGGTCGAAGGTCACCACTGTCAAAGCTTCATTTTCCTCTTACATCAGGATTCAAAGAGAATGACCTCCCTCTTCGGGTAGTTACCTCTCCCCCCCCCTCCTTCTTTGTGAGGAAGAAACCTTTGAAGGATGTGGGGGCCCGTCACAAAACTGCCGTCACCAGGACCGTCTGGATGGGTGAGGACATTCCGAAAGTCCACACGTGTGAAAGCACTTTGCAAACCGGAAGCTGCCGTGTGCTCCCAGAGAGGTGCCCCGAAAGGGAGACGGAAGGAGGAGCGTGCCAAGTTCATTTCCAGCTTAAAGCTCATTTCCAAATTGCCCCCAGATCCTCTCCGAACGTCGGAGGTTATGTTAAAATATCCCAGGCTTTTTTTTTCTTCCAAATAGAGTCTTTCGGTGCTAATCCATCCCTGTTTTAATTCCTCATTCATTGCTCCTGCTGATGTCCTATCAAGCAAGACATATTTCCATGTTTAGTCACAAAAAATTAGAACTCAAGGAACAAGAGCTATGGTCTCTCCAAAATGTCCCCACTGGCTTCTCAAGCTGCTTCCTGGTGGCGAGGGCAAGGTATGGGGGGGGGGGGCGGGCAGGGCCCAAGTTTTGCTGGCTCCCCTCCCCAGGTGTGCAAGGGAATTAATTGTTCTATCTATACTTATTCTACATATTAGACTTTACTATAAGCTTTTGTATGGAAGAAAAACTACTATCACTCAAAACGGCGTGGAAAATGCCTCATTTCACAAAGAAGGGAACCGAAGGCTTGCCTCCTGTTACGATGTCTGTCTGTGGTAGACGTGGGACTAAGATGCGATTCTCTTAACATCCTGGCCTTTGTTTTGTCCACTTTAAGATGACACTTCCAAACGTTTCATTTCCGGATTTGATACGAACCATTTCCAAAGCTTCTGACTTTGCAAACTCTTCAGGATGCTATCAAACACAACTATTCAGATTCACGCACTAGTCTATCTTGCCTACTATATTTGGCCCAAATCAGACATCTTTTATTCTTCTCAAAAGAAATATGGGCACAGACTGGATTTGGTAAATCATCCCTGCAAAAACTAAAATCGCCTCCCTTTCGAAGCACGTTGGTTCCCGGAACTCCCAGACTGTGGACAGAGCTAAGTACATGGTAAGCACTTCATAAACATGCTTTTGGTTGTCCCCTCTCCATTTTTAACAATCACCACAGCCTCTATAATTCAAAACTGCAAAAATAATGTCCTATTTTATCCTCTGATGCTGTCACATTTTAGCTCTCTGCCAATGGAAACACTAAGATGCATGCTTTAAAAGCCAAAGGATATTTTTTGAAAGGAAAAACAAATCCATGTCTACCCCATGGTGAAGAAACCACCCTCGGGAAATAAGTCTACTTACACAGGCAGGATGGATCATTTCATTGGAGCCACCACTGAATAGAGAGTCCTTTCCAATACCTGTCATCCTCAGAGACCCGATTCAGGTCACATGGGAACATAAATTACAGCATGGGACTTCCAAAGTTCTTGTAAACCAGATCATCAGAAATACCATTTACAAAGACTTCCAGTTTTGAAACTCTATGTTGTACAGCATAGATAAATCTCCTCAATAGCTTCTATAAGCCTGACCTGTGGTGGCGCAGTGGATAAAGCGTCGACCTGGAATGCTGAGGTCGCTGGTTCAAAACCCTGGGCTTGCCTGGTCAAGGCACATATGGGAGTTGATGCTTCCTGCTCCTTCCCCTGTCCTCTCTCTCTCTCTCTCTCTCTCTCTCTCATAAAAATGAATAAATTTTTAAAAAATAGCTTCTATAACTTACACAAAGTTATTTTGAAACTCCATTTCTCCATTGCAGAGATAAATTTTCTTAAAAGTTTTTATAACTCACACAATCAAAGACATCTACCAAAGTGAACCCAGGTTTTCTCAGGCCATATATACACAAGCCCAAAAGTGGATCTTCTATATGTCATGCATTTATTAAGTCACTCGTTACAATCTATTATTGCCTGGAATTGTTGTATTTCATTAGCTTTCGCCAGATTCTTCCTGCCTCTACATAGACAGAGAACAGATTCCCAATAAGCAATGGAATGTTGATATGGATATTGGGTATTACTCCTCAGGTCATCCTATAGAAAAGCTTAGTACTCGAGCTTCCTCTGCCAAGTCTGTGTTACTTATGGCAATAAGAGAAATAGAGAAATTACAGAATCAAGAGAAACTTAGGGTGGACCATCAAGAATTTGCAATAGATGAAAGAGAAGGGAAGGATAACTCCACATTGCTTGCTCGAGTGGCCGGGCTGACGGTGCTTCCATCAAATGGGAAAAGACTAGAATAGAAGGTTGTTTAGCATAAGATGATGAACTGGACTTGCTCTGTTGGAAGGATCCAAGTGTTAGTTGTTGGAAATGAACTTGAAGCTCACGGGGCAAGTTTTGATTAGATATAGCAATCTGTGAGCTGTCGGTATGCAGGATAAAGAGATGAGAATGATGGTCCAGAGTGGAGAGCTAGAGGAAACCTTAGGAAGTAGCAATACTTAAATAGAGAACGGGGGAGGCACTGCAGACACGGAGCACAGAGAAGAGACAGTGAGAGAGGGAACACACGAGCTCAGCCCTGGAGTCCACATCCAGAAGACGGAATGACCAATGTTGCAGAAACACCAGGGAGGTCCAATGGGGTAAGAACCGTAAAATTTTGTCATCTAGCCAACTGGGATGTTATTAGTGAGCTCTGTGAGAATCGATCTTCTCCTCAATGTCTACCAGGAAGAAGAACTTAGAAAGAAAAGCTGCCAACAGAGAAAATGAATGTGCCCCTCTTCATAGGTTCAGAGGCGTCCTTGACCTGTCGGGATGAAAGTTCAATTCGAGGGAAGCTAGGGTTGCCTTTGACTTAATTAGGGTAAATTATGGCATGTCTAAAACAATATAGAATTCAGCCCTTTCAAATCCAGACCAAATTTATTAACTAGCTGGATGGTAATTGAGAAATTCCCCCCCCCCCAGCCTCTCTGAATCAGTAATGATACAAGAAATGAGGTTATGACATTTTGCTACCCCTACCCGATCTACGGAATGTCCCAGTTGTACTAGCTGATTGAAAGAAATACTAGCACTTTATTTTCTTCCCTCTCATCAAAACTTCAGTATTAATTTTAGACCTAGCTTTCTTTCTTAGCATAAACATGGTAGACCTACTGATATATGGCTGCTATTTTAGGACACCACTCAAGAATTACTTGTTGTTGTTTTTTTAATCAGATAAGACAATAAAATCTACTTCTCTTGAGTATGGAGTTATTTTTAATAATTCTGCTTAATTGGGCTTTATAAATACTATAACTTCTAGTGCTATAAAATTTATATCTTTGTTTAAGCTATCAATATACTATATATTTAAGTACCTCTCATGTCCAGAAACATGGTTCCTAAGTAGAGAGCAGATTTCTGCCATTGCTACTTTTCCTGTTAAGCAATACAGATTATACAAAAGTACACAGCCACTTTAATCAACCAGTCCGTGAGCGATAGTAGAAAACCTCCATGTGATCCATTCTGAATACATGTAGTCTTGACATATTTAAAAGTTACACACAAATTCTAATAACACGCCTTCCTCATATAAGGCCTATTATATATATATACATGAAGCCTATTTTTAAGAGGCAGCCTGGCGTAGGGAAGAAGCACGGCTCTGGGATAGACTGGATGCATCCCAGTTTTGTTATACATCACTGTGAAACCTCAATCTCTCTGAGCCTCGGTGTCTTCACCCATAAGATGTAATTAATAACATATAGATGTCAGTTTAGGATTCAGTACATTGTTGGGGACCCCGAGAAATCCTTTATCAATAGACATTATTTCCAACCTCCTCATAAGTCTCAGGCCAAAGGCAATGACCAGACTCTGTAGGACTTGGCCACTGTATGCTTTAGCAATTCTGTGTAGGTGTTATCAGTTAATGGAAACAGAGCCTTGTTCTGCATTCTGTCCCCCTGACCCTTTCTTCCCAACTCTCACATTAATGAGCACAAGTATAAGGCAGCATGCTTACAGCATGTACCCCACAGCCATAGGGTTCCCAGAGTGTTGTTAGTGGGTTTAAGTTTCCCAGGATTGTTACCTTTAAGTCCACACAGTGACTGGAAAATACCAGGGAAGAATGAGTGGCTGGATGGATAAGTGAACTTAGCATCTATCAGATGTTTTTCTGAGTATCAATTACTACAGTTCTAATTTTTTTATTCTAGCTTTAATGATAGGGACACTGTTAACTAAAACCAGAATCTTGAGCTCTAACTTAACTTACGCATTTAAAGACTTGGGTCCCTGGCTAGGGCATCATACCAATATGCCAAGGCTGTGGGTTAGATAGATCACTCAGTCAGGGCATATATAGGAATCAATCAATGAATACATAAATAGGTGGAACAACAAATTGATGTCTCTTCCTCTCTCTCTAAATCAATCAATCAATATTTTTTAAATATATAAAGACTTAGATGATTACATGCTATTATTTTTTTTTTTTTGTATTTTTCTGAAGTTGAACAGGAGGAGGCAGTCAGACTCCTGCATGCGCCCAACCGGGATCTACCCGGCATGCCCACCAGGGGGCGATGCTCTGCCCATCTGGGGCATCGCTCTGTTGCAACCAGAGCCATTCTAGCGCCTGAGGCAGAGGCCACAGAGCCATCTTCAGTGCCCGGGCCAACTTTGCTCCAATGGAGCCTTGGCTGCGGGAGGGGAAGAGAGAGAGAGGAAGGAGAGGGGGAGGGGTGGAGAAGCAGATGGGTGCTTCTCTTGTGTGCCCTGGCCAGGAATCGAACCCGGGACTCCTGCTCGCCAGGCCGATGCTCTACCACTGAGCCAACCTGCCAGGGCGATTACATGCTATTTTAATAATTGTGTCTACTAACTAAATAGACCATTTGGCCTTTTCACGTCCAAGATATTTGCTCTCCTACAAAATCATCCACTAACTTAATTATGACTTACAAAGAAAACTACAGTGGGTTTCAGGAAGAGCTTAAAATAGGATTTCAATCAATCTGAGAACTGATTATTGGTGTGTGTTATATAAAGTGCATCTAAATATTGGGTCCTGTAATTCTCTTAATTTGAAGAGAAAGAAAAAAACCCTATTTATCAATTCAATAAATAACAAAGTAAAAAAAAAAGCTTTAAATAAAAAAATATTTTCTGCCTGTTGGTAGTTAAAAATCTTTTCAGCCTGACCAGGCGGTGGCGCAGTGGATAGAGCTTGGACTGGGATGTGGAGAACCCAGGTTCGAGACCCCCAAGGTCGCCAGCTTGAGCACGAGCTCATCTGGTTTGAGCAAAACCTCACTAGCTTGGACCCAAGGTCGCTGGCTTGAGCAAGGGGTTACTCGGTCCGCTGTAGCCCACGGTCAAGGCACATATGAGAAAGCAATCAATGAACAACTACTAAGGTGTCACAGTGAAAAACTGATGATTGATGTTTCTCATCTCTCTCCGTTCCTGTCTGTCTGTCCCTATCTATCCCTCTCTCTGACTCTCTCTCTGTCTCTGTAAAAAAAAACTAACAACAAACAAAAATAAACTAAAAACAAAACCTTTTCAGATTAATTTTCTCTAAGAAAAAATGTATCACCTACTTTCCATACTAACCCAGCATGACACATTAGAGTTCAAAACAATTTATTATTGGAAAGAATAACTACAATGTTAATAGGATTATGCCTGACTTTTTAAAAAAACTAAAGTATTCCTAAATCAAATGACTTGGGGCCAGAGAATATCCAGAACATTTTCCAAATACCAAAAAGGGAGTGGGTATAATTACAGACAGACATCTCTCAAGATTAGATTTATTCTCTTCAAGTTTGATTAATTCACTCACAGGAAAATTGAATGACTTTTTTCAAGTGCCTTAAAACCATACAATTAGCAAAACTCCACACATATAAGAATAGATTTTTTTTCCCAAATAAGGGTAATTATTCCCAGATTTTTTTTTCAGTTTTATTCTAAGTAAAATGTTATATCTATAAAGGCAACACAGCCATCTAGTGGACAGATTTTTAATAATGGATTATTTAATTTTGAGAGGCTCAAGTTAATGGAAAAAAACCTTAGGCCAAATGAAACACTTGTTTTACGATCTGTGGTACATATTATAAAAAAGGTAGATGGAGTATTTATAGGGGAAATGTTTATTTTAGACAAGTGTTATATTAAATTTCCAGACAATTTTCTAACCACCATTCTCATCCCCACATAATCCATCCAAAAACCAAGTTTTACCAAAATGTATACATGAAAGAGAAGAGAAGAGGCTCAAGTCATAGGTTTGACTGTACCTCTGTTTCATATGCCTGAAATTATGGCTGGAAGCATGTGTACTAATAATGTGCCTTTTCGTCACAAGTTTTTGGTCTTTGCTCTGTAACCATGTGCAGTAGGTCACTACCACTATCTCCACTGTAAACGAGGAGGATAAGGCATGGAAAACCAACATCCTCTTGAAGGAGGTACGTCCTGGATTTGGAGTCCCCTTCTTGCATCTGTGGCCCGTGACCTACCCACACCTCACTGCCTGTTCTAGTTTATCGCTCCCCCCCCCCCTGAAACTCTGCTCTCTCCATTGTGTCCTACATTTAGATCATGCCTTTTTCACAGCTCCCCTCTACTTGGAATTCCCTTTACCAGAGTCTCCTTCTGGCAAACACCTGCTCATTGTTCAATCCAGTTTAATCGTTACCTCCTCTGTGATGCCCTTCTCAATTCTCTCCTGCTGAATTATAGATACTGCGCCCGTGTCTACAGAACAGCACTGCAAACCTCTGTTCCTCTCTCTTTGCCCTGCCAGGCCATGCCCCCCACCTGCCAGAGCTCCTCGTGTCAGAGCCTCTGTCTTACTGATCTTGAAATTCCAACCCAGGCAACGCGGCAGAAACCAGGTGTCCTGGACACATTTATAAAACTGTGGTCGGCTACTAAATAAAGCCGTTGAGTTATTGTACCATGACATTTTGACTAAGGAAAATGAAACATTTAAAGAGGAACTGACCAATTCTTTTTCAGAATCTGAAGGATGTTGGTTCCATTTTTTTTGCACTGGGAAACCTGAGGTAGAAGCTGTTCGATTAAATACATAAATAAATAACTTGATATCACAACGTGAGAAGATGAGAATACTGAATAGTGAGTGCCTTACCAGTGACAGGGATTCTTTCTTGAACAACTTGATGTCATACTGTATTAAGTTGAAGCATCTTACTGCTTCCTTAGTGGAGTTTTTGTATAAATAAGTGGCTCTGTGGACAGCCTCTCTCCCAGAGGTACCGTGGCTACTGCAGAGTTTTCATGTTATTTGCAATCATGTCAAGGCTTCTCCCTAAGAATCCATTGTTTCTCTTACAAAAGTGGGCAGTCTCCCCAAACGGGCCCGCACATCCCCACGGGGCTATTCAGTAGGTGAGCCCTAGAACAGGCACCCACGAATGTTTTCCTCACCCCACTCTTCAAACTCCCCCGACAGCAAACGAACAAAAATCCAGCCATGTACAAAGAAGGCATTGTCTTTATTTTCTGAATCAAACATCTTTCTCCCTTCTCAAGGCTGCCAGCCGCAAAAATGTCTGCTGCAATTTTAAATGCTTAGTTTTGCATATTTAGCTTAGGTTTTGGCATTTTCTTCCACAAATATTTAAACTTCGATCAAGACCCTGACAGTGAGCAATGTGTATACATTCTGTTCTCTTTATGGCTTCTGTTGTTTAAAAATAGAAATGCTCCTTTAAAATGTTATAAAGATTGAAAAAGTAAAAAAGTGTATGGTGTCTCCACATGGCCCCTCACTATTGTTAAAGTTGATGTTTTCCTTTTAGGGGTTTGCTCAAGCACATACAGTATGTATATGTTGATCTAAAGTAAATATTTTCTGCAGTGCATTACCTTAAACAAATCCACAATATTACTTAGAGCCAGTCAAAGTGAAATTGGGGAGAGACATTAATCATTTCTAAGACATAGATGGCAGTCTAGTACCAACTCTCTTATCATTTTCTCTCTTTCTTTTCATCATAACGGCATTATCAGATGTTCTTGATAGTTAAAACTTTGAAACCAATTTTTTAAGAACGGTGGTAAAGGACAGTTGATAAACAGGACAATTGTTGATTGCTGCCGGTCAGTTTCTGTCTGTAGTTCAATTTTGTGTCCAGTATTAAATCAAGAAGTGGCATAAACAGTGAACAGTTCAGCTACTATCGAACATCTATTTTAAGTCATTTTAGTACAAATGTGTGTCCATAATTTACCATCTGTAGAAATGAAAGATATAAACACAACCCAATATTTTATAATGATCACTCTAATATGGTGGCATTTCAGATGTTGGTAAATATCCCAGAAACAGTTAGATGAGCCAGAATTCATGTTCAAAAACTTGACAGTTGTGCATGTGAATTCCAGATTTGTTGCTCTACAGTGAAGACAAAATGAAGAAAAAATTACTTCAAAGATGTAACATAAAACAGAGAATACTTGGATTTCTGTGTCACTGCATTTATGTGAAAATGTGACAAAATTAAAATTTCAAATTAATTATTTAATCAACAATAGCAAATTCTTTTTCTAGTCTTTTTATAGCACCTTACTGTCTGGTGGACATATACACATTTAAGGTCAGTAAAGTTTGGCAGACCGATTATGAATTTCCTATTTAAATATGGCCTTCCTAGAATTTGTAAATATTTTATACATTTGGCGCACATTTTATACATTTGGCATCATTCATTTCTCCCAGGAAACTTCACAGAATATTGTCAGCCTCTTCCTACCCAGTTTCTCATAATTATTGGCAATACATCAAATTCCAGAGAAGCACGCTAGTCAAAGACACTTTGAGAAGTTGGTGACTCTCTTCTACAATAGATACCTCTGACCTGAGGCATATGCCTCAATCTGCAGGCACGTTCCAGGTGTCTCCACGGGGCGCCGTAGAGGATTCTGTGCTCTCTCTCCGCTTCGCTGTATTCCTCATGTCTGCCCTCCCCTGAAGGCTCCCGGGGCTCTAACCCCGGGTTTGCTGCCTCCCTGCCGAGCACGAGTCAGCTCGCTGGGTGTCTGAGCAAGGATCCGCTGTAGTTTCTGCTTCCCAGAATTTGTTGGGCCACACCGCTTTCGTGAGGGTTTACTCTCCTCTCTCTGAGATTCTACACCAATAAATCTGCCACTTCTCCTAGAAATTGTTAAGAGAGAACTTAATTTATTTTACCATTATTTTTGTTTTCACTCAAGTGACCTTTCACTGACTGAAGAGTCTTTTCCACTTCCTATGACGTTCTCTCTCCCCCAGGGAGTCGGCTTTCCCAACCAAATGTTCCGAGCTAGTCTCCCTTTCTGTTGTAGATCCGTCTCCCTTCCTCAAATTCCTCCCCTTGCTCCATTCTCTGCATCCTCACCCTTGCGCCTGAAAATGAAAGAATAAATTAGTGAGACATGGTCTCAGCTTCCCTTGCCAGACTTTCCAGATTACGAATAATTGTTTGTTGGAAGCTTTCTCCCACTACACTCCTTCCTTCCGCCACAACCATGTTGAGTGAGCCTTTTCTTCCTTCACATAGGAAGTAGCTTATTGCATCATTGACTGTCAGGGAGCGGCGTTCATAACAGGCACTGAATAAAAACAACAGGGGTTGTTTGCCAGAACTGAGTTCCAGTTCCAAGCATACCGCATATTTAGTGTCTGACATCGGGGTAATATAACACGCAGCCCTGTGACTCACTGCTGGTCTAGAAAACGGAAATAACAACAATAAAGGTAAACAGACAGTCCCTGGCACGTACTAGGCACTAGAAAATACTAGTTTTCGTTTCCCCTTGTTGAAAAATGTTGACTGGATCAAGAAATGAAAGATGTTACAGGAACCTCTTTTGCTTTCTCACAAGTCTCCCTGAGGCTCCTCAGCTTCCACACACAGGGATCAGTTTGCTAATTCAGTAGCTGGACTTTTGCAAGTCTCCTCCCCCTCTGCCCATAACCTTCTTCATCACATCTCATCTATGCCGAGAACCTTCCTTGGGCATCCCACTGTAAGGTGCTGCTCAGCTACAGTGTACCTACATTGGACAGTGCTTAGTCTTGTTCTGCGTTCCTGAAGCCCCATGGACTGTCCTAGATCCTGTAATCCTGTCGAATTTCCAAATTTATGTCCCGAGGCACAAACTCCTCTCACCCAGTGCTCTCCTATCCAGAACCTCTCGAGATATTGGAGATGGACTGAATGGGATGAACAGGCAAAGACAAAGTCAAAAATAAACCCAGTAGGCCCTGGCCGGTTGGCTCAGTGGTAGAGCGTCAGCCTGGCGTGCAGGAGTCCCAGGTTCGATCCCCGGCCAGGGCACACAGGAAAAGCGCCCATCTGCTTCTCCACCCCTCCCCCTCTCCTTCCTCTCTGTCTCTCTCTTCCCCTCCCGCAGCCCAGGCTCCATTGGAGCAAAGTTGGCCCCGGGCGCTGAGGATGGCTCTGTGGCCTCTGCCTCAGGCGCTAGAATGGCTCTGGTTGCAACAGAGCAATGCCCCAGATGGGCAGAGCATCGCCCCCTGGTGGGCATGCCAGGTGGATCCCGGTCCGGTGCATGCGGGAGTCTGTCTGACTGCCTCCCTGTTTCCAACTTCAGAAAAATACAAAAAATACAAAAAATAAAAAATAAACAATAAACCCAGTAGTTCGAACCTGAGTGGCTGGAAGAATGATGGCATTGGTGAGGGACAGCCGGGTCTGCAAAGAAGGATGATGTGAATTTCACAAACGCTGTTTTAGATTCTGACACATTGCACCTTTTTAGCAATCAATGGGGGGAAATAAGTGGAAAACAATCTATGAGTAGAACAAACCAAAACTCAAAATGGAGTTATTCCAAAAAGTAGCATAATAATGTATATCAAATATTAAAGCAGGTGATCATGTAAGTATCTCAGGGATTTGGAGTAATTTAAATTATATAAGGATAGAGTCAGAATGTATAATAGTATATCTATTTCTGAGTTCTGATTCCCTTTATCATTTTATTAAATAGTGATTCTCTTTCCTTTGGTTGACATGGGCTTACCCATCATTCAAAAATGGCATTGCTTTTTTTTATACACTGGATAGTCTCACATAGTTGAAAATAAAATTCTCCTGTGTGATATTTCCCTGCAATTATTTTTTCTTTCAATAATTGGTTTTCCCTAGACAAAATAAAGTGTTATGCTACATTACAGCCTCACTGTTAGGAACGAAGAGAGAGCGGAAACTGCAGAAAGACCCACTCTTACCACAAAAATGGAGAGCATCCAGGTCCTAGAGGAAGGGTGAGTGATTCATATTATAATTGGGTCTTGTGTTCTTGCACCGTTGAGATCTCCTCAGTGTGTGAGTATGCTTCCTGTTACTCCTCAAGGCAGTTTTGTGAAATGAATGAGTACACAAGCTGGAGATCTTAGTCAGTGATTGCCACTGCTTTTCACCTGTTTTTCTGTTAGCCACGTTACACTATCAGCTAAAATGTTGTCTGGTTTTGTCTTTCTCTTTCAAAATATAATGATGGCTGCATGAATTAGCCCCGCCCCTCCCCCAAATCATCCTAATTCTTTACTTCCCTTTTCTGAGAATACTTCTTTACGTTGTTCTCTTTGTATGGGAAGAATCGAAAACACACCAAAAAGATAGGGCATTACTTACGTCAGTCAGAAAGGTCACCCAGCTGGTGTCTGATCCCATTTCCTTCAGAACAAACTAACCAAGTATTTTCTCCAAAATGAGAAGTTGAAATGCAGAACTGTATCTATAGAATAAAATCAAAATATGAGATTTTTTTGTATAATGAAAGGTGCTTTTTTTCTAATTATGAGAAGATTTTAATGTTAATGCTATATTTTATAGTAATTTTTTCTGAAATTTTTTAAATGAATGAGGACATTCAGACATTTTGGAGTAGTAAAAATCTGTTTAGCATACTTGCAAAGATATATATAATATATATAGATATAATATATATCTATATCTATCTATCTATATATATATATATATCTCCTTGGTCAAAGATATATACATATATATCCTTTGACCAAGTGTATTTTAGGTTGAAAAACTATTAAATAGACTAATGAATGGGAAAGCAAGATCAATTTAACCATAAGAATCTCCAGTTTATTTCTTCTACTTCTTTGATGTCTAAGCAAAGGGAGTAACGCCTGATGGTGTCTGAATATAGTTATCTGAAAAGTCCTCAGTGTCATCGTGGAGGCTCTGGCTTTGTAGCTGTGATAGCTCCGTCATGGCTAACAACAATTCATTTATATCCCAGGGTGGGGCAGAAAGAGGTTTACAGTTATGAGTACACAAAACCCAGAGTTTATTCTTGTATTCTTATTTATTACTTACTGTCTTGTTTTTCATACAAACAACTGTGCACCTACATTTGCCCCATGCTGTAGTTGATGGAGTAATTATTAAAGTTTAGGAAAATATATTCCAAGTGTGTGCCAATGCACTCTCAGTTTAGGTCCAGTGATAAATGAAAGAGAATAACTAGCTACCAGACATGAAAAGAGAAACTGTTTCTTACGGCTCAAACATGAAAATCTACATCAGATGCAAACAAGAAATTCACTTTGCCCTTCGAGTGTATTGACTGTTTCTATCCACTTAGAATATATTAAGGTTTGAACATTTCTGGTCTTCACTAGAAATTTATGATGACCATGTACATGCATAGTATGTATAGGTCCTTGCTATTTGAACACTAGACTCCCTGACATACCACTTGTGCCTAACACTAATTTTTGTCGAGACCCAGAAAGAAATAACTAACCTAATTCCGGCAGATTATTTGCCAGATCAGGCCGCACTGAGAGGCAATGACCACTAGATGGCAGCAATTGACTAGCATTTCTCGCTGCTCGTCCACCTGCCTGGGCTAGCAGTCACAGGTCAAAGTTGCTTTTGATAATTGGCTCACTCTTTCTATGCAGCCAAAACCCCACTTCAGATGAAGTCTTGTCCTGGTCTCAAAATTTTGACAAGATGATGAAGGCGCCAGCAGGAAGAAACCTTTTCAGGGAGTTCCTCCGCACAGAATACAGTGAAGAGAACCTACTTTTCTGGCTTGCGTGTGAAGACTTAAAGAAAGAGCAGAACAAAAAAGTCATTGAAGAAAAGGCCAGAATGATATATGATGACTACATTTCGATACTATCACCGAAAGAGGTAAAAAGCTGGGAAATATCGATACGGGCTTCCTAAGACCAACGATGAGCCTAAAGGGGCTTCTGTCCAAAGGGGGTAATGCATGGGGTGTGGACAGGCGAGAGGGCTCCTTTGGGTGGATAATTTAGATTTCATTGTGAGGATGGATCCGAATCTGTGTTTGAAAGCTAGGTTCCCCGCTCTGCTTTGATTGTTTACCTCTGGCTGAATCTGTGGTAGTCTACTTGCTTCTCAGAACTAACATTAGAACGCCTGTGAAAATACAATTTGCTGTGATAGACTGAAGTGGAAAGGAACTAATGTTCGGGTGGTGTTTCTCTGAGTGTGATCCCCAGATCACCTGTGTGAGATCCACCAGGAACATTTGTTTGAAAAGCCAGTTCTTGAGGCCTCCCCACGACTTCTGAATCTGACGTTTTTTGAAGTAGAGCCTAGGAATCTGCACTTTTCACAAGCTTTCCACATATCTATGAGTTTGGAAGCCTCTAAAATAGGGGCTCAAAAAAAATACAATGTATGTTGATGCTTATGATACAATTTTTACAGAACTGAAGGACAAACCTTTATGATCCATTAATATTCTTGAGGAGGGTAATTATTTGACTTAATCTAGTTTCTCTGTTTGAAAGCGCAAACTATTTTCCCATTGCTAGAGCGTACCTTAATGAATGAGGAACATTTGGAGCAAGCAAATTAACACTTTTCCATTCAGTTTTTCCAAAGTAACTCGCTCCTGAGAGATGTACCAGCTAGCAGAGTTTAAAGCTGTTGGTGAGGGAGGGGTTTGTCCTACGCTCAGGCCTCCGGAGTGTGGGTGGAGTTCCAGAGGTGCTTTCAAACATCTGGCTCCTAGAATGCGTCTTCTTCTCCACATCACCCTCGTTTGGTCTCTTCTGTCTCCTAAACCACTGTGACTTTTACCTTGTACTCTTTTGCTCCTAACATCACCTAGAGAAAGGCTGTGGCCATCAGTGTCTCCACGGGGCCCCAACTGTCTCATGCTCTTACCTTGAAGTCTATAAAATAGATTAGTGTCCACTTTAGCAATCTCTATGCCTGGAAGTCTATATAAACTATTTCTCCTTTAATGAGGTATATACCTAAGTAATTGATTTCTTTATTAGGTTATAAGTGCCATTGGTATTCCAGAGTATTCCAATCACATTGTCTCTTCAAAATGAGAGGTCTTGAATCGGATGCATGAAAGATTGTTTTATTTTTTTATTTCCTACATTAACAGTAAAAAAAGGTATTCCTAGCAATGAGGTGGGGAGAATTTTACCTGTAGCCTCAATATGTTTATTACTGATGCTTTTGTATTTCTAACACCATTATAGTTCAACATCCTAAAAATATGTTCTTCAGGCTTCTGGTGTATGTAGAACCTAAGTATTCAACCAAGACTGCTTGGATTTTATTAACACATAAACTTTTCTCGTTTTTATTTTAATATTGGGTTACATGGCAGATATAGCAAATAATTCAAATGTGCCCGAGGTGTGCTTCTTGCACATAATTAGACATAATTACCGAGTCTTTGAGGAGCTCATCTAGTCAGTTTCTCTCTCTAAAATATGCAATGTGTCATCTTAAAATGATAATTGTCCAGATTATTTCATCTATTCTTTTGTATTATCTAGGTTTCATCTTAAAATGAAACGCATTCCCATTATCCTCACAGCCCGATTTCCAGATATCACTGATTGATGGAACTTTGTAAAATACTTAATTTTCACAAAATTACCTCCTCTTTGGGCCGTTTATAGCTACCATAGTTATTGATTATTGAAAGATACACTATTGGATTTTCATTCTTTATGAAAGTAATGAAGTTTTGTTTTAGCCTAATTTTATGAATTTGAACATGAGTTTCACCCAACAGTCATTAAAATAATATTTACTGATCACGAACACAATCTTTGCTAATTTAAATAGACCAATATTCAGCTACATTGATTTCTCATTTATTTTTTTCACATCTACAATTAGGCAATTGCGCACTCTTTAAAGCCCTGAAAATACTACAAAGAGAGAGAGAGAGAGATGAAATTCAAATTTTTATCATCGGTACTTGTAAATATGCTGACTTGTAAATAACATGATATAACATCTCAATTATTGGACTGTAATAAGTGCCTTTGTTTAGCCAATTGATTGCTTTCCTACCAGCACAGTAATTATGCAGGGCTTGGCAAAAGTAGGCTTACAGCTATGAGTACAGGAAACACAGATTTATTCTTGTATTATTAATTTATGAATTATTGTAAACCTATTTTATTAGTTACTGTAAGCCTGCTTTTGCTCACTCCTGTATTTGATGATTGTTTAGCAGCAAAATCAAATAATCCAAAAGGTAGGTATTTTCAATTACAAAAAAACAATCGTTAAAAAGTTTTCTTTTCAGCCTAGGCGTAGATAGACTTATCCTTGAGCACTGTCCGATGACTTGGCTCACTGATCCACTTACAGTATGGCATGCACTTCCGAGCTGTGCCAGAGCCCTGTCCACAGCGCAGAGGACTAACCACTATCCCGTCACAGCCCAGAGCCCTTTCCGAGCTCTTAGATCTCACTGACCGTTCTATGCAAGAACCTGTCGATTTCTAATCAGCCTCCACATATGACTAATTGTCTGATAACAATGAGTTATCGCCCTTCAGATTTTGTTTCCCAACACTGGGGAGAACACATGTCACATGTGTGTTTCATGTCACGTCAAGAAAGCCCTGATTATACCGTGAGAAGAGCCCTGAACTCATAGATTCCAGTGCACGGGATCCTAGTCCTGGTCTGCTTCACCCTAATTGTGTGACTAAAATCAAAAGGGGCACAGGGGACAGTAGACCACGTAAAGAATGACAGCTGTCAGGCTCCTGTGCTACTACTTCATTCTTCCCACCAAGTGACAAGTTAATAAACCATGGTCCTCCTTACTGAAGTCCCCAGATTCAGCCTCGAATCTCTTTCAACACAGTACGCAAAGCAGCTCCTATAAACCGAGGGGGGTTGGAATCTTTTCCTTTTCGGGGGACAGATAATCTGGCCTTTCTACCTCCGGAATCCCATAATTGTTTCTATTGAACTCCGAATATTTTTAAAGAACATAAACATTTGAATCATTTATAAAGGGGTAATGACTAAATTCTAAAAAGTATCAGGATATTTTTTCAACCAGAACCTCATTTTTCTTCACTAGATTTTCTTACTTTGGTTGGGTTACCATGTTTCTTTTTGTTAAATGTAGAGAAAAGTCTACATTCTCAAAACTTACATGTGTGTAATTTATTTCCTGCATGAAGCCAGTACGTTTGAAAATTGCATTTCACTGTTTGTTTTAAAAAACATGTTTTCTATATTTTTAATAATTTCAGCATTATTTTATAAAAATAGATGTTTGCAATGAGGAGGCAATATAACTTCCATTTCTTGGTATAACCTACATTCCAAGAGTGGAATGGCTAAATTTTAAATTAAACAAGAAAATCTACAAACAAATAAAAAATAACATATCTTTCTAAAGTACACTTTCTTTCTTTTTTTCTTTCTTTTACATAATGTCCTCAAAAAAATACAGAGGAATCTATAACTAATAGTAGCCTTGCTTCACATAGCAGGTGCTGCCGGCAGCTTACATTTTACAACTATTGAAAAGACAAACCCAACAAAATAAAGAACTTTAATAAAAAGTCTATTGAGCCTGACCTGTGGTGGCGCAGTGGATAAAGCATCGACCTGGAAACGCTGAGGTCGCCGGTTCGAAACCCTGGGCTTGCCTGGTCAAGGCACATATGGGAGTTGATGCTTCCAGCTCCTCCCCCTCTTTTCTCTCTCTCTGTCTCTTTCTCCTCTCTCTCTCTCTCCTCTCTAAAATGAATAAATAAAATAAAAATAAAAAAAGTCTACTGAAAAGCCATCACCAACTCTAAACAGCACTGAGCTATTGAACAAAGAAGTAATTATAAATCCTGCAACAAATGTCAGACTTTTATCTAAACCAGTAAATTCATGTGTGGGCAGTTATCTACAGATCCCCTCAGTGATGGCACTGGCTTCCACCAGGGCTGTATGCTGGCCCTGCCAATCCCATCCATATGGCACTAAGCAACTCCCCTCAGTCCTGTGTGGCGCAGCTTCCTCGTTTCAGAGAGTGACGGTATGGAAAGAGCTCTAAAACCCACTAAACCTCTTCCACTTTCAGTCTCTGCTCCATGGTGACTCTAATAGTAATAGGAATTGTTTGCGTCTTTGGATTTCTCCCTAAATTTCCAGTTGCTATTTGGGAGGGGAAAAAGCCATAGACCTATTTATTTTTTCTTTCTTTCTTTTTATTCAGTTAAAGGAGGGAAAGCTGAGAGACAGACTCCCACATGCACCCCAACTGGGATCCACCCAGAAAGCCCACTAGGGGCAATGCTCTGCCCATCTGGGGCATTGCTCCATTGCTCAGTAACCAAGCTCTTCTTAGTGCCTGAGGCAGAGGCCATGGAGCCATCTTCAGGGGCCAGGGCCAACTTGCTCCAATCGAGCCATAACCATAGGAGGGGAAGAGGGAGAAGTGAGAGGTTGAGAAGTAGAGAAGCAGATGGGCGCTTCTCTTGTGTGCCCTGACCGGGAATCAAAACCAGTACTCCACATGCTGTGTCGACGCTCTACTGCTGAGCCAACTGGCCAGGGCCAGTCTTACTATTGTGTATTATTACAATATAAGTCTTAAAACAATCCTCTAGTCTCTAGGACAGTTGGCACCATGTTACAGCAAAGAAAACTTATTCCCAAAGAAGTAAAACAGACTGTTCAATGACATTGGAATTATATTCTTGTAGAGAGAGAACATAAGCCCAAGGTTTTCTGATTCCAAATGTAGGGCTCTTGTGACTACAATACGCTGATTAGTTATTCCATTGTCTAGTACTTTCTTCATGACATTACTGTAGATTTCTATGAACCCCACCTTAGAGCTTGAGGCAAAATAAGAAATAGCAACCTTCACTGTATGCCTGAACTCTCCCTGAGACAAGCAAGATGAGCTCTCCACCAGTGGGACGCTCCCAGGAACATGGCTACCACACTTTATCCGATGGTGATCTGTGCTCCAAGAGATAAATACCAACAGTCAGTCTTATTTGCAGCTTATGATTGTTTTCAGTAGAAGTCCTCAACACAAAATAATACAACTAAAAGTGCACATGGTAAAAAAAATTAAAACTGGTGGGAGAAGCAGATACTCTTTAGATCTATAAAATTTAACCCAAGTAAACCAAACTTAGTTAAAATTAAAAAGAACATTTTCAGTTGGTAAAATCTAGTAAGCGCTTATAAAGAAAAAAGAAAAAAAAACAACCTACCAGTATTTTACTTGGAAAGAATTCTGAATAAAACAACTTCAGTAATATTAAAAAGTGAAATGCAAAAATGGAGAGGAATCTCAAACATAATATGCAAAAAATTGTCCAAGGAGTGAACATAAGTAACTAATTGACTTAAAGAAGGATTTCTATAAGAAAAAAAAAATGACTTTCAGTAAAAATTCATCATTTTTAGCATAATTCTGCCAAAAATCAGAGTCAGAATGTCCATTGCATCTTGATGGCTAGAACGGAAAGGCAGCCGCAGAACTTGGTGTGCTCTCTTTCGGTAATAACCATCTATCTAAATGTTCTTCTCCATAGGATCGAAATCTGCTGAGAGTAAGCAGGGTCCGTAGCTCAGTGCCCCACGTTCTTCACACCGCCCCAGCAGGATTCCGCTTCCTCTCCCCCCTTGACCTCCACACTCGCGTTGAACCTTCGTTCTCATTGCATTGTTCTCCCGACTAACTTGTGGGGCTGCCCACGGATCTGTGTATGTTTGCATGCCACTCACTTTCCTTCTTCCCTGTCTGCTCCTCCCTGGGGGAGTGAGGGTTCCAAGTTCACGGAAGCCTATCACAAAGTCACTCACTGATGCCCTTTTAAACTTTCAGTGGCCACTTTCCAACACTGCTGAAACTGCCAGTTAAATGCCGCCAAAACTTTCAGTGCTGTCTTGTGCCCTATCCCACAGTAGTTCTTTAAAAAATAAACAATAAAAAGAAACTCTGGTATTGCTGAATTGTACCCCTGCCTTCTGCCACTTAGAGGTGAGTCCGTGAGAACTAAGAATTTCCCTTGCCCAAGGGCAGCTCTTGTCTGTGCTATTCACAGTTCTGTTCCCTTAGGAAGATTCTTTACAGGACACCCCTCAGTCCCTCTTGCACTGGACCCCATATAAGATGACTTTATAAGCCATCCGTCCTGCCTCAATCCTAGGGTGACGGTGGCTCAGGGGGTGGCTGGGATCCACCCCCACTAACTTGTATTATAGATGTTGCACAATCTGAAGCACAAAGATGCCACACGATGAAACTATAGATTGTTAGACCCTTGGGGTTTATCCTTGTAATTTGACCTCTCTACGCTCCTTTTGACTGACCGACAGCCTTTTCAAACAAACAACCAGATATTAAGGTAAATATTTTCTTTTCTTTTATACTATTATTTTCATCATCCTTTCTGTATTTATTCAACACCTTTTGCACATACTGCAGTGTGGAGAGGGCATACGGATCTTTTAGAAAAAAATTTTTATTCATACAGATTTAATGTAAGACATTGTCTCGATCTCAGTGAGTTTGTACATTTAGCTTTTTTATTGAATTTATTGGAGTGACATTGGTTAATAAAATTATATATACAATTCTGTATACATTCTGTAATACATTATCTATATTGTGTGTTCACCACCCCAAGTCAAGTCTCCTTCCATCACCATTTAGCCCACTCTCCTTCCCTCTGGTAATCTCCATACTTCTGTGTCTATGAGGGTGTTTTCCTTTTTTTCTTAATCCCTTCACCGTTTTCACCCAGCCCACTAATGCCTGTCCCCTTTGACAGCTGTCAGTCTGTTCTCCACATCTATGAATCTGTTTCTATTTTTTTGTTTATTTTGCTCATCAGATTCCACATATAAGTAAAATCATATGGTACTTGTCTTTCTCTGACTGGCTTATTTCACTTAGCCTAATATTCACCAGGTCCATCCATGATGTTGCAAAAGGTAAGATTTCCTTCTTTTTTATGGCCAAGTAGTATTCATTGCGTAAATGTACCACAGCTTTTTTATCCACTCGTCTACTGATGGGCACACGGGCTGCTTCAAATCTCAGTTATTGTAAATAATGCTGGGTTGAACATGGGCGTGCATAAATTCTTTCAAATTAGTGTTTCGGGGGTTTTGGGCTATATTCCTAGACCTAGAATTGCTGGGTTATATGGCAGTTCCAGTTTTAATGTTTTTAAGAAACTCCGTACTGCTTTCCACAGTGGCTACACCAATATACATTTCCACAAACAGTGCACGAGGGTTCCCTTATGTCCATATCCTCGTCAACACTTGTTGTCTGTTGATTTATTGATAATAGCCACTCTGACAGGTGTGAGGTGATATCTCACTGTGCTTTTAATTTGCATCTATCTGGTGACTGGTGACACTGAGCATCTTTTCATACGTTTCTTGGCTATCTATTTGTCCTCTTTGGAGAAGTGTCTATTCAGGTTTATTACCCATTTTTCTAATAGGTTGTTTGTTTGTTTGTTTGTTTTTGGTGTTCAGTTGTGCAAGTTTTCTATAACTTTTGGATATTAACTGCTTATGAGATGTATCATTGGTAGATATGTTCTCCCATAACGTAGGTTACCTTTCCACTTTGTTGGTTTTCTTTGCTGTGCAAAAACTTTTGGGTTTGTAATCCCATTTGTTTTTCTTTTGTTTCCCTTGCCTTAGGAAATACATCAGAAAAAATATTGCTATGAGAAATGTTAGGAATTTTACTGTCTATGCTTTCTTCTAGGATTTTTATAGTTTCAAATCTTACATCTAAGTCTAATCCATTTTGAGTTTACTTGTGCATGGTGTAAGAAGGTCTAGTTTTATTTTTTGACATGTATTTTTCCAATTTTCTCAACACTATTTGTCAAATAGACTGTCCTTACCCTATTGTATGTTCTTTTCTCCTTTGTGAAATATTAATTGATCATAAAAACATGGGTTTATTTCTGGGCTTTTCGTTCTATTCCATTGCTCTATATGTTTGTTTTTATGCCAGTATCATGCTGTTTTGATTACCCAGACCTTTTAGTGTAGTTTAATATCAGGTAGCATAATTCCTCCAACTTTGTTCTTCTTTCTCAAGATTGATGTGGCTATTTGGTGTCTTTTGTGGTTCCATATAAATTTTTGGAAAATTTGTTTTGGTTCTGTGAAATACATCATTGGTATCTTGATAGGAATTGCACTGAATCTATAGATTACTTTGGGTAGTATAGACATTTTAATGATGTTAATTCTTCCTACCCATGATACAGTATATGCTTCCACTTATTTGTGTCTTCTTCAGTTTCTTCCCTCAGTTTCTTATAATTTTCCAAGTACATGTCTTTTAGATCTTTGGTTAAATCTATTGCTAAGTATTTTATTTTTGAAGCAATTGTGAATGGGGTTATTTTCTTCATTTTTCTTTATTATAGTTCATTATTGGTATATAAAAATGCAATTGATTTCCAAATATTTATTTTGTATCCTACTTCTTTACCAAATTCATTTATCATGTCTAGTAGTTAGTTTTGGTGGGTTCTTTTTTTGTGTGTGTGAAATCGTTAGAGTTCTCCATATACAGTATCATGTCATCTGCAAATAATGACAGTTATACTTTCTCCTCTCTAATTTGGATGCCTTTTATTGCTTCCTCTTGTCTGTGGCTAGGACTCTCAGTACTATGTTGAATAAGAGTGATGATAGTGGCTATCACTCTGTCTTGTTCCTGATCTTAAGAGAGAAATGGTTGTAGTTTTTGGCTTTGAATATGATTTGGCTGTCAGTTTGTCATATATGGCCTTTATTTTGTTGAGGTATGTTCCCTGTACTCCCACATTGCTGAAAGTTTATTATAAATGGGTGCTGGATTTTATCAAACACTTTTTCTACATCTATTGATATCATTATGTGATCTTTATCCTTCATTTTGTTTATATACTGTATCACATTTATTGATTTGAAGATATACTAATCTAGCATTCCCAGAATAAATCCCACTTGATCGTGGTGTATGATCTTTTAAATGTGCTGTTAGATCTGGTTTGCTAATATTTTATTGAGGATTTTAGCATCTACATTCATCGGGGATATTGGACTATAAGTTCCTTTCACTGTAGTGTCTTCATCTGATTTTAGAGTTAGAATAATGCTGGGCTCTTAAAGTAAGTTTAAGAAGTCTTCCCTCCTCTTCAATTTTTTGGAATACTTTGAGAAGGATAGGTGTTAGTTCTTCTTTGAATATTTGATAAAATTCACCTATAAAGTTAACTGTTCCGGGAATTTTGCTTTGTTGGAAGTTTTTTTGAATACTGATTCAATTTCATTAGTTGTAATCTGTCTATTCAGGTTTTCTGATTCTTCCTGATTCAGTTTTGGGAAATCGTCTATTTCTAGGAATTTATCCATTTTATCCAGATTGTCCAATTTGTTGACATATAGTTTTTCCGTAATATTGTCTTACAATCTTTTGTATTTCTTTGGTGTTAGCTGTTACTTCTCCTCTTTCCTTTCTGATGTTATTTATTTAGGTCTTCTCTCTTTTTTTCTTGATGAGTCTGGTTAAAGGTTTGTCAATATTATTTACCTTTTCAAAGAACCAGCTCTTGGTTTCATTGATCTTATGTATTTTTTAGACTCTGTTTCATCTCTAATCTTTATTATTTCCTTTCTTCTACTCACTTTGGGCTTAGATTTTTGTTCTTTTTCTAGTTCCTTTAATTGTAAGGTAGGATTGTTTATTTGACATTTTTTCTTGTTTTGGAGGTAGGCCTATAATGCTATGAATTTCCGTCTTAGGACTGCTTTCACTGTATCCCACAAATATTGGGTTGTTGTGTTCTCATTTTCAGTTGTTTCAAGGTATTATTTTATTTCTTCCTTGATCTCATTGTTAACCCATTCATTGTGTAGTGTAAAGCCAGCAGCCACACCCACCTTCACAGCCACCTGGCCCATGCAGGTTCGCATTTGATTCGGACAGATGGTAATGAAACAATGGAGCCAAGAACTGGTGGGCCATTAGCTTTAATCCTAGCTTGCACCTGACGGGCAAGAAATACACACAGTGGGAAAACATTTCCCTTTCCATTCAGGGCTCCCAAAGCCACTGACTTATCCGAGTTTCCTAGAATGAAAGGTTTCTAGCTCACCAGCCTTACTCACCTCTGTTCCCCATCTCCTTTAGCACTCCACCATCTTGGCTGCTTCTCCTCTCCTCCACGTGGCCTTTCTCTGCTCTCCCCTCTAATGCTAATCTCAGGAACTGAGAGAGCAAGCAAGCTCCCTGTCTGCCCCATTTTATAGTGTAGAAATCAAAACCTTTAATCCAATATAAAAAGGAAGTCCCTGATACAAAGTCATTTAGGGTAGAAAAGGCTTAGTCTTAAAACTAAGCCTTAGGGCAGGCATCCCCAAACTATGGCCCGTGGGCCGCATGCAGCCTCCTGAAGCCATTTATCTGCCCCCCTCCCCGCTGCACTTCCGGAAGGGGCACCTCTTTCATTGGTGGTCAGTGAGAGGAGCACTGTATGTGGCAGCCCTCCAATGGTCTGAGGGACAGTGAACTGGCCCCCTGTGTAAACAGTTTGGGGACCCCTGCCTTAGGGTATAAGAACCCTGCCTGCTTTACAGCCTGTGCCCCACACCCAATGCAAACTATAAGCAAGCAAACCTATATATCATATTTACAAACTTATTTGACCAACATGTAGTAACATGTTATTTAGCCTTCATGTCTTTTTGTGTTTTTCAGTTTTTTTCTTCTTTGATATCTAGTTTCATATTACTATGGTCAAAGAAGATGCTTGATATGATTTCAATCTTCTCAAATTTATTGAGACTTGTTTTATGTCCTAACATGTGGTTGATCCTAGAAAATATTTCATGTGCTATTGAAAAGAATGTATATTCTGCTGCTTTGGGTTAAAATGCTCTGAAGATAATCAAATACATCTGATTTAGTATGTCATTTAAAGCTGCTGTTTCCTTGTTAATTTTCTGTCTGAAGATCTATTCATTGATGTCAATGGGGTGTTAGAGTTTCCTTCTAAGACTGTATTACTGATGATCTCTCTCTCCCTTTATGTCCATCAAGATTGGTTTCATATATTTAGGTGCTCCTATGTTGGGTGCATAAATGTTTACAAAGGTTGGATAAATGTTTTGTTGGATTGTTGGATTGTTCTCTTTATCATTACATAGTGTACTTCTTTGTCTCTTACTATAGCCTTTGTTTTAAAGTCTGTTTTGTCAGATATAAGTATTGCTACGCCAGCTTTTTCTTTCATTTCTATTTGCATGAAATACCTTTTTCCAGCTCTTTATTTTTAGTCTGTGTGTATCTTTTATTCTGAAGTGGATCTCTATTTGACAGCATATATATGGGTTTAGCTTTCTTACCCATTCAGCTACCCTATGTGTTTTAATTGGAGAATTTAAGCCATTTACATTTAAAGTGATTATCAATAAGTATATATTTAATGCTATTTAATTCTTTTAACTATATTCCTCTAGTGGTTCTTTTTCTTCCTCCTCTTCCTCCTCCTCCTCCTCCCCTTCCTCCCATCTCTTTTTTACTCCCTCTCCTTCCTTTCTTTCTTCTCACTTCTTCCTCTTTTCTATTTTTCTCCTCCTTTCTTCTGCTCCTCTTACTCTTCCTCCTCTTCTTTTTCCTCTCCTCCTCCTCCTTCTTTTTTCTTCTTTTTCCCCCTTCTTCTCCTCCTCCCCCACCACTTCTTCTACCTCTTTTCTTCTTCCTTCTCTCCCTTTTTCTTCTTCTTCTTAAAAAAACCTCTTTAACACTTTTTATAATACTGGTATAATAGTAATGAACTTCTTTAGTATTTTCTTGCTTGGGAAGCTTGTAATTTCTCCTTCATTTTAAAATTATAGCCTTGCTGGGTAAAATAGTCTGGTTGTAGGTCCTTGCTTTTTATCACTTTAAATATTTTATGCTAATCCCTTCTGGCCTGAAATATTTCTGTTGAGAAATCAGCTGACAGTCTTATTGGAACTGCCTTGTAGGTAGCTAACTTTTTTTTCTCTTGCTGCTTTTAAGATTCTGTCTTCGTTTTTAACCTTTGCCATTTTAATTGTGATATGTCTTGGTCTAGACCTTTTTGGGTTCATCTTTTTTAAGAATCTCTGTGCTTCCCAGTCTTGTGTGTCTTCTACCTTCACCAAGTGAGGGAAGTTTTCAGCCATTATTTCTTCAAATAGGTTCTTGATCCCTTGTTGCTTCTCTTCTCCTTTTGGAATCCCTGTGATGCAGATGTTGCTATGCTTTCTGTTGTCCCAAATGTCCCTTAAACTCTCCTCTTAATTTTTTTTTTTCTGCTCTGATTGGGTGTATTTTCCTACCTTGTCTTCCAAGTTGCTGACTCAATCCTCTGCTTCATCCAACTAACTGTTTATTCCTTCCCATTTATTCTTCATTTCAGATATTGTATTCATCATTTCTGGTAAGTTCTTTTTTATAGTATCTATGTTCTTTTTCATGCTGCTGTAGTTCTCACTAAATTTCTTGAGCATCATTATAACCTTTTTTTTTTTACTTTATCTGGTAAATTGCTTGTTTTCATTTTGTTTAGTTCTTTCTCAGGATATTTCTCCTGTTCTTTCATTTTGGGCGTGTTTCTTTGTCTCCCTACTTTGGCTGCATCTTTGTGCTTGTTTCTATGTATTAGGTAGGTCTGCTATGACTCCCATTCTTAGTAGGGTGGTCTTATGCACTTGGTGTCCTATGGGACCCAGTGGCACAGTCTCCTTGACCATATGAGCTGGCTGCTTCAGGAATGTCCCTTGTGTGGGTTATATGCATCCTTCTGTTGTAACTGATTCTTGATTGCTATTGGCCTATTTGTGCATGGGCTTGACTCTCATCTGTCTTAATGGGGTGATCAACCCCAATAACAGTGTGCAAGGTGCTCTGCAGATGCTGACCATATGAAGTGAAATTCACCTCAGCAGGGACCGGTGCCTGTTGAGCTATCCCTAGGATATGCCATTTGTGAAGCTAAGTAGATCCTGCTTTGATGTTGTCTGAACCTGGCCATGGATATGTTGGCCCTGAGCAATATGTTTGTGATAGGTGTTCACCAGGTTGATACAGGTTCAAACTCAGTGCCAGTGCTAAGGCTGAGACCACTCAGCAAATGTCCCAGGATATATCAAATCTAGATGCCATCCACTGGGTGCTCATACAACTCTGTGGTGGGGTGTGGTCTCAGGGAGTCATCAGACTCAGGCCAGCAGAGTTTATCAGGCCCACACAGTCCAAGATAACAAGTATGACTCCAGCTACTAAAAAAACTGTTATGCTATGTTTACTATACTATTATTTCAGAAATAAATGACCTTCTTTCTTTATCACTAATGTAATGTTTTTTTTCTCCACTGAAACAAAAAGTTCTCAAGTTTCAAAGTAAAGGTACTGTTTGTGGAGTGCTTTTGGTAAGACTTCACGTTTTTATAATACCACATTACAGAGTAAGGTCAGCCAGTTTAAACTCGCACACCAACATTTTCCTGTTGAGTAGAAACACAAATGATATTTTTAAATAAAAAGCTAAGAAAAAATTCTGTGCTTTGTATTACTTTGTATTTGATGATAATCTTATATGGCAATAACACAGAATAAAACCTAAATGATCTACTTTCAGAACATCCATTTTTAAAAATTATTTTATATTTTTTGACAAAGAATATATGGTTCAGCCAAATGATGTTTAATCTTTATGTGTATAAGCCGGTCTAGCTCAGCCATAAAAATTTTGTCTGGATCACTGTTTCGTGAAAAGTCCTCCCATAGCAGCCATCATCAATGTTAAGCCATCAACCCAATTCCATATGGACCATAGAGTTCAGAAATAGGGGAGACCAGATAGAATATGAGTGTCTGTCATTGGGACTATTTCAGACCCCAGGCTTAACTTAATCAGTGAGTGGAACAAGAAGCCAGAACCAAAAAAGCTTTTGCAAAATGATGATGGTAAAATATTTAGCTATAAGTATGAAAGGCTTGTATAGACCTTAGTACAGCAGTCCCCAAACTACGGCCCACGAGCCGCATGTGGCCCCCTGAGGCCATTTATCCGGCCCCCACTGCACTTCCGGAAGGGGTACCTCTTTCATTGGTGGTCAGTGATCCTGTGCTCCTGGAGTACTGTATGTGGTGGCGCTGCAAAGCGTGGCGTCACTCAGGTACAGTACTACTTCCGGTGATGCGGGACACATGGGTCACAGCTCCGGAAGCACGTCATATCACTTGTTACAGCTAGCAGTGACAAATATGGAACCAGACATTGGCCATCTCATTAGCCAAAAGCAGGCCCATAGTTCCCATTGAAATACTGGTCAGTTTGTTGATTTAAATTTACTTGTTCTTTATTTTAAATATTGTATTTGTTCCCGTTTTGTTTCTTTGGGGTTTTTTTTTTTGTATTTTTCTGAAGTTGGAAATGGGGAGGCAGTCAGACAGACTCCCACATGCGCCCGACTGGGATCCACTGGCATGCCCACCAGGGGGCGATGCTCTGCTCATCTGGGGCGTTGCTCTGTTGCAACCAGAGCCATTCTAGAGCCTGAGGCAGAGGCCATAGAGCCATCCTCAGTGCCCGGGCCAACTTTGCTCCAATGGAGCCTCGGCTGTGGGAGGGGAAGAGAGAGACAGAGAGGAAGGAGAGGGGGAGGGGTGGAGAAGCAGATGGGCGCTTCTCCTGTGTTCCCTGGCTGGGAATCAAACTCGGGACTCCTGCACACCAAGCCAATGCTCTACCACTGTGCCATCCAGCCAGGGCCCCGTTTTGTGGGGTTTTTTTACTTTAAAATAAGATATGTGCAGTGTGCATAGGGATTTGTTCATAGTTTTTTTTTATAGTCTGGCCCTCCAACGGTCTGAGGGACAGTGAACTGGCCCCCTGTATAAAAAGTTTGGGGACCCCTGCCTTAGTACATCATGAGACAGTTCACTATCGATCAGGATGCCCTAGTCCTTGTTCGATAGTGGGGACTGAGGAAACAAATCTGGTCTCAGTGATGGATTTCCTCTTGCAGTATTTTGCTAATATGTCATTTCAGGGCACAGTTTCATTCTGTCCCCCAAATATATCTTTCTTGCTATTTATTTTTCTCCACTGGCCTTACTAACATGCCCAATCAATTCCAACAGGATTAGCATTTCGTAAAGAAAAAGGGTCACTGAATCACTTGCAGAACTTCTGTAGACTTTTCAAATACCATTATATTAATTGGTATTCTGAATTCCTACTTACATTTCTCCTTTCAGAGATTCCACTTCCAGCAATTATTCTGCTTACTCTTCAGTACAGAGATTTTTGGATGTATTCTACTATATATAGTTTCCTATGTTTTGCCAAGTAGACTTAAGAGGTAAAGAATGCCTGCTGTGCTCTCTTAGGAAGTTCCACATTCTTAGTTTCCTCCTTTAGACAAAGTATGACTTGTTGGGATATGTAACTATCAGCATTTGATACACATAAATTTTTTTTGGAGAACTACTGTTTGCAAGATGTTTGCCTTGCTCCCTAGAAAAGGTCACCCCAGTGGTCATATAATAGTAGGAGGTAAATTCATATTCTTCCTAGGAATTCTCTGGTACCAATAAATGGAAATTGTCAAAACAATGTTTTGTTTTTTATTTGGTTATTTAATTCAACTTTTGAAGAAGAAAAGTATGCAAGGTTATATAGCCTTTAAAAAAATAACCTCAAAATTTAGGTAGTTGGATTTAACCTTTGGAATGTCTCTGAAATGTCATGAACCTATAGTTATTTGAGATCTTTTCAAAAAATATTATTTAATATATTTGCTTTTATTTCTTTTTAGGTCAGTCTTGATTCTCGAGTTAGAGAGGTGATCAATAGAAATCTGTTGGATCCCAATCCTCACATGTATGAAGATGCCCAACTTCAGATATATACCTTAATGCACAGAGATTCTTTTCCAAGGTTTTTGAACTCTCAGATTTATAAGTCATTTGTTGAAAGTACTGCCAGCTCTACTTCTGAATCTTAATTTTCATTAAAAAATAACTTTGGAGGGCTAAGATGGAAAATAAAATTAGTTAACACCAGAAACTGAGTTCCTGGAGAACTACAGTTTAGTATTCCTCAGGCTACTGTGAAAATACAACTATATGGTCTTTGTCTCCATTTTTATCAAGGTTACCTATGGTTAAGTTTGGGGAAAATACCACATAAAACAATGAATTGCCAAATTAAGTTTGTTTTATTCAACACTCATTCTACTTGCAAGCAAACTGTATTTGTAGTCCTCTGAACAGTCTCCTAGTGTATCTCCAGAGACTGCATGTGCAAAGTAAAGCTGCTTCATTTGCCATATAGTTGTTGTAATATTTAATCCAATGGCATAACTTATATCTGTATTTAAGGACTTTTGTGCAATATGGTCTTACAGAAATAATTGCCAAAAAGTTGGCTGTCGTTTGCATTTTTAAATATAACCTGAGACAGAAAAAGCCAATTTTTAAATTGTAACCATAGTAGTCAACACGCTATATACTGTGTTCAGTACACTAATTTTGAAGCCAATATTTCTGTACATGCAAAAAGACCTACTTACCTATGTGTGTTGGAAAATCCTAATGGGGGATTCCTCTGATTGTTCACTGCCAAAACTGTGGCATTTTCATTATAGAAAAGCTTGTTGTGTGATAAAGAATATGACAAAAAAGAAAAAGAAAAAAAAAGCACAAAATAATTAGAAGATATTCTATCTCAATGACAAATCAAAGAATGATATTGTTTTTAACTGTAACAGAAGAAAAATAATCTCTGTATATATCACATGTCCAATACTGTACTGTATTTATTTATTAAAGACTGGCTCTCCAGTTGAAACAGTTGTGTAATGTATGTACTTTAGCAAGAAAAAGAATAATAAGCTTGATAACTTAGTGTTGGAATACAAAGAAAGGATTTAATAAAGGAATACCTACATGTGGCATCATAGAAGATTTTGATGAAAAGCATCTGTCCCTGAGGCATATTTTCCTTGAATGTTAAATCCAATGAAAAGCTAAGTTTTTAACCAAGAAAAGTTTTATAAGGGTTATAAAGAAGATTAGTCTCTATTTCAGACCTTAACTGTTTTCCCATAGTATCTTACAAATTATTTATTTTAAAAATGTTCAAACCAAACTATTACTTCTCATCCATAATGGAAAGGCAGTAAAGTACTCAAGTCTCCTAGCTACCATACCATTTTTTAAAGTATCACTAAATCTTTAAGACAAAATACGTGTCTCGAATTGGCATGTAATTTTTGAGATGCAAGAAAACAATAATCCTAGCGTGCACCCACAAAAAAAGTCAGTGTCATATTTATATCAAGGTGTTCATTTGAATATGAGTATCCCTTGGAGGCTATTTTTTTAATCTTAAACTTACTAAATAGAATATTGAATAACCTAAAGTGAAAGTTTTAAAAAATATTTATATCCACTGAGAATACTGGCCTTATATAAAGGATATTAAAATTATAGGTTTTCTTGGTCATTTTTAACTACCTCTCATTTTTTAATTTATTAAACATTAAAATAAATGAGTTCGGATTTTCTTTTCAAAATTTATTTTACTTGAAAGGTTAGCATCATAAGTTTCTTTTTTCCATAAACTTAAAACATTTTAAGAATTGTTTTTTTTTAAGTGAATTTGATTTTCTAATTTATATAAAATTCAGGAGATATGTTTAAAAGGGCTATTATCTATTCCCTATGCAAATATTTTAACTGTTGCAGTGTTTGACAAAATGGGATTTTTAAAAAAAGTTTGCAGAGTAGAAAACAAAAATGTTCTGTTTACACTGGCGTTGCTGACTATCCTACCGTATTCAGCACTTTTAAATACATTATTTATGAAAATGTACTTAAAATAAGAGATGGAAAATATTTATAATAACCATTTCTTTTAACAAATGCCTGTTTTTGTCTGAAAGTGTTAGTGTGTTAAGACATACTTTATTCATGTCAAATATTTACTATTTGAATAATAGTTTTCAGTACTATGTTGAAAAAAGATAACTATGAAGATGTTTACAAAAAGTCATATTTTTTTCTTAAAGAGTAAAGAAAAACCTAAAAGAATCATCACTTCTATTGTGAAGTTTTATTGTTCCTGAATTATTTAATTTTTGGGTTAGAATTGAGTTTATTATGCTACAATGATGTATACACATATAGTTGTAATATCATTCCTGTTGCTGTGTTTGAAGCACAATGAATTGGTGCACATGACTAGAAAATATGTAATATACTATGATATAATGCATGCATCAGTCTTTTAAAATGTACACTTTATATTCTTGTTGTTATATGATGGTGACCTCCTAGTCATAAGTTATCTTTATAAGATACTTTGAACTATTAGATGAATTGTCTGTTTGACAATACTTTTAATATTTTACCAAATGTAAAACATAAAGAGTCCTGATCTCTAACCTGGGCATTTGTAAAATACAGATTTTGAAGCTAGTATATTCTTTGAAACCTGATTAGGAAGTTGTATTGAGAATGATTCTAGAGTAGATTTATATACATCAGATGTTACTGACCATGCTATGTGAGCCTTTCTGTGCTAAATTCCTACTTGGGGAGTGGGGGGCTCTGGTTTTGTTTCAAAATGTTCAAAGTGTTTGTCTAAGAGTATATATGTATATTTGCAACTCTACAAATTTTTAAAGTATGATATAATGCTTTCTGTTTTGAGTACAGAGCTATAATAAAAAATGCCCTCAAATTATGTCTATGCTACCATTCCAAGAGCACAATATTTATTTTGGTAGAATTAGATTTTTCCCAGTGAGTGAATTCCTTCCTGAGGAAAAGTTAGCACTTTAGAAGGTACATCTGTGTTTTAGATTGCCAAGATATCTTTGTATACTGTTAGAATCTGCTAATGCACACAGAAAGAGGTTAATGCTCTTTCTATAGTGACTAACTTCAGATGTGTCTATAAGGGAAAGAAAAAGAGGATATAGATTATATACAAATATATATATAAATAAATTGGAGAGCCAGATTTCTTCAGAGATGGATCTTGTACATAGATCACACTAATAATGAATGGATGACACTTCTTTACTCTGGATAATTATTATGTTACCAAAGGTAACAAAGATATCCCGACAGTGTTACAGGGCAGCTCTAAGCACAGTAGGTGAACTGGCATATGAACAACAATAGCAAAACACAATTTTGATGTCAATGTAATTAAGTGGAAAAAAATCAAGACCATATGTGGGATTTTTTAAATCTTAAAAGTCTGTACATAGGATGACCAGTTCTGATATTTGATCATGGTGCATGGAGTGTTCAATAGTAAGTATCCTTCAATGCTGCCTAGGTTCTTATGAAATGTGTATCATATTTTTACTTATAATTCAGTTTTGCAAAAGGACTAGAGAAATAAGTAAATGATGTTTATTAGGGGGCAAACATACATTTTCACCTCATTAATCTGATTTAAAATAATACCTGATTCTTAACTTTGAATTTATTTATTTTTCCTATACACTTTTAACTTATATTGAAAAAAATAAATCAGTGTAACTGTGACAAATTACATCTACAAATAATACAATATACCAGATGCATGGAGTAAAAAATAAACAAACAATGAAAAAATTTAAATACAATCAGAAAATAAGAACCCTTTTGAAAGCCACCTAAATTTCTTAGATCTAAAATGCCTATAGCTAGAACCCTAGGAAACATGAATTTTGAAAATTTTGTGCCACATACATTGGCAAATTATTGTGAAAGGTGGTAAAGATATTTCCAGAAAATTTTCTGACATTTGTATTTATACTGAGAATGATGACAGTTAATTTTCAAAGTATACTCTATATTTGTGTGCTCTTTTAAGTTCCTTATTAATTTCTGACTAACATGAAATGTTTGTTCTCCTAAGAATATAGTATTGCATCTGTAAAACTTTAGCTATTCTTCACTTTCTACAACTACAAATATTTATCAATAAAACTGATACCAAAAACTTGCTTCAAACCGTCCCTGCAACACGTTTAATAGTATTCTTGCAACACACAACAAATGAAGTTTTATTTCCAAATATGAGTCTTTAATTATATACTTGATTACAAGCAAATATATATTGCTGTCTCATGTGACTTTTGGCAAATCATTTATCTGTATCTTCATGCATGTTCCCTTAGCTGCAAATGAAGAATATATTTATTTTACAGGATGGCCATAATAAAGAAATAAAATAAATATAAAAATAGTAAAGTGTTACATATAAAATTATTTTAACGAAGTTCTCCAGTAATAATTCCCATTTTTCAAAAATGTATTTATTAAGTGCCATTTTAAAGCACTTTTCCCCACATTTTCTCAAACTGTACTTTAAAAATATGATTTTAGTTATTCATCCAAAAAATTCAACCAAGTTTATTTTCAGATGGAGAAATATATGAATGTTATTGCTTTGTTCAATAATGTGATTCAGATTCACTCTTTTCAGTTCACCACCGTCACCCTGAATCTATAATCAAGAAAATTATCACACACATACACATGGAATATATAGTTAGATGTGTGTGTGCATTCTGTATAACATTATAGGTTTAAATCCAAAGTTTAAATAAGAAAAGTCATTTGAAAATTTTATTTCCTTTGGAAATAGAACAACATTCCCAAGAACAGGAAGTCAAGTAATTTGCCAAATAAATATGTGTGTGTGTGTGTGTGTGTTGGGGGGGGGGGTAAAAACTAAAATTAAATGAGACTGGCCCTTAAAAACCACATTGATATTTTCCTAGAATAGAAAGCATTCCTTTAATATTAGAGTAGTATGGTTTTGAAAAGAATTTTACTCTGAAACTAAAAGAATAAAAGGTATTTGTGTGTTTACAAAATTTTTAACCTTTTATTTTTGAAGTTGCAGATGTACAGAAAAATTGCAAAGACTGTACAGAGACATTCCACGCACAGCACGCTTATGAGATATCTGTCACATAATGATTCAGTATATCAATACATTAAGTCTACAGTTCATGCAGATTCCTCTAGTTTTTACCTTTTTCTGTTCCAGGATCACATTCAAGATAATATACTACATTTAGTCATCATGTATTCTTAGGCTCCTTTTAGCTGTGATAGTTTGTCAAACTTTTCTTGCTTTTGATGACTTTGACAAATTTAAGGAGTACTGGTCTAGTATTTTGTGAAATGTCCCTCAATTGAAATTTGTCTGATGTTTTCCCATGATTAGATAGGTTTTCTCAGTTTTTGGAAGGAAGATTCCAGAAGTGAAATGCCATTTATATCACATATCAAAGGTCATGCCATGATCATCATGACTTATCACTGGTGATGCTGACTTTCATCATCTGGCTGAAATAGTGTTTGTTAGGTTTCTCCACTGTAAAGTAATAGATTTTTAAGAGGTTATATTGCAAGTACTGGATATTAAAAAAATATGAGTAGATTCTTCAGCACTGTTATTAGATTCCATTAAATGATTGTTAATAAGTACTATGAAGAAAATACAATGAACTGAAAATAAAGTAGGAAAATTTCTAGTGTTAGCTTGAAGACTCATTTGATGGAGGTGAAAGTGAATTTTTTCCTTTGAAACATATAATTATCTTAATCCCCTACATCTTTTGAAAGTAAAGATTTTAGTCTTACTAATTGTCATAATAGGTAATTTTAATTGATAATCATTTTGCTGAGTGTTTTCTTATACTTCCCTCCAATGAATAATAAACACTGAATATTAAAATAATGTAAAAGATTTGTTTCCCCCATGCATTAACCTATTTGTCATAAAGGCAGTGTTTCTTGTATATGATTTTAGGATGTTTTTTAAATATGAAGAATAATTTCAATGTATTTGGTTCTGTAAAATGTATCATATTGAACATGTGTAATTTTTTACTACCATTTTTATTGTACTTAATAATCTATATCCTTAGTTTGGACTCCACCAATATTTATTAGTGGACCATAAAGAAATTTTGAATGCATGAATACAACTTAAGAGATACCATGTTTGGTTATTTTGCAATGCCAGAATAACTGTAGGTACCTATCAACTGAATAGATAATCCAGATGATTTTTCCTCCAATTTAAGTCATTTTGGGGTTTTGTTCCCCCGTCCTTGAGTCGATTTTTAATCATTTTACCTATGTACAATAGACTTCCCGAAAATGCTAGGATATTCAACATGTAATAGATTTTGAGCATGACAATAATGTAAGAAAATTCAGAAGTCTCAAACTATGTATATTTCTTTGAGTTTTCAAAGTAAATCAAATTACAGCTGTTTTCATTTGGCTATATTGTATAAACCTATGGATATTATTGTAAAATGCATATGTATTACACTGACTTTTAAAGAAATGTTTTGAATTAATAAAGGATCCACCGATATATCCTCAGACAAGTTACTGTTTCGTCATTGGTGTAATACTCTAGGAGTAAAAGATACACATTTATATTACTTAAATTGCTTATGCATCTGAGAGAAAAGAATTTCTGGCTGGATTCTTTACGTTGTTCTATAAGGTTATTGTTTATCACATTTTTTCACCTTTTATAAATAATGTGTATTCTCAAAATGACTTTTTTCGAGAATTCAGCTGAGAGACTTATCATGTTGAGTTCAAATGACTCCCATTTCTATCGTTAAAAAGATAATTCAGAGGTTTGACTTGGGAAATAACTGTTCCTAATAGAGATATAAACAGCTTAATCAGTACTGCTTTATATCGGATCAGGACTAAAATGTATTTCAACTACTTTAAAGGAAAACACTTTTATAAAGAAGTGTGGCTTGAATACACATTCATACCAAGAGGAAGAATTAAGGTAATTAGTTGGAGTTTGGAAGTATCAAAACCTATATTTGCTTTTTATTTGGAGAGCCATCTCACTCTCCCACTTCACTTTGCACTTGTATGTAGAGCTAAGGGTTCAATAGGGGCAATGCAAGCTCATTTTGTAAGAATTTTATACTTAACCTCAAAAGTTTTGATTAAATGATTTAAAGATGACTTGGCTTTACCAAGGACATATTTTACCATTAAAAATAAATAAATTACAAGCTTTTTCAGTAGTTCAGTTCTCAACAGTGAAAACACCACTTAGCAAATCCTGCTCAAATCAGATAGTGGGAGTTCCCAGAAAGTGTTCGGCCACTCCCCAGGTCTATCTTGATTGTATTGATTCCTTCATATCCACTCCGGTGAGCAGAGAAAAGGTCTTTTAAACGTCAGCATTCCTGGCCCCAATTCCCTATCTAGTTTGTTGGGGGTGGGTGGGGGAGGAGTTTGGGGTTTGGGCCACCAGGGTCAGGGCTCTGAAGGCTCTGCTCCCCTGTGGTTTACTGGAACAGGCAACCCCAGCCGCGTCAAAGAGTAGCTAAGGGTAACCAGGAATACTCGATGAGGAAGGAAGTCGTTGGGTGCAATTACGTTATGTGGCAGATAAAGGACACGGAAGCAGATCTTGTGAAATCACTCCTTGGTTGCCTTCGAGAACACTTGTCACGTAGTACTTAGCACGAGCCTTCCCCACCGACGAAAAAAAGAAGCGGTCAGCTCTCGCCCTGTTTCCAAACAATCCGCTCTTGGAAACGAAAGATCAGGCTGGCACTGGCACCCGCTTAGCGGTGACCTCAGCCTCCGGGGCGAACACGAGGCCGCCCTGCACTGCAGGACTGGGAACTCCTTCCTCCGCTTCAGAGGACGCAGTGCCAGTCTGCGGCTTCCCCCTTCCTGCCCAACACGCCGGCCTGGCACGTCCCAGGAGACCCGTGTCACCTCGCGTTCAAAGATGGTGCCCAAAGTCAACCGGCCCCGCCCCTACCGATTCCGCACCCTCAACTTCCGGCCTGCGCGAATTCTGGGCGTTTAAAGGGCTGGCCGGAAGTTCCCACAGAGGCTTCTGGGAGGCCCTTTAACACCGGCGCGTGTGCTGGGCGGGGCTCGATCAGCTCTCCCGTTTCCAACGTCGCGCGGTGTCGCGAAATTTCGCTGTACGAAACTTCCGGCTTTGCGCAGTCCCGGTAGACGCGTCTTAACTATGCGATCCCAGCTTCTGCGGACTGTGGTCCGGTGTCTAGGGGCCCGGCCCGCTGTTGCCCTGGCCCGCCGGCACGCAAGCTGCGGGAGCCCGGTTCTGGAGGAGTTGTTTGCCCGCGGCGGGCCTTTGCGGACCTTTCTGGAGCGCCAGGGCGGGTCTGAATCCCAGTTGCAGGTCAGAGGGCCTGAGCTGGTGGCCGCAGCCAAGCTGCTCGGCGAGAAAGAGCAGGAGCTGCGGGAGACTGAGCGCTTACTGCATGGTAAGAGCCGGGCCCAGGGAATCGGGATTCACGACAGATTCTTGGCTCTTCGTTTGCCTTTCCCGCACTGAGCTGCCGGTCAGAGGTCAGGTGTCGACACTGTCCCCGAACTGGAAGCTCTTCTCTCAGTTGCAGATCTTTTTGGTTTGGATCACAGCTCAAGGAATCATGTGCCTTTTGTTTTGAGCCCAACCTCTTCTCTTTGAACCCCTGTGTTCCATTGATACAGCCCCGCCCCCTTCTACAGAATTGTAGTGGATGTTGATTGGTTGAGTACTCCGGCACTATCGCTGTTTGGAGAGACTCCAGAGCATAGTTTCTCCTGGTATGGTAGAAGGACCACCTGTCAGGAGAGGAGAGGTGCGTGCTAACACCAGACACACGACTCAGAATCTGAGACCTAGAAATATGTGTTTAACAAGTTTCCCAAGTGACTAGTGTGCGTTCCAATCTGGCTGGGGCCTAAGCTAGGGCCCCAGTGATGCCTACCTACTGGTCCGTGGGCCACACATGGGAGAGAATTAATTATAATATAGCTAAAAGTAAGAACAGATACCTGAATAGATTTAGGAGAGCAAGGAGAACTTGGTGAAAAGCCTTTGTGCAAAAATAGAGGCCCAACCTTCGAGAATATAAAAATAGTTTAACCTTTATTGATTCTTTACCATACTCCAGGCTTGCTTTGCTTAGCTATCTTTAGGTATTAACTCATCCAGTTCATATAACAAACTGAAGTAGGTACGATTAGCCGCCTGTGACAGCAGAGGAACCTGAAGCATAGAAGTAAAATAATGGCTCAGGTTACACAGCTTTTAAGGAATGGAGTTTGGATCGGAATAACGCCAGATCTCATGCTTTTAATCACTGTATTCTTTGTTAACCGAGGGAGAGAATTATAGGAACTGGTAGGTGGGAACATTTTGTTAAGGGGGGGCGGGAATACTAATCTAAAAAAGTTGATTTTTCTCCTGTTGGCAGAAGGGAGCCAGCAGCAGCTTTTAGATTGCGGGGTGAACATTCGGAATAGCTTTGCTGCTTAGGAAGCTGGATTTGTGGTAGTGTAGAAGTCAGGCTGGAATGAGAATGAAGATGCCATGGAAAATAGCTGTGTAGGTGAGAATTAAGGAGAGTCTAAATTAAATGATTTAAGAAAAAAGGCAGATGCATAGAGTGTAAAATAAATAAAAAGACAAGGGTATTGGGGAAAATATCTTTTGGAGGAAAATTAAATTGGTTTGGTAGTTTAAGCCAAGCCTAAAATCCAAGGGGATTTAAGGACTAAGTATTTTAAAAATCAAACTATAAATAATTTAACAGAATGTTAGAGAACTGTTGCTGGCAGAATGCAACTTAGCTTAAAACCAACATAAAATGTCTACCAGCAACTTCTGAGTTCTTACTACATGTCAGATAACACTAATTACCAAAAGAAATTATGAAACTACTTTTAGGCTCGTACAGCCCAGGGAAGAAGAGAAAAGTTTAAAGAGTTAAGTAAAAATATTAGTGAATGTGTTCATTTTAGTTTCCGCAGTAACGAGCAGAGTATTATAACAAGTAAAGACAGGCATTTAAACGGATATTGAAGGAAGCTGCCAGCTAGTGTAAGAGGAGGAAATTGAAGGCACAGGTGAAAGGACTCGGTTGGGAAGACAAAATATGGCAGGAGCATAGAGTAGGTGTGGGAGTTGATAATAAAAACTTGCAGCCAGAAGAACAGTTAAGAACCTTGCAGGGCAAAGCACCAGGATTTGTTCCTATAAACCATGGGAAGTTAGCACAAGAAACTAAAATTATCTCAAATCTTGCCTTATATATTATTAGCCCCAGTTTCCAGCATAGTTGGTCCTTAATCATGAAACAGACATACAATTTGACACTTGTAATAGTTCAGTCTTTCAACTGAGAATTTATACTAT
Source organism: Saccopteryx bilineata (assembly GCF_036850765.1). Lineage (NCBI taxonomy): Eukaryota > Metazoa > Chordata > Mammalia > Chiroptera > Emballonuridae > Saccopteryx > Saccopteryx bilineata. Next base: position 46,427,051 of record NC_089501.1, on the reverse strand, counting down.
TAAAAAAGAGTCCCCTTATTTTCATAGGTTGCATGTGGCCCATCGGACAGAGGAGTGAGAAAATATATTTTGAAAGGTGAAAATGAAATCTCAAAAATGAAATAATTAAAAGTAAAGCATGAGAGAGAGCAGAGTACTTCCTGTAAACATTCTGTAAACATTAGATAGGGTCCAAATGTTTGGGTGGCTACTTACTTTGTATTAATGAAATATTACTAATAAGATAAGAAATAACTTTCTAGTTTTTAATTCAGTTTAGGTTTAACTGAAGGAACCTTCTGTTCCTCTTCTGGTCTGATCAGTTTAATGCATTCTTTGTTGTTACACAATCTAAGTTGGAAAACTAAAAGCATATTTGTTAATATGAATATTTCATGGAGATAGAATTATAGAAAAGTTTCATAGCTTTATATTTTTTTATACAGGTACTTTTTATTTTTAACTTTATGTTTCTGTCATCAGGAAAAAAGTTTGTTGTTTTTAAACTAATACTTATGAAAACTAATGCATAAAATGCTATTTTTAACTAATGGCAGTTATTAAAAGAACAAAAAATACATTTTATTTTTCACTTCACAACAGTAACAATAAAATTATTTCCTTGAATTCTGTTGGCAATTTAACACTAATTGAGGAAAACTTAACCTATTTCCTTTATTTCTTAGATGAAAATGAAGACTTAAGGAAACTTGCAGAGAATGAAATAATTTCGTGTCAAAAAGAAGTAGCCCAATTGAAACACCAGGTATAGTATTTGTGAAAAGAGTAAAAGCATTAGATGTATTATTTCTAATGAATTTTGTAGAGGTTAATAAAAACAATTCAGGACTTAATCAGCTTGATAGTATTTAGAATTATAAACTGTTTTAAAGCAGGAAAATAGTACTTTGCCAGGGGTCCTATTTTTATCGTACTAACAGGATTGTAGCGCTCTGGCACAAGGGTGAATGTCACATTAATAGGAGAGATGAGGGTGGGGTAGGTAATGAGTAGAAGAGGTTAAGGGGTGGCGGTAGATTGTGAGCCCCTTGGGAGCAGGAATGCTTCATCTTTGTGTCTCTGGCACTATTAGAGTGCCAGGCCGACAGTAGGCTGTAGGGATTTTTAGGACTGAATTGTATAGCTTCGGTTTTATATCTAGAATTGTAGAACATATAGGAATTAAATGAAGAGTAGTCATTATATAGAATGAGAACCACTCTTTTAATTCTGCAAAGCAGAGTGTAAAGGTTTATATGTTATCTCTGGGGATGTAAGTGGAAGAACTTGGTAAGGTGAGGAAGGACCCAGAGAGGGGTGCTTAATTAGAGATTCTGTCTGTTCTCTAGCTAAATGTGTAACCCAACGAAGAGCCATGTCCCCGTCCCCAACTCTAGAAGGGAGGTTCCACATAGAGTGAAGTCTCATATAACTTAACTTTTACCCATTTCCTGTTTTTTCCATGTGTGTGAAATACAATAGAAAGGCACATGTATTAAAAGTTGCTGTTCATTGGTTAGTAATTAAAAAACATGTAAATTTCATCATTTGTTTGTTCAAGATTTGAAAGATCCTGTTGTATCGGCATAGGTTAGCGATGGAAAAGCAGTAGCCACTCGAGCTCCCAACCAGTATCAGGTGGGATATTTCAGAAATGAGGTAGACTTACTTGGCTTGAAATCTTAGCTCTCCCACTTCATAGCTGTATGATATTAGGCAATGAGATTATTCAATTAAACTAAACTTAGTTTTCATACCTTAAGATAGAGCTGTTACTTGTACCTACCCAAGGTTAAGAATTGAAATTATGTCAGTTGCTGAGGAGGGTGCCTATTGTCTGTATACTCAGAACCCATAAATGTTGGTAGCTTTTCTTATTTAACTCACCCAATCTAAGAAGCTTTTGATCTACATCCCCTAATGAATACATATTGACATGTGAAACACTGCACTAGAAGGAAGACTGATGGAGGCACCAGGAATTGAGGTCTCAGGCCTGCTCGCTCTGCCAGAAACTAACACTTCGCCCTCTAACAAGTCATTTAACCTCTTAACCTCATTTTCCTTTACATGTAAAATGAGGGAATTGGACCAGATCATCTCCAAGGGTCTTTTCAATTCCAAAGTGGCAAGTTTCTTTTCCACATTAAAAAAGCTTAAAAAAGTAAAATAAAAATGCAGTTTTTTCCCCTGACATACTGGGCTGTAAATTTCAAAAGGATGGCTAGAATTATTTGCATTCTACACACACATAGTGTCCTACTCATAGCATGAACTTAACTATAAACTGAATAGGGAACTGACGTAATGTATACATGAACACACACACACACACAAAACCAAAACACAAAGACCTATAAGTTTTAGCTGAACCTTATAGTATATAAAATATTAGTATTTTCTGAAATTATGCTTATATGGTTCTAATATTAAATTTGCTTAGAGAAACTAATATTCAAAATCCTGCATCTAATCATTTATCTCTTTAAGTTTTAAATACTTGATAATTATAGAAGGGATGATATGTTTATTTACAGATTATCTTACTTTTGGTTCCCTCAGAAGAAACAGATGAAAGTGATTTGATCCTGGAGGTAACTGCAGGAGTTGGGGGTCAGGAGGCAATGTTGTTTACTTCAGAGATATTTGATATGTATCAGCAATATGCTGCATTTAAACGATGGCATTTTGAAACCCTGGAATATTTTCCAAGTGAAATAGGTCAGTGAACTGTTTAATTTGTTTTGGGAAAAGTAGATTTATCTACATGTGTCCTAAGAAAAGGGTTGGAAAGATGAGGCTTTAGAATTAGCCTGACCAGGCGGTGGCGCAGTGGATAGAGCGTTGGACTGGGATGCAGAGGACCCAGGTTCGAGACTCAGAGGTCGCCAGCTTGAGTGTGGGCTCATGTCCTTTGAGGAAAAGCCCACCAGCTTGAACCCAAGGTCGCTGGCTCCACCAAGGGGTTACTCGGTCTGCTGAAGGCCCGCGGTCAAGGCACATATGAGAAAGCAATCAATGAACAACTAAGGTGTTGCAATGAGCAATGAAAAACTAATGATTGATGCTTCTCATCTCTCTCTGTTCCTGTCTGTCCCTGTCTGTCCCTCTTTCTGACTTACTGTCTCTGTAAATAAATAAATAAATAAATAAATATTTTAGAATTAATTTGTAAGCATGCTAAGTAGTTTTATGCTCATAATTTACTTAATAATTCTGAATGTAGATATACCAATTTAGAAAGGGCTTTAAAATGTTAGTAATTTTAAAAATAAATAAAATAAAATGTTAGTAATTCTATACTGACGACTAAATGACTAATTGTCTGACTGCCTCCCCATTTCCAGCTTTGGAAAAGTGCAAATAAAAAAATAAAAATAAAAGTGGTTTTATGTTAGATGTGTTGAGTCAATATCATAAATACTTTAATACTTATAAATAATAAAGAGTATTAAAACACTGAATCTCGCCTGACCAGGCAGTGGCACAGTGGATAGAGCAGGGGTCCCCAAACTGCAGCCCCCTGAGGCCATTTATCCGGCCCCCGCCGCACTTCCGGAAGGGGCACCTCTTTCATTGGTGGTCAGTGAGAGGAGCACATTGACCATCTCATTAGCCAAAAGCAGGCCCATAGTTCCCATTGAAATACTGGTCAGTTTGTTGATTTAAATTTACTTGTTCTTTATTTTAAATATTGTATTTGTTCCTGTTTTGTTTTTTTACTTTAAAATATGTGCAGTGTGCATAGGGATTTGTTCATAGTTTTTTTTTATAGTCCCGCCCTCCAACAGTCTGAGGGACAGTGAACTGGCCCCCTGTATAAAAAGTTTGGGACCCCTGGGATAGAGTATTGGACTGGGATGTGGAGGACCCAGGTTCGAGACCCCAAGGTCGCCAGCTTGAGCCCAAAGTTGCTGGCTGAGCAAGGGGTTACTCAGTCTGCTGTAGCGCGCCCCCCCCCCCCCCCCCCCCCCCCCCCCCCCCCCCGGTCAAGGCACATGAGAAATCATCAACTAATCAGCTAAGGAGCCACAACAAAGAATTGATGTTTTTTATCTCTCTCCCTTCCTGTCTGTCTGTCCCTATCTGTCCCTCTCTCTGACTCTGTCTCTGCCACAAAAAAAACAACACCGAATCTCAGACTTGTTGACTTGTTAACGTTTTTCAATATATTTTCAATAGGTTGTTTTGTAGCTTTTAAATATAACTCAAGATGGTAGAAGTGATAGTGAAATGATTACAAATGGCAATAATAATAAAAGAATTCGGTTTTCAAGGTGGGCTTAGGCATGCATCTGCCAGCATTGGGGGTTCAGAAGCCTATAAGAACATGAAATTTGAAGGAGGTGTGCACAGAGTACAAAGGGTGCCCAGGACAGAGAAACAAGGCCGCATCCACACCAGCACCATGACTGTAGCAATACTCCCCCAGCCTACTGAGGTAAGCGTCACAACCCCCTCCTTGGAGTCCTGGGCCTTGCCCCCAGAGTAACACTGACTTGACTGAATTGTGCGTCTCCTTTTCTTACCATTTGGTATTCTCACACATTTTGAGTTATTTTTGAGAATCTGGTATCCCAGTCCATCAAGTATGATTTTATAATAGATGGTGAGAATTAAGGATATGTAAATGAGCTAATTGTGCATTGTTTGTTTATTACTTTTTCTGTACCACTAAGCTTAAAGTACTAATTGAGACCATACCTGCAGGAGAAGCAGTAGTAACCTACCTTAAAAGGGGTTTAGGACTGTTGACCCTTACAGTGGCATTTGCTCTGTGTTGACTGGTTCTCAGAGTATCAAAGCAAGAATCCTGTTCTAAAAGAACTACTTTATAACCCAGTCACAGTCAAATGGAAACAGACTGTTACAGTGTTGAAAATTAGTATAATTTATTCTCACAAAGAAAATTCTGTTTGTATAATATTTGTAAGATACCTTAGTTGGGAAGTTGTTCTGCTTACATTCCTTCTCTTGAAAAGTGGTAAGAAATACTGGACTTGTATTTCAAAATGAAATATGAATGATTTGGGAAGGAAATTTAATTAAGGACTTCTCATGATTTTGGGGGGAAATGCTATTTGACTGTCTAATAGGAACCAGATGTAGATACTAGTCACTTTGGTGTAAGCATCTGGGGGATGGAAGAAGGCAGTTTTCAGGAAAGATGGAAGACTGAGGTCCATTATCATCTCATTTAATTGTTCTAGCAACCATAAAGGGGGCCATGTAGGGAGACATGGAGGGCCTCTGAATGGGATTTTTACTGCCAGGGTTGTAGGTATGTGACAGAGTGGTCTGCAATTATTCGTTAAACAGAGTTTTAAATATGGTGCTTCTGGTGGGAACTCCCAGGACAGTGTTATCCTGACGTCAGACGCCAGTGCATTTATGAACTGAGTCTTGGCTTTGCAATTTCTCTTTGTTTCTCCTCAGCCTCCAAATATGCTTAATTTTAAGCCCCTCTTTAATTAAAATTAAACAAAACAAGCCTTTCCCAGAGTTAAATTAGCATTGTTGTTTTTTTTTTCCTGTTAGTCTTTTTGAACTCAGAAATACTTTACCGCATCTCGTTTCAGCTCTTATACTTACATTTCGGATAGTAAGTTCTGTTTGTATGGTAATAAAAGGATAATTTATAGAAAAGTCCGGTTTTTGAGGATTAGGGAGGGCTTACTTTTATAGTATATTATAATTTGCTACTCTTCCAAAAAGAAAAGTTTAAAAAATGGTATCCTGGCCTTGGCCATGGCCCGAGTGATTCAAGCATGTTGGCTCTGGGTGCTGAGGATGGCTCCATGGAGTCTCCACCTCAGGTGCTAAAAATAGCTGGGTTGCCAGTGGCCCCAGATGGGGGTTGCCAGGTGGATCCCAGTTGAGGCGCATGAGGGAGTCAGTCTATCTACACTACTCTCACTTAAGAAAAAAAAGGTATCCTTCTAAATCCTTGCTATTAAAATTAAACCTAAATGTCATAAATTCTGTACATAACAGCTCATACATGTAATATTTTTAAATCCCAACTTTTCCTCTTATATGTAGATTAATCTAGTGATTAATCCTAAAGACTTGAGAATTGATACCAAGCGAGCCAGTGGAGCTGGGGGTCAGCATGTGAACACCACCGACAGTGCTGTCCGCATAGTCCATCTTCCAACAGGTCTGTATTTATTTGTTCAGCATAAAACTCTGAAGAGAGAAATCAAATTCTGAATGACTTGATTAATTTTCCACTGAAATAGACCCTCAAGTACCAGAAGAATATATACTAAGGATTGTTATTTAATATTTGCTGATTTTGAACCTTAGTTGAAAACTCTTCAGGGTAGTTGCAAAGCCAGGAAGAGGAAGAGATCTAAACCTAGAGAATTTCCATATTAGTGACTGAAGAGGTGTGGATAGTCCTTTGAGGTAGCCTTCTCAAATTTATACTTAGTAGAAAGATACTGCTGTTAAAAAAATCCTCACAGTAAAGTCATCATGGGTTCTTCTTGATCAGAAAATGATCTAAATCACTAGTTCTTAGTTTCTTTTGGAGGAAGAAAAACGTGGATTCCTTTTAGGAAATGAAAGCATGGACTTGCTACCCAGAAACGTCTAATATACAAAATGTTACTTATAATTTCAGGGGCTTTTTTTCACTAAGTCCGTCCACAGACCTCCAGGGGTTCTGATTGTAGATGGT